>NC_052534.1:65721220-66323512 GCF_016699485.2 Gallus gallus | reverse complement strand
TTCACCCCTGAGAATGCAAATGTCCCTTCCCTGAGAGTTCAGAGCGTGCTCGTAGGTTTCACAAGGACAAACTTAAAGATCTGGTAGTTTGTCCAGTCTTAACTGGAGTGCTTTAAAATTTGCTTTTGATGCGATTGTATCTTTACGGCAGTGATATTAAAGTCGACACGGGTGTTATATTCTGTGCTTTCTTTTCGAAATGCAAAGCGTTATTTTCTCTCGTGTGCTTCTCACGCGTCTGATCCTAATTGGATAAACTGTGCAATGATTTGGGCAACTGATCTTGGAAGATTTTATTTCTTGATACCTTTGAATCAGCTGGCAAAGCAGGAGCAGTACAGCAGTAACTTAGTGCTTATTTTGCCAAACTTAGGAGGCTTGTCGTGTCTGTTAGTCTGTGCCTCTCCAGCAGGCCTCTTCTCTCTGTATTTCCTTATAAAGATACCTTTGGCACCTGAGAGAGATTCCATGATACAGAGTGGGTTGGTTTTCTTGGTGTTTTTTCTTTTTCTGTTTCTTGGGTTTTTTTTGTCAGTCAAAAGTTTGTTTGTTTTAACGTGGCCTCTGGCAGGATTGCTTTCACCTACAACTGAGGACTGCATATGACTGCCGTGCTGAGGGAGCGTGGGCTGTTAGGGGTTGCAGAGGATCAGGCCTTGCCACAGTGATGTCTTTATGTCCTGTTCCAGGCATGATTTGAAGCTTTGAGTACTCCTCTAAAAGAATGAAATGGAATTGAGACCAGGGAGTTCACAGCTGAGTTCAGCTACAAACATTCAGAATTGGTTGGCATCCCATTTGGGGAGATCAGGAGGAAAATGGCATTGTCAGAGGGAATAGAATAAAACTCCTGCTTTCTTTAGGGTTTAGGGTAGTTTTTTGTTGTTGTTGTTGTTGTTTTTAAAGAAACTGAAGGCAATAGAGTATCTTTATGTTACAGTTTCCTGATTGGAGTCAGGATTCTGCTTTAGACTATGGGTCATTTGGTTTGGGGTAAATTCATGCTATCAGAGGTTATCCAGTAAATGGTTGCACAGCTGGAGTTCTCTAGGTGAGCACCCATAATTTTGAGCTTATCCTCATTCTTCTTTAGACAGCACTGCTATGTTCTCAGTAGCTTAGTAAATCAGCTGTCTTAAGGCAGCCCTTTGGAATGTCTGCATCCCTTCCTAAAACACATCCTCCTTCTTTTTGCAGGGACATTCCTGTAGACTTCAAGTATATTGCTGAGCCAAGTATGCATTCGATGCCAGCCGTGACTTTGTCTCCAAATGGTGGGTTAACAACTTCACTGCCTTCTCAGGCCGAGCTGACATAAGATGTCTCACTAATGATAGCTCTGTAATGTTGCCACTCGTACCTCCCTGCTGCCCATACAACCCCACCTTCCCAAAGATGTGTGTGCCTTTATTCCAAGATCTGACTGAATCTGGATTTAAAGGTTTTGAGAAGACGAGATAGGTCAAAAGGAGGAGCTGTTCCAGGATAGCTGCATCAGTTGAAATGTAGAACTTCGTCCAAGCAGAGTAAAAGGGCTCTTTTTTTTTTTCACAGAACTTCAGTGTGTTCTTTGCAATATTTAAAATATTAGGAAAAACAACGTTGGGAATTGACAAGGGCTGCAAAGTACTGAGCAAGTTCAGCAGTCCTTGTGGTATTGCTGATAACACAAAGACTGATGTTTTACATGATTCTGCTGATGCTGGTTCTTTGTTCTGAATACAGCACAAATAGCATTTGCTTAAGAGAAATTCCAAATTATCTCAGTGTTTCTGTATGTTAATGTTTCCTCAGTGTTTATGTTCTTCAGTAACAACCAGACTGCAGGAGGGCAAAGGCTGAATGCCTCCAGCAATAAGTGAAAAAAATCCTTCTAATAGGACGAAATCTCTTTTATGTGTGTTGGCCAAAATTGAATAGCTTTATTGCCTATGTTATTGAAGTGTTACAGATTTACAGTTAACAGTCTCATTTGCTGAGCACTGACTGATCAGTTTGTATAGCCAACGCGTTCAGCCAGCTATCAGCATCAAATTGCAGTTCCTTTGCAGCGTAAATATTTCATTCTTAACAGTCGAGGCAGAGCCTTAATATTAAAAGGAAGATTCTGGAGAAAGACAGTTAAACTGAAAATTCTATGGAACGAAATTTTCAGTTTCCTTCTGAAGGGTGCAGAAGATTCTAGTAGACCTTTTCAAAACTAGAAGAGTATAACATGATCGGGTAAGCACACTATTTATTTCTCTGGGAGGCTGAACTAAACTGTGAAATTCGAAGCTAGAAGCTGGATCAGATTTAAGGACAATTCAGCACGTTTTCTGTCCTTGTTGTTCAAATAAGACACTGAAGACCATGATAATATAAAGACCTCAGGGCAAAAGTCTGTTGTAAACTGTTCTGTAGTGCATTTGCTTTCACTGGATTCGCAGGTAGGAATTAATGCAGTGCCAAGACACAGAACGAAATGAAGATTAGAAAAGCCTTTTTTTCCTGACACAGAGAATTAAATAGTCTCAAAATTATAAGGATTCTGAAACTCCTTAGTCCAGGTGGCCATTTTAGAGTACCCACAAAAAAAGTAATCAAATAGATTACCTGTTGTTTTTTTTTTTTTTCCCCTTCATCTGAATTACTTGATTGAGAATTTATAATATGTGCACCATAAAAACTTACTCAGTAGCTTAAAAATGGATCAATTCATTAGTGGGGTTAATGTAACAGGCAGAGCTTTTTTAGGGTTCTGAGTGTATTTTGTAAGAACAAGCTTCCTAAATCCTAAGCATAATTTTCTGCTTTCTGACAGTTGTAACAGGTGGAAATTGGGTTGGCCATCTTCCAGACCCTGTGATTCTGTGATGTAACATAAGCTTCTACCAAGAAACTTCATTACATAATAAGAGAGATTCTATTTAGGTTAGATATAAGGAAAAGGATGGCGAGGCACTGGAACAGGTTGCCCAGAGGTGTGGTTGATGCACCATTCCTGGAGGCATTCAAGGCCCTGGGCAGCCTGATCTAGCTGTGCATGTCCCTGTTCATTGCAGGGGAGTCGGACTAGATGTCATTTAAGGGTCCCTTCCAACTCTAAGGATTCTGTGATTGTATAATGAAAATCTGAATTAACACAATGCAGAAAAAGTCACGTGTGTCTCACACTTTCCAGCCAAGACTGTTTCTTCATACGTGGCACTCTGTCATCTCCTCTGTTCGTTGCATTTTTAGGGAAATGGTTGGCTTGCCAGTCGATGGATAACCAAATTCTGATTTTTGGAGCTCAGAACAGATTCAGATTAAACAAAAAGAAGATCTTCAAAGGTCACATGGTAGCTGGCTACGCATGTCAAGTGGATTTTTCACCTGATATGAGGTGAGTTTTGTGGGGAAGAGCTTCATCTTAAACTCACGAGCACAGACACCAGATTTCTTTTTGAATCCTCTGCAACATTCATTGATGCACAGCCATCCTATTAACTCAGTAATAGGACAGGGCTCTCTAAGATAAGCAGCAGAAATGAAAGTTTGCTCTTCTTGTTTGACTGGACTAAGTGGGCTCAACAGTTGCTCCAAGCAACAGTTAAAAAGCAGTCAGCGTAGTCCAGATTCCCCATTCCCTAAAGAAGACTTAGGTTGCTGTCTTAAAGTATCTGGAGACTGCCCTTATTTTGCCCAGCCCTGGTGTAGCACAGACCTGCATCTGGCTCTGATTGCACACGGTCAGCAGCAGTCTCCCCAGAGCCCTTCAGGCTCTGTTCCCACCGTATGCACCTGCCTGGAATACCTGGGATTCAGACCTGCCTGGTTTTTCCTATTCATGGGTCTGGTGTGGTCTATCCTCATTTAGCTGTTCAGAGATCTATCTCTTTCATCCTGTTTCCTTGGTAACATGCCCATATATTTACCACTGTATGTACATAAGCTATGCATTGCTATAAAAAGTGGAGAATAACCTCAGTAAAAGTGGAGGAAAAAGCAGAGAGGGTGTCTATAACTTGCAGATGAACTTCTGGCACTTTTATCTTTTCCTGATGTATTCTCTTCAGTCCCAGTACCACTGTGTGGTATAATCACATTGGTTAGCACATTTACCTCACAGCTGATGCATCACCTTCTGCAGGACTGTGTGTGCCACCGAGCACAGCATGAATGCCAGTTCTCTGGCAGAGAAGTTTTCAGACTGTCGGGTGGGAGGCTCAGTGGGTGAAGCTCTATTCCATTCCTCAATATAAAGTGTTACAATACTAGCAGTCCTCGCACCTAATGCGACTTTTATTTTCATCCCTTTAATGCAGCTATGTGATATCTGGAGATGCAGATGGAAAGCTTAACATCTGGGACTGGAAGACCACAAAACTCTACAGCAGAATAAAAGCACATGATAAAGTCTGCATTGGGGCAGTCTGGCATCCACACGAAACATCCAAAGTCATTACGTGCGGCTGGGATGGTCTCATTAAACTGTGGGATTAAAGAGGCTGCTGCAAGGATCTGAAGTTGTAAGCCCTGAGATCTGAGGTTGGAGTGAATTCTGCTGTAAGGACAGGTAGACGTTTTGTGACGTAGCTGTTCGCAGTTGGCTGTATGTATGCTCTGAAAGTGGGAAATCTTCAGAATGCTTGACTCAAGGGATATTATTCTAAATGCAACACCTGGCTCTGAGAATCTGAAACGTGCAGCATCCAGTGTCAGTTTGTCCTGTCACCTTCTGTGCAAAATACTCCTGTAAAATAAAATAAACTTAAGAAAAACTATTTCTGTGGCTCTGGCTGTCAGAGATGTGGGGAGTTAAAGGAGAAAGACAGCAACTGTGTCATCTTCCTAAGAAGAAATCGTTGATACCTACTGTGGCAGAGCTGGAAGTAGAGCATTTGTTTATGTTTTTTGGTTGGTATTTTATTCTCCCTAAAATACTTCTACCTTTCTGGAACACAAAATCAGTTGCTAATGATGTCTGTTAATTCACAGTAGAAATGAAGAACTAATCAGAAGTGCACAGCCCTCAATTAGACTGTTATCAACTGAAGCCTGTATTCGTAAAATCTTGGTTCGTCTGCATTTAACAACTGTATCACGCTGAGCACTGAGTGTCATTGTTACAGGTACCCCCCGGTTTCTCTGTAAGGGTTGGGTACCAGGTGTTTTTCCTCTTCCCATTGGCTGCTAAGTTCCAGTAAGCATGACTTTAAAAAACAAACACGACAACACAGTGGATAGGTTGTATTATAAGTAAGTTCCAGGCAGTTTGTGACAATTAACTGTGACAATTTACATGTATACATGCCACACTTTCTCCTCTCTTTAAAAGACTTATTTTTAATAAAACATTTTATAAAGAAACTTTGCTTATCTCCATTCACTTCTTCTATCCACCACTGCCCACGTGAAATGTTTCTTATCATTTGGCATTTTAATTCTCAGTTGGACCAGAATTCAGATGATAAGCTCATTTTCTTGCCCCATTCATACAAAACTAATTTAAGTTGGAAGGAGGGAGGAAAGAAAAGTCATTTTAACACCGTCTGCTCTTCTCTTGAGCTCATAATGGAAAGAAAAGCATGTAACAAATTTATCCATTGATCAGTTTTAATTACAGTTTTGAATTACGCTCCGTTGCTTACTATAAGTCAACAGCTGCTCATCAATTAAACAATACCAAAGGATTAATGGCTATAATTAGCAGTAGGATGGGAGATAAGGCACTTCAGTAGCTGAGATGCAAAGCATCTCAAACTGGAAGGACTTTTTTCCTAAGACTTTATTTGTATTTTAAATCTGCTGTTCTGGAAGGATTGATGAACAAGAAGACCGTTCTTTCAAAGAGTACTTGTTGAAGTCAGGGCTCTGGGAGTGAACTTGGAACTTAATGGATTTTAGACCAGCTGCCTAAAGCTGCATTTCAGTCTTTCCACTGTCCATTCACACCTTCAGTACACCAAATCTATGTGTTTTCCATTTACTTTCCCATCTCAGTAATCACGGGTACCAGAAACGCATCACAGGCTGCTTTCACAAGAGGAGCGCTGGTACCAATTGTATATTTTGTCCAATCTCACACCTGTGTAAGTGCTGGGGCAGGAAATGTGGAAATGGTAGAATTTAGAGAGAGAAAGGAGGTGGTGAGTGTCCTGAGGATCACGTAGGGAAAGAAGAGTCTGTTCTTTCTGGACTGGTAAGGATGTGAGTAGGAGTGAGCTGCTGCCATGGTTCCTGAGCTGGGTGTTGAGCTCTGATGTGCCATGTCTGCTGCATGAGGAGAAAATTGGCTAAAATAACTTAGAATGGCACTTTTTTTTTTCAAATACATTTCCTAAATGGATATAGAATCATTAAGATTGGAAAAGACCTCTAAGGTCACCCTAACCCAACCCCACCAGCCCAATAACCACATCCCTCAGTGCCACACCTACACGTCTTGAACACCTCCAGGGATGGTGACTCCCCCACCTCCCTGTGCAGCCTGTGCCACTGCCTCACCACTCTCGACAAGTTTTTCCTAATATCCAACCTGAACCTCCCCTGATACAACTTGAGGCCATTCCCTCTCATCCTAACGTGTAGCTGCAGGCCCGAACATTAACAGCATGTAAGCACAGGGATCTGGGGAGGAAAAGAGGAAATAGAGCAGATAAATTGCTTCAAAAAAGTTTTGTATACTAACTTCCCTATGAGAAACATCTTTCCCAAATGCTTAAAAGCATTTAAATGACAGCAGACACAAGTTTTGGCTCTGCAGTCAGTATTGCATTTTTCCATTCATCACCTACCCAGCAGTACTTGATTCACGTGCGTGTGTCTGCATAAGTATATAAACTCAGGTAGTGGTACACTGTTGTCCCTGAGGAAGAAAAGCAAGAAGCATTGACTCAATAAATTCTGGAGTTGATGAGTTAGGATTAAACGTTTGCAACAAGCCTCAGATCAAAATTCCACTGGAAACTTTCAGATACATCAACTCCTTTGTCCCTCACTGTTGGTCACCCTGTTAATCCGATGTGGAATTCCTCACATCTGCATTGAAGCCTGCAGGGGGAATTTTTATGAGGATAATTCCTCCCTGTCAGCTGTAGAGCTGTGGACTCCAGAGCTGGCAGCATCAGTGATTTTGCTGTGCTTGGAAGAGGCGGTGGGTGTCTGCATGGTGTGAGTCCAGACTTGTCCTTCCTGCAGCTACCTGGGAAGGGACTCCTGGCTGGGCTAAGGAGCTCCAATTGTGTCATTCTCTTTGCCTCCAGATTTCATATTATGCCAGAAATTTGTCTGCTACAAATGTTGGCCAGAACAAGTCCAGACAGACCTCTAGGCTGACAGCCTGTGGGCAGACAGAGCAGGGAAAGGCCCCAAGCAGTGTCCCCTAACACCAAGTGAGTCCAAAGGGGCTCCTTGGGGGCTGGAGCCCGTTGCACTGGCAGGGATGAATACCCACAATTTGGCACATAGGGCTGCAGGGACAGCGCTGTAGTTTTCGTCCCTCTATCATGCACCTCTAACTTGAGGAAATGATGTGGCAGTGTCTTGCCACTTCTTATTAATACCAATTACTGTTGCAGCAGGGGTTCGTGGGTAAGTGAACTGTTGCCATCATTGCTGGAGTTCTGCCTTGGAAACCTGATCATTCTTCTGGCCTCGTGCCACCTTCCTCATGGACTTTTTTCATATGTGTGAGGGGGGAATATCCCACGTGTCCCGGTGCAGCTTGCCAGTAGGTGGGAAGGCGGTCTCTCTCAAGGCAGATGGTCGTGGCATCTGTCTCACACAGAGCCCGTAACAGTCCCCAGGAAGACAGGGCTGCACATTCCTTGCCCTCATTGCAAGAAGCAAACATCTGAATTACTGTGCATCCAGAAGACTCCAAGACTGCCTTGGAAAAAGCCAGTTTTTAGCAAAAGGCAGATGTTCAACGCAGCATTTAACAGCACAGACTTCAAACGCTCATTTACGCAGTAAAGCCTTGCAAACCTGACAGCACAGTACCACGGTGTACTTTCCTTCTTGCTACCAGCTGGTCGTTACAGAACCTCGCTCCTCCCGGTAGAAGGGCTCTGTACGAGGAGCAGCCTGTGAGGGGGGCAAGCAGGGCAGGGTGGGAAGCTTTGCTTGCAAGACCTCAAGCAGTGGATCCTATTTACCGAAAGAAAATCAGCTGACAGGGAATTCGTTCCCCTGGGGACTACTGAAAGACTTGTGTCTGCAGGCTGACTTCATTGGCACACGCTCAAAATTTAAGTTATATTTTGCAGCAAAATAGATCTTTACTGCTGGGCTAGCTGATTAACTTAAAACAAGCGAAAAAAGCCACAAAGCCCCCTGCACTACTGCTGTCTCGCAGCTCTTGGAGAGAACTGCTTGTGGAAGGGTTCTGCTTGCAGAAGCTCCCTGCAGGGCTGAAAGCTCTTACAAACAAGTTGAGATGATGCTCACCCAAGCGTGGACATGAGGTACCCTGGCAGTCCGACCTCAGAGCCTCTTGTTACCTGGTTACGCCTCAGAACATATTTAAAATGTTCTAAATGGGGAAGCATTGGGCCTTTGCAAGTCCCCGTTAACTCACTGTGCTTTACACCACTGGGAGACTGCTAAAATCAGGTGTTACCGCAGATGTGTTGGGTTTGTCCTTTGGGCCAGGCTCAGTCCTTGGGCTAATCTAAGAGGTGTCAACACACTGAGCTGCGTGCCCTCTGGTTTGGAAAGGAAGAAAACAACACAAGTCCTCTGGAGAACGATTTCAGCCCTATGAACCCTGCTGGGCTCCCCGACCACTGACAGCCACACAGATACATCTCAGGGAGCCGCAGAGCCCCCCCAGCACCATCACCCCACAGCCACCATTGCTGTAATTCACCACCTCAGTGCTTCCCCTGTGGTGTAAGCGGGGTTTGGGGGAACATAAACTCTTACGAAGCAATCTTAGGAGAAAAAAAACCAGAACAACCAACCTGCACCACAGCTGAGCTGTGAGCACAGAGCTTACCTTCAGCAAACTGCTACAAAATACACGTGTACGGTGGAAATCCAACGCAAAGAGTAAAGAAGTTCAGAGTCTAAATATTCCTTGCTTGCTGCAGAGAGAAACGTAGATGTGGCTCTGAATGTGGGTCAGCTCTGACCTTCTACCACCACTGAAACGTTTCTACTGACTGCAATTAAACGTCACGTTGTGTTAACAAGCAGCAAGAAATCAGGAGTGACTTCTTACTGAGTAACCCTGAGGATCCCTTCAAGGGCAAGAGAGCAGCTAATGGAGCTCCCAGTGCCCGGGCTCTGAACTGACCAGATGGTCTCAGCTGTGAATTATTCAGCAGAGAGAATGAGTGAATTTTCTTCAGGTGTGTGACCAGGTGATGCCTTGCTGGCTGCTGCCAAGAAAGGCCAGAATCGTTCTACTTATGCTTTCTTCCATCTTTCAGAACTGAGAGGTGCTCCTGACGAGGCTGGATATTAGAAAAAATGTCTTCTCAGAAAGAGCAGTGAGGCATTTGCACAGGTTGCACAGGGAGGTGGGGGAGTCACCATCTCTGGAGGTGTTCAAGACGTGTGCAGGTGTGGCACTGAGGGATGCGGTTGGTGGGCACGGTGGGGGTAGGCTGACCATTGGACTAGGTTATCTTAGAGGTCTTTTCCAACCTTAAGGATTTTGCGGCAGAGCTCAGTACGTCACATCCTCCTGATGTGTTCCCACCCACCTGATGACCTCTGCAATGCTCCCTGCTCCCCCAGAGCTGCTCCTGGAAGCACAGGGCTCCTGTGAGGATCTGGACCCAGCAGTGAGGCTTCAACGGGTGGCAGGTGTGGGCTGCCCTCACAGAGAGCAGAGGGGCAACACTGCTCTGCTCTGTGTGACAGTGACAGGGCACAAGGGAACAGCATGGAGCTGTGTCACGGGAGGGTCAGAGTGGGGTTAGGGACAGGGTCTGCACCAGAGGGCGGTGGACATGGAATGGGCTGCCCAGGGCAATGGGCACAGCCCCAAGTGCTAGTGGTCAAGAAGTGCTGTCCCAACACCCTTTGGACATCGGGTTTGAATTTTGGGTAGTACTGTGTAGAGCCAAGGGTTGGGCTCGGCGATCTGTGTGGGTCTCCTCTAACTTGGGACATTCTGATTCCATCATCCCATTCCTTTATACTGCCAGCTTCCACTGCCAGGGGCTCCTCTCTGGTGCCATTGAAGACCACAGTGCGTGACAGCTGCAGTCAGACAGCCTTTGCCCCGCAGCAGTGCAGCTCAGAAGCAACCACATTCCTTTTACATAAAGCCCATCCATAAAGAAATAGGAGATGGATTCATTAAGCTTTGCTCCTTGAGGTCAAAGAAGCCAATAAAAGCCAATGGGTGGGTGCACAAGAGCTCAGAAAGGATGGCTGTGCTAACTATGCTTTAAGAGGCACTAAGCAGAAAGGCACAGAGCATAAAATGAGAGCTGTTCCCTTTCCCCATAATATCACGTAACTGCCTTAAGAATGATAAATGGCTTTTATCTATCCTGCATCTTACATAAGGTTTCTGTAATTGCCGTAGTTATTGGAATTTTTGCTTTCAGAAGATATATTTGCTAACGCCTAAGTTGCTCCTGATGCTACTCAGCACTCCTGAGCAAAGACTGGGTGAGGATACACTGAGTTCTAACCTCAAGTCCCAAGACAGACCTCCAGTCCTTTCCTGCAATTTCCATATACAATGAATTTACATTTCTTCTTCGGGGCAATACATAACGAAAGGTCTGCATCCCTTTGGAATTTTAACACCTAAAAGAGAACATCATTTGGTTTTTAACCACTATATAACAGTCTACCAGTCTGAGTACTCCATCACTTACCGGGAGGAAAAGCCTGCGCTCTACAGCTCCAGTCTATGTTTTCATGCTTCATTAACGAAGCAGGGCTCACACCTGGCCTTCTGCCACCCCATTATTTGAAGAGTGGAAGTGCAGCCATTCCCTGATGAGCTGTCTGACTGTTCCAACAAGCAGTAGCTCAGTTTAGGAGATGTGGCATCTTTGTGCATTTCAATGGCTTTTCCCGCATTGTTGCACAGCTTCAACACTTGGAGCACAAGGGTTTGCAAAGCGTGGCTGCCACCACCAAGGCATCTCCTGCTAGGAGCGCTTTGCCCAGTAGCTGGGCTCAGGAAATCCAAGCAAGCAGCAACACGGCATCAATTCCAGCAGCCCTTCCCTCGGATTGTTCTGTGTCACTGCAGGAAAGGGACTAAGCACTGACAATAGAATCACAGAATCATAGAATGGCCTGGGTTGAAAAGGACCACAATGATCGTTGAGTTTCAACCCCCCTGCTATGTGCAGGGTCGCCAACCACCAGACCAGGCTGCCCAGAGCCACATCCAGCCTGGCCTTGAATGCCTCCAGGGATGGGGCATCCACAGCCTCCTTGGGCAACCTGTTCCAGTGCATCACCACCCTCTGTGTGAAAAACTTCTTCCTAATATCCAATCTAAACCTCCCCTGTCTGAGTTTAAAACCATTCCCCCTTGTCCTATCACTATCCACCCTCGTAAATAGCCGTTCCCCTTCCTGTTTATACACTCCCTTCGAGTATTGGAAGGCCGCAATGAGGTCTCCCCGTAGCCTTCTCTTCTCCAAACTAAACAATCCCAGTTCCCTCAACCTTTCCTCACAGGAGAGGTGCTCCAGCCCTCTGATCATCTTAGTGGCCCTCAGTACCAGACATGTCCTGCTCTGGGTGTCCCTGCTTAAGCAGGGATTCGACCAGATGGACCAAGAGGCCCTGCCAACCTCAGCCATCCTGTGGTTCTATATTCCTAGCCCTGAGAGCTTCCAACACAAGGTGGCTGGATCCAAGCTGTCCTTGACTTGGGCTGTCTCTGTGCCTAGGAATGGTCTGGGAAGGTCCCAGATGGCCTGAGCCAATACAGTGCCAGGAAGCTCATTAGTGTGACCAGGCAGCCATGCCCAGAGCCTGTGCACACCTCTTGTGCTGCTCCACGTAGCACACAGGCACAGCTGGGAGCACCAGCAGGCCCGGTCTGTCCGCTGCATCCTCCTCCTTCCCTGGCTGAGGTGTTCAGCGCACACAAAACCCATACAGAGATCCCTTAGAATTAAACTCCAGTTCAGAAAATCCCAGTGCCACTAAAGTGGATGTGCTTGTATTTAAAAGGAAGTAAAAATGGGACCAGAGAGGCAGTAACTCACTTCACACAGCACTACAAGGCACTGTCAGCGGGGCTGAAAAGGCAGCAGATTGAAAGCCAGCGTGCATTACTTAAAACAGAAAGGGTCTGACATTTAACCACAAGTTAAAATTTCCAGTGTGATTTGGAAGGCTGACTGTTCTGACATCTGAGTGTGTGAGGGCACAGAGCTGACCTTCACTGAAGAGATTCAAATCCTCTCCAGTCCTGCACCAGCCAGGCCCTCACCATCATGGCAGGGGGCTTTGAAGCCTCTTCCAAAGAAGCCCAAGGTCTGCAGCCCCCGTGGCCAACACAGACGCTCAAGGCCTGACTCATTCAGGCATTTCAAGCCCTGCAAAGAAGAAGAAAGACATGAAAGTGGTGTGATCTTGTATTTCAATGCAAAGTTTAATGTCAAAATTATTCATAAAAAAAACAATAAAC
The DNA here is from genome assembly GCF_016699485.2 of Gallus gallus. Classification (NCBI taxonomy): domain Eukaryota; kingdom Metazoa; phylum Chordata; class Aves; order Galliformes; family Phasianidae; genus Gallus; species Gallus gallus. The sequence goes on along the minus strand of NC_052534.1, from coordinate 66,310,923 downwards.
CACCTGCTACATACTTTTTAGCTCCCTCTCATTGCTTAGCTTCTCAGAGAATGGCTGAGCCGGGTTGCTGGGAGCACCCTGCACCCAACTCGGACGCCAGTGCTCAGAGCCTACATGCAGAGCAGGACATGTCCCTGTGTCCCCAAGGCCAGAGTCACCACCTCTGCAAAGCGTCCGTGTGCCCCTGGCAGGGAGAGAGGCAGGGCCAGGGAGCTCCATGGCAAGGAGCCAGTAGGAAGCCAGATGCAGTGCTAGAAAAGGCACTGTGGAACTTCACCTAAACTAAAAACAAGCCAAAAAGACCAGGTTCCACTTTCAGCTCTTTCGACAATGTTTAAAAACAAAAGCCAGTCCATTTCACCAGCAATCGCTGTATACTTATCTGGCAACTTCAGCCAGTGACCCTAAGGTCCTCTTCAATAATGTTACGGGACAGGTGGCTCACAGTCATGCATCGTAGATTCCTTTCTGCTATTTCCATCTTGTATTCACCCAGCTCAGTCTGTAACAGCTACTGGCATTGAAGGCTTCCTTTTTCAGAAGCATCTGTGGTTTTAATAAGTCTTTGTAGGTATGGAAAAGCCTGAAGTCCTTCAGCTCCAGTTCTCGGAGCAGACTGTACCAGTACCGCACCACAGTGCTGTCATTGCCGCTGACCTCAAAACCAGGCCAGTGGATGTGCACCTCAAAGACCAGCTGCCCTATCTGCTCAACAACATCCTCCAGGATCAGGTTTTCCAAAATTTTCCACTCCGCGCTCTCCACGTCTGCCTTGAGGACATCAATCTGCAACAAAAACATAATTGCTATGTGAAAATGACAAGGTTTTGCAATTATCGTCAGAGACTCAGTAAGGTTAGAGAAGACCACTAAGATCACCTAGTCCAACCAACCAGCCCATCCCCACCATGCCCACTAACCACGTCCCTCAGCACCACATCTGCATGTGTCTTGAACACCTTCAGGGACGGTGACTCCACCACCTCCCTGTGCAGCCTGTGCTGCTGCCTCACCGCTCTCTCTGAGAGGAAATTTTTCCTAATATCAGCAAGATCCAAAGCCAGGCTTTCCCAGTTTACAATACACATCCTTGCTCTCATGTATTTAAAGATAATCATCTCATGGGCTAAGACAGACAGGGCAGTACATGAAGTTCCATGCCCGCCTGCTTGCCGCCCTTCTCCTCCTGCCTCTGACATCTGGTCTGAAAAGCTCTGTACTTGATGCTGATCCTACAGTCAAAGTGTGTTATTGGCCCTTCACAGATCTTGTGGCAGCACTCATTATACTAAACAAAGACACTGATGCCCTACTGTTCCTTATTTCTCCATCACAAAAACCCTGTAGCAGAACAAAATTTATTCATAGTAACTACACCTAACTAACTATTGCACCACAGCAGAGCAGGGTCCTCATTGCCAGATGCCACGTGCACACACTGATGGTTCCAGTCCTGAGGATCTGCCAGTGCAGTGCATGAGGAGGCAGCGGCTGCACACAGCACACACGTGCCAGAGAAGGGCAAACAGAAATGAAGGCTCTGAGCAGCACAGGTCATGAACCACCCACTGCCAAGCTGCTGCTGGCAGCTCCTGCAGCATCACACTCAGTGAGGAGGATGAATTCAAGGGAAAAGCATGAAATGACTGCAGAGATTGATGGGCAGCTCCTCTGAACGGTAAGGGATGTCAGGAAAGATGCCATGGAAAGAGTGCCTCAGTTTGATTTTAGGCCATTATTGACTTACGCAGTTGTATACTCAGAAAACCAACTTCTCACAGCTCAACATAAGTACAGGTTGGTTTTGCTTAGAGATGAGCTGGGGCAGGGGTTGTATCTTCTAATAATAAAAAGAGCATTTGATCAAAATACGACACCTGGTAAGAAGCAATGTCCTGCAGAGGTGCACACGAACCGAAGGGCACTTCTCCCTAGGGCAGAGCAGGTGCAACTCCCTGGGGAGAGCCGTTTGCCTGCACCGCTTCCACCTGAGCTGCTGCTTGTGCCCACCTGCTCACACTCAGAATGTGTCTGAAGTGAAAACTGGAGACTTTACTTAGTCAAGAAGAGCATAAAAAGAGGAAAAAAAATTGAAAAATCAGCAGAAATGTTACAAGTCAGCAGGCGGGCCCCATTACAGCTGATGAAGTGCCATTAGTGAGCTGAGGCAGACTCCAAAGAGCCTGGATTTAAGGGCACAATAACACAGCTGTACACAGAAACACCACTGTTACGGGAGGCTGCACCCACTGTGCTTCTCTGCGGGATTACTAGGGGGCAAGAAGACAGAACTCAGTCCAACCAACTGCTGCTGGTTCCTCCCTAAAGGCACATCAATATCCTTCAAGAGTCTAACGCCTAGGGAGCAGGGCTGTAAGTAGCTTGGCCTTCCACAGGCATGTGCTACTCACAGGATGAAGGCTGCCTTATGCAGCCACAATGCTTCTCTTTCTTCTTCTTCCCTTGCCTTGGGAGGCCAGAGAGCAGGACCAAAACCACAAGGCCAAAGGAAATTGGACAAGAAGTTTTAAGAGTAGAGTAATTCCCAATTCAAATTCACCATGATGTTAGAGTTATGGAATCGCAGAATCATTCAGGTTGGAAAAGATTGCTGAGATCATCTTAGTTCAACCATCAACCCATTCCCACCTTAAATCAATGGGCTGACTTTGTCACTAATAGGGACAATGAAGCAAGGCAAACCCACTACACAGTGAGTCCCAGTCTGCATCAGAACCAACCCAGTGACCAATAGGCTGGTGGTGGGGCTGGACACAAAACCCAACCTAACCCTAATCTTACAAAGCAAAAGTTAGTGACAGTAACTGTGTGGGCTTAGAATCATAGAACGGCCTGGGTTGAAAAGGACCACTATGATCATTGAGTTTCAACTCCCCTGCTATGTGCAGGGGCGCCAACCACCAGACCAGGCTGCCCAGAGCCACATCCAGCCTGGCCTTGAATGCCTCCAAGGATGGGGCTTCCTACAAAGCAGGTCTCGCTTTATGGCAGAAGTCCTGCAGCCCACTTGGGCCTACAGTACATGCACTGGACGCACCTGGATGCCCAAAGCTCTGCAGTCTGTGCTCCCCAATGCCTCAAAGGACAGGCCAGGGCAGGCAGAGAAAACCAATGGAAGGAGAAGAGCTCGGTGCCTCCCAGCTGCAAGCTCATAATCTGGCAAAGGGAAATGAGAGGAGCCATGGCATCCCAAACCCAGACTGCTATATGTGGTCGCTTCGACCTTCCCTTGTTCTCCAGGTGGCCAACTGGAGGCCCCAGCTCTGATCTACTGAGGCGCAGAGTGCTCACAGCCATGGCAGGCCTCAGGGGCTGTGCTCCCCCTACCTACTAGGTGGGGGTGTCCCACTAGGGACACACGGTCACAAGAACTGGGAGATGTTACATGCTTGACATTTCTGGTTTCAAATATGCAAGCTGAGGGTTTTCAGCCCTTAAGGGTGCGAGGATTGTGTCCGTGAAGTCCTGTGAGGCTTCAGTGGGACAAGCTATAAATCAGCTGGAAACAAAACTCTTCAGCAAGGTCCCTGATCACATACTAACATCACACCGAGCTGCAGGGATCTGCTCATCCAGGCTACACTGTGCCTCCTCTGCGCTGACGGAGGCAGGGGGCTGGTGGAAAATGACCGCAGGATTACGGAATTAAAGCCTGTGTTGTGGCATATCTGCATGGGGAGGAGAGACAAAGGTTGCGCAGCCAACCTTAGCTCTGGTACTTCCTTGCCCAACTGCAACTAAGAGCCCATCAGCGTGCCCACATGTGGGGCAGTGAAATGGCTTCCTGTAGCGCTCCTCTGGGTTCACCAGCAGGCTGAATGCAAATGATCCTGCTTGTGAAAGTCAGCTGAGACCTACTTCACGGTTGAGCTCACTTGTTTCCCTTCATACATTTAAATCAGTTACTTATTTTTCAGATAGCAACGCACGGCTCTACCTGCAATGCAATTCTGAAGGTACTTTTGATCCTATGTGGGTGCAATTGCAACACTTCAGAAGCCACACATTTCTGTCTCTGATGCTTTGGCAACTTTGACTAACAAATTATTCAAAACTCCTCTGGGGGGGGGGAGAAATAGTAGGGGAAGGAGCTGTGAATAAATGTTTCTAAGTGTTTGCTTTTGTTTTCCCATGATCTGGCTTTATGGTATGACATCTTTTTCCTCATGGCAGTTTCCACTCATCATCCCCCCAGGTTTGCTTGTTTTTTCTCTCAAGCTTCTGGGGCCGATCAGCAGGCACCCTGCATGCACTGCACTGCTTTCACAAAACTGATCCAAAAAGCAGCTGCTAACCAGTGTGTCTGCAGGACAGAGAGAGCTGCCTTGCACTCAAGTGGTCAGGGAGCAATAGGGCACTGACAGGAATGTGCTGGAGGAACACAGCAGAGGCTCTTTGAGGCTCTGGGTGCTGTGCACCACTCAGGGGCCTGGAAGAAGGCTCTGTCTGTACCACAACCTCCTGTGACTGCCTTCAGGACACAGTGCCCACCTCATCCCACAGTCCTCATTTTCTGCTGTGGACAGGGTAAAATGAACATTGAAACAGCTTGTGTCAGAGCATCCAAGCACCTAACAAACAAATTACAAGAGTGATTACAAGACATTTGTTCTCTTTTTCTATTTCAAATAAGCCAGTCTGCCAAAATGTGAGCAATGAGAACTAAGTAGCTTATCACTGAAAAGTAGAAGAACGTGTATTTTTAATCATGTTTTCTCAATACTTTGCTCCCCTGTAAATATACCACAGCGTTGCACCAGTCACACTTGGGGGAAAAAAAGGCCTTTCCTCATGCACAACCAAGCATACAAAACAGCTGAAAAAGAATGTGTTTTAATTAGTGGAAGTTACCACATACGGTATGAGCACTCATCTCTTCTTTTCGGGGCAATGACGTGTTACAACCGTGCATCATTTCCCAAAGTGGAAACCAGAGCTCCGTTCGGCCTTCATCATTTCTGGAACACCAGGGTTAGCGAGATCTCAGCTCTGTGATGCCCCATGGGCATATTTGAAGCTCCCCATGGAGCAGAATCAATCGAGAGCAGCAGCCAAGGAAGCAATTTGGCCACATTACTGCCAGCAGCAGCTCAGCACGGGGAAGCAGAGAGCAGAGCAGGGGAGCACAGAAGCGCTCCATCCTTCTAAATCATAGCTCTCAACTAAGGACGACACCAGCAAAGAAACAACAGGGTTCCCTTTCACTAAGTGCAAGTCTATATTTTCAGCAGATAAAACTCCAAAGAATGTGTTGAGCTCCTGAACTGACATACCGGGTATATTTTCAAGTATATGTTGAAGGTATTAATGCAAGTTTCCATACTTGGGTGCCTACATCGTCTTTTGTCTTTTTTACACACTACAGGGGTGACTGCCCCCGCAGGGCACAAGATACACAGCTCACTGAACAGCTTATCTTTTCTCCAAATTGGAAAGATATGCATTTGATGGGTGGACTGTTAAATGGACAAAGAACTGGCTGCAGCATCGAGTCCAGAGAGTGGTGGTCAATGTCTGGATGAGATCAGTGGTGAGTGGTGTCCCACAGGGGTCAATGCTGGGGCCAATACTCTTTAACATCTTCATCAATGACACTGACAATGGGATCAATGTGGGAGTGCACCCTCAGCAAGTTTGCTGATGACACCAAGCTGTGGGGTACAGTCAACACACCAGAGGAACAGGATGCTATCCAGAGGGACCTAAACAGGCTTGAGCAGTGGGCCCAGGTGAACCCCATGAGGTTCAACAAATCCAAATGCAAGGTCTTTCATCTGGGTCAAGGCAACCCTCACTACCAATACAAGCTGGGGGATAAAGGGATTGAGCACAACCCTGCTGAAAAAGACCTGGGAGTAGTAGTGGATGTGAAGCTGGATATGAGCCACCAATGTGCCCTCACAGCCCAGAAAGCCAACCATATCCTGGGCTGCATCAAAAGAAGTGTGGCCAGCAGGTTGAAGGAGGTGACAGGCTCTTTAGCAGGGTCTGTGGTGACAGAACAAAGGGAAATGGCTTCAAGCCCAAAGAGGGTAGATTTAGGTTGGATAAAAGGAAAAAATATTTTACAGTGAGGGTGGTGAGGTGCTGGAACAGACTGCCTAGAGATGTGGTTGATGCCCCATTCCCTGAGACTTTCAAGGCAAGGCCGGATCAGGCTCTGACCTGACCTAGCTGTGGTATCTCTGTTCACCGCAGGGGAGTTGGACTGGATGACCTTCACAGGTCCCTTCCAACTCTAAGGGTTCTGTTATTCTATGAACACCTGCAGGGAGTGAAGGTGAGCTTTGTGGCTCTGCCCTTCCTGCTCCTCTGCAGCGTTGGCAGTTAAAGAGAATTATTTTCTCCCCAGTTTCACTGACGTGCCTCCATGAAATTGCAGCAAAGCAGGGGCAGGACATTAACAGACACTTTATATTTACTGCATAAACTGAAATCCACCTGGAGGATACATTTCAAAATCATACCACAAAAACTTAATTAAATTTCTCTGGTGACCAGTTGTCAACACAGCGAAGCTTGCTCAAGCAGTGCTGGTCCCAGGCAAGCAGATGTACCCAGGGGGCCCAGCAAAAGCCATCACTCACAACACTTAGTGCTCAGAGCCCCAGCAGCTCTTCAGGACACGGTCCCATGTCACGGTGACATGCTCCCACAGCCTGTGGATGACCCGGCACTTTTGTTTTCCACATCCTCTGGCTGTTTCTGATGCCTGGACATTTCCCACATACTCATTCCATCTAGAAGCAATTTCTCTCTGGAGACTCACCACAGAAGATGAGACAACCCATCTTCCCAGTTTAGCCCAGCCAATCCACGTCACTGACTTCAGTGGACAGGCACAGAAGGGGCTTTTTAGCTGGCAGGAATTGTTCCATTGTCACTTCACCAGAGAACAACCAACCACCACCTGATTAAGGACATCAGGATGGCCTGAAATCTTCTCTCCCTGGCTGCATTTGGTCAAGAGGTTGCCACGTTTCATTTGTGGCCTTTCAATCACAGCAAACACCTTTTTTTTTACCATAGAATTCATTCTAGGTAAACTCCCACCCTCGCTCACACCAGGCACCATACCAGCTAGAGATGTCAGCTCACTTGGTAACCACTTTCTGGACTTGAAATATACATGTCCCAAAGCCTGAGTTGATTTTCAAACAGGTCTGATGGATTCAGATAGCATTAAGCTATAAAGGCCTTAAAGCTAGAGCTACTGTGATTAACATCTTGTCCAGCTTGCTACTTAGCAAGACCAAGGCTCCTAGGCAGTGACCCGAAGACCAGGATTACAAACCCCAGCACAGAGCAGGCCAGCACCACACACAGGCAATCCTGTCACAAACACCTTCAGCACCTTGCTCCTCTATCTCCTTTTTGGAAAAGAGGAGGCCCAGGGGAGATCTCATTGCTCTCCATAACTCCCTGGAGGGATGCTGTGTCAAGATAGAAGTCAGCCTCTTCTCTCAGGAACAGCAATAGGATGAGAGCAAACGGCCATAAGTTGTGCCAGGGGATATTCAGGTTGGATATTAGGAAACATTTATTCTCAGAAAGAGTGGTGAGGCACTGGCGTAGGCTGCCCAGGGAGGTGGTGGAGTCACTGTCCCTGAAGATGTTCAAGATGTGTAGATGTGGCACTGAAGGATATGGTTAGTGGGCATAGTGGGGGTGGGTTGGTAGTTGGGAGTAGGAGCCTAGAGGTCTTTTCCAACCTTAACGATCCTGTGATTCTATGAAATGGACAACAGCTTCCAGAATAGGCAATGGGCAGTTTCCTGCTTGCTCTAAGTGATGCCTCCCCAGAGCAAACAGGTCACCATGAAGACATGGGGGCTTTGTAACACACCCCCAGCAGCGAGCTCCTTGCCTGCACAGAGCAGCAGCAGCAGTTATCAAGTGCAGATCCCTGTACTCCACTACATTTTCTGATTTGCATAGCTCTTCCACCACCCTGAAAAGATCAAAATGCTATCTCATCAAGTCCTTCAATCCCACAGCTCAATTGCTGAAGTAGAGAATTCGCACCAGGCAGCTCCAGAAGCCCAAATCTTAAATTATTTACCGGTCTGATCATCAGCAAGAGTTCCGCCCACCAAAGCTTACAGGCGAGCATTCTGAATATTGCAAGGATTCCCACAGCAGCCAGAAGCTCAGGCTGGAGGCATGTCTGCTCCACACACAGCCCCAGCCGAACACACAGCTTCCTTTGCAAGGAGCACATCCGTCTATCCCACCCCACAGGGAGCATCCCCTGCTCATCCCCGAGCCTTTGAAGTTCTGTGCCAGACGCTGCTGGAAGCCTGTGGGAACGGATGTGTGCTCAGGGGAATAAATACTGTACACCAGACCCTCCAACCTCACCACTGCCTCAGCCATCTGGGAAAGTAACTGCCAGGAAGAGCAAGAGCTCCATGGTGCCAACATACCTCTCTTCTACGGTTATCATAGAATGATTTGGGTTGGAAGGAATGCTCAAGATCATGTAGTTCCAACCACTCTGCTACAGGCAGGGACAGCTCCCTATAGACCAGGCTGCCCACAGCCCCATGCAGCCTGAGCCTGGCCCTGAATGCTTCCAGGGAGGGGGCATTCACAACCTCACTGGGCAACCTGTTCCAGTGTCTCACCACTCTCACAGTACAGAATTTCTTCCTAATACCTAATCTAAGTCTACCCTCTTTCAGTTTAAAAACCATTCCCCCTTGTCCTGTTGCTACCTGTCCTTATAAAAAGTCCTCCATCTTAAGGAAGACAGTTAAGTTTGTCCAGCTGTCCACCCCTGCTGTCTGCTTGCAACAGCAGCAAAAAGAAAGCAGCACGTTCCTAAAGCACGAGGGGCAGAAAAAGGAATGTGCTGAATGTCCTACTGTTACATGCAAGGATATTAGCCTTTGTCTGGGATGGGTAGTGGGGAGGGATGAATGCTGCTGAGGCTTTCATCTTTGGATTTCAGATTTTGTGGATTGGTAGAATGCCTTAAACTGATGTCAGGTCAACACTGAGACCAGAAAGGGTCCGGACACTAAGGTGAAAAGATGTCCAGTCCTAAAGAAGCTGTAAGCAGCGACAGAGGAGGGAGAACAGGCCGCTCGGAGGAACTTGGGACAAATGTGGGGAAAAATAGTTATATATTTTAGACAGCTCTTAGCTACTCTGGATAGGACGCTTATCTAAACAATCTGCTAGTGTCAATCAGCAAACCATGAGAAAGATGGGTAGTTGAGAAAGACTGGGCTGCTTATAGCAAGGAGGCTGCTCTCAATTGTCATAAAGCCAGCATCATGTCGCAGATTGCCACTCTGAGCAGACACTCTCCACCCTGCCTGCATTAAATCTGTGCCAGTTGATGTTACTGTACCTAAATGAACATAGCGAGTCTGCTGGGAGCACAAACATGGGGCTGAGCTCTACCAGTGTCTTGCATCTGACATCCCTTATGATGCTGGGGCAGGGCACCCTGTCTGCTGAGCAAATCAGTGGGAGAAAGGAGCTGGCAGTGCCCAGGCTTTTACAGAAGCAACAATAATATGCTTTGAGAGTTGCAGGTTCTTGTTTGGTTTGTTGTTGTTTTTAAAAGAAGACCTGAATAATTTGTTCAGCACTGAAATACTTTTCATTACAATTCAGATATTGCACTAGCCTTTTTCCTAGGGGAAGAAAAGGCTATGGGTTGCATCTCATCCAGGCAACGCTAGCATTTAAAAGATCTTCTCTCCATGCCTGATAATTGCATACTAAACAGCACCTGCTCCCTAGAAACACCACTACTCCTATCAATATCTTGAGGTCTGGTGGAGAGAATTTAAAAGAGGTAAAAAGAAGTGCAAGAGGCCTGGACAGGAATGCAGATGATGTATTTCTAGCACACGATGCAGATGGTGGGAGAGGTGGTGAGCAGTAAATCACCAAGCAAAGACTTTTGCTTGCAGAAATATGAGCTTGTCAGGAGCATTTCTACTTGCAGCCAAACTCTTCAATCTAGTTACAATTAAAATACCATACGCAGCAGCAGCCACAGCTGACTAGGCAAACAGAGAGCAATTACTACCTTGATTTCATTATCACTGAAATTAAAAAATACATGCATCCAGGATACAGTGTGTCAGGAGCCTGTAGATTGCTCGGGGGCAAGCCTGATAAGGTTGTGGAAGGCAGAATCCTCTCATGCAGCTGGAAACAGCTGTACCAATTCAGTTGCCACTTACTTTTCAGCAGCAGGAGTATATCCCCTAATTCACCGATGCATCTGCAAACAGAAAGTCCACATGCACAAACAGGGCTCAAGCTGCAGCTCTGGTGTAACTCCAAGGAAATCAGTCATGTTACACTGACAGTGAGTTGGGTCCAGCATATACAGACAACCTCAGTGAGACCAAATGTGTGTGTTACAGACAAGTCTGACCTGAACTCACAAATCAGATTACAGAGCTAGAGGCAGATGCTTATTGTTGGATGAAATGTTTTCCGGCACCCTCAGCTTTTGCTTTCATGATGTGACTTTGAAAAGTTGCTACTTTACATTTTCTAGCTAGCTCGCCTGATGTTATCATCTCTGGTGCTCTTCCTTGCAGCACAGTGAGAACAGAGATCAGGGTGTGAGTCATCTGCAGAACTCTTAACTCCAGATCTCAAGACTTCTCAGACAGATGCTGAACACACAGCTGGATCTGAAATCACCACCACAGCTCTTCACACCCTACAGCCCTTCCCGTTGCCATATGCCCAGCCTAACCTCTCTTGCATTCATTCGTGTCTTACAGGTCCCACACAGAAATACCAGGCTGGCACTGGAACAAACAAACAGTAGCTAAAGGGGATTAAAATAGAGAATTTTTAAGGATGCACTCACTCTCTGTGCCCTACTGAAGTCCCCTTCACAGCCCCACTACATCTGCTTGCACTGCACTGCTTGCTCACCACACCACTCCCACTGCACGGTAGCAAGTCTCCACTCCTCATCCCCTCTGCTCCTCCTGGATCACTTACACATGCACACATTATGAGCGTAGCTCAGGTCACATCTGCTAGTATTTTCTCACTGCTTTCTAAAAATAAAACAAAAACCCAGATACACACACACTGTGTATGTCACTACACCAGAACAACGTTGTTCACAGCATTGGTAAACTGACTTCCAGCAGTCACCACCCTGTAGCAAATACAAAAATGCAGATTGTTTTCTTAATTAAAAACAATTCCAACTATCACAACTGAGAGCTGCTGGGATAATTCTCCCCCAGACAGAAAAGTGGGAACTACATACTGTTCTCTGGGTGCTCCAGTAATTTAATCTGGCTCAGATGAGAAAGAAAGTGATTCCTACAGGTCTGGAGAATTTCTCATAGTGTTTGACTCTAATGGAATTTTCTTACACTTCAGCACTTACACTCTTTTTTTGATGATATTCTCAAATGTTGTTATTTAAGAAAAAGAGAAGAATGGGAAAAGGGAACTGCCTGACTCAGCTGGACTGTGCCTCTGTGATACTGCGGCAAACCACTCGAGGTGGGATCCACCTCACCCAGCTTTAGACAGGTAAGCCCAAAGCAGCTGTCTAAGCTGCTTCTAGAGACCACAGAGAGGAAGAAGACCTTCTGATGGGCAATTCAGGATGTGCAGTTCACACCATTCAGCCTGTTTTAAGCAGCTGCCCTTGCATGAGATGATCTGCACCTTTAGGGTTTGCCTCAAGTTTCATGAGGAGCTCCACAGTTGTCCAAAACAGGCACATAAATTAGTGGAGATAAATTCCATGCTTATTCACCTCTCAGCAGGTCATTTATTTAGATTATAAGCTCTTACATGTATGGTATTTTGTCTGCTAGGTGCAAAAGGGTCCTGTGCTAATGTGTGTCTTTCCTCTTCTGCAAGGGAAGCAGCCATACACTAACAAAATGGCATGAAAAACACAGGCTCTTTCCTGTCAGACGAGACTTAGAGGCCAGTATGATAACCCTAACTAAACAAAGACTGTTCTTCACAAATACATCCAGGGAGTAAAACGGAGCTGCAGAAAAAGGGCCACTTAAGCCTAACGATCTGAAAATAGCAAGGCTAAAAATAAGATTAAGGATGTTTTTATTCCTTCTAGAACTGAGATTCTGGAAAAGCCCCAAATAAGCACAGTACAGCAAATTAAAATCATCAAGCCCTTTCAAGATAGAACTCCAAACATTTACTTGGGGATCTGCATGAGGCAGTGATTCAAGAGATCTGGGCCCATTTGGTCTTCTCTGACGCTACACTAAATGGAGCAGAGAGTGGATGTGAACTTGCGCTCCCAGCCCAGTGGGTTGAATGGGGCCATCCTCAGCTGCAGTAGCAGAGGCCAAGAGGACACAGCTCTGAGCTCCTGGCTGCTCATCCTGAGCTCAGAGCAGAATCAAAAACTCAGAAGACCTCTCTGGTCCCTGTAGTTCCAAGGAGCACAAAGTAATGAGCAGCTGCACAGATTAGGATGCTCCAAAACTTGAAGGTGGGCTTTTCCCAATCTGGGGAGTTAATTTTCTGTTTTGTTAAAACCCAATCTCTGTGTGCAATTAACTTGTTATAAATCTTTTTCCTGGGCTTTTATTTTGTATTTATTGATGAAGTACCAACAGAGGTGACTTAAAATCAAAATGGTAAATCAATTTTCTTTAATCATTGCTCTTCCACACCAATTTTCAAAGAGCTGAAAGTGCAGCATGAAATAGACTCTGCAGTACCTGCTTTAAGAGATGAAGCAAGGGATAAATCACTTGCCTAGGAGGAGATGAGGTCATTAATCAGCATGGCTGCAGGGTGTAAAGTTTTAAAGTTGCATTAGGTATTAAATAACAGGTGAAAGGGAAAAGGTTTTTGCTTTTGAAACCTTGAAACTAACCCCATTCTAAAACATGAAATGGACATCTGTTGGCCTGGTTGTCACACAATCCTTCACACAGAAGCCAGTGTAGCTTAAAGCCTCCAAATAGATCTCTCTGCATTTCTTTTAATAACCTGCAACGGCACAGGACAGGCTTTTTTTGACAATTTGTTCAAGAGGACTTGAAGGAGTTGAACACAACCTTACTGGTAGCAGCACACAAAATCCAACCAGCAGAGACCCAGAAAAAGGCAAGGCAAACTACTACTGAATTAAGAGCTTGCAAAAAATGAACACGCATGATTGAAACAAAAGTGAATTAACTCTCCTTGCTTCTGCAAGATGAGTAAGAAACTGGTTGGATGGTTGGGCTCAGAGGATTTATCTGGAAATCAGTTACAAGCACAGGGTCTATACTAGGATTTGTCTTGTCGACATCTTTATCAGTGATCTGGAGGAGTTGATGAACTTCATCCTTTCCAAGTCTGTGGCTAACACCAAACTGGCTGGATCAGTCAGTACGCACAGCCAAGGGTAGAGCTGCCATCTGGAGGAACCCAGGCAGACTGGAGGGATGGGCCAAGAGAAACCCAATGAAATTCAGCAAGGGCAAAATAAGTCCTACAGCCAGTGAGGAAAGAGGCCCTGTAATAATACGGGCTGGAAATCTGCCTGGCTGGCTGGGGAGCAGCTCTGCAGAAAGACTCACAGGGGTCATGGTGCAAAGAAGGCCAACAGCATGGGATGCATCTATACAGACAACAATCAACTGAGGTAAGCTCAGCAGGGAGCCAAGCATCGTTGTAGACTGCAGCAATTACCCTGAGATGAGAGGCTGGGGGAATAGGGTTTGTTCAACTTTGGCAGGAGATGGCTTTGAGCAAGGGGAATGGTCACCAGCCTTGAGAGTCTACAAGCAAGTCCCCAAGTAGAAATCAACAGGCTCCTCAGCAGTGCATGGAAGGAGGACCAGAGACAGCAGACAAACTGAAATTGGGGGATTTCAGACTGTATATAAAGGAGAAACTTCTTCCATGACTAGGATAGACAAGCAGGACAATAGCTCACCTAGACTAGCTGTGCAGCCTCAATTTTGGAGAAAACTTGGTGCTTTCCAAAACCAGACTGCATAAAGCTTTGAGCAGCCTGACTTCAGAGCTGGTCTTTCTTTGAGCTGGTAATGGAACTACAGGCCTCCCAAGATCCCTTCTGACTTCAGTTATCCAGGGATCTTATATGAAGGGAGCTCCCTATTCATCTATCAGCTATCGAAAGGGAACAGCAGTACCTTACCACCCCCACCCTAGTAGTCTGTGAGAGAATATGAAAGAGCCGGTTGTAGCTGTACTCTACCAAAATAAGAAACAAAACTTTATGCATTCAGTGGCTTTTCTTCTCTATTTATCAGCACTATGGAGTGTCCATATGCAGCAAAAGATTAGTGGGGGAAAAAAAAAGATGAAAAAGATCAATTTTTTTTTTTACATCTTTATCCTCTCCCACGGCCAATAAAATACTATTCTCAAACGATACATCATTAAATTTCCAGCCTAGATTTGCATCCAGGAAAGAGGACTCTCTGCAGCCTTTGGAGACTATTCCAGCACTTAAAAGATTTCTCTCTTTCACATAGGTTCCCCAAATACTCTGACTGCATGCTTCCTTTTTCAATCTCATCTTATTATAGTATTAGATGATTCCTCCACCTCCAGGCTATTTACACTCCTCACAGGACTAGGACTGTCATGTCACATAGTGTTTTAGAAAGATCAAGTTTTTTCAATGCTTTCTCAAATCCAGTCCAACAGCAAAAGACCTGCTTGTGTTTCTTGTCATGCTAAGTTTCCACTTCTGTTGAAGGGGTGTCAGCACCAACTGAAAAACAGCAGCTGTGCTCTTATCCAAGCCACAGTGGGGTAATAAGCCTGTGAAGTTCTTTGATGTCCCTGCACACAAGCCCCCCAAGTTGCCCAAACCGCATGGTCTCTTTTCAAGACTGTAGTGGCAAGAACTGCAGGAGATCTTGTCTGTCCCCTCTTCAACAGCCCAATCCAAAGTCCCTGACATCAGTGGAAAAGTTCTCATTCAGTTGGAGGGTCTTGGATCAAATCCCAGATCTTAAAGAATAAAAGCAAGGAGAAAAGTAGGCATTAACTTCAAATGATGTTGCTTGGAATTCCCGCCTTGAAGTGGTAACAGAGCAGCTTTGAGAGTAGGCGTAAGGATTTTTAAAATTACAAAGAATGGAATGAAGAACATGTTTTAAATTTCTAACTGAAGAAAAAAGAAAAAGTACTTTGGAAAATATTCTGGAAACTGTTTTGAATTAGCTTACTTATTTAATCATGGGAACGTTCCAATTGCATTCACTTGAAGAATGAAAATGTGAATGACACAGTTTTTACTTTGATGACCTTGTCATAAATTGGAGCTCACTGATGTCTTAATGCAAACAGCCTCTCAGGCTGCCCTCCAAGCAGAGACAAACCAAGTAGGATGATGTAAGTAGAACAGATTTCTTTGGGTATTTCCCAAATGTGAAGTAGGGACAGGTAGTCTGGGAGGAGTATAGGGATGCTGCTAGGCTGTGTAGGGATGGGGTTAGGCAGCCACAGCCCAACTGGAACTGGGCTTGGCAAGGGGTGCAAAGAAGAACAAGAAAGGCTTTTACAGGTACATCAACCAGAATAGGAAAATCCAAGAATGCTTACTCCAACTACAGTGAGCAATAAGGGCAGATCGGTTAGCAATGGACAAGGAGAAGGACCAATGACTCTCCCACTGTAAGCAAAGATCAGGTTCATGACCACCTGTGGAACCTGAACATCCCTAAGCCTATGGGCCCTGACAAATGCATCCAAGACTCCTGAGGGAATTAGCTAATGTAGCTGCCAAGCCACTCTCAGTTTTATCTGAAAAGACACAGTGGTCAGGTGAAGTCCCTAGTAACTGGTAAAAAGGCATTATCATAACTGTTTTTGAGAAAGGCAGAAAGGATAAGCCAGGGAACTACTGACCTGTCAGCTTCACCTCTGTGCTGGGAAAGATCCTCCTGGAAGCTATGCTGAGGCATGAGGAAGACAGGGAGGTGATGCTAAACAACCAGCATGGCTTCACCAAGAGCAGGTCCTATCTGACCAACCTAGTGGCCTTCTATGATGGCATACCTGCATTAGTGGACAAAGGAAGAGCTACTGATATAATCTATCTGGACTTTAGTAAGGTGCCTTTGACATGGTTCTCCACAGTATCCTTCCCTCTAAATCGAAAAGATATAGTTTTGATGGGTGGACTCTTCAGTGGACGAGGAGCTGATTGCAAGATTGTGCACAGAGAGTAGTGATCCACGGCTCAATGTCTGGATGGAGATCAGTGATGAGTGGTGTCCACAGGGGTCGGTGCTGAAATGGATGCTCTTTAATACCTCCACCAATGACATCAACAGTGGGATCAAATATCCGCTCAGCAAGTTTGTGGATGACACTAAGCTGTATGGTGTGGCTGACACACCTGAGGGACAGGATGCCATCCAGATACACCTAGACAGGCTCAAACACTGGGTCCAAGAGAACCTCATGAGGTTCAACAAAGCCAACTGCGAGGTCTTGCACCTGGGTCACGGCAACCCTCACTACCACTACAAGGTGAGGGATGAAAAGATTGAGCGCAGCCCTGCTGAAAAGGAATTTGGGGTACTAAATTTGGAATTTGGAATGGCAAGTCACATGTGAGCCAGCAATGTGCCCTCACAGCCCAGAAAGCCAGCTACATCCTGGGCTGAATCAAAAGAAGCGTGGCCAGCAGGTCAAGGGAGGCAACTCTGCCCCTCTACTCTGCACTGGTGAGGCCTCACCTGGAGTACTGTGTCCAGTTGCAGAATCCTCAGAACAGGAGAGATCTGGACCTGTTAGAGCACATCCAGAGGAGGGCCACAAAAATGATCCAAGGGATGGAACACCTCCACTACGAGGCCAGGCTGTTCAGCTTGGAGAAGAGAAGGATCTGGGGAGACTTTAAAGAGGCCTTTCAATATCTAAAGTGGGGCTATAAGAAAAAAGGGGAAAGACTCTTTAGGAAGGTCTGTTGCAATAGGACAAGGGGAAATGGTTTCAAACTAAAGGGGAGATTTAGATTGGATACAAGATTTTTTTTTTTTTTTTTTTTATTAAGGGCAGTAAAGCACTGGAACAGGTTTCCCAGAGAGGTGGTTGAAGCACTGTCCTTGGAGACAGTCAGGGCCAGGCTGGACAGGGTTCTGAGTAGCCTCATCTAGCTGTAGATGTCCCTGTGCATTGCAGGAGAGTTGGACTACATGGTCTTTAAGGGTCCCTTCCAACTCAACAATTCTATGACTCTGTCAGAGGACTGTGAAGTATGTAATGGCTGTACACTTGCTGGGGAAAGTCAGCTCATGACTTCACTAATGCCATAACTTTGCACAGGGGAGCAGCCTGAATTATCACAGACTAAGAGGCATGTGTAGTGTTCACAACATGCCAACACACTAAACTAAACTCTGTGCTATGCAGAAAACCTCAATCCCACATGTTGTGTGCACTGGTTCTGGAACGCCCTCCAGCTGGGTGCTTTCATGTTAGGCAGTTTTCACCCTGAAGGCTATAGGCTCAGAATTCATAGCTACACTCCTGTAATTCACAGCAGGTCTCACAAACACTCTGTACCAGTCCATGATAAACAATCAACTGTTCCCAGCAAGGTCTGCTATATCACAACATTCACATGCTTTTTCTGGATCAGGTCATTAATCATTTCCTTTGTGACTGATTCTTCTAAAATCAAAACAATCAATGTAAGGCATACGTCAAAGGAAAGCTATCTCTCTCTCTCTAGATGTTTCTCTAATGCACAATCTAGTACAATTACAGAATGACTAGGAAGCAGAAAAAATAAGCTGCTTTTCTGTTCTTCTCTTCAAAATGGTTCAATCAGGAGAGCTGAATCAAAAGAAAATGCTAAAGAAAAGCAAGAAATGAACTGAAAAGGACATCCTGAATTTTATAATAACAAACCAAGCAAATGTTGCAGTGCTTGCTTGCTTTGTAAATCCTACAGAAAAGCCCTCTTTAGCTCAGGCTGCCTATTTAAAAAAAAAAAAAAAAAAAAAAAAACACACACAACACCAAAAACAACCACAAAGACATGAAGAACTAGCTGCAGGCAATGAAGTATATTAGCATTTCAATTCATACTAGTATATCCTCTGAGGGAAAATCTCTCTTGAAAGCAACCTAATCCTGTGTGTCAGGAACTTCCTCAAATGTCTTTTGGCAATAGTTATTTGAGAACCTAACATTTCTGGTGTATTTACAGTTCCTTAAAAAAAAAAATTAGAAATGTTAAAAAAACAGAGTGCTGCCAATTTCAAAACAGGATGTTTTTGTTGATGACTGTAATTAGGATTAGTGACCCTGCAAATGTAAACAGCCCATCCATTACTTCTTCTAATTCTTGTTACAAATATTTCTCCTCTTTGTAAATTGCACAGCATGAGTAGTTTAGAACTCTTACTCAGGCAATAACCAGACCTTCCAAAGGACTGGAAAAATGAACACTCAGTGTCACCAGCCAGCTGAAGAGAAAAGCAAGGGAGAAGGAAAGTATTACACATATGGCTTGCAATCTAAAAACAAAGTGGCTGTCACCAGAGCTACGAAAAAAGCAAGACAGAAAAGACACTCCAGAAAGGAATGCACTGCAGGTATTTCTGAAGAAAACCTATTGTCAGGAGATCACCTGGGAAAGCACCTGAGCTCCTGAGAGAACAAGAATCACAGGATCATAGGAAGGCTGAAGTTGGAAGGGACCTCTGCAGGCCATCTGGTCCAACCCCCTGCTCTAAAACAAAGCTCTGCAGCTTTCACAACAGCCAGAATCATACCACCTGAGTCCTTACCTTCTGATGTCCAAATTCATTCAATATTGTGCCCAGCTTCTTTGTGTTGCTGTGAAGTTTGTGTGTAGCAATGGCTGGGTTGGGATCCCTCCAGTCAACGGACAGGCGATGATACCAGAGGTGCTGACCCTCCTGGATGTGAGCTGACTTAATGCTGGGGTCGAAGCGATGCACCTCGCATCCACTGTTAGCCATGCTGATCTCAAACTGGTTGTCATCACTGCCCAGTCTACAAAACAAAACAAAAAAAATGTAATCATTAATGCTGCAAAAAGACCTACTAGTGAGTAGAACATCCTGAGGACTCGTGGACATACAAGAAGGGAAAATTCAGCCTGTTAGTTTCTGAAGCAAAGTGGAGGAGCTGTTGTGCTGCTTCTTTGGATTTATCCATGGCACTGAGCAGAATCTAACCCTAATTCTGATGAGATTAACAGAACTAAAGCTGATAGACCGCAATGATGTGTGCTGAAGATTTGGAATAAGTACTTAGATAAAGGAAATTTAAAGGAACAGAAGTGGAATAGCAAATATAATTAAAATGTATACAACAGTATACAGACATATTTTCTGCCATGCCTATATAACTATATGTCACCATGGCCAACAACTGGGACAGGACACAAGAACCAAATTTCTCTCTTTCTCCATGTACAGGCAAATTAAAACATAAATTTAAAACTACTTCCTTCCCAACAGCAGAAGTGTTTTTACACTCAAAGAAATATTGATGCTAATTTCACAAAGATCCCCAAAGAAGAAGAAAGACAAACAGCCCCACTGTATAGAAAAAACGTGTCACTGCATTCCCTGTCTCTGCAAGGAAAATACGTGCTTTATGAGGCTATTCTATATTCCCGCCTCCTACTGCAAAATGATTCACACAGGATTCAAGAAATCATTGCCATTGCAATCAGATATCTGGCCTGCACGTACTCTCCACTGTGTAAAATATGATGTCCTCTTCACTGCTGCCCATACAAGCTTGTACCAAGCATGGTTGAAATCATGTGCTAAACCTTAAACTTAATCAAAACCATGCTGTTGGAGACACACACAGGTAGTGTGGGAGAGGTAATCAAGTTTTTTAATCACTGCTTCAACCAGTTGTACCAATTGAGAATATCCACTCCATACTAATAGCATGGCCTTTATCCACCAGGTATCCATCAGAAACAAACCACTGCAGGGCAGTAATTTTCAGTGTACTGCCAGAGGATCTGCTAGACAACAACACAATTATACTTAGGCATTTATCTTTGAATTGTTTGAATCTGAAATAATTCTGGCTATTTGCATCAATATATAAAACGTGATAAAATTTACATTACGTTATGCTAGGATATGACATTAAGCCAGCACTAAATGTTTTGCATAGATGGCATATTGCTAAACTAAAATGAATCCATCTCCTGAAACAAAGTTGTGAAGAGGATATGATTTGGAAGTTACTAATATGGCATCACATCTGCTTTAATACCGGATAAGCCCAGGACAACACTGCCCCAAAAGAAGGTTCTCCACTGAACCATTACCCCCCAAGGAGTCCTGTGTAAGTAGAAGGCTATAAAGACTGCAAGAACAGCACAACATGCTTTTAAGAACAATCGTACTGCACATGAATCCAGCCTATACAGATGTGTAGGAGGGAAAGAGCAGTTTTCTTCTAATACATTCAAAATACATCAGGAAAAAAGTTCCGAAGTTAACCAAGTGAATTGGCACGTTTGTTTGCATACAGCGTTCTACAGAAGGGACACAGATGAATGAAGACCAGTGTAATCCCTTTGGAATGAGAAGCTGGCTGAAAACGAACAAAATACAAATTGTTTAGGACAAATACAGCATTAGAGCAGTGAGCCTACCACCAACCCATGGACACATGCGTCTGTGACACACTTCTAACAGTTGCAGCTGGTGCAATCCAGAGGGCCAGATGCTTCCGATGCAGGCAGACCTCAGGCTGCCTTTGAGCAGATTGTTATTCACATGTGGACTGCAAAGTGGTGCGAAACCCAACAAACAATAGTTGAGGGTGAAGAAGGTGCTGGTGTATCATCTGACACTCTGGCAACAGATCAAATTTGTGCCTGAAGAGAGATCTAATCAATCACAGGAGTTTATAAGACAAAATAAGGTCATCTCCAGAAGATTTGAAAAATGCAAGGCTCACGTGTGATCTCACCAAGTGAGAACACAGCATGAGAGAAGTAAACAAATGAGGCTTCCTAAGGAAGACTTTGTGTTACTTGAAAATGATAAATAAATAGAAGACGACCTTAAGAAATGTCACAGAAGAACAGAAAGGCCATCAGGAGGGACCAGCTGCTCTCTCCAGTAACATAAATCAAAAATGCTAGGGATACGAACCTGTTTTTCCTGCAGAACAGAAGACAAAACTCATCTCCAGAGACAAGGGTTGCAGACTGACCTTGCAGCAGGGGTGAAGGTGAGCCTTAACAGCAGCAGAAAATGCATCCTGCAGATGGGCCCCAGGTGAGAGGAGCAGGAACGCTTGTGTCCCCACAGCCAGTTCCCATGGGGTGCTCCAGGTCCCAAAGGGACCACAGGACAGAGATGTAAGAGCACGTGTATTAGGGTCCAGCTTTCCCTTTCTGGTCTTATTGTTTTTTCTCTTTTTTTTCTTTTCTTCAAAGGCAGACAGATAACCAATTTCTGCAGCTCATAATAAAAAGAAGCATCCCCTGCCTGAATTCTAAAGCCTCTACACATTAAGAGTCTCTTAAAATAGGTTTCAAGTGGCATTGCAGTAAGACTCTTTTAAACCTCAACGGTTACGTTCCTGATATCCTATTCATTTATATCATCCCAGCTCGAGTGCCTGCCTGTTGTGTTTGTAACAGACTTAGCTTAATCTAAGCAGATTTAGCACTAATAACTACAGCTCACTAATGCACGCTGCAATTACATATCACACCAGGAAATTGTGCCCCCAAGCACAAACACTGCTGCCTTCCAGTAGTGGAAGCCACTAATGCTCATCTGAAAAAACCTCTAGAAATTACAGACGCTGCTCACTCCCGTTCACAAGCAACCTCCCCTACAGCATGCACGAAGGCGACATCTAAGCAGCGAGTTTTCTTCAATTTCTAATGATTTATGGATTTAATTCAGGATTCCCAGTCACACTCACGCTGAACTTTCACATTTGTCCTCCATCCATTCCTTCTGCTAAGGAAATTCTTTGTTGAGAGCAGCTGCTCCCCATTTGCTCTTTATGAAGAGAACGAGATAACAAAAATATTTAAAGGGGATTTTTTTCCTGCTCAGAACAAAATTATTCTTCTGCCTGTCATAAAGCTGAAGGAAGCAAGTCTGACCGAAGACTCATGCAGTAACAAGCTCCAAAGGCTGCAGAAAGAATTTGAAGGTTGAAAAACTGCTCCTCCTTAAGCCCAAATACTTCTTCTTTACTTTTAAGCTGTTTCACGGGAGACATCACGGCTGGTTATTTACTGCACGTGTGTACCTGATGATTTATGGGAGAGACAGCATCAGTTTCAATCTCTGATGAGCCTAACGTGCCATTGCTACAGAAGGTCTGGCACCGGGGCTCCCTGTACTGTATCAAGAGCCTCTCCACATGAAGTACTGGAATATACTCACTAGCTCAGGTTTGTTCACAACCAACAGCAAATTATCTTAGTGCTGGTCAGCTTTCTGTCAAACCTGCATTTTCCAGAACAGACGAAATCAACTCTGCCTTGTGTTTGGCTGACTCAACGAAAATATCATTCAAAATATCAGAAATATCAATAAAGGCACGTTAGCACCAGAGCTCAGGTCCAACATTAATGAGCATGTAATGTAGACGTTACCCTTCAAGCTAATTCCACTGAACAACGGGTACTTTGCCAAGACATCTGAAGTCAGCAGTCACATTAGACTTTCTCTATACTCAAAGGAAAGCTACAGCTGCCTCCTGAAAGTTGCTCAGCTTACCTGATTTTCCAACCAAATGCACCCAGCTCTCCCTGCACAATACCAGAAGGAGCCTGAGGCAAAGCACCAGTACTGCAGCTGAGCAGGTATAATCTGCACCTAAGTGTGGGATAACACAGCATCTCTCCAAACTTTCACAGCAATGGGAAAAACTGAGAAAAAAGAAAAAACCACGTAAACTTGTATTTTGCATTAAAACCAAGGAAGCATCATTTGAAATGGATTATAAAAAACACTCAGAAAGTAACTCCTCAAGAGGAGTTTGCTCTCCGTAGACAAGATTCAACCTAAGGGGCGCGGTACTGTTATCTGCTGCAGCAGTATTCAACAGGTATAGCTGAACAAGAGCTGAGAGCCCCTCACTCTCTAAGGCACTGACCCTCATAAGCTCCGTATAAACTCAGCCTGTGCTGGCTCAAGGGAGATGAAGTCTTCCAGCCCTCCCCAAACCAAAGCTGGCTCACAGGACAGCAAAGTTGTGTGGGGCAGCAGTACTGTGGCCACAGGTCCTGTTGATGGCCCTCCTAGTGCACTGGGGCACAATGCAAAGCGCCAGAGGCCTGACCAACTCCCTCATCCTTCCAGGAGGCAGAGGTATCAACGGCAGGGAAATAGGCTGCAGTTGTGTCAAGAGCGATGACTTCAATCTCAGGTGCTGTAAACAACATCCACGCTACAAACATTTTAAAATAAAGCCAACGACTGCTTTCATTATTATCACTTTGGCACACATCACCCCTGAAGCGCTCGGCAAACGCTCTCTCATATGGAAATGTACAGTTTCATCCCAGGGGTAGTTAATGAAGTTTTCTAAGTAATGCTGCTCAAGTACCTGGCAATTATGCAAGTCACTTCTGCTCAGGAAAGATGCTATACGCTTCTCAGTTTATCTCACTAATTTCCATCTTCTTCTGCTGGAACTACCACTTGCTACTCGCCATTAGGCTATTTGGTTTCGTACTGACAGAAAAGTGAAGGAAAATGAAGGCCCTCCCGCAGAAAGGTTTCTCCCCAAAAAGAGTTTACAGAAGCACATCAGCACGCAATAAACACACCCGAACAAAGCCAGTATTTCAACAGACGGCTTTGCCGCAGCCTGTGCTGCATTTGTAAGGCTTTTTGACGCTAGAATGCATCATGGAAAGATCTGCTCTCTGTTAAATGGAGCACTTACCCCAGGGAATAGAGACGGCACTGCTTGTTTCTGAGCCGGTGGATGAGGCTAAACCTCTCATCAAGACAGACTGACCAGGGCCTCTTCGTGGCTTCAGAGTTGCCCCTCAGGCTGCTCACGTTCATGTGCTCGCATGAAATCTGTCGAAATCAAAGAATGTTTCATCTTAAGGCTTACCTTTTAATTTCCTAATTTGCCTTCTGGGTAAAGAGTGGAGAGAAGTTTCATTTAAATCAGCTTGTCAATCCAATGCACGGCTATGGAAACTCGAACACTTTTTTTCCCTTGTTTGTCTGTTCTGCTTGGTGAAATTCAAGGCTTACATAATCCCCCAAAGAGCAACGCAGTTTAAAAAGCAAATAATTAAGCATTAGTATTATGCCCTGAAATCAGTTTTCCTGACAAGACGTGATTACAGCATTAAAATGTTTATTGTTTTTTTTTCACTTTCAAACCGTTTTGCAGGTTCTGCATTCTGAATCACGTTGAAATCCTGTCACAGTTCAACACTGTAATCACAGATTGCAGTGTCACTGTAATGTATGCTGTACACCACACCTGTAGGGTCCTGGATCTCCCAAAAAGATTTAACCATGACCTTGCAACAGCCCTTATCCAATAACAAAGGGATTTTAGCAAGTGCTTAACTAAACAGAGGAATCATAACATATGTTTCCGTACTCTGCTGGCATATGTTTCAAGAGTCTCAAGTCAGAATGAAAGTACTGCAAAAGGAGAAGGGATACAGACCCTGCAGGAGCCCAGCCAGGCCATCACAACTCACACAAATTGTTCTCTGAACCCAGCACCAACTGTGCCTGCAGTGATGGGAGGTAGCACCGTCAGACAGCCAAACAAAAACAAACAAAAAAAGGTGGAAATTATTACAACAGAGACAAGAGCAGGGGTGAGAACAAGAGCTGAAATCCAGCCTTTGCTATATGGTAGGCAATCTCCACCATGTGCTTCATAATACGTAAATAAAGCTCTGATTTTTTTTAAAGATGCTTAAGCTCTGAAATATCATTATCTGGAGCATTACATTCACAAAACTGGAAGCTGCACCACAACCTCCCTACTCCAGCTTAGCTCCTAACTCTCATGGAAAATTCATAAAAGCTAATAAAGCACCTATTCATGCTGCTCTCAGGATTTACTAAGTTTTAAGTGAGGATTTGCACTGCACCCCACTACTTATTTCCCTTCAGTCACATAACAACCAAAGAACAAATAGCACTGTGACAACAAGCACTCATTTCAAGACACAGAAGAATAATGTGCTCTCTGTGGAAAAATAAAAGATCCTGCGATGCTGCCACTTAATTGATTCATGGTATTATGAGCAATTTCAACATTCAGAACTTGGAGCAATTTTAACAGCTCTGGATATTAAAATGAAACCTAAAATCGAAAGACCTGAACCCTATCTTTAGTACCATCACCCATCTGTTGCGTGATTTACAGATGCTGCAGCACGGAGCTGTGTCCTGTTCTGGGCTCCCACTCACAGCTATCACACAAATAACAGCACACGTAAGGTGGTTTGTCTGGTCACCAAATACTGGCAAGAAAAAGCTTTCTGTGGTCACACCTTGACTCGCTGACACGGCATATCCTGATGTCAGCTGCTCTGTGCTACGGCAGGAACCTGAACTTCAGCAGAGTAATTAGCTGACACTTGATAAGCAAGCAAAGTTAACAAGTGCCTCTGCTCACCTACGCAAGTGGGATCCCATTTCCAGAAATGTTCTTATCAGCCATGGTACCACCCCTTCAGCTGTTAATCCCACAACATCTGCCAGGTCAGAAACAAGAGTTTCTCTTTTTTTTTTATTTTTTTGTTTTCACTTACATTTGTCCCCAGGGTCAGTTACTCCGGGAATGAAAGTTCTTGATTACTGTGTCAGAATCAATAAATTCTCTGCTGACTGAAGTCCTTGTAGGTTTTGTCCCAACTAGTGGAATTTAGCAGCATCTGCCACTGTTTATTAAGTCAATGAGACGAGGGCTGTTTTCAGCTTAATATGCCTCCTCAGCCTGCACTGCTGCACTGTAAACCAAGCAGCTCTACACAGGTCTCTTGCTGTGTTTTCTTGTCCCTGGTCCACTCAGTGCCAGGCAGAGACGTCCTCTTCATGTCTCTGACCATTCTGCCAGGGGTATCAGAAGCTGGAGCGTAAGACATTGCTCTGCTGCCCTCCCAGGTACCAACTGTGGGCGGAGCACAATATTTTCAGACATGTTTCAGGTGAGTCTACTGTCTCAGCTTTGAAAGCACTGCGCTGACAAAGAAATGCTTCTATGAATGACATTTCGGTGACCTGAGGTTTTTTGCTGCTCTTCGGCATAAATGATGGTGTGGTTAAATCTGCATTCAAGGGCTAATTACTGAAGATCTAAAGCAGCCACTCCACAAGAACTGTGGCCTTCCAGTAGTTTTTCTGTGTTTATTATAGGAAATAAATTCATGTATCATACATGTTGTTGTGCAGAAGTGATTTTTCCACAAAGAACTCAAGTGGACACTTTCTACCGCGTTGATTTACCTTCACATTGACCATCACTGTAAAGTTAAGCAACTTTAGAAATAACTTTTATATCCAAAAGCAATTGCAAAAAGAGTTTGATGTGAGCTTAATTCCTTATATGCGAAGGAACAGACCATATCAGACAGAACTGAAATAAAAACCTACTTGAGAAGTGCTGATGTACTTCAGGAACCTCAAGGCTTCATAGTTCAAGGAAGGAGTTGGACTTGCCCACGGCTGCAGTTCAATGTGCCACCTTACAGTCTGCAAAGCAAAAATAAATACATAAATAACATAAAACAAACACCTTAAAGGAACAGTATTAATTTCTTAGCACAAGCATAAAATACAAGAGCTAACAAATTAAGGAGATTTCATTTCAAATAAAAAGTTTCCTAAGGGCTTGCCTGAGCTTGAAAGTTATTCCAGAATCAAGTACCATTTGAACTATTGTGCAAGAGCACCCAAGTTTGATTTATCACAACCAAAAGCAGACGTAGTTAATTCAGACAAAAAAGGGCTCCTTACCAAAACACAAGTGTGGGTACAATTATTCCAGAACACCCAGGTAAGTACTGGTTTATAGAAATGAACAAAGGAAACAAAACTCTGAGTATCTAAATCCTCTAGCAGGACATCTAAAAAAAGGGAATCTTCTCCCTTGTATTTTGCTCCTATCTCATCTCTCTGTCCACTGAAAGGAAGGTTTGTACCATAACGCTCATCACCAAAAGAAACCTCACCAATCAATCTCTTTCCCTTTTCAAAATCTAGACTCATACGAAAAGAAAGCTTCTCACATTTTTCGAGGAAGGACCTCTTCGAACCCCACACTTGACTGACAAGTTACACCAGAATTCTTTGTTTTCCCAGAACAATGCCAGTGCGGCTCCCTTTAGCCCTACAACTCCTCATTTTCATAACAACAAGGAACTAGTTGTAGTGGATGCTCTCTGTACACCCCATGAGGCCCATCAGCTCTGAACCTTGGGGACCCTGTCACTTCATGAAACAACAGTTCCCTCTCAAAGTGGAACAGAAAAGGTCTTCCAGGCATGTGCTCTCATAGCAACAGGGCTCTCACTCCCATCTGCAGTACCTTCTCCAAATTCTGCCTGCTTTTGTCGTGCTAGGAGGTATAGCTGTTACCTTTGGCCCTCATGTAGATAGAAATACAAGTACAGCGTTAAGCTGTACTGCATTAAGATTGATTTCTCACAATTCTTCATCCTTGGGTGCGATAACTCACTGCTATGGCTAGGCAGGTAGTGTCAAGCTTTCCTTTAATCAGTTGTGATTAACTGAGCTTCCTTAATGAATAGGATGGGTGTGTTTCTTCCCCCCCCCCCAAAAAATTGATTCTAACATTCAATAAACTACAAGCTAAGCCACCTGGACATCGGCCTCGGCATTCTGCTCTGAGTGTTTCTGGGAGAGCAGGGGTTGGACCACATGGACCCAGAGGGCCCTTCTAACCTCAGCCCTCCTATGATTCTGAGGAAAAAAACAAACAAACAAACAAACAAACAACCTGAGGGTTCCCATGGGACCTTATTTCCAAAGAAGCTCTGGAAAAAGAAAGGAAATAACTAATCACTGGCCTGAATGGAGTCAAATGGCAGAGGTGAGGAGCTCAGCCCAAGAGCTGGGCTGGTGGGCAGCGCTGCAGGGAACGCAGCAGTCGGCCCTACTGGGAACCATGAGCCTGGGTGGTGTGAGACAGAAAGGACCTTCAGACACCAGGGAGGGACACGGAAAAGAAAAAGAGAAAGGCAAAACCAGAAAACAGGAATGATAAAAGAGGACCATCAGACCAGATGGAGTTTGCCTTGAGCTGATACTATAAACTGGTATTTTTCAGCCTAAGTAAACAGGCTGGAGCGAATGGCAACCAGGAGGTCTGTATGAGGTTTATTGTTCCTTGAGGGTGAGCTCTTTATTTTTTGTATTGTTATGCTTTGCTGTAAAGAGGTTGAAAAGGATATTCAATAACATTTTTTTTCCAGAAATAGACAGAAGTAGCATCTCCCACCCTGAAGCCTGCTGCCTGCAATAGCTGGGGGCTCCTACATCCTACACAGCACCATGCCAAGTGCCAGGCAGCCAAAAAGCTCTGCAGCAGCACGTACCCCGAGACGCTGTTTTCAGACAGCAGCCTGCAAGCAACTAGCACAGCAGGAGGATAGGTGCACACTTGGGAGGCAGAAGTGTGTAATCTTTCAGAATGAGTCACAGTTCACACGGCTGAATAACGCTTGCAATGACAGGAATGCCGCTGTTTCAACAGGCTCGAAAGCTGAAAAGAAAATGAAGGCTGACAATCATTTTCAAGCAAAAGAAACCCCAGACACCTCAACATCTGAGCCCAGTTATTCCGCAATCTATTTGTATGAGAAGCATCTCATTAGGTAGAAGAATTACAGGGCAGCCAGTGTGAGAAAAGGGAAGAAAAAGGAAAAAAAAGCTTTAATTAATCACACGAGTAAGGCTCTTTTTCCAATGAGTGCAGTACCAGAGAAGCACCCCGGCTTACTTTCAGCTGCTTAAGATTTTAAAGATGGCAAATTGCCTTCCCACTGGTAGGTCTCCAAAACTTACCAACAACCACACAGAAAGGAAGATAAAAGCCCACTAAGTCAGTTTCGTGCACACAAACACACAAAATAAAAAATAAAAAATAAAAATAAAATCAACCTCTCTCTGTACGTTTAGGAGCACCACACAAATGCTACGTCTGTGACTCATTAGAACAGAGCTCCCAATTCATGGCAACGCTTTTGAATATCTTCAAAATGACCCCCCTCGCTCCCTGGCTCCTTGCAATGAAGAAGCCCATTTCCATTTGTTAATGAATACATCTGAGAGATCTGCTCTGACACCTGCTCAACACCCACACCAAGCAGTTGGGTCATTACATTACAATAAGATCCGGAATGGTGGATGGGGATGAAAACAGAGCACACCTCTTGAAACAGATCTCCTGGAGGGAGTAACCTGCTGACATTGACAATGCAGTACGGCCATGCTCAGGGCTGACCAAACACCCTCCTGAAGCTGCTCTTCTGTTCCATCTGTAACCCTTCCTGATGGATTTTCAGCTGATTTTCAGCCTCTTCTACAGTGTTTGTTCCCTTGAACGCCACAAACAAAAGGTACTCGGCCCCTCTGAACCAGCTGCTTTGGGAAGAACAGGTTTACTCCTGGAAAGTTACAATACTACTTTATCCGGAATATCCCAAAGCATCTCTATCCGTATGTTGTTTCATTTACAGGCACATGACCTGAGGTTAGCACTGTAAGAAAAAAAATCGGTCCTCAGAAAGACTTTATCACAAGCAATATCAGACACCAACTTCCTCATTCCCTTACGTATAATGGATATCTGAAGGATGTTACCCAGAGCGATGCTTACATTTGCATGGGAAGAGATAATCACATTAAGTCAATGCCATTGCTTTCTTAAGAAAGCTAAAGATCCATCTGGAGGTCTGATTTTTTTCCACTTATTTCACACGTACGGACTGACATTTCCTTTTGACCACCCTGGCCAAAATCAGCGGTGACTTTTCCCTGCAGACCATTTATTTCCAGTCTTTTCTCCCTCATCAGCCTTTGCAGCATTCGTCTGATGATCCCTTAATAAACTGCAGCATATATGCAGTATCACTTGTCCTAAAATCATTTCAAATTATGATGAAAGGTTTAAATCAGCACGTGCAAAGGGACCACAAACTTACAGGTATAGAACTGTAAGTTGTCAAAATTTCTTGCTTTTCTACCATTAACCTGAATACAGCACTATAAATAATGAAATTCTTCCCAGATCAATTGTACAGTTTCAGTCCAGTACCTCAAACAGTCCAGTCCTTTCCTTCCCTTCTGCTTGAAGTGGGAATTGAAAGTCAGTCAGGAATTTTTCCTTGGTTTTATTATGAGTAGTAATTAATCTTTCCCTTCTTTAAGTCTCCTTCCTATTTAGCAGTCTGTTAAAACACCAGCCATGTTTATAAAGAAGAAGTTTGGCATCCCAGTGCCCTGCCAAGAAGTTTGTTGCTTCCAACGAAGAAAGAAAAGACTTGTCAGTACATACATCAGTATCTTAAATGAGGGAAAAAATATAAAAGCCCCGACTAGACAGCAACAATATATTTTTTAAATCTGAGGCAGAACCAAATATGAATGAAAAGCACTCGTGGCAATAAACTCTATCAATAACCATAAATGTCCGCTAGCCATAGAAACAAATGACGTACAATTCTCCATACATCTCTAGCTGTTCTGGCTTTACCTTGCAAATCACCCTTTTTGGAAGGGTACAGATGAACAGTTTTTGCTCTTGGGTGAAATTTTGCAGGTTTTTTTAATTCTCTTAAGAAGCAAGGATTCAAACTGCAAAGTGTCAGATAATTACAAAGCAAACACGTATTTAGTGGATCACAAAAGCTACAGAAGACTGCCCCTAGACACGACTGACAGGGTTGGGGCATCTTCTTCGGGCTGCCTCTGAAGCCCCTGAGCATACAGTTTTGTGGGTTTTGGTGTTTTCAATTCAAGTGTTCTTTGAGCAGTGAAAGCACTGTGTGGCAACCCAGCAGCGCACGTTGGCTGTAAGGCACGTGTCAGCATTTGCAGGAGACACATACCCAGCAAAGCAAAGTCTGCTGAGATGTGTAGGAGGAGAGCTGAACGTGAGGGCAGCCAAACTGAGTACATTGCTCCTCATACTAATGGCAGTGTAGCTCTTGCAGCAGCAAACGATCCCCGATGAACTCCCACATTCTTGGAGGCAATTAACTGGCTGACTCCAGGGGAGAGCCAGGAGTGAAAGAACACTCACACTGCGAGGACAACCTGCGACCACACTCCCAGAGTCGGCTGGAAAGCTGTTATTTGACAGGACAGATGATGCAGACAGGCTCTTTAGGGGTGTGATTCATCTCACTACAGGGTAGATGTCTAAAATAAGAAAGATGAATCACACACACTGGAAACCTCCATTTCTTTCCATTAACTGCAAAGGCAGAGTAGAGGACCGGCTGAGATGAATTAACACCATAGACATTTAACATCAGAGATGAGGAAGCCCAGATCAGACCCTCAGACACAAAAAAATATCCTACAGCCTTTTATTTTATAGCGCTGTGTCCACTCTTTAGTTGTGAGTCTGACCTAATGCTTTGTTGCACTTTATTCTTCAGTAAGTTTGAATAGCTCCAAATGTTTGGAGCAGCAAGATGTGACACAAGTAAAAAAATTCCACCTCAAAGCAGAGGTGTCCATAGGAAAGAACAAGTGTGTCTCAGCCTCAGCACAGACCTCCTTCAGAGACCCTTGGGACAGTTCCCCTTTCATTAAATGGTAGTCAGCATTATACTAAAGGTTCACAGGATGCACAACTGCATAAATATACTACTCTGTATTATTAACGTAGAAGTAGTTGGTTTAGCACAGGTTCGGTAAGCTACAATTTAAAATACAGACTTCCAAAGTGACTGTGACTCACACTGAAGGTTGAGTGAATTTCTAGCACAGCTGCATGTCTAAACTACCTTTTCTTTTTTTTTTTAATATTAGTGTTTTCTATTTTTCTTTGAAGTATGGCTTTCTTAAACAACAGCCTTTCACCAAGGAAACCGTTCTACAGAAACCTCACCTGAAGCATGAGGCATCGTGAGTGCTGCAAGCAAGCACAGCTGGCATCTGATTCTGCAGCCACTGAAATTGAGAATTTCCACCCCAACAGTGAAATTTTCAAGAACTGCAAGAGCTCCACAGCGAACTGCAAAGAAATCTTAAAGAAAATCTTTCTAATTCCCTATTTCTGTCTTCGTTTCTTTTACACTTTTTGGAGTTTATCTAAAGCAGAGGCATCTCTGACAGCACTACAGGCAGGCACGCAGCTGTCTCAGTCACAGAGGAATTGCTCTGCTCCCTGTAGGTACCAGCTGCATGCTGTGCAACAAGTTGACCGCATACAGAGTCCATCCCACAGACGGGCCCCAGTGCCGTCACGCTGATGTGCATCATCCTGAGATTTGACCATGGAACATCATGCTGAGGAACAGAAGTCCTGCGCCATGATGAGCAAGCAATCTAATTAATAGAGGCAGGTTCTCCCCTGCAGCAAGGCCACTTAGGAAATTAAATCCTGCTGATGGAAAATGGCAATGCGACAGAAGCGCTTTCTGCATTAATAAGGAGATGTCTTAAATTTAAATGAGGGTTCGACACAACTCGCGCATGAAGAATTTTAATACCCAGAGGTGTTCATGTGCCACGTTGGGTGTGTTTCATCACACTGAAGAGGGAACCCCTAGGATGCACCTGGCTTTCCCTCACCTTCTGGGCACTGTCCCTTCCTACAGGGCGCTGCTAACTCTGCTTGCTGGTGGCAGAGTCCACAGGCAGCTCTGAGTGTCACCCCATGGCTTGGCTTGACAGCCCACCTACAGCACTCACTTTCCAGGCCTGAAGCTTGCACCCAAAGTACAACTCTTGTGTTCTATAAATGCCCCAGTCCTGGCAAGGCCCACATCTCCTACAGCGCACCGAGGCCAACATGTATTCCAGGGTGCAGCCCACCTCCAGGCTCTCTCAGGCTCTGCTTTTAACTCTGGGCCTTTCCCACCAAAACAAGCACCTCATATGAAAAGCACATATCAGGGAAAGAAGAAAAAAAAAAAAAAAGATGCTTGGCACCACCATTAAGTAACAGAATTTACACTGCTCAAAGAACTAGGACGTGGCTTTGGGAAAGCTCAGAGGCCTTTCCAAAACTAACAAGGCAGGGCTGGATGTATTGAGGACTGAGTGACTAATGCTCTGCTGAATCCAGCTTGAATCCCTGGCTTCAGCAGGACACAGGTGTTGGGAAGCAGCTTGCCAGCCCTCTGTAAACCCAACTGCAGAGCCAGGCTCCGGCCGCACACCTGCAGCAGGCAGGGAGCAGGCCCACGGCTGACAGAAAGCCTCCAGAGCACCAGCCGAAATGTCATTTTGTAGGCACTTACAAATTCAGGAAGTGCTGCATCTAATGTATTCCTTACGTAGCGTAGCAATTGGGACTTTGTTGTTATGGTGGGGGAAAAAAACCTAATATATCAGGCAGCAGAATTCCAGCACTATCCAGTGGCTGACAGCTGACAGTGGTAACCCCGGCACTATGCAGTGGCTGACAGAGTGGTAACTCATCTGAAGGAGATGAGACCAGGAGCTAGAATGGTCTGAAATTTATGGAGGCAAATTCTCAAAACTGCTTAAGCAGTCTAATAGTCTGATAGTTAATCCACTGAATTATCTGCAGTGCCTATGTGCCAGCACTTAAGGATAAGGACAGCCAGGAACAGATACAGCAATCACTGGCCACTGCTTGTCATGTTCAGACTTCTGCTAAGCAGAGTCAAGTCTGGGGGTTTCAATCAGTATGCTTAACTGCTTTAAAGGAAGTTCTTTGGTCGAGAAAATATGAGAGGCGTCATAAACCATACAACATAGGAGGAAAAAAAAAGCTATTTTCCCCTAGGCTGGCTTCATCTCAATATTCTAAACACCGTCCACAACAAAGAGACTTTATCAGTAAACATCCAGCTAGCCAGATAAGCTGAGTTTATTTTGTGCAAATTCCAGCACTCCAATCATGATGTAAAGATTGGGATGTCTCTAGCAGCCCATGCATTGGCTTCAGCAGGCTTTGCCTGAGGCTAAGGACTGGCCAAAAAAAAAGTGATTTAAAGTAAAAACACTTCCACAGGAATAAGAGTGTTTCACACTTGCACAGCTTTCTCCCTCTTCCAAGTAGAGTGCAAATGTCTAAAAGGAAGTGATCCACTGACTTCTCAGCCTAACGAAGAATACAGAGCATCAGAAAATTCCTTCACCACCAGCCTGTGGTGACAATGCATCCACACCAGTGGAAGATCAGTAGATCTATACAGCCCTGAATTCAGCCCTGGATTTCAGTTAAAAAATATGAGAGACACCACGGCCATAAGCAAAACATAGGACACACCCCTACCAGTAACAAGGATCTTCTGTGCCTAGGGAGAAGGAGAGGGAACCAGCTGGAACTGGACATCTGTAACACGATAAAGTAAGTAAACATTAATTCTTACAAGCAGGTAAACTGAAAGGCTGCAGGACTTCTGCAGGCATTTAAATTTCACAGCATAAAACCTTAGAAGAAGCAGATAGACAGATATGACACGGACCTAAGGGCTTCTGTCCCTCAAGAGACAACCCATTCACTTGATCATACTGGGTTTTGCTGGGGAGCCAGGGAAGACTAACAGCCTAACTTCACTTCTGTCTTCAACAGCTTCTTATTTTATGCGTGTGTTAGTTAATAAAACAAGATAATGGAGCTCCCTAGAATGAATTGCACACTAGCTTTAAGCGTCTGCATATTTTCTTGCTTGTTTTTAATGTGATTACAGCTCCAGACAATGGAGAGTAAGTAGTCTATGTAGAAGTCTTTCAAAGAAAGCAAGGCCACGCATTGGACAATCAGTTCTCTCTACCTAGGAAAGGAAGGAGAACTGCCTTACAGGTTGCTAGGGGTTTAAATTTAAGATTTCACATTTATTTCTCAATTGATAAGAAGGTAATCAAGCTTCTTTCAAAGCACATAATTTTAAAGTATTTTTCCCTCAAAATAAGTAGGTACAGACCCACATACCATGGGCTCACAGAAGATGCGCTTGGGCAAATTTACACCATTCTTCTCAGCAAAGGACATTTTCCAATGTCTTATCACCAATTCTAAACACTACACAGAACGTAGCGCTAATCAGCTACACAGTTTGAGCATGAACTCCTGATGTACCCAGAATTCCCATGGATTTCATAATGAATAACAATTACAAGATCAAACCATTAATCAAGACATCTAACTAAAGAGAAACATATCAGCTCAGCAGCAGCCAATTGACACATAATTGCTTCTTGTTTAATTTTCTCTAAAGAGAGAGGGAAAATGAACAAGAGACTACTGCTTTGCCCTATTCAAGATGAAACAAAGTTCACAGTCTTTGAAATTTCCAGTGCTGCAGAACATAAACGAGCCAAGTCCAAATTGAGACACATCAGAACTAACAAAGTTTATCATTTCTTTGTGGCTTTTTTTTTTTTAGGTCTCTATCCACCACAAGCGCTGCTAGCTCTGCAGGAAGGATCTGAACCAATTCTTAGCATTTTAGGCCTTTAAGTGGCAAATGCTATTTAAAATTACATGCTGTATCAGTAGACATCACCGCCTCTTCCCCCTAGCATTTCAAATACTGTCTCTGTGTAAAATATGAAAGAGGATGCTAAATAAAGGTCACAAGCTTTCAAGCTCCCCGTCAGTTAGTTGGCTTAGCAAGCCACGACAAGAAAGAGGAAGAGCACTGGGAATGGACAGGACCAGGAGGACGTAAAAGCAGTGAGGGATCTAATGCTAGGATGCCTGTGCTCACTGGCTCTACCATCATTTCAACTGCACCCATTTCCCAGCCACTACTATCCCCACTACATCATCAACACAATCCTCCTTGCTTAATTTCTAAGTTAATTTCTCCCAGTCACAAAGCAAACAAACCAACCCATGGACTTCTCACCTCATCAAAATCAATCCTAAGAACACTAAGCATCCCTTATTTGAGGGATATCCTGAAGAGATATGTTGCCTAACTGGCTCATCAAAGGCCCTTTCTTGAGAAGCTCCGCAGGCTTTGTTTTTCACAGCCCAAGAAGGGCAGAGCGTTCCATTCCTCTAGTCAGCGGGAACCACAAGATCAGTCCTGGAAACCATCCAGGATTTTGTCATTTCCAGAAAGATAAACAGCAATGCACCTAAAGCTGCACCTCAGATCTGAGGCCCATGAGAACTGAATGAGGTTCAACAAGGCTAAGTGCAAAGCACAGTGGATCAGGTTGCCAAGGAGGTTGTGGATGCCCCATCCCTGGAGGCATTCAAGGCCAGGCTGGATGTGGCTCTGGGCAGCCTGGTGGTTGGCGACCCCGCACATAGCAGGGGGGTTGAAACTCAATGATATTTGTGGTCCTTTTCAACCCAGGCCATTCTATGATACTATGAAATCTACCCGAGGGTGGAACCCAAAGCAAACGTGAGCAGGTCCCTCGTAAAACAAGCTCTTGGTTAGCTCTTTCCTCAACAACTATATAAAAGCAGAGATTCTGCATCTAAATCTAAGGCAGATGGATCCTTCCAAGGGTCTCTCAGATTTGGGTTTCATAAAAACAAGACAGCTCTCTGCTACCGAATTTCAAAGAGCACTGCAAAGCCACTTTCTTCCCATCTGCAGAGCATATGGGGAAGACATCAGTAATAAAAGAGACTTCTGTACACATGGTAACAGTTGCTGGAACTACTACATTCATCATTACACAAGGACACAAGAAAAGGTTTATTTATTGTATTTACAAATGTGTCATGGAGGACATAAATAATAGGAATAGTTCTTAAACATAGCCAAAAAAAAAAAAAAAAAGGAAATGTAACAAAAAAAAAATCATCAAGATGTTCCCACAGAGCCAGAGAGCTTTCAGGTCCAGGATTTGTGACCTGCACTCTGTGAGGTCAGCAGTCACCCACAGCCACGCCATCATCCCCAATGATGGGGCCTGAGCAAGTAGCAGCTGGAGCCTAAGTCAGCAGCAGATCTGGTAGAAAGGCTGACAGAGACAGGACAGAAAGAGATCAGGTGAGAGGAACACACACGTCCATTTCATAGGAGTCAACATCTTTCACTCACAATTGCATAAGCAGCTGGAAATGTTGCAGCCATCTCCGGCTGTGAACCGTGGTATTATCACAAGAGTGAACTCAAAATTGCAGCATCTGCTTGTGCCACCCAGGGCTTCAGTTGATTTGCACAGTTTCCATTACAGTCTGAAGTCTGCTTACTCAAAACAAGACAGCCTGTCACCCTGTCACTTCTGTATACAGGAACATCACCACCACCACCACCAGAGTGAGAAATGCAGTGTAACAGGTTCCAGTATATATATGTACTTTACCACAATAAAAAATAGAAAATCATTTTTATAAGTGTACAAATCTTTATTTTTTTCCCCATTTTTAGCTGTTCCACTGAATTGAACTGCTTGATCTTAGACTTCCACAGACTGGAATCACCCTGGACAATGTTTCAACGTACACAAAAGTACCTTGCTGTGTTTCTACCAGCTGCAAAAACACTCAGGTTCAATGACTCACATGCACTGCACACAGCTCTGGATTGCTGAGCGGCTGTCCAAGACAAACAGATTTCCGAGTTAACATTAGAACAAGGGATAAGAAAGGCACGCTGTAGGTGCCACAAAGCTTAGTGGTGGTTTGCACAGACCTTATCATCTATGAGTTAAGACTTCTATCTAAGCTGTGCTGGGAGTGACAGCCGTCACTGTCACATACTGGTATCACTGGAACACAAAACAGCCCCAGGTCCTGCACTCCATCTCTTAAATTGATGAAGGCTCAGTGGACATGCTGAGCCCACTACTGACCCTCCTACATGGTGGAAAACTTGTGGGAGTCATTGAGGCTCTCTTTGCCCCTCACCACTGTGGTTTGCTAAGGCAGCAGGGAGAGGACAGTGTGGTCTACAACAGCCAAAGCTGTTACAAGGTTTTACTCTCCACCACCACCATTGGATTTTTCAGTACCACAGCCTCCACCACGGTCTGCTGAGCTTTCCTCTGGTTTCACAACAAACATCCATCAGCTGAACTTCAACCAGAACTGCACCTGCAGTTCAGCAAAAGTGGCTTAAGAGAGACATGTAGCCCATGAGCACTCACCATGCCCAGCTCTGCTAACCGCCTGCCTGGACGGCCAATGTAGATGTGAGTTGACAACACGTAGGAACAATCTTGAGGCTTCCTGGAAGAATTCTACTTGTCCCAGCTACCACTTTCCCGCCTCCTAGACAGCAGCCCAGATCAATAGTTTGAGCTAAGAACAGCAAGTGGGATTGAGTCAGTATGGTTTCTTTCCTACACTCACTACCATGGTTGTGACAGTCCCACTTTCTGCATCTGGCCCATACGTTATGCTTGGCTGAAGAAAAAGCTGGAACAACTGTCAAAACAGCCAATTCTGTAACAAGATATCAGCAGGAGAAACTGCTACATCCATCTCTGGGTTATGTCCTTAAACAGTGAAATTAATTTAATTAAAAAAAAAAAACATACCTTTTCTGTGAAACAGCTATCTAGGAAAAGCTATTCTCTTTGCAGAAGAAAGAAAATATTGAATAAGTATTTGAAAGAAATCTGTCTTGTTGGATATAATTAAATCTCATAAAGCTATAATGACTTTCTGAAAGATAACATCCCCCAGCTGCTTCTCAAGAATTCATGGAGGGCAAATCTTCTAGGCAATAAGAAGCATGCAGGAATCAAGGTTATTCTTGTGATCCTTTACCTCACAAGTGACATCGTTGTCAGAAAAAAGATGCCCATCTCCTCTTTATGGTCTACTATAAACACACTTCATTTGCAGCTGAAAAAGGCAGAAGCTTGCTCTTTTTTGATGACTCTGGGAAGGATCTCCATGCTTGGGTACCTCTGGGGCCTTCAGCTGCCTCCACACAGCAGCAGCTGGCTGGCACTCCCAACATGTGATTGTCTGCTGTTGAAAACTGCTATCAATAAAATTTTGCTATTTTCTTCCAAACACAATAACCTGTCCCAGTCCCATTAGCCTGAACAGAAACCAAGGCTCTTGTAGCTGTTCCCCAGGTACTAATGGCCTGAAGCCATAAACTGCTACTTCGTGCTAATCTCTCCATCTAAGAGACTTTGGGTCAGTTTATCTTTGGTAAGAGACCTCCAGGCACTGGAGGAAAGAAGTTGTTGAGTAACGTTCCTTCCTCTGGGGCTATTCAATCAGCACAGGACAATTATGGTGGAGTTCCGTCTCTCTAGTGAGGGATTAAGCCAGAGCAATGACCACTTACAGTCTTAAAAGACAACATTACCTCTTTTTATTATATTGACATTAGAGGGTTGTTCAGGCTAAATTCCAGTTTGGATAATCACATTCTGCTCTGCAATTAGAGAAGCAGTCTGGCAGGCAGGTAAATGTGGA
Source organism: Gallus gallus (assembly GCF_016699485.2). Lineage (NCBI taxonomy): Eukaryota > Metazoa > Chordata > Aves > Galliformes > Phasianidae > Gallus > Gallus gallus. Next base: position 66,271,386 of record NC_052534.1, on the reverse strand, counting down.
GATGACCTCAGGAGACTGACTCAGCTCTACCTCTGTGCCTTGCAGCACAATTAAGACCTTTGCTGTTACCTCTTGACAAACTTCACACTTTTTCTGTGAGCCTTTCCTTTGCTTACCCAGCTGGAAAGTTAAAATATTTTCCTAATATCTTGCCTGAAAATTAAACCAGTTACTTCTTGTCCCACTTGCAATGGGCCTACAGAACAATTGGTCATTATGCACTTCCAAAAAAAAAAAAAGTTCTTTTTCAGTTGGACAAGTTTAAGCTCACGCCTCTTGTAACCTACTTTTTTTCCTGTTTAAAGCAAGTCCTGGCTCTTTCAGGCTTTCCTTAGAGGTCCTTCCTGTACCTCTTCGCATCTTTTCCTTCCCATTGAGGTCATCAGCTTGGAGGAGTCCAGAACTAACAATGCTCCAAAGAATAAATAATATCCAGCTCTTCAGCACTGCACCGCTTTTCTGCGACCAAATCATAGCTGTGATTCACATTTGTGAAAGCTAACACGTTAGTCACTCTCTGACAGACAAGACATTATTTGACTTTGGAATGAGTTTTCTCATTCTGAAGTTTCTCAAGTTCACTTTAAGAATTTTGGCTCTTGCTCATCAAGATGCAGAGTAACTCTCTATTCAAGCAGCATAAAGTTGTATAGATTTTAAAGAAGTTGGCATGAAGGCAACATACATACAAGTAGACTATGAAGGCACCTAATACATTTGCTTTGTAGATGTGTAGAATTCCAAATGACTCTTTACAGAAGCCCTACAAACCACCCAAAGTAGCATTACCACTTTGAAAGTAAAAATAAAATGTAGTTTTTAAGGAAAGTTTTAGTACTAACTTAATGCTAAACTGCATTAAGTCATTTTGAACCTGCCATATTTCATACATAAAGCACTTATTCCCCACCACTTTACAGCTATAACTGCTTTAAAGATGGGACCATAGCAGTCGTTACTGCAGAGAAGCAGCAGCCTCTGGGAAAAGGTTCCTACCTAGAGGAGGAAACAAAAAACCAAAAAGCAAACCAACAGACAATAGCAAAAATGAATGAGCCTACATTTATGAAGAACAAAACCACAAATGTATACAATTAATACCTATAGGAATGTAATCTCACACAAATGTTCTGTTCTAGGCAATGATGCTTCGTGTTTCAAAACGCATTATGATCTTAATTAAAACAAACATGGTCCCAGGCAGCAAAACCCAACCCTCAGGTTTCAGTCACTGAAGGCAAATATTTTCATATCCATAGATGTGAAAGAGCATCCAAAACGACATCAGCTTCGCTTGGGTATGTAGGTACCGTACTCCCCACCTTTCAATAGCTTTAAGAGACAAAGATTTACTGCTGATACTACAGCTTGAAAACTAAATTTAGTACTTTGCTTCTAGTCTCAAAGAAGGCCCCCTTTCAGAAAATACACCTATGGCTCCAGCCCAGGGATAGAAGCATTACACCACGCCCACGTTCGGGGAACCCTGGACTGCAAAACCCAGCTATACCTGGGCAGAATGCAAGTCAAACCACAGTTTTTATCAGATAGACTCTCTCTGAGACTGCTAGCTTCAGCAAGTAGAACTACAGGAGCCTAAAACATCTGCCCAGACTAAAATCTGATGGTTTTTGTGGTGGTTGTTTGCTTTTTGTGAATAACTGCACTGCACCTTGTAAAACTATTTTTTCCTCCTCCCACATGGAAATAAATCTGTCCAGAAGTCAGGTAAATCCAACTCCTCTTAACTAGGCTCATTGAAAAGCCCTCCTCCCATCCCATTTCAAAACACAAGAGCCTACCATAACTTTTTACCGCAACAACTGATAAGAATTTGCTGTTACTTCAAATTCCAAATACAGCATTTTATTATTACCCTTTATATTTATATATTTTTTAATTATCACAGTCTGCAATAACATTTTAAAACTTCCCTCCCACACCTGCAGCACTACGTGGATGCAGATCTCACCAACACCTACTGCACGAGTAGGTACACGTCAGAATTCTAACTGCTTACATACAGCTGGAGTTTTGCTGTATGTTCCATATGCTTCCATACCAACACTTAACACAAGCAGAGTTTAGAGTCATTTTGTAAACATATATCTCTGGATGACAGGACAAGGGTGAGTGGTCTTAAACTGAGACAGGAGAGGTTTAGGTTACGTATTAGAAGGAAATTTTTCCACACAGAGAGTGGTGACACACTGGAACAGGTTGCCCAAGGAGGTTGTGGATGCCCCATCCCTGGAGGCATTCAAGGCCAGGCTGGATGTGGCTCTGGGCAGCCTGGTCTGGTGGTTGGCGATCCTGCACATAGCAGGGGGGTTGAAACTCGATGATCATTGTGGTCCTTTTCAACCCAGGCCATTCTACGATCCTATGATTCTATCCTATCAATGTTTGACTATTAGTTGCCAGCAAGACCAGCTGCATCTGGCTTTCAGTGACCTTACTCCCCGTGGCTTTCAATTACCTTTCTTCATATCTGCATACCAGGTGCTAAGGGACCGACACCTGTAACCTTGGTGGCAAAACCTTTCTATCTGCCATGCAGTCACTTTCCCCACTGACACAAATTTATTAGCAATCACAAATAAAGCACATTTACACCAGTAATTTCTTGCAGACACAAGGACCATTTCATGGGCTAACTCCCACCCTTCCCACCCTGCCTGGGTACAGTTTTCTTCCCCTTTGGTGCTGTTTGCTTGGCTACAGCTCTGTTTCAGAAAGGTTTAACATGATTCCAAGTAGTCAACAATAATTTCCCTGCACGTCACTGCAATTTCATTTATATGGCCAGAAAATAAAATATTCAACTAGACCTATGGAAATATTCTATTCATCGGACTTTTGTTTTATGCCAGTGATGTAAGTGGAAGCAGAGCTGTAATGAAACGGCACTTAGGAAACAGAGCAAAGCTGGCTCTCACTGATTTTTTTTTTTTTATTACTGCCATCCTGCTGGCTCACACATCACAATATATTCCAACAACAGCAACAAAACCACCAGTGAGGGAAAACACTCCAGAAAGCCTCTGCAGACTTCAGAAATGGACTGACGGTGCTTTGCAAACAGACAGAAGACACAAAAGCATCTAAAAACTGTGGTGAAATGCAATCTCACCCTGGCACAGCTGAGCTGCCTTGCCCTTACTCTCGGGGTTCCACGCCTCTTCCCCAGCCCAAATCTCTGTGTCCTAGCCAGGTGTCTTTCTGAATGGCTGGAAGGATGCTGATGCAAACGGCCACATGGTGAGAATTCTCATATTGCTGGTTCCCAACTTAGGATTTCCTCAAAAAAATAGTAATGCTGGTTTAGCGTATGCTTTACTTTGGTCTCCTGTGTTCGATGCCACGCTTAGTGCATGCTTTCAAAAAACTACTGAGTTCACAGGATCACAATTGTTTTTCATATGAATGCTGAAATTATTTCATAATTAGAATCACAGAATGGCTGAGATTAGAAAGGACCTCAAAGCCCATCCAGTCCCAACCCCTGCTGTGGGCAGGGCTGCCACCCCCCAGCCTCAGCTGCTGAGGCCCATCCAACCTGGCCTTGAGCACCTCCAAGGATGGGACACCACAGCTTCTCTGGAATTACTATCACTCAAAATCTGGATGCGGGGGAGATACCAAGTAACTCAGTCTCAGAATCAGAAGAACTGAGGCTGCAAGACCCAGGTGCCTCAACCAGGCGTCAATATCACAGCACACTGCAAGGCCAGTAGTCCTCATAGAATCACAGAATCATTAAGGTTGGAAAAGACCACTAAGCCCATCTAGTCCAAACATCAGACCATCCCCGCTATGCCCACTAACCACATCCCTCAGTGCCACATCTCCACGTTTCTTGAACACCTCGAGGGATGGTGACTCTACCACCTCCCTGGTAAGGTCTCCCCAAGCCTCAAACAATGACACCACATGATAATGCCTTCGTCACTGCTGCCAGAGCTGGAGAAACGTGGCATTCAATCATTTCCCCTCCCAAACCTTCCAGGAAAGCTGGGGCAGAACCAGCAGTTTCCTTTTGCCAACACAACTCCCCACTGTGGAGGATGAGGCAAAACAAGACAAACTCTGAATTCAAACCACCCCAGAGTTCACTCACCAATTCAGCTCTAAATAAGCTTCCCTTTAATGGCAGCACCACACTTGGCCCATTCCACAGAAGTCTGTGGCTTTACTCTTGCTAAGGCAGCAGCTATTCACTCTGCTCAGGTCCCAGCTTTAGGGATAAGCTGTGCGATTCCCACAGGGCCGTTCCAGCTTCCCCAAGTGCACAGCTCCACACAAAGCATCAGCCCTCACAGCAAGGCTGCCAGGAACACCCCACAACAAGGATCCCAATCCTCTCGTTCCTGCTAGAAACCAAGCATCGCACCTGCGAGCTGGGGCTGCCCCAGGCCCCCCGCCCGGCCCTGCCCTACCTTCCTGCCCGGGGGACAGCAGCCGGGCCGGCCGCCCCGCCGCCCGCTCCGCACGTAGGTCACCCGCCGCCGCCCCGGGGCCGCCGCCGTGCCGCGGGGCTGGGGGACCGCCCGCCCCGACGCCGCCACGGCGGGCAGCCGGAGCTTCTCCTCCGGGCACCAGGAGCGCCGCATGGCCAGCTGTAGGCAGAGCAGCAGCGCGGCCGAGAGCACGCAAAGACGGAAGGCTGCGCGCCGCCACAGCGGCCGCTCCTTGGGCATCGCTGCCCGCCGCAGGGCTCATGCCGCCGGCGGGTCGGGCCCGCGGCCGGCCTGAAAAGCGGGGAAACCCCGCCCAGAGCGGGGCCGACCGGGGAGGGGCCGCGCTGCCCCCCGCGCACCGAGGCCCGTCGGGGGAGGGGGCGGCTCAGCGGGTGCGTGGGGCCGGGAGAGGGGCTGGCGAGCGGGCGGTAAGGCTGTGGGGCAGGTCAGAAGGGTAGGAGCGTGACGGGTAAGGGTCGAAGAGTAGGAAGATCCCGAACTCACTTTAGAACTCTGTCAAAGTTTAAACCTTGAGAAATTGGGGTTTTGGGGAAAGCTTGAAGAAAGTGTATTCAAATGAATAAATCTGAGAGGTTCCGGTTGGATGTCAGGAAATACTACTTCTCTGAAAGAGTGATCAGGCACTGGAACAGGCTGCCAGAGAGGTGAGGGAGTCACTGGCCCTGGAGGTGTTCAACACACGTGTAGATGTACTACGGGACATGATTTAGTGGGGAAATATTGGCGGGAGGCGGATGGTTGTACTAAATGGTCCTTTTCCAACCTTGGTGATTCTACAGTTCTATGGTTCTCCTCCCACAATGCTAGTTAATGCACTTTGGGAGGATGGCTGCTGAAAGCCACCCTGATAAACAACGCTGTGAATTTTACTTGATGTTTTCTTCTTGCTTTTGTATTTTAACCAGCTATTGAATCTCTTGCTGCTCTCCCCCGTCTCTTTTAAATCTGCTAAGAACCAAATAGGGATTCCGGAGACAAAGGGAGCAATGATAGAGAAGAATCTGAGGAAATATTGGGAACAACAGGAAGCCTTATCTGGGCTAGCACAAGAATCAGTGGGAATTAAGGTGGTACCTTCATCAGTTGTACCTCTCCAGCATCCTCTCAGTTTTGACAAGTGAGTTATGAACTAATTTCTTCCCCCAGGAATCAGCTGCAAAAACACCTGACTGTGAGCAATTCCTGTTAAGAAGAGAAGCAAATTGAAATTCCAGCATAATGTTTTCAGCTCCAGTTTGACTGGGGAAATGATCTCAGCCCTTTTGAGATGGTTTTTGGGAAATAGAGCCAAGCGAAGTTCCAGTGCTTCTGCAAAATGCACACTCTTTGGGACAGGCAGCAAATGGCCTCCCCTCCCTGTTGTCCCCCAACAAGATGGATAGTCTTAGGGGAAAGTACATTGTGCTGGATTGACCAGAGAACATATTGCAAGGAGTAACAGAAACATTAGCTTTGAGCATGGAATACCTACTGAGAGCAAGGAGCATTATGCCTTTATCTACATGAGTAGATAGTGATAGGACAAGGGGGAATGATTTTAAAGAGGGGAGATTTAGATTGGATGATAGGAGGTAAATTTTCACTGAGAGGGTGTTGGAAGTCTGCTGAGAGAGGTTGTTCAAGGCCAGGTTGGAGGGTCCTGGGCGAACTGATCTAGCACCTGATTCAGTAGTTGGTGACTCTGCCCACAAGTTAGAACTGGATGATCTTTGAGGTCCCTTCCAACCTAAAGCGTTCTATGATTCTATAATTTATAACGGGAATTAAACACCAGTCCTGTTCTGTTTACTTTCTGTTTACATAGCACAAATTTCTACGGCTAACTTCATTTCACCAGTAGAAGTCTTTAAATATATAACATTTTTCCAGAATTTACAAATTGTCCTAGCAACAGAGCACTACACTTCTGGAAGGAAGAAGTTTAGCAGTAGTGGGAGTTAATTGCTGCAGTCCTGTCTTTTGCTCAGAACTTAGATCTCGTCTGGGATATTGCTGTGTAGCAGAATCTCTGCTGACACTGGTGAGTTCTCCATTATACACACAACAAACTTCAGCAGATCACGTCATAGTTCAAAGAGTCCTAAAGGACCTTGTTAAACAAGTACTCATTGGGCTGACTACCACCACCAGCATCAGCCTTGGTTTGCTGGGGCTAGTTTGTTGGGCTCATCCAAACGAGTCCAGGTGAGGCTCTTCTTGCTCCAGAGGACTGGGAGGCTGAAACCAGCTGCAGCCAGCTGAAGGAAAAGGTTGATTTTGTGCTGGGTTTAAGAAAGCCTGAAAAGCAGAGAGGCAACAGGGCTGTGGATTTGTGAACAAAACAAGAAAAGCAAGATAAGAACAAATTCCTTCAGCTTTCCCTTGCCAACTCCCCTGCAGCAGTCCCTAAATGCTGATCTCCCTTATGCCATTCTCAGCTCAAACCCTGTGCTTTCTGCCATCCATCTTCTGCCTCCACCCTGCCTCATGGCCTGCGTCCGCCTTCTGGCTTGGCATGATGTCTGTCTGCCCAAATCTCCAGGCAGAGCTAAACTCCAGGCAGGAAAAACACCACTGGGAATTCACTGGATTCTCCAGGGACAGCTAATGGAAGTAAAACATTCCTCCTGTAAAATGAGTGAATGAATAAAAATGCTGTTTTCTGCTTGGCTTAACAACCCCGTTTGGTATGAGCCATTTGCCAAAATCTACAGGACAGAGCGAAGGATGCCCTTTTTTTCCTCTTCTCCCTCCTACGCTCCTGGCTTGTGCTGGAAATGCTGGTTGTAGTCATCCACACACAAGGTGACAGACCTTTGCAGGAGCTCTACTTAGAACCCTGTGCTCTGAATCCCACTTACAGCTCAGCAAAAGCATTTCTGTGCCAGAGACACAGGCAGAAGCACTTTCTCCTCCTTCACAACAGAGAGCCAAACAACATGGCCATGAATTTCAAACATGATGAAAGGGATATCTGATAACTAATGGTTCAAAAAGGGGATTTGAGATCAAGGCTTACCTCTGAGCAACGCTCTGGGGCATCCCTGCCCGCAGGTATCAGTACCTGTGTGTGTGCCCATGTTCATGCTGAAGGCAACCAGGAGGCTCTTCAGAGAGATCTCCTGCAGCTCTGCTGTCCCCAGCCCTTAGCTTTGTTTACTCAAGTCTCCGCCTTGTGCTATCCATAATGAGGCCATTGCCTCCAGCAATCAGTATTTCACTCCCAGAAAGGAACAATGGGGATTTTACCTTCTGCCCGTTACTAAATTGTGTAATCATTCTGAGCGAGCAAAACTGCTTTGCAGCAGCAGCAAAGTCTGACAATCTCATCAAACAGATTCCACTCTACACATTGAAAGCATGTATTGCTGCTTTTTTTTTTTAAAGACATTTCAGTTTAGAGGAATCACATAGGGATATCTCATATGCAGTTCACATGCTATTGCAGAAATATTTCTGGGATATGAGCTTGTTGTCTGCATCCCCCCTGTATCTATACTGCAATGCTAGTCAGATGTCCGGCTTTGCTTAAAAATTACCCCAAATTCCTATTGCAAACTCTTCAGTATGCTGTTAGGATTACAGTGGTGATACTCTGGGTGCAGCTTTCTCTCCCCTTTTATTTGTTCATTTATTTATTTTGATGCAATCAATTCTACAGGCATTTTTGCACTTCTGAGCTTGAGGATGAATATCTCTCATTAAAAAAATGTAATTCGGAAAAGGGATTAATCCATAATGGTCGCAATTCTGCAACACATCAGAGCTGGAGTAAAAATGATGGCTTTAAGGGGTTATATAAGCCTTTTTACGACATGCTTTTAATGGGCTTACACTTTGTGCAAGTGCCAGAGTATTTATACTGGGTGATAGTACACAGTATACACTGGCTGGACATCACAGCCTGATGGGGAAGGGTCTCCCATCTGCACACCCAGGGAAGAGCTCACCGAGAAAGAAGGACTGCAAGATGCAGCCCTGGGGCTGCTCAGCAGCAGAGAGCCAGGCAGCAGTTCCACAAACAAATTAAGAGCCATGACTGATGCACTGTGTGCTTTTTCTGTCTGGCAGTGTTGTTTGATACACTGGCGTATGTCGCTACCGTTTATGCCTCATTAAAGGCAATAGGATAAAATAGAGGCTGGGAGAGGCTGGCAGCATCTCTGATGGATATGTTGGGTAAAAAGCAGCGAGGTTCTGCAGAGAGGAGGCGTGCAAAAATGTCCATGAGCCGCAGCAGGCCAGTTTAAAAATACGCATCCACCTTTCATAAAGGTCTCACCCACGTCTAGAATGTGTCGCATGTATCCAGGACACTAAATTCCATACCACTGCCTTTATGCGTAACAAAAAGCTTGCTCTTCTGAAATATAACCGTGTAGTCAGCCAAACCTCCCCTCCTGCTGGCTGCATTTTAAATGGTTTATCAAAATCCTAGTGATGAGGAGATAAATGGCCTGGCCAGCATGCCGCCATCACAGCCAGGACCAGGAGGGGAGGATGAAAGCTTGCACTGTTCCTTCAGGCTGGCAAAGCAGGCAGCCTGCCCTCAGTGCTATGTGGAGCAGCTATGTGTGTGGGGATATCACTGCTGATTTGAAGAGGAATAACCTCCTTAGATGATAGTTTGTATCTAGGTTAGGTGTTACCGCAGGGGATGTACTTTTGGCAGGTGTTTGCCCACAGCACATTCATCTCCATCCTTTATCATGGACACGGAAAGCAGAGGTCAGCCAGGTGCTTTGAAGGGATGCTGGGAAGGATGAGGTGAGTTTGTGAAGATTTAGTACCTCTGCAGGGTGACCCAGCTGGCACTGCACAGGGAGAAACATTTAATGGGGCTCCTACCTGCCCCACAAGACAGAGGAAGGCGAGCCACCCCAAGCCACACTGGGTTAATGGGAAGAAACCTCCTGGCTGCATCCCAGGGCATTGCAGTGAGCAGGAGCAAACCCAGCACTGAAACCTACAGCGCAGCAGCTGGAGAGGCAAATTTTCCTTCAGCATCAGAGTATGGCTGAGGTGGGAAGGAACCTCTGGGTCCATCAGATCCAACACCTGCCTAAGCAGGGACACCCACTGCAGGTGCCCAGGCCCACATCCAGGCAGCTTCTGAAGATCCCCGAGGAGGAGATCCCACAGCCTCTGGGCAGCCTGTGCCAGTGCTCTGCCACCCGCACAGCACAACAGTGCTGCCTGGTGCTCAGAGAGAGCCTCCTGTGTTTCACTTTTTGCCTGTGGCCTCCTATGAAATCAAGGGCTTCTCGCTCAGTCCTTGCGCTGGACTGCTCAGCCTTATAGCACTAAGACAAACAGCAGTAAGATTGCTCTCAGAAAGCCAGACAAGAACATTTTAGTGCATAATTATGTATGAGTTGCAAGGGAACGAAAAAAGAGGGAAAACATCTGTTCGCATAGAGTTTATTGCCATTCACTTAAGAGGCCCATTAAATGCCAGAAAAAAAGGTATTTATCCTTCTGTTTGAGGCAATTACCCCCACTGCAAATCTCAATAGCAGTTTTCTCTGTGATTATTGCTGGGATTCTGATGTCGTGCAGGCACACTCACAACACGGCCAAGAGACATAACAGGCCGTGGGGGGATTCTCAAAAACAGAGTCATCAGTGTATCTCCCCAGCACCTCACCTCTGTGAAGACGTGTGTTGCTCCTGGGAGCCTGAGGCTTCCAGCACGTTCCCAAAGCTTGGTTCATTGCAGCACTGATGAGAAAGAGGAGGTGGAGTGATTGAGAGCTCTCCCCTGTCCTGTGCTGCAAGGTGTCCCAGCTCTCTGTCACTTCCCAGAGCTCAGATGTTTAAGCCCCTCTCTTTCAAAAGTCAAGAGGAGCTTTTTCATTCACATCACACCTCAAAGTGGGAATTACTTTTTTTTTTCTTATCCAGATTATTTATTTCAGACATGTAGCTCTTTCTCTTGTGCATGAGAAACCCAAACACCACTCTTTGCATGCCCAAGGGAGACTAGATGTCCCACTGCTCCACTCACCAGGCTGCAGGCCGCAGAGGGAGGAGAGGCCTTGTCCCCTTGGAGCCCAGTCCTGCACTGCATGGTGAGGAAAGCAGGGGCTCCATCCTCAGCTCCATCCTCTCCTGAGGGCAAGCCTTTTTTCCCAGACATTTGCTTTATCCAAATTGTCAGCTGGGGAAAGGACAGTGATTAACCCAGGAGTTCTGCCACAGCAGATAACCACTGTTCTCCAGGACATGGCTGTGGTGGAGCTGCCTACGAGGAGGTCTTTATAGGACAAGGACAAGAGGACAGCACGTGATGCACAATACAATTTATGTGAAGCCCATTTTCTTCCCACTTCCTTTTCACCTCAACCACTCCCTCCTCATGTGGCTGAATTTTAACTAACCCTCACTTTTCTTTCTCCAAAAAAACAAACAAAACAAAAAAAACCCCATCAACTTTGGCTTCTTTACTGAGAAAAACGGACATTTGAGGGGGAAATTCCCAGAAGCAAAACAGACTATTTCTGATCAGCCATAAAACGATAACAGTTACTATCACCTAAGCACCCAAATGTCACGTGTGAGATAAAATGCCTGTTGGGAGCTGGCCAAGCTGCAGCCCCACAGGGATGGAGCCGGGGGCTGTTTTGCCCCCACCACATAAGGAACCAAGGATAGCTGGCTGCCCAAAGCAGTGGTTTCCCTTGCAGTCTTTTCTGCGTTAAAAATCTCTGGAAGGTCTTTTAATAGCATTGGCTTGGTTTAGAATTATAATCTATTGTATTTTTTAACAACAACTTCTGGTTTGCTGCTCCCTTCACATTTCTGTTTCCTCAATGCCTATTTTTTTAAGCTCTCCCATAAGATCCAGAACGTGATTATTATGCTCCGCAGCACACAAGTTCTCCAGGACACCGGTACCTTACAGCTGTGTGGGATCTCCACTGGTACCCACACTTCCACTATCTGAGTTCAGCATCACATTCATTCAGGCATGGTTGTGAAGCTCGTGGTTTTGTCTCACGGACTGCTCGATCCAACATCACCCTCTGGTGGAAAACAGGGAATAGAGCAGGATGGAATAAACCACTGTGCAGCATACGCTATTTACAATGGCTGTGAAAACAACATAAATCTCGGCCTAGGCCATGATTTTCCTTTTAATTACTACATTTAGTCCAAATAAAATTGAGTATATCACATCGAAGTTTATTTCCAGCTGTATTCGACTTAAGAAGAGTTATAATAAATGACGAACATCAATTTCACTGTATTTCTCAGAAATCTGGCAAATTTGTTTTAAATGTAGGCAAAAGCCTTTATCAAGACACTGTGTCCCTTTGGCTTTGTTTTTGCAAAGAAAACCAACAAAATTGCCTCTTGCAGAAAACCATTATTTTGTGCTCAATTTCTGAAATCCATCACACAGCCCATCTGCTGTCTGCCATCATAAGGATTGATAAAAAATGTCTCAAAATATAATTATTCCTTTCCTATGCCATAATTACATTATTGAAGTTCATCGTGGGCATGACAGATTGGTTGCCATCTGCCAGAAGTGCTATTCGATGTCAATTAGAAAGTGTGGGTAGGAAGGCAATACTCAAGTATGGTCCATTTAGCTTATGTGTGGACAGTTGGGGGCTTGGGAGCAGCACAAGGATGGTTCCCAGAGCCAGGCTGAAACCATATTATCGCTCCCAGGAATTTCAGATGGATGAGGGAAGGACCCTTCCCTGGAAGGGGAGGATGTTATGAAGAAAAGGCAGGAGACATTGAGCGAGCCTTGGGCTGATGTGAGTAAGGAAGGAAGTTCATGCTTTTTCACAGGTGACAGCTAAGTGACATTCTTTCATGGCTCTTCATCACCATGGAAAGTCAAAGAGGCTTAATGACCTTCCACTATCAACCCATTCCCATGTGTGGGTGTTTCCTTGACATGGCATTTCCAGATGAATATGATAGAGCTGATTCAACAGCACAGACAGATTTAGAACCAAAATGGAGTTTTGCAAATCACTGGGAGACAGCTCATCTTCAGCTGGAGCTGAAGGGTTCACACTGACCACATCTTTGCTTCCGCTTCTGGCGAGGACCTTGGCTGAGGAGCAGATGCTCAGGGGTGGCTGATGAGATATTACCAGAGACTGACCCCAAGGACTGAACAAGCAAGGAAGAACTCATCCCAATGAACTTCAGATGGTCAGCCTTGTATGCGGCAAGATCTTAGCAGGGAAGAAAGCCTCTGTGCAAAAGAGTAAGACGAAAAGGATTTCAAACTACAGACTGGGAGAAAGCGAGTCAACAGAGAGGAGCAGGGGTTGATGGCACCTTGCAGGTGCCATTTTAACATCTTTATAAGCACAGTTAAGCAGGAAATGGCAAGGTGCAACCCAGGCAAATAAAGCCCCTTCTAAAAGGGCATAGAAATTGAAGCAGTCAGGCTGGATATATGTGTGCTTCTGTTTGCCTCAAGTCTAAAAATAAGATGTGAGACTAAAATGCTTGTTTTTTATATGAATATTGACCCAACAGAAACATCGGAGACTTTCCAGAAGAAATACAACTACTGGCTCATTGTAATTCCCTGATAAAAATTAAGTGGGAAAGAACCAAAATAAATCCTGTTTAAATGAGGAAATGGAAAAGAACATGAACTCTGTCACATTAAAAACAGAAACAGACAGGGAAACTAAAAAATATTTTGAAGAAATGATTTGCTAATGGACCAAAAGCTTTCTCTCACTCATCAGTGGCAGGAGCTCTGCCAGAGGGGCTGCTGATGACCAGGTACATAGCCAGCAGGTGGTCAGGGTATCAAAGAGGTCTGGGGGAACACAAGCCTTAAGATAACAGCTAAGTAGATTACTGTATCTGTGCTCAGCATACAAAAGCTTAGTGAAATTCCCACTGCAGAATCATTTGTTAAGGGGATAATGCAGAGAATCTGCCTTAGATTGAAGAGCCATTACATGAGGTTTTAGAATAAACAGGTGAAACAGATAGTAACAAATGAATGAGAAGCAGATGTTACTCGCTTGGGGGGGGGGGGGGGGGGGACACTAATGTGAGATTGCTGTGCTGTTAAGGGATGGTGCATAACCTTTTACTTCAAACAGCCAAAGAAAAGACAATGGCATGTAACATTGGTTGTCTTTAAGTTCTGCGAGGGAGTTGGAGAAATGCAGTAAGTCTGATACTTACAACAAGCAAGTGGCAAAAACCATAGTAATAGGATAGTTCTGAGGCCTGTATAGACTAAGGGAAGAATCAGCAGAGCATTGCAGTGAGGAGCAACAAAGCTTCACCATCACCTTACAGCTTCAGACAAAACAGTGAGGAGAGATGCAGAGAACATTCCTAGTCAATACAATCTGCTCACGTTCTGGGAAATCTTCATAAAATGTCACCAAGAGCTTGCTAGAGGCTGATCTAGTGTGGGCTAGGAGGGCAGATCCTCTTGTGAGTTAGCTCCTGACCACAGGACAGAGAGGCGATGAAAGCATTACTGAGCCATTTTCACACAGGGGGGAAGTCACCAATAGCATCCCACAGGGAAAGCAGGGTCAGGGCTAATCCACATACTGATAAATGGTAGAGTGGCTCACACTGCTGACGGGACCATCTTATCCAAGGTAGTAAAGCGCAAGGAGCTGCAAAATCACCTCATGAGCCAAGCAGTGCAATGGCATGTGAACTGGGTGAAAGAACTCCCTTTACAAAACCCATTGTCATCACATGACGTCGGGAATTACAGAAGTGCAGAATGTGGTGCTACGTATTCATGCTAGGAGTATTATTAGTTTTGTAGCTCAAGCTTAAGCTAAACTTTGTTATTTTTCTAAGATTAAAATCAAGAGTAGGAAAAAATAACCCATTCTCATGGGTTTAAGCCATGTATTTCTTTGTTCTGTGTTATTTGAGGACAAAGCTGTGCTTTGACAAGCACAATGCCAACACTGCTGCCAAAAGCAGCAGCTCTGCCCTTTCAAAAAGACAGATTATTGGGGGGGGGGGGAGGAGGGGGGCAAGCATAAAATTGGCAGCCAGAGCTGAGAAGAAGAAGGCAAAATGGCTGAAGGCAGGGCTGGCTTAAGTTGGTCCCAAGCACAAACTGACCTGCAGTTTAATTTAGATGATTCCCTTTTCGACAGCTGTCCCTTGTGAAGGATAACTGTACTCATTCTCCGTGCCAGCAGCAAGAGTTGGCAAACCCTTCTGAATGTGGTCGTTACACAAGGGCCCTTCTTGGCTCTGCCAGGCCTCTTTGAACGAGAGAGAAAATCCCTTGTTTATGAAAGAAAACACCACATAGATGACCTTTGCTCTACTATTAGAATTTTATTTATCAAATTTAATCATGTTATTTCTTGAAGGATTTTGGTTTGGTTTGTAATCTTGAGGACAAAGAACGAGTCAAAAGTGGGTGCTAACAATTAAATAAGCCATTTCCAGTCTAATGAGCAGTTTAATCACTAACAGTCAGACATTCATCTTGTACTTAGACAGCAAGCTCAAATTTCTCTTTACAGTGTTTATCTAGACTTACATGGCTTGTTTCTCCCTTATACAACTGCAGTTGGTGCTAAGATGGTTTGTCACTGGTTTATTTACATCAACTGTTGCAAGAAAAGCTGTGAGAGCTGAAGAGAAGTAGAAATTTTTGCACTCCCAAGCCCACCCTGATAAATTCTCTTTCATATCATACAGGCAGACCGGCCATGTCAATACTGCTATTCGGGAAAAATCAGCTTATGTCTGAGAGCAAAATCAGAGAGATTCAGAATAGAAGATATTTGCAATAAAGCATGAAAGGTGAGGTACAAACCTGTAGCCCATATGTGACAACTTCCTCTCACAGAAATTTTGTATTAAGTCATGCAAGGTGTAATATATAACCTGCTCCTGAAATCATACTTGTCTGTTCCCTGTGTGTGACAGGGTCCCTGTCCCTACCACCACTTTCTGCAAGAGTCAACCCAAAGCACTGTCATGCAGCACTGGGCAGGGTTTTACTATTATTGTAACTCATAAAGGCAATTGTAAAGTTTGTTAGCAAGGTGGCAGAGCAAGGACAATACTAGAGTAGATCTAATACAACAGCAGAGAATTAGTTTTTGCTGAATCTAGTACATCAAATATGCTTTAGATGTAGATGAACAAATGCTTAATTTACATTATGTATATTATAATGAAGCAGTGATTTTTGCTACACGAAGGATATCTATGTATCTTGTACCCTCCCAAGCACAAAGCTAGAAGAAATCACCAGGGCAGAAATGATACCAGATGGAGGATATGGAGAGCTGGGCTAACGCTGGGATGGACCCACTGCGCTTCCTTCTCTCCAGCAATGAAATAAAAGTCCAAAGGTTCTACAAGGAGATGCTGCATTAGCCTGTTGTAAAAGGAAAAGGAGGTTCGGGGATTCAAAGCTTGGCCCTGGATGAGGAACCCTGCAGAGCAGCAATGCACTCTTGCACCAAGTGAGCGGCCTCCTCGGCTGTGCCTCTGTGCACTGAAAAGCCACCTGCCCCATGCCCGTAGTTGTGGACCACCAGCAGCTTTGCTCCTCCCTGGCTCAGAACCTCTCTCTGCAGTCTCACACATGATCTGGATGGCCTCAGGCCCACCTTCACCCTGATATCCTGAGCTCGCTGCAGCGAGGGCTCAAGGGAGCAACATCTGTCAAAGATGTCTTTGGTAGTGCCAGGGTCAGGGGAGAGACGCCAGCTCTCCTTTTCCCTGGTTCCCCCGAGAGTTACGCTGTCTATCCCTGGGTAGATGTAAGTTAAGCCATCCCCATCCCGGATGAAGTTTTTCACCCAAGGAGCATGAACCTTGAGCACTTGTCCCCTGATGGGGAACAGCTGCTGGTCCCCCACAAGCTGGCGGGCTCCAATGCCCGTGCAGTTGACAACAATGTCATACTCGCTGTGCAGCTCCCATAAGTCTGCAACTTTTCTGGTGTGTATCTGGACACCATTTGCTTTCAACCTGCAAACAAACAACCAAAAAAATAAACAGAATTGAGGCAGAAAAGAACCTGCTTAGACCCACGTGTAATTATTAGGCACTTTAAGTATATGAGATTGTCTTTAACATACAGGTTAAAACCAAAATGGGACAGGAGAAGGGACACAAAGTAAAGAAAACACCATGGGGATTCTGTTTGTGATCTGACTGATTTGGCTTGATCAAAGCTATTTTTTAACTTGGTTGGGCTGGAAAAGGTACAGTGTTACATGGGATGGTCTGGCATATGACCTAGGTAGACAGTTCTTTGTGGTCTCTGTAGGACTCTCAACCTTTAACAGCTCAGGCAAGCTGAAAACATCAGTTTTATCACCAACCACTTATGCTAGTGACATCATTATTGCACTTTCAATATTCCACATCCATTCCCAACTCAACTCCTGACACCACAGGGTCTGGGTGCAAGGAGGATGCTGTGGGTTCTGATGAGGTCTCGTGCAACTGCCCTGGCTCAGCAAAGCGCTAGGAAAGCTCCTAAGAATCATAGAATCATAGAATTGCTCAGGTTGGAAAAGACCTTAAAGATCATCAAGTCCAACTGCAACCTAATCATACCACCCTAACCTAAGCTTTGTCATTGGGAGAAAGAAAAAGAGCTTAATCATCTCATTAGACTACATTCTTTGATGAATAAGAGAGCTGTACTAGGAATTAAGGTGAGACCAGATACCATGTGGCAGATACTAAGTGAGTTTAACAACTTGCTTGCGCTTCAGCAGCAATCTCCAACTTGGTTAGCAATGGAACATGACAGAGTGTATGCACAGAGCGGGCAGCACAGCGCTCCCACAGCTCTGCAGCACTCCCTCCCAGGCTGGCTGCTGGAACGTGAAGCAATCTCTCCCATGTTGCAGTGAGATGAAAGACATCCAAGCCATCAGCTCAGCTGGCAATTTGTACCACAGCATGGGTACACGTCTCTTCACTTAACCTGAAATCAGCCTGCGGCCTATCACTTTCTCTCAAGAGGAGACAATCATTTGCTCATTTTAGGAGTACTTACATGGGCTAAATGTACACGCCAGCTTGCTGCATTTTCCCTTCTCCAATTTCATCCACGCGTAATGAGCCCCCACCAGTTTCCCCACCTGGGCTTTTTTTCTGCACACCCATCCTGCCCCAAACCAACCTTTTCTCCAGCCACAGCAGGTAGGGGGGGCAGTCACACTTCAGCGTTGTAAAGGCCTGGCCGTGGCTGTGCTGTGGGAACTTCTGCAGTTCTGCTGCAGACATTGGTCGGAACCCCAGGACAATGTCAGACCAAAAAGGCACCTCAGCTTCAGAAGGGTTTTTAAAGATCTGCCAGCTGAAAGAACACAAGCAAAATAAGCTGCAAAACGTAGCTGCTAGTGCTATGCCCCATTGCTGAGATCTTAGCACAAACCCAAGGATCCAGCAGTCTGTTCCCACTGAACTACACAGCTCTGCAAAGGGCAATCACTTCTGCCTGCTAATGCAGCACATGCCCTGGCACACAGGCAGAAGGTCTGAGTGTTATACTCTGGGGCAGAGCAACCAGAAATAGCCTCAGGGTCCAAGATTAAAACTTGTCAAGTGCCAAGAACTGAAGAAAACAGTATGAGCACAAAAGGCTGCAGCTGGAATTGTGGAGGGACTGGAGAGAAGATTTCTAACCTACACTCTGCGCCTCTTCCACCCTCCTGCATCCTGCCTGCTCTCCAGCCGGGGGCAGCTGGCTGCAGTGAATTTATCAAAATGCCCAGTTTTTTGTGATCCAGGCCTCCTGAGAGAGGAAGGCTCTGCTTTGTGGACAGCTTGCACAGTAGTTCTGCAGGAGCTGTGAAAATGCAAAGAAGTCTTCTCATACAGTGTCCCCACATTGCCTGTGGCCGCCCCAGCTGGACCTTTCCATGGGGCCACTTGCACACATGGTTGCATGTATTTGTGTACCCATAAAGCCCAGCTCCAGCACTCCCAACAGGCACATTTCAGTGTACACCACAGGCAGCATGAAGTGGCCCTGAACACACCCATTGCACTCCCACGCCGACTTGCTGAAGCCGAAGCGTCCTGCAGTTCCACCCCTCTGTAGATCACCTCTGCTGCAACAGCTGATTGGTGACAGCACGGAGAATATCCATTATAAAAAATGGTTTGTGGCAGGCTAGTATCACATGGTTTCTCTATGCATACCTATGTATGAACTTTGCTTGAAAATATATCTTATTGAAGCAGCTGCAGTGCAGTTTCTTGGGAATATAGTCCTGAGAGCTACCCTATGAGAGGTATGCACCTGAGCTTCAGAAAAAAAGCCTCTGCCTGCTGCAGCACACAGTAGATGTGTGCCAAAGGCTGCCCTGCGGCTGCTCTTACCCAGAGACCAGGTGAATGCCAGCCTCTGACGCCTCGGCTGAGTTGCTGATAGCAAAAAGGTAGGTGAAGGTCTCTTTGAACCACTGTTTCTGCACGTGGATCGGTGTGCCTGCATGCAAATACAATCAAACACACAGGAGGGTGAAAACACAAAGAGGGGAAGTACACAAGGAGGCAGCGAGGAGACAGGACAGGTAGGAGTGAAGGAAAAGGTACTTTTATCAAAATGCTGGCACACCAGCTGACACGCACCTGGGTAGGTATGAGGGATGAGCATGCCAGCTGCCACATCGCTTGTCGTGTTGGGGCTGAACTGCTCTGAAAGGAGGGTGATGGAGCAGCAGTTGGGGTTCACCTCAGCAATACGTAACGCTGTGGACAGTCCGATAAGCCCCGCGCCCACTACTGCCACCCTGGGGGCTGCCATCTGTGGGGTGGGGATTGGCGGAGACAGGCACCTATGGGCATTTGAGATGGTGTATAGGTTACATGTCCCAGCTGCAGTGTGCGCGACATCCTGCCAGACAGCATCCTCAGCTCTTAAACACCTGCACAGGATACAACATAACCCCTGGGGCTAAAAGAAGACTTGCCACCGCACAAAGGTGAGGATGAGCATCACCACCCCTCAGCATGACAACCCATATTTGAGAAGTGTCCCAGCTCAGACAGTCCCTGCCTCATCCACAGCACAGAGCAAGAGAGAGGTTGGTGCACAGGGCACTGATGTAGCAATCTGGGGTAAGGCTTTTTCAGTGACACCCAGGGAGTGAGGCACCCATCCATCTTCCTGTGGGAGTACAGAAATGCCCCTTGGAGTTCCAGGACAATTGGCCTTTAGCCACTAAGGAGGAACAATGTTGTTTGGACATCAGCATCTGCAAACTCCCTAAAGCAAGGGAATAAATGGGCCCAGAGCAGACTGGACAAAGGCAGAGGTGATAAATCCTTCAGATTTATCTTTAATTAATGCATTACATTATTATTAAGCTTTTATTAAATACAAGAGTTGAGGTGCACCTGAATTCCTTTGGGGATTCCTGCCAAAAGCTGAGGGTACGCCATGGGGAAAAGTTTTTTTTGCCTACAGCTCTGGTGCCTTCCTTAGGTACTGCCAGTATTGACTCTTGGAGAGGGTGCTGGTTGAGATGGGCCTTTGGTCTTGCTTGCTACAGTTTTACTTTTGTTCTCCTCATGTGTCCTAGGGGACTCCCTCATCCTTGACCGCAGAATCCAGTCTCACCAATAGCTCTCTGAGAAGCTTTTCTGGAAAACAGCACCTGCAGTTGGAAGGGTAATGCTGATTTCCCTTCTATCTTTCTGTGGCCTTTGGCACATTTGATGAAAGTTTGGATAAGACAAACTGTGTGAGTTCACATATAGTTACAAGTTGTCCTTACTCACAGTACTCCATAGCTTCTCACTTTCCCTGCAGAACTACGTGAGGTTTGATGTCATAGAATTGTGGAATCATTAAGGTTGGAAAAGACCACTCAAATCATCTAGTCCAACCATCAGCTTATCACCATCATTCCCACTAAGCCACGTCCCTGCTGTGTGGTAAGGGAGAGGGGACCAGCACTGCTGCTTATCATTGCATTCTTTCTGCACCACGGCCCAGGGTTGTTGCAACCTTTCCTCCTGTTCTGGGATGATGCTTAACTCTTTTCCTGTCAATTATTACATCTCCTTTCACAAAGCAACCACGAAAATGCCCACACAGCAAGGAAAGAGGACACAGTGCAGGAGTAAAGATGAACCCTGAACCAGCACCGCCAACCCACTTTGCTGTCACCGTAAACCCAGTCTGAAGAAATTCTGCTCTGAACACAAGCCGCATCCCTCAGCCCTTCCAGCGCCCTGAGGACTAAGGTGGGGATTGAATTTCCCAACTGACCTCTCTGTGGCTGGGGAAGAAAGGGGAACTGCAGCTCAGTAGCGGTTTGGGTTTCACTGCAGACTTCCCCGGTTCAGATGGGATTTTCACAGGCGAGCTGGTTTGATGTTGGCTGATCCCAACACTGCAAAAGCTGTCAGGAGTGTGAGCAGGAAGGGGCTGCTCGTGCTGCTGGAGCCCACAGGAGCCCAGCCACAGTGGACAGTTGTCACGCTGTTGTTCCAGCACTGACTGCTGCAAGACAGGAGCACATCAGGCCTTAATGTGCTAACGTGTCAAAAAATAACCGAGTGCAAAGCAGGGGCTAAAGGCCACCCCGCTCCCAGCAGCAAGCACAGCCTGAGCTCAGCAAAGCTGCTGATGCAATGAGCAGAAGGATTACTCGCCCTCCTGCCTGCACGCACCTGGGAGGGCTCACAAGGACAGGCTATTTTTACCCAGCATGGCCAGCCAGCTGACACAGTGCCCCTTCCACCCTCCTGCTCCTCTGTGGCCAGAACAAATGGCCAGGCCAGAGGAAAGCCGTTGGTTTTGTCACCCTGCAGTGCAGGCGGATTCTTTTTGACCCATCTCCTGACATACCCAACCGCAGTCCCACCTCTGTGAGCCCCTGAGGCCTGCAGTGCTGCCCTGTGGCCCTGCAGCTGCCTGAGCAGGCCGCTGCCTCCCTCCCCTCCCCACTGAGCACCATCTCAGCTGACAAAAAACAAACAGAAACAGAAGTAAACAAGAGCGGGGAGAGGGAAATACCTGGAGAAGGGAGGCAGGGTGGGCCCTGAGAGCTGCCCCAGCCCCTCTGCTGCTGCAGGCTGCGTGTGTCCGGCCCAGCACTGGCTCTGAGCCCGGGCACAGCTGAGCCCCACTCCCCGGCTGCCAGGACTTGGCTTGCTGCGCAGAGAGGAGGCTCCCAGGCTCTTCCATCCCACTTTACCTCCCTTACTAGCAATTAACTGCACACTGGGTGTTTCTGAAGTTGCCCCGAGCTCGCTGTAAGATTCCAGCAGGCAGTCAGAGTGGTGATAACACACATGGCACGCCACTCAGCATGGTCGATAAGAACAAGCCAGCCAGCCAAGCCTGCGAGCATTTACGCTATCATCAGGAAAATGCAACTTAGCCAGAAGCACACCTGCCTGCAGGATCCCCAAGGCCCTGATAACATCGTACAGCAGGGTGTCTTACTGCAGGGCACATGGTGTTGCCGTGGCATTTCAGCTGACTACTGATGGCCTGAACTCAGAGGCTCAGCAGCGCAGCTCCCCTCCATCCTCCTGGAGAAGCATTTGCCATGAATCCTCCTGGCAGCAGCCTTTTCCCCACAGCTGCTTCAACACGGAGCAGGAAGCCCCCCGAGGGGCCTGGGAGCACAGCAGCAGGGCAAACATAGCACAGACTGTGCACAGCACCTGCCTCACCTCTCTGCAGAGCTGCTCTGAAACCGTGCAAGTAAAGACATGATTTAGTGCACACACATAATCACTGACCTTTTTAGTTGCACTTTTTCCTTCAGTGATGAAAAGAAGAAGGAATAATTTTGCCAAAATGATAGTACAGCTTGATATTCTCTGAAAGGTTTGAGAAGAACAGAGAATTGTATAAGACAGGGAAGAAATCTCTTAATATCAGACAGGTACTGGCAATACTGATTTCCATATCAAAAAGCTTTGTGAAAGTACTCATCAGAGAACGCCTATTTATCCTCAGTTCTTTTGCTACATTCACGACCACCTCAGTGAAAACTGCTTTTCTTTCTCATCAGTGGCAATGAAACCATGGAGAGAATCTTTGTAAGAACTGCCCTGCGGTGCTCTTTCTTTCCATCCAGTGCAAGTCGTCTTTCTCCCCAAGTGAAACATTAGAAGGCAACGTGAATAACTATAGGCCCATGATCCAGGCTCATGGCTGGGTCCTTTCTCCCCTGCAACAAGCACCTGAGTGGTATCCAAGCCTGTGTCAGACAGGAATGCAGGAGGAGAGGAGTTAATCCGTCACTACATGGGGGAAGCAATTTGCCATTACTTCTGATTGTTCATAAACCTAGGCTAGTCTTTTCTTTGAAAGAGCTGTTTCTGTGTCCAGATCTCTTTGCAATCATATTAATATGTCAGACACCTTAAGAAAACTTTCCCATTTGAGGTATCAGCTTTTTAGGCTTGATTTTTCTCAGCTTCATTGAACCCAGTGCTCTCGATATCAGTATCAGAGATGATTCAGATTTCTTACCATTAGCAAAAAAAAATAGTATTTTAACAGGCTTTTCTTGAACTCTTTTGTTTTTCATCATCTCCTGCATAACATTTCTCTTAACGAAACTACTCAGTCCAGTTACCTTCAGGGAAGAACCTAAACTACCTATCAAGGACAAATAAAGCCATTAAAAACATGAATGATGAAGCCAAGCGTTGGGTGTAACTTGATCAGAATAAACAAGATTAACAAAGTATGCATGGCACAACTTGCACTAATTTGAGAGTTAAGAGAAGTGGAAAATAAATAGGTTCCTGAGAAGGACTAAAGGACAAATAAAAAAGAATAGGGCTATAAATAGCTGCAATTCTCATTTTCCTTATGCCGTCTGTGAACTTCAATTCCTGCAAGAAGTTACACTTAGTTCTCAAATCCACAGATCACAAAATGGATATGAGCTGTATTTTGTCATCCCCATAGTCATCTACTCTCTTTTTTGATCAATTCCTACCCATTTTTCAATATTCACAGCTATTTTTGTCACTACTAAGTTTATCCCAGGGACTACTGCTCCAGCCAGCTTATACAAATACTGGAAGAAAAGAATCATATTCTTCCTGCAACCAAAATGCAGAACAGGTAACCACATAATGAGTTGTTATACAAATACCAGTTTACATCTGCATATGTAAACAGGATACAGATATCACGTGTGTTTTACTTCAGGAGGGATCTGCAGGAAATGACAGAGCAGCAGCCCAGCTCCTGCAAGAAGCATGCACCAAACAGAGCTACTGAGTGTTAGGAGTTCATTACATTACATAAAGGTGTAGAGATTAAACAACGTGATTAGCTTTATTCTTGCATTTATTATCTGCCGTTACATGCATGTTAAAAAATCATTAATCACATATATTGTATTGCAGCCACATATTCTGGGCAAATAAACTCTTTCCTAAGAACACGTACTTCCCCCGTGTTTCCAAAATGCACCTGGCTCACAATCACGTACAGAATGGTTGGGTTGTGAATACACAGCTGTGCTCTTTTCTTCATCAGAGGTGAGAGCAATGCAGATACGGCTTGGCTGAAGTCACTGAGTTGTTGGGGTTTGTTTTTTTTGTTTTGATTGCATAAACTTGTTCTTTTGTCTTTACTCACCATTTTAATCTCGGAGTTTAATTTGCGCCCTGCAATTCTGTTGTGGGATTCAGGCAAGCATCTTTCAGACACACAGACAAGTGTACAAGATGGATCCACACCCCCTTTTTAGCAGTCACAAATGCCTTTCTGGCATCATGCCCCCACAGTTCAAATGACCTTGCATTTTGTGAGCTCTCGTGAAAGGCACAAAGAACTTGCATGTTGCTGAGCCCCATGCTTTGGAGGCTTCCTAAGCGACTGCACGTAAGGAGCTGGTAAAAATAAACTGTGAAAGACACAGGAGAATGCCAGTGAGCCCCCCACCCCCTTTTCACCCAGAGCAGAGGTGTCACACCATCTTCTGTTTCCACAAAGCTGTCATACAGAACTCCTCTGCCGGAATCCTGAAGGCAGGATTCTCTCTCTCACTCACTCAGGGCACAGCCCAAAGCATTTGACACAGGGCGCATACTGTCTGCACAGCTTTTTTTGTCTACAGTGTTTTGTAAGCGACAGAAACTTCCATAAATTGAAGTGAGCTATAAAAGCGGGAAATGCATTTCTTCACATACTTCTGAAAATACAGATTAAACACAGCGAACGCATTTACTTTGATTTTCTCCAGTTATCTCTGAACTAATGACAATTTCTTTGGTGAACCGAGGAAGCACGTCCCTAACCAACTGTGTGACTGCTCAATACAACACTGCATCAATTTTATCATCAAATTATCATTGTGAAACAATGACCAGCAGCAATTAGGACAGATAAGAATTCTAATCCAATACCTCATAAAACCATCACATACCTCCAGAGCCATTGCTCAGCACGACAAATGTGCACTAAGATGGATATGACAAATACGAACTTAAAAACTGAAGGACTCAGATAAAAACTATGAAAAGGAATTGTTTTTATTAGCAATGAGAGGAAAACATGCCCCGAAGCAACTTAGAAGCTCTTGTTCTCAAACTCAGTCCTCTCTTTCAAGAGGATTTAGATAATCTGTGAATACTGAAGAGAAAGAAATCAACTCATCCCATCTGTGCTACATTTATAAGGTAGAACGAGTGCTAAACATATTTTTCTCCACATGGGAAAGCAAACAAACAGAAATTCTACAGGTAGAAATTCAGAAATACTATTTCCCCCCCCCCCCTTTTTTTTTTTACAGTAATGTGCTACCTCAGCTAAAAGGCAGCACATTGCTGTAAAAAAGTAAAGCCCACAGCATCCTCAGAGCTACTCATGCATAAAATCCCAAAAGGTGTACCTGTTGATCAATTAATATTTTATTTCCAGGGGAAAAAAAACACAGCATAATTGGTTCAGGGAAATTCAAGTCTCGCTTGAATTAAAGACCAAGTACAAACTGACATCAGGGACAGGAAGAACTGGCTTTAAGGGTTAAAAGCCATCAGGCTGCATTGTGTTCCAGAGTACAGATTAAAACTGTAGCCTGCAAGGATTGCTCACTATCATTGTGCATTTAAGTCTTTCCTTTTTTTCTTACTTTCCCTACCTTACATATACCAATTATGGAGGACCTGGTCCTGAATCCCTCAAGTCAATGGAAAACATAACATGCATTGACCCTTTAAAGCAGAGTAATATCCAAATCAGATATTCTGCAGATAAGAAAGCAGAAAAATTAATTCAAAATTGTACTTTAGTACCTCGTTAAAACATACTGTACTGTCCCACGCAATGAAAGCAGAAGTGTTTAAGATAGGACTATATATGAAAAAGAGAGTATTGTGTGAAAGAACCCCCAGATAATGCAATTATTTAGAGCCCTGTGAAAGGAAGAGTGGCTGTAAAGTCAGACTGGATCAGTTTAACTGCCCATTAGAACTACTGTATGCCATTTTCTTCCTTAGTATGGTTAAGTCCTTGTTTAAGGTGGGGCACTCGGGGTTTGGCAACAGATCCTGCAGATAAGGGCAGCTGTTCTGCTCCGGAAACTGGGACAGGGGGATCTGAAAGCAGTGGAAGAATACTGGGTCTGTTCCTGAGCAAAACAGAAAGCCACAGCATATGAGTAATCCTATCTTTAGTCATCAAAGTATGTCTTCAAGTGCTCCTCTGAATAATGATGGGATTACTCACATGGGTAAGGTTAAAAGCACATACTTTTGCTGAGCAAATTATATCTTGATAGAAGCCATAGTAATCCATGCAGTTCTCTTCAGAAGTTTTCCCTGCAAATACTGGGACACCCACATAACTGAAGGGCGAACAAAGACCTCTTTAACTGTTGCACACAAACACCCTAAATTTAAACTTACTGATTTTTGCTTGCCTTCAAAGCACATTAGTTGTCACATAAGACATGACTGAATCCTATGCCCAGAACCAAAGTGCTACTTGGCACTCTAGGACAGTACAGTGAAGTAGAAAGAATATTTTATAGGTGGATATAAATAATTACTCTGTTTTCAGAATTCACTAAAACTAATATGGTCATGCAGATATAATAGAAAAATATGACAAATATACTATACAACATGTAGAATATTTATCTACAATAATTTAGGTGTCTTGATTTTGGGGTACGTGTCAAAGAAGTAAACATGGAAAGACTTGTTTTGATGAGATTGTGTCAGTTAGCCTGTGGGTAGGTGCCTCAGGTGAGAAGAACTCTGATTTCACACCAGGGGTGGCAGGGCTCACACAACCCAGGCAAGGGATGTACAGAAGCTTCCCACGCCAGCCCGCTCAAACAAGGGTGGCTGAGGGGATACAGACTCACAGGCAAGGAAGAAACCTCTGGGATTGGAGGTAGACTGCAAAAAAGAGAGCTGGGACAGAAAGCCACAAATGAGCAGCTAGAATTATGTTTTCCTATCTACAAGTTTTCTATGGTCCACAGTCATAAGGCACAGTCACTGCACCAGTAAGTGAGTGTTGATGCTCACACAAGATCTAAAAGACACTGATAGATACTTTGACTAAAAATACCAGAATAACTGGTCACTCACTGTCCTCTAGATATCATTTTTTTAATTCATACTTTTGAAACTGATTTTTTGTACTGTAAGGAAAAAATGGAGCTACAGAGCCAACATGAGTCTATGGAGGCTGATACGAATGGTGTGTAGATACCATGCCTACTAATGTTTCTTTAATAACTAAGACCACCGCTGCAGAGAGCATGAATGAGGCCCGTGTACCACTTGTTCTGTTCCTCTGAGGACTAAGAAGCGCTGAGCCTCCGTGGAAGTGTTTGGCAAAGCTGCTGGTGTTGCTCTGAAGCAATAGGCAAATCTGAGACTTAATGTGAGCTGAACAAAGCGAGATGGGGCGCACTGACATAATGGTCTGGAATGCAAAATACTTTAAAAGGCATCAGGCACTCTTCTCTAAAAAAGAACTTACTAAGACAGCAGCAGAGCCAGTGAACAATTTTTTCTAAGCTACTAAAAAAATACATTTACCATTCAACAGAATGAACAGTATACAAACTATTCGCACAGTTTGCAAAATTAATATTGTTTTTTCAATCAGAAGCCATTCGGCAGAATACTTTTGTTAGAAATGACAGCTTTTCTGGAAGCAGTTTTGGAAAAAAAAATAAAATAGTTTAAGTTTGAAATTATTAGTGTGGCCTGATGAAACGCTAAGGCTTCTCTCTTGAGTTATAACTGTGAGTTTGACTTCACTGCGTATTGAATTCTCGAGTCTGTAACCGACGACTGCAAAAGGAAGAGGCACACTGTGGTGGGCTTACAAGTCTAACAACAGAAAATCTGAAGTAAGAAGTGGCACTTTTTTTTACACATATGTAATCAGGTAGGTTACAGAATTTAAAGTAATCACAGCAAGTCAGACAGGTTCTCTAAAGGCAAAATAAGTTTGAGAGAGGATCTAGAAATCTCATCAGATTTTCTGCAGTACCCCAGTCAAGTTGAAAAGGTTTCATACACTTGCTCTGTCAAAAAGGCAAGATGTGTTACAAATTAAAAGGCACAGATATTATAGAACAGTCTTTTCTTGAATAAAATGACCTATAAATTATATAATCGTTAAAACTGGGAGCGGCCATTTTGCTCTTGCTTTATTTCTCAGTGCTGACTGTTTCTTGACCAAACATCTCTATCTTTTCTAATGCTGCACCACTGTCTGCTGGAGGAGTCTTTCCTGAGTAGTTTTCCTTCTTTCTTCCCATTTCTGTAGCTTCCTCCAAAGTGTTAGTCAAAGGTTTTCCAAGTGTCTCTGGAAGCATTAATGTTAATATTCCACTCAGAAGAGCCATGATTCCAACAAGCAACTAGAAGAAATAAAAAGCAGCTGTAAGGGTAGAAATGTTTTACATGGTATGCAAATCTTTGGTCTTGCCTGAGAGTACACTTGAAATAAAATTCAAGGAACTGTGATGTAAAGCAAATACCATAAGTCTTAAATGCTGACTGTATAAAAGATCTGCTTTTTTATTGTGTAAATGAAATCTTATGTGGCATAATTAATGAACAGCAAGTTTAGAATTAACGAAGAACAAATGCAGTGGGTTGCTTTTGTTTTCCATAAGGGATCTATACAGTGCAAGGAGGAATAATTGTGTTTGAGAAAAGAGAATAGATATATCTTCATCTGGTATTTCTACTACCATGCATGTATTTAAGAACAGATTATAGGATTGCATTCATTTATTTTACATGCATGTTCACAGAGCTGGAGCTTCCCCGCCACCTATAACCTCAAACCACACTCTATCTCCTGAACCTCTCCCCCTGTACCTGCATCCCTGCTCATCCTTTGTGCAGCCAGACCAGAATTTCTAGGTACAGACTGTTGGCCTGGAGCCACAGAAGTGTGCATCTGGGGTCAGGAGAGCACTTCAGCAGAAAATGCAATGCTCAACAGGAATACTTTGCTGAACTTCCACTATAGATCCAGTAGGGGTGCAAGGCATTTACTGACACGTGCACCATGGTCACATCTTGGATTTGTCTGTGGCATACATGCTACCATAAGAGCATGCTTCAGTGCCAAGGAGCAAGGATAGATGCTGAATAGATGCAGAGGCACACGCTCCATGAGCATCTCTTCTTTCCCTTTATTTCTGTGCTTTGCTCAGTGAGAACAGTTTCCACTTTCCTCCTTTGAAGTACAGAACAGGCATTAAAGCCTTGACATTCTTCCAATGTTAGGTTATAAATAATCCAAATCTCTCTTTATTTAAATGCTTCTGCACAGTACATCATGCCTGGCCTCAGTGTTTTTCCATTTCATGACTGTGTTCTTTGATACTGTATTATCTTTATCTGGCCCTGTGCTGATTCTCAGGTCTGTCCTGTTTGTTTAATACTTGCTCTACAAGTGTGAGAAGGGACATTTGGAACTACAACACCTTTGTTCTTCACACAGTGCTGGAGACAAGAACTGGCCCGCTACCATCTGCATCTCTAACTGAGACTTTCTCCTCAAGTCAGAAAGAAGCTTAGAAACTGGAGTGCTCCACTGTGACCTTGAACAGAGCTGTTTTCATGCAAATGCACTCTGCTGCTTTTCCTTCCCCTTGTCCCAAGCAACTTTTTGAGAAGCAAAATTCACATGGTTGCATACACTCTTCTTTCTTCAAAATACTGTTTAATAGTACAGGTGACAGCAAAAATAGAATACTCATTGCCTCGCCATGAGAAATTACAAAATAAATAAATAAATAAATAAATAAATACTAGCAGTAATAGGACCAAAGGAAATGGTACTGAGTGAGAAGAATACAAAGTGTCTGAAAAGTCAACTCAAACAGAGAACACACTCACTTCTGAGCGCAAAACTCTCCTCTACTATTAGAAGTTCTTTTCTGTCAGGGCAAGACAGGATGAACTGCAGAATGGCATCTATTCCACACTGACCTTTCTTATGCATTTTCTTAGGCTGTCATACATTTATAATTGAGAACGCTGAGGGGTACTGAGGACACTGAAGTTTAAAGACTACTAATTTCTTTGGATATCCATACATTCAGAGTTCATGAGAACAGGGTCGCTACTGATGTCTGACAGCAAGGTCAAAGCAACACTGTGCTTTGAAGATGTATGTCTTCTCTGTTTCACATGGTCTTTCAGACACCTTCTTCTAGTGTTTCCCTTCCTCGTGAACCTACCTCTTATGCCCTGTGAACTCCCACTATTCTGGACATCTGCACACCACCACCTTTCCTGCCTTTAATCTCAGCTCTCTACTCTATTCCATCACTGTGTGTCTCTTTTTTTTCAGGGCGAAAGCTGCTGCGCCCCAGGCTAATTCCCTGTGTTTCTCTTCTACCTCACTCTACACGGCATTTTCCAATGCTTCCTATGAAAGACAGAATACGAAACAATTAAAGCACAGCATATTAATGAAGTGACTTTTCAAACAGTATTTTTTTTTTCCAGGGACAGTATCCAAACTTACCAGTGAAGTTTCATTCATTCAAAACAAGTCTTTAGCAAACTTGACACCCTTCATGTGGCATCTGACAGGACCTAGCCCTTTGTGTGATCCAAACACACACAGTATGTGTATATTATGCCTGTGTGTAACATTGTCCATATGTAATTCAGCATCAGAAAACTTTTTCCTGATATAGCCAATGAGTTAAATGTTTATGGATTGAAGTGTACTGTTGTGCAAAATATTTAAGTATGTTTAAGCTCCGCCAAAATTAATGTGGCAGCTGTGTATGTTTAAGTCACTGCTTTTTCAGGCTCTTCATTTGAAATTTGACTTCCAGCTTAGACAAACTCTCAGATTATTCCCAGCACTTCAGCACATCCAGCAGTTTCTAACAGCTACCATAATAACTTCAAAAAAAGATGTGCCACCATTATTTTTTAGTCTTCCTCAGTACCTGAAGCAACGACTTTAATTTGCATTAAATAACCCTACAAAATAACACCTTTACTTTTGAGAACAAGTAATCCTTCTAGTCTGCCAATCAAATATGTTTATATCTGATTGCTCAGAACCAATCTAAAAATGTAATCTTATTTGCAAAATCTCTAATTCAACTACAATGAAAAACATTTAAAACACAGGATTTTCATTCATTTAACTTCACTGACCTCAGAGGAGTTATTTTTGTTTGTACTTTGTGATATATTTGACAGAAAAATCAAGGTCCTGTTAAAAGACTAATGGAACATAATTCTGAACCACTGAGAAACATAAATAGCATATAGATAGAGCAGCACCCTTACTACAGCTCTTCTTGAAAGTTGGCACATACAAACCACATTTAGCAAGTTATTCAAAATTTATAGGCATTCAAATGAGGTGTTTGCACTGCTCACAGGTGGCATAACTGTTTGTGAGGCAGACTGTCAAACAATAGCAGTACTAACTGCTTGACAGTGTGCGATGTACACAATAGGTCAACGTGATATACATCAGTTTACACAGAAATGTAATCCATTTAATTTCACTTTCATTCCAAAACACTTACTTTACCTAAGTCTTGGCAAGCTATGCTCCATGCTAAGACAAGCCCATTTAATAAACTGACAATTGCTTTATAGTAGGAGCTAATAATGAAAACATATTCATAGTTAACTACTATACAGCTCCACAAATACTATCTGCACATTGAGAGTTGCTCAGAGCTGAAATAATTCCTCTGTTTTCATTGCTATTTGCACCGTTCTCCAGCGTACCTGAGCATTCATCATCTGCGGTTTGACTGCAGCACTTCTGCACAGATAAAGCTTATCTCAGCTAGTAAAGGCAAAACATTGACCAGAGAAAGAGAATGCTCCCTCATGGCTGCTCTGTTGTGCAAATGTTCTTTTCTGTGTCTTTTCTGAGATGCTGTATTGGTTAGTACGGGGTCATTATTAAGAAAGAAAACAGTTTTTAGGAGCATGAGGGAATGAATTATTTTGTGGTCTGCTTCATCTTCTTTGTTTTCATCCAAAACAACTGAAAGTAATTAATTTAAATCATGAAACAAATTCCCAAGAATTGTCTCAGACCAATCTCCAGCATCTATAACATAAGGGTTTTTTTTTGTTGTTGTTCCAAAATCAAAGGGATACAATGCCATTTTTGCAAGAAATTCCAGTGTAGCAGAGAAAATTACTGTAAGAATGTAGGTCAAAGATACATCCCATTATATTTTTACCTTCTGGCATATATAGTTTACATATAACATTGCTGTGCTAGAAACAGCAAATTCTAAGGGGTTTTGAGAGAACTCAAACTCTTTTTCAACTGTTAATAAGCAGTTATTCACTTATATCCTTAATGTAATCTTAGTAAATACTTACAATTTTGCATCAGCATAAATTATCTTCCAGGAGAAAAAAAAAAGGGGGTATTGAAAAGCTGCATGATTTCTAAGCACCAAATGCTTAAGAGGAACATAATCAAGAAATACAGTTCACTGTGAGCAGGAAAGAAACAAAATATTTTGTCCAAAATGGGTTTGAAGCTACATAATGCAGAAGAAATGCCCAAGATCTATGAAGGAATGGTCTGCGCCTGTCTTCTCCTGGGGCAATTAGAGATAAGGATCCAATAGTAGCATGACCTGGAAATCATCTACATTAGACTGGGCTTAATGAATCCAAGGTCCTGTTTCTTGTCAAAGTTACCACGAACATCATCAATATATCATTAGCTTTTTTTTTTGTTTTTTTCCCATGTCATGAATTGTTTGGTTTGGTTCATGTAAAGGAAAAATACAAAACAGGAGCTCTGGGAGAGATGTGAAGACCAAACATAGTAAGTCTAAATAGTCTTGATCTTTTGGAAGGCTATTCCAAAGGTGCAGTGTCCCAGGGAAGCCAGGGAAAAGGTTAAGATAGAATATTATGTGGTTGGATTTGATGATCTTTAAGGTCTTTTCCAACCTCAGCAATTCCATGATTATAAAAAAAAATAGAAGAATATTATAAGTAATAGAAAAATAGAATAATATTATAAAAAATATATATTATGAAAAAACAGCCACTACGGTGAATTTCCTCAGTGGGTAAACTCTGTCTTTGGAAAAGGTGAAGAGTAAGTTATTAGCATGGTCTGCAGAGTAAAGTATGGACTTGAGACACTTCTCAAATGTTGCATGGGAGATAAAGTATAATTTTGTGGGAAATATTTTTATCAAATTTATACAAGGATCCAATGCATACAAATTTTTGCACAGCACAACTTCTCAGACTTCAGTGACTCAAAGTATCCCTTCTGCTTTAGCTGCATATTCTTAACAGTAGGAAGTTACTAATCTTAGAGTGTTAAAATTTAGAACAAGAATGGTTCGATTCAATTCTTTTCAAAAGAAAAGTTCAACTTTCAGTTCCTGAATAGTCAAGTGACACACATCTTTTCAGAACCTGAAACGTTTATTACTGAAGTAAATACTTACAAGTGGCAAGAAAATCCAAACGCTTCTCAGATACACACAGAAAGGAGCAACCACACTGCCGACACGGCACATCATGCTCCCACTTCCAACAGCAAGAGATCTATAAATGATGCAAATATTTTGAGAAGAATTCTGGCAAACAAAGCAATTAGAAACTGTAACACCCACAGGATGAGTTGAAATTATACTAGAAAGCTACAGCCTCAACTATATACATTTGTGTTTTAGTGAAATTCAGCTACTTCTAAAATGAAGACTAAAAATAAGATCAGCATTCAGCATGCACTACAGCGTGAAGGACTGGGGGCTTTTAAGAAAGGCCTATGTAACACACAGGAAAGTGCTGAGTATTCTTTTAGTTCCTCAGTGAAACCAATCAGTGGCCAAGGAAATGAAAAATGAATAAAAGTTTACTGTACAGCCAACTACTAGACAACTCTAAGCAGCAGGGGTACTCATCTTATCCTGTCTTTTAGACCACTGTTGGTAATGTCAAGAGCTGCTGGCTATGGCCCAACAGCATAAAAAAGAAAAAGGAAATCACAACAAAACAATGAAAAATACCCTCCGGCAAAAATTCTTACCTTACAATTGTTGGGTACAGTTCTGCTGTGTAGAGGTATATAAGGCCAAATGCCACACCTATTGAAAATTTTCCAGCCATATTTGCCAAGATAATTAACACATTAAAGTCCTATTGAAAGAGATCACAAATAAGTAAATTACCAGAAAACATCACTGTTGCAAACTTAAATTAAATCCATGACTCTTCTTTAAACACAAAGCAATACTTATTACTTATTTTCTCTTTAAAGCAAGTAAAGTGTCCACACAACATTTTACCAGTCCTGGTTCTCTGAAGCCCTGGGAACATTTTACATCTGACTCCAGCAGTACATCAGACACAGCAACAGTACTGTGAAGTCTGTACTGAAAATACAGAAATCTATCCTTGATTGGCAGCTGCATTTTAAAAGCATATGATTTGGAAAGAGCAGCTGCATCTACAGACTTCAGGATCGATAAAATAAATGTCTACTGTAGGAACACTTTCAACAATATATGACTAACCTGAGGTATGAACATAATTAAAACACAGATCAGTGCACTTAAAATAAGGAACGGAATGAGTGTGTTTCTCCTTCCCAGTTTGTCCATCCCAATGCAAGCAATGATATAGCAAGGTAACTCCACAGCACCTGTCAGTATGAAATTATTTTGTTTTAAGTCATGATTACACATATTCATCTTATAACTCTAGCTTCCTCTTTATGGGAATTCACTTAATCTAGGAAGTTAGCTTGATTGTACATGTCACGAATATGTGAAATCTAGAGACAACTGTTGTGTTAGGCTCATTCATTTGGTCACAGAAATGGCAACAGATGATGGAAAACATGGCCTAAGATATGTCAGTGGGGGATGGAGAAGGACAAGTGGAACAGGTTTTAGAGCACAGA
This sequence comes from Gallus gallus, assembly GCF_016699485.2. NCBI lineage: Eukaryota > Metazoa > Chordata > Aves > Galliformes > Phasianidae > Gallus > Gallus gallus. Next base: position 66,236,547 of record NC_052534.1, on the reverse strand, counting down.
GCAGCTCCAAGTCTCTTTGGGGCAGAAAATTACAGAAACCAGCAAGGCTTCCTTTAAAGAGAGGGCAGCCGCTTACAATAACCCATTTGGGTAGATTTCCTCTTCCTAATGTGTCTTTCCAGAGAAAAACCTAATGCAGCCATATGGGACCAGTATTTGGCAAGAACTGTTCAAAAACCCTGATTAAGCATGGTCTGCCCCCAGATAAATCATACTGATCATAAGCCATTCTGGACATATTTTAAGCCAACCTGCTCATGAAGAATCTTGCTATGTCCAGGGTAATGTCAGGGAAGAACATAAGAACAAATATGCTGCATTTTTCTACTGAGTACATGTGCTATGTTGATGCACCTATAATACTAGAAAACAAACGCTGGGGTTTGTATTGGTAAAAGCAGGCTGCAGCCAGTCACACTACGCCAGTCTGCTTGAATATTTTTGGAAGAGGTGGCCACGGTGAGTTACTTACTGCTCTCCATCATTAGCACCCACTCTTCACCATGCCAGCCTACCAATACATTACAAGATGTGATAACTCAACTCACGAGAGTTACAGTCCTTCTGTGTGCTGATGTACATGGACAGGCACACACTTCACTGAGAGCACTGGGTCACATAAAACAAAGCACATAATTTATTCCCCCGCTGTCTCAGAGCTGTGTGCCCAACATGAAGTCTTCTGAAGTCAACGGAATTTTTCCACTGATTTTTACAAACAAACTTCAGGTCAGGCCTCAAATGCGCTTCATAAACAACTTTATACCACAGGAATATTATAGTCAGATCAATGAAAGAACAACATGACTAAAAATACATTTTTGGGAAAAAAAAATTATTCCTGCTTTTGAGAACAGTGAATCTATTTTCTGCACAGATTGACTCAGCATATTATGACTGCACACGACTGTAGCCTTAACTTATTCTATGCTCTCCTAGTTTGTGCTTTTAACAGAATGACAGATGCTTTTTGTGTTGCTGGTCTGCTGTTATTAGGTTTTGTGTGGATCTGCCAAATGCTTGCAGGACGAAGAGGAGAAAATTAGAACATGGTTTTACAGTCACAAAGACAGAGAGAGAAGAATTTTGTACACCAACAAATTCTCAGTTCTTCTCTTTGGAGAAATAGTGAGATTTCTTCCTGTATTAATCAGCTTTATGACCAATTAACAAGAAAATCTTGGAACAAGGTTCATAGTTGGATGAATAAAGTTAAAAAACTGGCTGTCTAATCTCTATACATTTCTGAATTGAATGTTCTAGTTCTGTCAGAAAAAGAATCAAGTACAAAAACTATTTACCTATGAGAAACAGATTTAAATATTCATTGCCTCCTAGATTGACAGAACTCAAGGAGAAGACGTAGTACCCCAGGCTTCCAGTGAACCAGACCAGCCAGATCGTGATGGTCCTTCTCGCAATGTACCAGTTACAAAACAGATCTAAGATGTTGTGCTTCTTGGTTGAGGATGTGGCATTACCACTTGTTCTGTCAGTGCCTGGGTCATCTTGTTGGACTGAGCACAGTTCAGACACTTTGCAGGGAGTGCTTACTTTGTTCCACCTTGCCATTATATTGATTACTTTTTGTGCGTCTTCGTATCTTTTCTGTGACAGGAGCCATAAAGGTGTTTCTGGGAGCATCCAGCAGCACAAGACAAAGGGAAGAGTTGCTATGGAGAGAAATATCTGATACACCCACCAGGTCCGAACCAAAAATCCCACGAGTGCCACAACCATAATTCCCAAAGCAAAAAAAGCATGGACATGCATAGAAGCCCAGGTTCGTGCTTTAATGCCAACAAATTCAGTCACATAAACAAAAGCCACAACCAGATAGCCACTTGAAACCTGGGGAATGGAGAAAGAGAAAAAAAAAACACAGTGTGAGGTTTGTATCTACTTTTCTTGTGCAACAGGTAAGAGCATTCCTCATCTGAGTACATTTAACTGGCGCTGCACTGACCCGTTACTTAGCGACAGAAAAAAGGCAAACCTGAAAACAAATCAGTTGGACAAAAAGCTCACTCAAACTTTCAGAATACCTGAGAACTGTGTTTACAGACATGAAGTGCTTTTGGATGCTTCCCTTTAGCGTGCAGAGCCAGCAAGAGACACCTGAAAAAGAGCCTAACTAGCTGTCGTCACTTCACCTCCAATAATCAAGTCCTCAATGACATCACAAATTGGACACTCAGGAAAATGAAGTCCCCCCCAAAGTAACTGCCACTTTTGAAAATCTCAACCTTGGCTTTTAAGTAGACTATTACTAATCTGCATGTCACAGAACAGCAAATTTATCGAGAATTACCTTTCGTACTCCTGTTAATAGTCATTAAATCAAAGTTTTACAGTGTTGGAAGAGAAGCACATTCACAGAGTTACAGGTTCTTATACAGAAATAGCCATACTAACAGAACGGAATTACTGACATATTCTTCATATAAGGATTTTTTTTCTTTGAATATATATCTTTATATATATCTTACATATGTTTCAGTTTCACTAGCAACACTCTGAACTCCTGTTAACTCAAAGCATTTCAGAACACAGGTAGAAATCCCAGGCTAGAAAATATTCCAGTATATTTTTTTGATTAATCAAATAAAAAAAAAATCAGTTTTCTGGTTACAAATCTTCCAATTAATAAACCCCTGTCCATGAATCCACTGAAGCTGACAGGAAAGCTGCACTGATCTCAGTGGTGAAGGATTACAGTTTCACATCTCCTTCTCTCAAATCAGTTCCCAGTGGGCAGTTAAAGCCTACGACACCTGTTTGATCAGAACTTTTTGCTCTTATAAACCACCACAGCCGCCAGCATCAACAGCCAGGGAGCCAGTGAAGGGAATCCTGATGATCTCACTGTTCAAGGCTGAAATCCCCATGCAGTTTTCTTGCTGGGAAATGCTTCTGAGCTCTAATCAGGCAAAGGCAGGTCCAGGTACATTGTCCCCTCTTGAATGCCCACAGGAATACATTAAATTATGTGATTAATTTCAAATTTCCAACCTCCTTTAAGTAACTTACATAATTTTTCTTGTGACAGCTTTCTAACGTCTTGATGCATTATATAGTGAAAGACTATAAATATGCTTTTGGATATAAAAATTGGTTACCATATATCTTATATAGATATTAGATATATAGATATGTATGTATGTATGTATAGATATAGCCACGTATACAGGAACACCCTTAAGTATAGTATAAATACCTACGTGCTAAACATGCCTACCTATTTATTTAGTACTTCAGGTGTAGTTTAAAAGACCAAAGAGATGCATAGAAGAGAAAAAGTGCATCTCTCCTCCATCAATGCAAATGGCAGAGATAAAAATCATACTTATTATAGATTTGTTATTTTAAGAAATATATACTCCATTGGTAACAACAAGGAGAAATGCAATGCCAGTTGCAATGTAAAAGCCAGAGTTCGCTGCTCACACTTGGTATTTAATTACCAGTCCAGCAGAGGTTGGGATGGAGGAGGTACCAAACACTGCTTCATACAGATGCTTTCTATTAATTCAAAGAGGAAAAGTGCTGTGGTCCAAGAACATTCAGACTCTCCCTGCTCTGCTGAAATAAGTGCAACAGACGGGGCTTTAGAATAATGAAGTAGAAGAGGAAATAAGAAAAAAAAAAGGGGGTTTCCTGAGATGGGGAACGAAAAGGCACATAAAAGAGCCAGTGAGCTCCTTTCTTACCATAGCAAGGAGAAAGCGGACAATCACGAAGCTGTAGTAGTCAAACGTGAATGCCACTGTGATGCCAAATACAAACTGACCAGCACTTGTGAACCACATAACGCGCTGTCTTCCCAGTCTGTAAAGCACAGCAGCAATGAAATGATGAGCAACTATAAACATTCTGTCAAAATAAAACTGCAACTCCGGAGAGCCTGTCTGGAAATGAGCCTGAAAATACTGTACCTAAGGCTCTCACTCACCAAAGAAACTCTGCATTACTTTCCTGTATTTTTCTTGCCATATGAGAAAGAAAATTTCTCTTTTGTTTTTTTTTCCCAATAATTCCAACTAAACTCAAGGAAAATGGAAACTCCTATGGAAGGAGGCTCTTTTCTGGAATTTTTCCAGAACTCCTGAAGTAAACTTCACAAGTGACATTATATTGTTCACATAACAGTGTCAAGGTGAACTTCCCCACAACTGATCTGCAGATCTACTCCGTCTGATTTATGAAGTCAGTACATAAGATTTGTTTTTTTCAGATATTCATTTGCAAACAACACCACCTCACAGCTCTTTCCAGCACCCTCCCATCTTTCACCAGCCCTGACTTGGAAGATATACGAGGAAGGAGTCATTACACACATCTGGTTTCTGACCTCTGCCAGAAGAGATCCCAGTGAGTCCCTGCTGACTCTTCTGTTGGGAAATCTGTTAATTGCGAATGGGAGGAACCCACAAACTTATTTCTCACCAGTCAGAATGTGTCAGAAAATAATAACTTTCAGCTGTAAAATCCATGGTTGTAAATCTACAACTCAGGATGTGTGTTATTATCTCAACTGACTGTTCGTGGCTTAAATTAGTTGAAATGAGAACAACATGAACCTAACTTCATAAATCATGTCTGGGTATTAATTAATAAAGCAATCAATTATTTAAGGGACACAGAACAAATGTTGGCATTATATGCTGGTTTTGTATTAAATAAGGTTTTACAAAGCCTTGAACAGGGAGGAAGGATTGATTCCATGTGTTCCAGAAGACAAACTAAAGACAGATCATCTTTGCTTTTGCATTCCCACATTGTTACACCATAATGCTGTGCTAATGAAGAAAAACCAAAGAACAACGTGCTTGGCCTCCTTTTCCTCCTCATAGTGTTTGCTGTGGAACATATCTTTACCTACCACCTAACACGGCTGTTAACGAACAAGCTCCCCTAGAGAAAGGGATCCATAACACTAAAGGAGTCTTCAAATCAAAATACAAGTATATAAACTGCCCGGGACAGTACAATGCAGCTTAGGAAACTGAATGTCATATGGACAGACAGGCTCAGCTAGGCGTCCTGGATCTCACTGCCACTTCTGAGCCTGTCTGTGAAGCTGGCTCTCAGTGCACAAACTCAGAAAACAGCGGGGGAGGCAGAACCATAGGGGCCAACTGAAGGACAGTTTTTGCACAGTGATCACAGGAAGGCTCTGGTGGGGGCTCTGAGCTGGCTGACACTACTTTGGCTCAGGCAGAACTCTGATCATGCTGGTAAATAGGTGGAACCACAGCAAAGCACAGTGATGACCCTTTTTCCTTCTGTCTGGATTAACGTTCAGGAGGCAGAAGTTTAAACTCACCTTTCAGGCAAAAATTGCAATCAGGCAGCAAAGAAAAAAAAAGGGGGGCTTGCTCAATCCCTCAAAGCCTTTGCATCAGTCCCAGAGAGCTGTATTCATGACAGAGGTCAGGTAATTTTTTGTTTTAAAATACATGGGTTTTAATCCTCCTGTAGTCCTCAAGCAGTTCAGCATATCCAGAAACAAACGTATGCTATCACGAGGAATCTCTCCTCGTGGAAAAGAAGGTGAACACCTACTCTCAGGTTTTACTCTTGATATTTCTACTATTATTATTCCTCTTAAAAAAATAAAAATAAAAATAAAAATCTTTGGACAAAATGCACAGGGTAATTTGAGGGACAAAGCATAGAACAACGGGTGATATGAAGTAGGAAATAAATTCCAAAAGCAAGTGATTAGCAAAGACACTGGAAAATCAATACTTGCTATATGAAAAAGAAACTGACTTAAATGAATAAACAACACTGAAACCTCAATTTGTACACAATGAATGAAAACAACAAAACAGATACATAAGCACGGAGTTATGCAGTCTGAATGTGCAATGCTCAGAGGATGGCACTTTACCTGTCAGCAATGTCACCAAAAATCACCGCTCCAACCAAGACTCCAAGCATGAATGTAGGCTGGATTAATTTTGCCAGCCATTCTCGGTCACAGACCAGATCCCACTGCGTAACAACAGTGCTCTTCCATTTTGTAACATCATAGAGAAATCCATCAGAACATGAAAATATGGATTTGTTGCCTTTATATTCATATGCTAGATCAAAACTGACTTCTCGTTTGGACTTGCTGCATTGATTAAGTTCCCAGATTTCTCCATTTTCCAGCTGGGCTACGATGTAATTTTCTGTTGATGTCCACATTGTCCAGATGTCCTCCAGACTTGCTTTAGAGGAGTTGTAGAACAGAATGCTACTCACATTTCCAGGGATCCCACATACAAAGTTAGGAGTAACAGCCATGAACACAGATGCTAAGTAATGGATGCCACATGACATAGCTTGAAAGACAGATGCAAAATACACACATGCTTGAAATCTGCAAAGGGAAATAAAAAAGGTTTACTGAAGAAAAGCCTTTTATAAACACAAAACCATCAACACAATTATTTTGCTAGGATCAGTCCAGTGATTGTGGCAAAGTTGTAAATGGAAGCATTATTTATTGTCTAGTGGTTTGTTACGTAGTGTGGCTTCAAAATAAGCTAAGCCTTGCAAGAAACCAATGATAAGAAAAGATGCACAGCAGAAGCAATCTGTCCTCAGGAAATATCAGGTATCTCTTTTCTCAAAAAATCAATACTGCTTTTAGCTATGTGTATGGCTGCACAGAGAAGACCATTTAAAAAGAATCAGTTCCGAGCTCAAGTGTGGATTTGGAAGTAAGCCCCCACCTCCAACCCCATCCCATCAAAATCTCTCAAAAGAAGACCTGAGGTTACAAGAATGGTCAGAGAAACCAGGATGTTGCAACCTTGGCTTCTCAGGGATAGAGATATGCACATGAAATAAAACAAAGCAAACACATTATGCCCTTCATTTCACCTAATCATATCCATATACCTCTACTCCATCTACCTTCCACCTTGTTTTTTCGCCTCAGAAAGACAAAGAGATAATACATGTAGACATGTGTAGAGGGAGATAGAATCTGAAGGGTGAAATGCTTTGTAACAAAACACAGCTGTAAATCTGGCAGACTTCTGGCTTAAGCAGAGTGTGCAGTTATGTATTAAAGATGCTATCATAAAACAAACATGGTAAAAGAATGTTTTATGCATAGCCTGAAGTTTGGCATTTTAACAGCTTTTAAAATATGCTTGAGATGCAAGCAAGTCTTTGTGTATAAAATGCATACATATCCTGAATGTCAAAAGGCTTGCAGTAAACTCTACATCACTCACTGCAAATTCTAGGAGATTCTCAGAGTCTAAAAGTAAGGAATCTCTTTCTCAAATAACTATTAAAATTATGCACAGAATTAGTAAAACATTTGCTCATGGAAACAAAACAAAACACCACTATAGCTTTGGTTTCTCCTCTCATTTTTTTATTTACTGGAAATCAACCCGTTGCACAAACTTGAAGAAGCATTGGGCGAGTTTCTGCACATACATCCTTAATGCAACATACACTGGGCACGGATGGTAGGAAACAAAAAAGAGCTTTTTTAAACATGATCAGTGGCCGTCTCTGCTGAAGTTACGCCTAAAGAACAACTGCCTTGAAATGTCGTGTGCCTGTAACAAACGCAAATCCCAGATCACCCCCTGCTAATGTGAATGCAATCTAGCCTTGAATTCTTCTGATAAGGTTTACAACACAACCTAGCCTGGGACTTTTAATCATCTATCATCACGATTTCAAATGAATTTCTAAACAATTTAGAGCCAAAGTATTTAAATACATTTTGCTGGGTACAGTGTCCAATTTATCTTTTCAATGGAAAAGTTCTGTTGTGTAGTCTAAATAACTCCTCTCACCATCCCCATCTCACGGAATCACTAGATGGCTGAGGCTGACAGAGACATCTGGGTCCATCCGGCGCAACCCCTGCTCCAGCAGGGACAGCCAGAGCAGGTTTTTCAAAAGCAGACTTTTGAAGATCTCCTCCTTGAAGGCTCCACAGCCTCCTTGGGAAGCTCTGTCACCCACACAGCACAGCAGGGCTGCCTGCTGTTGAGAAAGAACCTCCTGCGTTCCAGTTTGTACCCATTGCCTCTGGTCCCAGCACTGGACACTTTTGAAAAGAGCACAGTTCCACCTTCTTTGCACTGTCCCTTCAGGTGTTTGTATGCATTAATGAAACCCCCTTAGCCTCCTCCTCTCCAGACTGAGAAGACCCAGCTCTCTCATCCTCTCCTCTCAGGAAAGGTGCTCCAGTCCCCCAGTGGAGGGCCACCAACTCTTCACCACGTTGGCGGACCTCCATTGGACATTTTCCAGTCCAGGCCTCGCTTGTATTAGGGGACTGAGAACTGAACACGGTGTTCTAGGTGCAGCCTCACTGATGTTGAGCAGAGGGCAAGGATTAGCTCTCTCTGCTGGCCATTCTTTGCCTAATGCAGCCAAGAATACCATTAGCCTTCTTAGCAGCAAGGGCCTTCTTAGACCAATGGCGATCTCCTCTGTCTTTAGTCTCCTGATTCTTAATTCTTTCTTTGGTAAACGTAAACCAACTTGCCATTGGAAAGACAGGAATGACATTGTTGCTGTTCAGAAGCAGTTCTTTTTATCACTCCTTGTCTTGACAATGGCTCTACTGATTTTTCCACAGCAGTCTGAGGAGAGGTCCAGATGGCTAACCTCACAGTGGCAGCTCAGTAAGCTGGGCTCCACTTCCCTCTTGAAGACTCTCACAAATGTTGCGCTCTTTCCCATCAGACCTTGTGAGAGAGATGGTCAAGAGAAACTGGACATAATCACAGCAACCTTTACACCTATCAGTCCTCTGTCAGAACAGCTTCTGGAAGGCTAGGTAGATAGGCATAAGCAAGAGGGAAATTGCTCTGAAAGGCTTTTGAACTACCTTGGATCACCCAAAAAAACAAAGGTTATCCTTTGTCCCCCTGTTAATACAGAGAAGTATGGTTAGCAAAATTTATTAATTTATCTTCTTCAGTGCTATTTTAACTGCAACTGTTCTCAACAACAAAAAAAAAGAAAAAGTATTTTTAAAAATAGCAGAGCAAGACCTAATTCAGAAACTTGGGCTATTGTCGCAGGATGCAAGATGTGATGAAATCAGGACTGGATGACCTCTAGCGGATCAGCAAATTAAAGCCCTAGAAGTGGTGCAACTACATCTTCTACTAGCTAATAAAGAGTGGCACACCTGGAACCAGGATGTCCAGTATTTGCAATATCTGTCATTACACATCAAGAAATTGTAGCGTCAGACAGCCCGGTTGTTATTTCCCAGACACAGCTAATCTCTGTACTAACTTCTCCCTTGAGAGTTTCACCGTATATCTTCCTGAACACCTCTTATGATTGCACTTCAATAACCATTTTGACAGACTGCTCCACTGTCAAAGCATTCTGTTGGAAAATTTCTCATTAAATCTAATCTCCATGTCCCCTTGTTCTCGTGTGAGACTATTAGCTGCTTATAAAACATCCTTGTGCAACCTTGAATAAATGTTCCTTGTCTTTTATCATTTCTTCATAGGGAATTATCAGATTTCCCCCTGTAGTTGCTTTGTAAAACTACGTAAGCTACAATCCCTCACCCCCTCCTCATTTTTCCTTTGTGCCCTATTGAACAGTGTCCACCTTTGCAAAAAGCAATAAAGGATTTACTTTACAGAAATATCTGTCATGCTACATTTCTCCCATCTTTCAAGGACTTAACTTATAACTAGATATAACTGATCCTTGTAAAAATGTTCTTCAGTTTTCAGTGTTACAAAAATCTTACTCAGCTCCAACAAAGAATTACATTGTGGAGCAGATTTATTTTTCTTACCTCATTTGTAGCACCTATGCTAAGCAAACACTAAAAGTAAAATAGAATTCCAGAGAGGTGGTAACAGACATAATTTATGCCATTCCTAACTAGTGTGTGAAAACATGTTTTTACAGTAGAATAGTCATGCTGTTGCTGAATCCTGAAGGATGGACTGCACTGCAGTTTTTAACCTCTCACAGCTGAATAAGAAAGCCAAGGAGCAGACAGAGGAAGCAGGAATAGGAGAGAATACAGCTGGATGTGAAGCTACAGACGTGTCTGGCAGCACCAGTGGCTGAAGGCAACCCACAGCCCTGCCTCCGCACTGAGTGGCTGATTTTCTGTCTGTAAAAGCTCCCTACTGTTCTCTCCAGTAAAATTCCACAATGGGCTGGCTAGGGCTCACTATGAAAATACATACAACCCCCAAACCTGAAAGCTCACCTTTGCTGTGAAGGCAAAATTCATTGCTGACTACAGTAGCATTTTGATGGCATCTCTGCCAATGTCGGATTGAAATGCTCAACCCTGTGAACTGCTGAGTTTCTCTTGTGGATACCAACAGTTTTGTTTCTAGAAAGCCCGAATGGACAGAGGTCAGGAAATTGGATAACTCGCATAGTTACCAAAAAGGGGTTAATTAGGCCATCAGTGACAACATATAGAAAGCATGAAAAGCATGTAAGGAGGATGATACGTGGGATGGAAAAGTACTATAGACACATTGAATTTCTCTTGCCAGAGCAGCTGCAGATTGACAAAAGACAGAGAAAGCCACGGGCCCAGCCATATGGTAGACACAGGTTTGCTAGAACAGCAGACAGTGCTGGGCAAGGGGGCACATAGAGATGCTCCCTGCTCCACTGCTAGCCAGGCCCCCTTCCTCTGGACAACTGGGTGTCCCAAGACACATCACTGCTCTTCCCAGCCTTAAAATCCTGGGTCTGTATCTCGGCCCACACCCAGGCAGCATCTCCTCTTTGTGGGAGGATAGCCCGCAGCTTGGGGGCCCTGGGGCACTCCCTGCAGCAGGCTGCGCCGGGGCAGGAGGTGACAGCAGAACCCCTGCACTTTGCTGACCCTGGTTAAAGTCTATGGTGTCTTTGCTATCTGCTGTAAATGATTAACTCTTTCCCTAATTCTTGAGTTAAGAACACCGGACAGATAAGAAACTCCTCTATTACTAAGTTAAACCTCTCAACTGCAGGCAACAATGTAATGTAATCCTTTCAGCAACCTCACCAAACTCCATTTTGAAAGTCAAATTTCCCTGACATAAGAGATACTGCTGCTCATGCACCAAAATGTTAAGAAAATCGCAGTGCAGCAGCAATAAATACAACCAGCATTCACCAAAAGAAGGCAAGGCTTCTCTCAGCAAAGCCCATCATCTGTTTTCCTCTACTGAACTCAAAAAAGGCAGTCGCTGGAAAGGATATTTTATATGCCAGTTACCTTCACATACACACATCGTATTAGGTAAAGTATATTGTTGCAAGGAATAGTTTTCAATAACATCTTATATGTGGGTTTTTTTTTTTTTATTTTAAAAATTTAATTTTTATTTTTAAGATCCGTGAATGTGAAGACTGTCCTAAAACTACAATAATCTCTGGCTCTTCACAGTATTTTTCCATCTCTTCAGTGACTTGCCACAGGAGATAATTATTTGGCAAGTACATTTTGTCACTCTTGCCAGGAGTGTCAAATATAGAAGTCAAGAAGACTTTGTAGGTTACTGCTCCAGTGCAGAGGCACTTAATGAATGCCAGAAGTCAAATGAGCATAAAACTGTCTTCATAAAAGCTTGAGCAAGACACAGCATGAAAATGTGCCAGTCCTTCTTAAAGTATTTTATGAAATTTCTCCCCAGTTATTCTTTTTTTCAGTTTACAGCTTACAGTAAAAATAGAACACCTTCATATTTTCTCATCCTTCCGCATAGGTTCTATGATCTAAGAAAAGCAAATTTTCATATCATAATTTCAGTACCTGAATTGAAGAAATGCTGTGAGGATAATGAACTAGATCCCAGACCACTGTCACTGTGGCTGTCATCTCATGACAACACACACCCTGTGACACTGTCCTTCTAAGTTATTTCTTCCCTTCTCCTTTCCCACAGTTTATTTATTCCCTCAGACATAGCGATCCCCTGAGAGTCTCCTCAGTTGTGGTGGTACTTTTTATGTGGACCAGCTGTGAATTTTATCTGGGAAACTGATCTAACTTGAAAAAAAAAAAAGATGTCAGAACAGATGATTTTAAAAAAACAAACACGCCGGATCAGTTCTTTGATCTAATCTCCATTGCATCCATGCAAACAGTCAGTAGCAGTCTAATTGCAAGGTGGTTCATCTGGGAGGCAATATCTGAAGTAGACACTACCACATGTACATTAGAGGGCAAATCTTTACCTCAGAGAACTTTTACTACTGCCAGTTATTGCAATGCGCACCTGGGACAAAGCGTGTTGTTAGACAATAATTCTATGTAAAACAAAATATTTTCCAGATAATATTCCTTTTCTTGTCTATCCATCTAAGAGAGGAGAGAGGGAATTGATGGAAGATCTATTAGATACCCCTCAAAAGCTAGTATAATACTTTAAAAATCCTTCCAGTGTAGGATAGAGTCACACGGTTGATCTATGATTAGCACAAGACTTGTACTATTCCACAGGTTTTACAAGAACTATTTTTACTGTCTGCCTTTTAACCACCCTGTAAGCAAACCGCTTAGTCAGAAAGCACAGCATGTTGCTGTTGTGCAGCATACACCCAACAGCATGGCTTCAGTGACATGAAACTTCCAGATATTTACCGTTTCTAAAAGGATTTGTGTTTAGTGACTATTTAAGGTTCTGCATCCTACTCCTTTTTTTTTTTTTAATGTGAGAAAAGCCACTCAGCATTCTTTCCACTCTAAACCAACAAGCTGTGATTGCTTACATTTACACACGTAGTTTTTGATAGGAGCTCAATGAGACACAGGAAAAGTATTTTTGCTATGGTACAGAGATGCAGATTTGGAACCAGTCTTACATATACAACAGACATGGCCTTACTTGGCTTACAGAGTGAAAAGTTTGGGTGGTTTAAACTATGCAAGTGATAGTCCCAGCACACATCAGCAGGAGGGTCGTTTCCAGAATCTGTATTCAGGGGGAGAAGTGTTGGATGCTGTGTTGGATGCAGTTAAATGTACCAATAGCACAGGTGCCAACGGGAATAAGAAAGCCTATAGGAATCAAGAGAGCACTGGGATTTATGCACCATCACTGTGACAGTGTGTGCAGCAACACGCACTCACTGAACAGCACACACCAAATCATTCTTTCAATATTTTAAAACCGATCCTGTGAAGGATTCTACTTCTACCATTTCATTATGGATCTGCATCTGAGCATCAGAAGAGCAAACTCCATCAAAGTAAAGGAATTCCAGCTTTAGTTGCATGACAAAACATTTTCCATCTACACTAGCAACCTTTTCTACTATAATTTTATCTATATGCATCATTTTAACATTACCTCGAAGAGTCATTAAAAAGACACTGTTGTCAGCTACCATAAAAAGTGGTATATGAGATACATCTCCAGTACTGCAAGAATACTATTAATTTTCATATTATCTTTTGGAAATGTTTACCTTCTGCTGCAACTATGGCAGGTTTGTATTACAGTGTCTATGGAAATGACTTTTGACATGAGCACAAGGATAGGAAGAAAACTCTCCTTAAATTAAAGCAAATAACAAAAGTTTTGTCTGTAAATTCCAGTGTAATTAAATTAATTCAGTTTTATATATCCTGGGAAATGAGTAAAGGTATGGTTAAAAAAAAATATTAATAATGCTGGAAAAAAAGGTATTTTCTTCTTAAAATCTTTAATCTTTACCAATAAGAGAAAAAGTGAACTTTCTCTTTTTGCCATATTAGAAATATATTGCTAATATTTGTTTTCCTTTTCCACTGCAGCAAGCAAATGTTGAATATGAGAAGATTCCAATAATTGCTGACAGTTTTTTTGCCTCTCTTGAACTCTCCACATAATTTTGGTTTTATATGTTTTTCTATATACCTCCAAGACTGAAATTTAAGGAAAACCAAGGCTGCTTTCAGTTGTTTTGTACTGCATTACTGGATTTTGGTTAACAGAATGTATTCCATTATTAATTACACAATACCCAAAAATGTATTAGGAACTGCTATTTGTTACAATCCCCTTTTTTATTCAGACACTTCTAATACCCTTACAATGACCTGTTTACCTTCTCCCTGTAGAGTCTAGTTACAACTGGGTTGAACTGCTGAACATCCCTGTAACCTCGCACATCACGAAGAGCAACCAACTCCTGACCACCCTTTCTAATACGACATGACAGTGTAGGTGTAAGACACAACCCCATTACGTTTCCTGGGCAGGGGTTCCATGTTTCCCTGCCTACATCCAGAACTGTTCCTGCAGCTCTCATGAACACACAGCTGCTGAGACATAAAACACTCAAAGACTAGCGTATTTCCTATTTTACAGAGTAATTAAGCCTTGCTGTTGTAATAATTAAAAGGATCTGTGTTTTCCAAACCTTATTCATAACAATGCCTAAGGAAATTTAGATGTAAACAACTCGTTTTCAGTCCTGATTTTTTTTTTTTTTTGCCATGCCACATATTGTTAACCAATAAAGATTGGTTCTAGATCAGAAATCTAATTATTCCCCACTAGGAAAATGTTTATAAAACTTCTCATTCTTCCTTGGGTTTCAGAAGATCCCCTGTGAAAAACTAGAACAAGTAAGACTAATCAATTCAAGCACACTGGATGACACTTTAATACCGTGTCTTCTAAAATCTGAGGTAAGGTCAACATATACATCACAGAAAAGCAACTCAATTTCAGCCAGAGATCTTTTGCTGTCAAACAAGTTACAATTCCCCATGCATATTCATGGAGATTTGATGAAATGCAGTGTGGTACAGCCTATGCATCGTCTCTTTAACTATTCTTTTGGCCCTTCCAAGGTCAGACAGTCTGCCCCACCGATATTCTGTCTCCTTAGCCAGTTTAGTATCCCCAATTGGCTGTCTCCTCCAAGACATGGCAAGTTATCTCTACACCAATATTTAAGAAGACTGCTGAGCAGAAGAAGATTTTCAGCTTCTTTTGCAGGTTCACAGCTCACCTTTCCTCCAAATTGCCCCTCTTCATTGCAAATATCAATAGACGAAATATCAATTCAATTGATCTTGGGTATTTAAAATACTGCCTTTCATTTTGCTTAGACAAAGAGCTTATTTACAGCCTGGTCATTTATCTGTTCCATTACCAACAAATGAGTTATTTCCTATTGTTCTTGATTTCCTAGTGAAAAGCAGACACCTTTCAATTTCTTGTCATTCAAGGAAAATGATTCCACTACAGTTAACATCGAAAGCAATTTAAATTAAAAATAAAGAAATACAAACCACATATTTCACTGTTTCCAAGGTCACAAATGCACTTTAACACCTTACTAACATGCTCTGTAATGTTCTTTTACCTTGTTATTCTTCCACAGCAGCGTCCGGTGCGTTCCTTGACTCTTTCTCTTATGGTACAAAAGAATGAACTGGAACATTACTGTTTTCTAACCTTATGTAACTGTTTGCAAGAAATACAGAGTGTTCCATTCTCCACAAGAATCCAACAAAGAAACTGGATTCTGCTCAGACCTGCCAGGTTTCTTCTTTGTAGATCTATTTTTGTACTGTCTGCACCCATTCTCAATGGATAAGAGACAGAACAAAGATCAGCTACCTTGAACTACTAAGGACTACAGATTTGCAAGGAGCCTAAAAAGCAAGTGTCAGCGATAGGAGGTTCCAATTGCTCTAACCCTGGACCAAACAAGAACTCTCTCTCAGAAGGGTGAAGTTGAAAGAAATCTCTTGCCATTTCCCAGTTCTCCTGATATAAACCAGATCCAAACACCAGAAAATATCCAAACAGCAATTTGTTTTGGAGTCTGAAACACGAGTAGGAGCTATTTAAGTGAAATGTGGTCTCATCAGTATAATTTCACTGTAAATTCAGTAGCTTTATGGCAGAATATGCTTTTGAATATTGCTTATTTATAACTGCTTATTTTTCACCTCTCATATTTGACTTTCTCTCTAGTACTAGACAGACATTCAAATGAAATATTATGTTACAGATATGGTAGTATTTATTTATAGAGAAAAGACTATCTGAACAGTAGATGAATAGTATAGTTTTCTGATTTTTCACCAAGAACAAAAAGATCTACACCTGCAATTTAGAGGCTAAAAAACCCACACGATTTGCCTACTTCGTAAGTGCTAAATGACTAAATAATCTTCCTGATTTCCTTCCCAGAATGTCAGTTGCTGTTCTGTTTACTTACTATCCATACCTTTGGGATTTCTGTGTTTCCAGAACAGCTTTGATTCCTTGTCTCTGACCCTAATGCTCTCGTTTCAATGGCTGGCCAAAATCCATCTTTACTAGAGTTGCCTGTATTCAAGGAACTGACAGCAAGTACTGCTGATGGAAAGCCATCAAGGCATCAAGCATTGCAACAGTAGTGTTGTTGCATACTTGGTGATTTTTCTTATGTCTGACATAGAGCATAGCAATGCAAACACTGGGTTACCTGCTTTGTGTTGTCTTGAGAGAAAGACGCTGGCTAGTCCTGTGACACAGAAGGGATGCTGCCAGAAGTATCTCTGACATCCCAACCTCCTAGCTAAGCCTTAACTAGTTAAATAAATTAAAAGTAAAGACTCTGGGTGTATACTGTATATTTGGAGGCAATACATTGTATACAGTATGCATCCATATACATTTATACCTCTCTAGATTCCCTTTTCACTCAATGCAGAAGCACAGACAAATATAGGTGCCTCATTCATCCTGTCCTGAAGCAGTCTTTGAAAATAAGGCAGATGAATCATGCCTTTAAAGAGTCTCATTATCCTCTCTGACAAGGTGACTAAGGAAGATGCCTGAAGTTTGTACTATATGCCTGCAATGTTGGTGAGATCATCTTTATTTATTTTATTTACTCAATTGAGCCATGATTTGGACAGCTAACTTCCCCACAGAGCTAACACAGGCTTACATGGATGAATCACATGAGTAACCAGAGCCTTCCAAATCTTTTTCACAGCCTGGACTGGAGAAGAGGTTGATACATGGGTGGAAAAGACCAGGCCATCATAAATACAACACACTGAGATGGTACTGTGCTCCATCCAAGTGTGGTGCTGACTACTTTTCATAAAGCAGTATAGAGCAGCTTTTTTATAGACCAGTTTTCTGAACCGTCTTTCTGGTATTTGTATTCTTGTTCTTCCTGCCTTACCAGCCCTTTCCATCTACTCTCCAGGCTGTGGCCTTTATGCCCATCTGAGCAGCACTGCTGAGGCTGCACCTCTGATGTTGCTAGACAACAGTAATGACTCCAGATAATAGGAAGAGGAATCCCAGCTTCTCCTCTTAGTGAAAACATTTTCTTGAGGAAAGAGCTCAGTCTCTTATCCAACTGATGGTTCATCTAGATTCCTCAAGTCACCTTTTCATTGCACATGAACTTCAGAGAACATCTCGTCTGAGTGATCTGAGCATTACAGGTTGGCTATCAGCGTATGACACTAAAGCACATATTAGCTTTCTAAGTAATCTCAGTATTTTTCAAAGAGATGGGATTTCTCCCTCTTCAAGATACGTGCACTGCCAGATCAACCACTATTAGCACTTGTAAGTCTCTGTCCTGTACAGTTTGTCGTCACACTGTTTCTAGTCTTGGCCTTTGAAATGGAGAGCTCAGTTGAAATTCTTTATGTATTGATGATTTTTCTCAAGCCACCCAAAATATAATGTCAGCTGTGTACATATTTCAGTTCCGCTCTTGTTGCATATGGCAACATGTTAGCACAGAAATTTTTATAGTGTGTGCTGAGGGTTTATGGGACCCTCAAAGAATTCCTTAAATTTAATACTATATTGTACTTGAATCACTTCACTTCCTGCACTAGAGCGGTCAAGCTTCTTGTGAGCAAGTCCATTTTATAAAACATTTCCTTTCAACTTGGGAGAACTTTTGCACTGTACAAAATCATGACCATTATTAGAAAATTATTGACAGAGCTTCCATAGAAGCAATAGAGCTTTCACAGGAGTGATATACCAGGCACCAAACTGCAGGGAACACACTTAGTAATCTACTGTCACAATCTACTTATTCCCTCCAGAAGCAGGTGGGGCGAAGTCGCCTGCACATTCTGATGCAGTGCAATTTTGTCTGTGCAGATCCTGTGGTAGACTGTTTCCATTATGACCTGGATCCCAGCAACTACAATGAGTATCTCTTGCAGACAGCACTGCTAGTGCATCAACCCCATTATCCAGGAGCACTTGCCAGTATCCATCTTTGGTTCTGAGCCCTGAAAATACTTCTACATTTGCCTAGTCAGGCATAGATAATAAGAGCTTTGTTGAAGCTGCTAGAGTCTGCTCTGTGAAAACACATGGCTTGTCTCACTTCTCCGAGCCTATTATGACGCTATTCCACCAGTCGGATCAAGTGCTTTCTACAAAATATCAGGACACTCAATTAAAAAAAAAAAAAAAAGCAATTATTCCTAAAATGCAGGTAGGTCCACTTATTTTAGCCCACGGGCACCTGAGATAAGCACAGGCTTATTCAGACATTGTAATATAGTACAGTTATAAAGCTGAAGAATATTTCTCAAGCATTTCTGCCAAACACCACCCCTGACTAGGAGCCAAAGGAGGACTTAGATTTGAGATTCTTCTCTCTGGCACATTCCAGTAAATGCCAACAGCTGTCCACTGACACTTTCTCAAAACTGAATAACAGATACATTGCTATAAACTTATCCATTGTACAAAGTAGCTAGCGTGCAGGAGAAAAACAAAGGTTTTCTAAAAGCAATCTCAAAACCACAGCATTTTGCTCATCTTCAGGAAATGTCAGATTTTAAACAGGAATTCATTTTATTTTGTTTACAAATGTTAACTTTGTGCAGGATGTACTAACCACTAATGATATTAGTATTTCAGAAAATGTTTGTCATGTTCCTGTTTTTATAGTAAAACCTAATCATATGTGCAAATGCTGAATATGATAATCTGCTTTTCCATACTAGCATGGAAAAGAAAAACACAACTACTTCCATGTCCACCAAGTACACCTGCTTGAAAAGTCTATTTCTGTTGGAGAAGAATCACTCAAGACATCAGTAAGACAAGAGTTTGAAAAAACATTGCTTCAAAGTATTCTTATTATCTCTTTAATGAAAAGAAATGGGTGAGCATGTACCTTGAGATACTTGAGACTCTTTGTTATTTGATACATATCCAAAAATTCCTGGAAAATTCCTGGAAGTATCATGTATGCACCACAAATTTGCAAAAGATGTAATCAGATCTCAAGAGGAGCTGGAAGCTATGAAACAAGAGAAGTAATAAAGGCATCAGAATGAAAATAGGAGCCTGGAAAAGTTCTGAGACGTGAAAAGAAGACGGATGGTTTGGTGAGGGCCTTAGAAATGAAACAAGAGTCATAGCACATAGGGAGAAGAGAAATGGTCTTAGCACTGAGTGTTCAAATACTGCTTTTATGGCACTGAGAGGCAGGGATTGCACTGCAAACATCCATTGAAAGAACCTCTCCTAAAATCAAGTCTGTTTTTTTACAAGCTAAGTATAGTCTCTGATCTACTTGTGGCCCCTAGAAAAGTGTTGGGGCAGTTAACAGAAAGCACTGAAACTGCTGAAAAACAGGGTAATCTCTTGTGGAGCCCAAGTCTGGGTGCAAGAGGTGAGCATCCTGTCCCAGCAGGCACCATGTCCTGCTTCTCTCCTCTTCCCATGGGCCACTGCTAATCCTGGTCAGGGCTGTTTCTGAAGTCCCAACTATAGCAGCCCCATTCACCTGGCAACAAGCTTGCATAAGGCAACAACATGAAGATGTTTAAACCCAAACAAATATGCAAACATTTCAATAAAGATAAAAAACAGTCATTGCCAACTTGTTAAACAGTCCAACAGTTAGTACAATACTTCACTTATAAAACTAATATTTGAAAATCTGGCTATCTTCATTTGGTTAAAAAAAAAAAAAAAAAGAACAAAAGAAATGCAAACCAAACCCACAGGATAGTTTAAAAGAACAATCTTTTACAAGAATCTAGAAATATCTCATTACAAAACCTGGAAACAGTGACACCCAACTGTCCTGTCTACTGACAATTTCCACCACCCACGTTCAGATAAAGTGTAAGTCAAGATGTGAGAACTGTAAACCATGGAGAAAGCTCTATGTACCATGCAGACTGCGCCTCTTAGCTCCTGGATGTGCCAGCTGGGAAATCAACTCATCACTCTCATCCACACTAACAGAAAGAGGCACTCCATTTTTCTCAAGACATACAGTCGTACAATCACCACAACTGGAAAAGATCTCCAGGATCATCTAGTCCAAACATCCACCTACTGCCAATATTTCCCCACTAAACCATGTCCCTCAGTACAACATCTAAACATTTCTCAAATACCTTCAGGGACAGTGACTCAACCACTTCCCTGGGCAGCCTGTTAAAATACCTCACCACTCTTTTGGAGAAGAAATTTTTGCTAATATCCAACCTGAACCTCCCGTGATGCAACTTGTACTGTTGCTGTTACTTGGGAGAAGAGGCCAACCCCACTCACCACAACCTACTTTCAGAGAGTTGTAGAGAGTTGTAAGGTCTTCCCTGAGATTCCTCCAGACTGAACAATCCCAGTTCCCTCAGCTGCTCCTCATAAGACTTGTGTTCCAGACCCCTCACCAGCCTTGCTGTTCTCTGGACACGCTCCAGGGCCTCTATTTCCTATTACACTTGTCCCCATTCAGCACTTTGTGATGATGTAGATCAGAGCTGCAAAACACACAGCCTACTGGTCACACTCAACCAGGTAAGTTAGGTCTGTGTCCTGCTGGTATGCTAAAATCACCAAGCTTCCCAAAAGACCTGCCAGGGCACAGCGAGCTGTGTCACCAGCCTTGGGCCTGTCATTCACCTCTCCCCTTTCCCTGCACTTGGGTTACTGCACTCAGAGTGGTTTGGCAGAGAGGGAGAGCCCCTACTGCTGCATGACAGAAGGATGCAGTTCAACACAGGTGAATGGGGAGCTTTAAGGCCTGGCAGCTCATTAGAGGTAAGGCCTTAAGGTGGAGACTAAAGGCATACAGCTGGGTTTTTTTCATTCACCTTTACAATAGTGAGTCCTGAGGAGAAGCAGGCCCTACTCCTGCACCCCACGGGCACCACGCAAAGTGCATCTCCACATGTAGCCACAAAGGAAACCATAGTGGAGTAGGGGCAGAGAACGACCATAAAGGAGCAGCAGGGACAAAGCATTACAGACCGATCACTGCCCCCATTCCCTATTCCTCTGTGTCCATCAGGGGGAGGAGGCAGAAGATTTGAGCATGAAGTTGAGCCTGAGAAGAAGGGGGTGGGTTGGAGGAAGGTGTTTTTAGCTTTGTTTCTCACTATGCCACTATATTTCTAATTGCAACAAATTAATCTTCCCCAAGAGGCATCTGTTTTGCCTGTGTAGCCATCAGTGAGTGATCTCCCTGCCTTTATGTCAGCCCAGCAGCTGTCCATCTCATCTTCTCCCTGCGCCTTGCTGTGCAGAGGGAGCAAGAAAGCAGCTTGGTAGGCAACTGGCAGCCAGCCAAGGTCAACCCACCACAAAGGCACAAAGTCTGCCTTTAGGTGCAAAGGAAAGAACAGCTGATAGATTTTCATGGCTGTCCATGCATGTCTCAAGAGTCCACTGAGAACTACAGCATCATCGGTGAGACTTCCAAAGGAGAGTCCAATGGAAAACAAAATATTGGCAGCATGCACGTGAATGTCAATGCTGCAAAGCTATCTTAAAGTGAAAGTTTTATACATTCTGTGTGAATCATTATATATGTAATATATTTAATAGTATCGCGTATTATATGTAGCATATATATCATGCACGTATACTCTCTCCATAGGTATGTTCACACACATACAAACAGCTGGCCATTCTTTACTGCATCTATCAGAGTGTAAGACAATCAGAACAGTCCCTGGGTAGTAACAGTTGTACTTGCACTGCTAAGTCTGCTTGTGACAGACCTAACATATCCATGCACAATGCATAGTTTATATGAGCCTTGTAAGAATTGCATTGAACCAAAGAAATTATTATCTGTCAGTATCACAGTGATGCACAAATACAAACTAATCAGAACTTACTTTAGAATTCTAATTAAGCATATATGTAGCAGACAACTTTTTACAGGTAATACGTTCACTTACCATGTACGTTCCAGCAGCCTGCAGGTCACCAAAAGGCTCTAAATCCAAGACAACTCCTATGAACAGCATCTCATATAATCTGGCCCCCAGATTATTCTCCCTTTAATCGCAAAAAGTAGATGACAACTTTCACTGAAGTACTAATAAATGTTCTCAGCTAGGAAAACTACTTCATTAATTTCAGTACTCGGTGTCAAATGCTCATTTTTCACAAAACAGCATAAGGCAGAAGAGTGACAGCAAAAGCAAAATAATCTGTTTGCTAGGAATTCCCTCTTAGTACACACAGAGCAAAGTATTTTTGTTGCTGGCCCAGAACTGATAACGAATAAGATACTGTCCAGATGGATATGCATGTAAGTCACAACTTGGCAGATTTCATTGTAAGCAAACATCCCAGTTAAGCAAAGAAATAGCCTTTCCATACTCAACAACTGCAGCAGTTCTCAATACCAGTATTGCTTGGCATGGACATTGGGGTTGGAATCCCCCCGCGGTGCTTCCTCTCTGGAGATTCTCAAGGCCTTGGGTTGGATAGGGCTTTGATCAACATGGTCTGATGCGAGGTGTCCTTGCCAGAAGGGTTGGGAAAGATGATCTCTGAGGTCCCTTTCAGCACAAACCATTCTATGATTCTGTGATCTTTAAGGTCCCTTCCAACCTAAGCCACTCTAAGATTCTATGATACAGAGTCTGTCCCGCCACGCAGCGCAGGTGTGTACTTTTACCATTAAAAGGAGCTCCAGGGATACGTTCAGAATGTGCCAGTGGGGGAAGGCCCACACTGCGGTTTAGCACCGTGGTTAGCCCACCAATGACCGAGCTAGAAAGCACAAAGCTGTGAGCCAACGCTTAAACTTGTACCCAAATTGTGACACAAGGGTCTGCCCTGGACACCTACTCTGAGCAGTATGCACCTGCAAACCCCACGTGGATTAGCGCACCAAGAGAGCTCACAACAGAACATGCCAAGTGGATGTGCGCCTTCCCATCTTACAAGTCCTAAAGGTCCATTTCCTCACCCACCATCTCTGCTCCATTCCATGTGTAACCAGAGGCTCACCCCCACAGAGGTACACCAGCCCAGCAGCCATACACATCCAACACACACAGATGGGCACCCCAGGGCAGCACACACACGCTCAGTCACACCCCACACAGCAGAACAGCTGTCCTGTGCATCACGCCATCCAGCATAGGAACCCCTTGGTCATCGACACACATGCATACGCTCATACCCACATATCACACACGATACGCCCGATATCAGCAAAGCCGCCGAACACACTCGTGTCACCGCGTGCTGTGCTCACACACGTAGAGGAGCGGTGCCCCCGAGAAGCCCGCGCTACACGCGGTGCTGCGTATACGTGCGATGCACGGCGCTGTGCACTGTCACTTTCCGCGTGTGCGTGTGTCCGGACGGGACGCAGCCGCCCCGCTACCTGCCAAAGTGACCCAGGGAGTCGAAGAGCTGCTCGGAGCCAGAAGCCATGGCGGGGCCGCAACCTCAGTGCCGCCGTCCCGGCGCTGCGGGGAAGAACCACCGGCCCGGCCCGGCCCGGCCCCCCGCCCCCTGCGGCCCGCCCCGTCCCGCCCCGTCCCGCGGCCCGGGGCTCCCAGCGGGGCCCGTCCCGCTGCGCCCAGGTGGTGCGCGGGGCCCGGGGAAGCGCCGGACGTCGTGCTGCGGGGCCCGGGGAGGGGAGCCTGAGGCAGCCCGGGGTGCGGGACTACGGGCCGGGGAGCGGAGAAGCGGCTCTGAGGGCCGACGGTTCGGCGCTGTGCGCGGGGTCGCCGTCTCGGTACTGCTGAGGTGGGGACGGTTCTATCCCTCACACAGACCGTGTGCCTCAGAGCCAGCCCTTCAGGGCCGAGCTTTGCCTGTCCCATCAGGCAGCCTTTTTTGTTCGATTGGTTGTTTTTTGGTTTTTGTTTTGTTTTTTTTTTGTTTTTTTTTTTGTTTCTGCCCCCAAATTAAATTAAAGATAGCAATTATGTGCTTCATTCCTCCTGTGGCAATCAATAATGATCTGCCATTTCAGGCTCCAGTGTGTTTTGTACAGATATTTTCAATTAAAAGAGGGTACAAACTTCTTTTCCCCTAGGACATTATCTAAACGTTAACGAGAGTTACTTCTAATTGCCTTACGATCTGCTCTGTTGTTGGGATATATTATGCTGTAACGTGATCATTTCTTTTTCCCTAAAATTCTGGCATACAATGTAAAATAGTCTTATCGTTCACTAAATGTAGAATATGTAACATGTCCCATACAGCATCACTCATTAGTACACAAACCTGTAAGTGAGCCTTAATTATATTTGGACTTGATATTCTGCCTTCCCCAGAGCAGGCCAAGATCACGAATTATAGAACCATAGAATTACAGAATGGCTTGGGATAGAAGGGACCTCAAAGCCCACCCAGTCCCACCCCCTGCTGTGGGCAGGGCTGCCACCCCTAGCTCAGCTGCCCAGGGCCCATCCAACCTGGCCTTGAGCACCTTTTTTTCTTCCTGATAGCTAATCAGGAGGAAAAAAAAAACACTCCCTCTTGTCCTATCACCATCTGCCCATGCAAAAAGTTGATTTCCCTACTGTTTATAATTTCCCTTTAAAT
Organism: Gallus gallus; assembly: GCF_016699485.2. Classification (NCBI taxonomy): domain Eukaryota; kingdom Metazoa; phylum Chordata; class Aves; order Galliformes; family Phasianidae; genus Gallus; species Gallus gallus. The sequence continues at coordinate 66,211,771 of NC_052534.1, read as the reverse complement.
ATTTAAAGGCCATGATGAGGTCTCCCCAGAGCCTTCTCCAGACTGAGCAAGCCCTGCTACCTCAGCCTGTCTTCACAGGAGAGGTGCTCCAGCCCTTTGACCATCCTCGTAGCCCTCTGGACCGTCTCCAAAAGCTCTACATCTTTCCTGTACTGGGGGCCCCAGGCCTGGACACAGTACTCCAGACGAGGCCTCACAAGAGCAAAGTAAAGGGATACAATCACCTCCCTCTCCCTGCTGGCCACTCCTCTTTTGAAGCAGCCAAGGGTCCTGTTGGCCTTCAGGGCTGCAAGCACACACTGCTGGCTCATGACAAGTGTTTTTCATCTAATAGAACCTCCAAGTCCTTTCTCTGCAGGACTACTCTGAAGGATTTTTCCCCCAGTCTATATATCCAGGATTGCCCAGACCCAAGTATAACACTTTGCACTGGACTCTGTTGAACCTTATTAGGTTTACATGGGTCCACCTTTCATGTTTGTCCAGGTCCCACAGGATGGCAACCCTTCCTCCTGTTGTATCATCTGCACAACTCAGCTTGGGTGAGATAACCCATCTAAAGCTGATGGAGAACGAGCAGGACAGATTTCAGCAGGAAACCTTAGTGTTGTACAGACACACTCCAGCAACCCAGTCACCTCTGTGTGACAATTAGGAAGGGTATGGAGAAGAGCTGTGGTGGGTACAACCCTCAGGCTTAAGGTTTCCCTCCTCCTCCCCCAAGTCCAAAGCTGTCCTTGCACAGTGTGGGGAGATCATAGAACCATAGAATCATTTGAGTTGGAAGGGACCATCTAGTCTGACTCTCCTGAAATGAACAGGACAGCTACAGCTACATCAGGGTGCTCAGGGCCCCATCCAGCCTGATCTTGAATGCATCCAAGGATGGGGCATTCACCACCTCTCTGGGCAACCTGTTCCAGTGTTGTTGGAAATATCCAAATAATTTTGTCAGGGCGGTATCTCTGATAAAGCAGATTTTATTCGCGATTGCAATGGTGGGCGTCCCACAAGCAGGAGAGCATGTTTATGGGCATGGATATGACAGCTTTTGTACCTTGTTTCTCCTCCCCTGCCTCCCCTTGCCTCCCCTGTTTCCCCACTGGCTGGGTACTCCAGGTTCACAATCTTATCAGAAGGTTTACATTTGTTAATTACTTTCGTGTGTTATCTGGTGTCAAGTCAGTAGCAGTCCTGTTGTCTCCAAGATGTCTCAGTACCCTTCTCATTCGTATTGCTATGGTCATTTTCTTCAGACTCTTGGTTAGACAAAGAGTACGGGGGGGGGGGTGCCAGATCTTCCTCAATACGTTCTTCAGGCACCCCCTAAGGCATGTCACGAGTTGTCCTTTTAATTTGTGCAGGATATTCTTGCAATGTGTGTGACATATATTTTTTCATGCCGGCTATACACAAGTTGTTACTAGCTTATATATGTATGCATATATTATTTTACTTATATACTGAGTATACATTGTTGGGGAAGGTTTATCTAGAGGATGAGCAATGAAAACTACCAGAGAACCCTGATAAAGTAGAAAGACCCCTGAAAAGAGTTATTAATTGTAATAAAGGACCCAAATGGTAGCAGAGGTCATGAAATTAACAAAATTCTTATCTTGTTTCTGATGCAGAAACAACATTCAATTCCCACACTGTCTCATCACCCTTAGTGTAAAGAACTTCTTCCTTATATCCAATCTTTATCTCCCTTCTTTTGTTTGAAACCACTTTCCCCTTGTCCTAACACAACAGGCTTTGCTAAAGTGCCTGATCCCTTCTTTCTTATAGCCCCCCTTTAGATACTGAAAAGCTACTATCAGCTCTCCCCAGAGATGGAGATGGACCTGATCCGCTCTAAAGCCTCCTTCCACCCCAAATCATACTGCAGTGCTGTGATGGAAGGCACATTGCCAGCAGGCTGCATGAAATAACCCTTGGACATTTCCTATTAATCCATTGAAGTCAACCTTTCTTTTCCAAAATGTGACCCAAACACTTCTAACAGCACTTCCCCTGCCAGCCTACCTACTTATGCAGGGAGATGTGTCTTTAAGAGGCTCTGGCACCAACCGAGTGCACAACCGCACCTCCGTGCAGAGCAGATGTTCGTGCAGTGCAGTGACAATCTGTTCCAGCACAGACCTGGAAAAAGCAGATGTTTGTCAGACTTCTTGGTCATGAGCAAACAGCACGTTGCACCACGAGGAATCTGAGGATCAGATCCAGCAAAGGACTCCTCCTCGCGTCTACTGCAGTGCTACACCCCTCGTCTCATACTCCTTTGGAAGGCTTTGTTTGAGAAAGCTCAACAGCTGTCTTTCCACATCTGCATAGGATGTTTTTAACACGAAGTCTGAGGTTTGTTTTCGTTACTTTCTTAGGGTATGTGAACTAGGAAGTCTAAGGGACTTATTTGTTTACTTTTTTTTTTTAATTATTATTTATACCACTTGGTTCTTCCCTTAAAATATCAGCATTCATCTGAACCAACCTTGTTTTGTTCTGAAGCATATTTTTCAATATTTGAAGTGGTGCTTAAAGATAGCACTGGTACATCCACAAAGCATTGCTTTTTCCCGAGGGCCGATCTAGCTTAAATAGCTGTTTACAAAAACAAACAGCAATGAATAGTAAACACTCTGGCTGCATAATACCTTCCTGCTCCTTTGCCTGTTTTTAGTGTCTTGCCTCCTACACCAAGTAAACTCATTAGGTTTCTACAGCATAATGGTATCAGGAAGATCTATTTATGGTGTAAACATCAAGCAGGAAATAGCTAAGTCCTTTTCAGCAACATTTTTTAAACCTAAAAAGATCTGCTTTGCGGCATCTCTCATAGGCATTCTTGCACACGTTTCTCTCTATGTCTGCATCTTAGATAATATGATTTTATGGAGGGAGACTGACTTTTTACATGGTGTAATAGTAATAGGACAAAGGCAAATGGTTTTAAACCGAAGAAGGAGAGATTTAGATTAGATGTTAAGGGGAAATTCCTCACTCAGAAGGCGGTGAGGCACTGGCACAGCTGCCCATAGAAGCTGTGGGTACCCCATCCCTGGAGGCGTTCAAGGCCAGCTTGGATGGGGCCCTGGGCAGCTGAGCTGGGGGGTGGCAGCCCTATGTGTAGCAGGGATGGGACTGGGTGGGCTTTCAGGTCCCTTCCAACCTGAGCCATTCTGTGATTCTATTATTCTCTGAGTCTATAATTACATGATTTATTGCCCATATCAGAATAAAAATAGAAAATTTGCAACAGCTTCTACTGAAGTTAATACCGAACTCTCATGTCTATGTTTCCAAAAGGTCTTAATGTAATGTCTGCAATGTCAGCTCTCTTAAACATGCAGTGATCACAGATTCACCTTCTTTCTTTCAAGCCTCAGAAGATGCACAACATGCTTTAAGCCTGCCTTCCTCCTATCCTGTTACAGCAATCCTACATGAAGCAGTAACTATGCTTTTAGTCACAGTTATTCCTCACAGAGCTGTTTTTCACCAGGGTGACCTAAAAACACAGAGGTCCTTCGCTGACTTTATTCACGGACAGTACACAGCTTCTTGCAGTATGATAAACTTGTGCTACAGAAAACACAAGCAACGTCTGAAGAAGTGGAAGATGTCTCTAAGTACAGCATGTCAAAACCAGACCATCTACATCCGTGCTCTACCCAGGTTCGAATTTTAGGGATTTTTTTAGCAGAAGGAACTGAAGGGACGTTGTGATTCCTTTCTTACAACATCTTTAGAAACCACTGGGGTGAGAAGATTGAGGGTGTTCAAAATGCTTTCCAGGATATACCAGAGGTTTCAAGAGTTGGTCTTTTAATCCCAGAAGGGATTAAAGGAAATATTCAGAGCTGCATCTCAAAAAAGCTTTAGTTACAGATTTAACCTCGTTTCTGGCATTCACAGATAAGTTGGTGCTCAACAGAGGCATTCAGTAGTGCGCGATCCTTGAGGAAGAAGTGATCTTAACAACTTGTAATGGGAGAAGAGATGGCTTATAGAATAATCTCCTTTGGTTTAACATTCCCACTAGGAAAAATCCTGTCGACTGGTGCAGACTGTTCTGTCCTCCCCTTCTGTAAGTTAAATTACAGTGTCACCAACACACGAGACGTGTACAAAGAACATGCTTCTGATGTGAATTTCTGTATGCATCCTGATGCACACATACAAGCATACTGAGCTTCGAATCACAGCTGAACCCAAAATACCAAAGTAGATTGCTGATAGCATCACCAACCCTCTTTCATGGCTCCATTTAGGAACGGATTACCTAATTTCTGACCCATCTGTTCCCCACTCCTTTTGATGTGGCTTGTAACCCACAGGTGAGGAGCAATTATTACAGGGAGTGCTGCAACTGCAGCTGTGTCCAGCAGCAAACACAGGTGAACTGACTACTGCCACCAGCGTATGAGTGGAGTCCAACCCTGAGCGGTCTCCAATATCTGTTTTTGTTGCACTAATGAAAAACAACTACAACAACAACTAAACCACTAAAATTGTTTGTAAGATAGCTTGAACGTAACCTTCTCACCTCCTGTTTGGAAGTTACCTGCCTCTGTTCCCTTCCAAGGAAAGTCAAGCAAGCGACTCCTAGTTATATTGTGGATGTCTGCAAGGATCCATTTAACTGTGACACCTTTCAGTGTGTGCTGCTTCAGCTTAATATTAACATGGACTCTTCCTCCAGTGTACCTTTTTTGTCTGGAGTTACTCCAGCTGTACAAATGATGAATGCATATGAAAAATATACTTCACTGTGGAAATTTCACCATTTCAACACGACTAAACAGCCCTCTCGAATAATCTAAGAATAATTTAGAGATTCGGAAAAGCAAGTTGAATGGGCAGGAAAACAGCCTGAGAGCTTGAGTCAAAAACCCATTCCTTCACAAGCAAAAGGCAATGAGAATTTATCTGAATACTGTTTCAGTTTTGGACTTCTCTTACCAGGTGTCCATGCAGACTTTGCCTTTTATGGAAAGCAAAAGCTAAACTCCCTGCTAACACAGGTATCTTCATGGATGCCTTATAAAAGTCAGAGAAATTTGATAGGCATCTTAAGAATACATTTTTTAGCATGAGCAGAATCTAAAGAGAGCTCTAATTAAACATAACACAGTACAGTTGAAATCCCAAGTCTTTCATTTCATTTCAGTTATAACTCTTGTTATATGTTTCCTCTCTTTCCATGAGAAGAGTGATGACATATCCAGCCAGGACTCTTAGCTGGCTCTAGGCACTATTTTCTCCAGCTGCATGTGCTCTGAGGTTTCCAGCAGAACTCCCCAGACTTTGAAGTGACCGGGAAAGTGACAGCTCTGCTTTGTGAGCCTTCCGAGACAGCAGCACTTAAGATTGTAGCAGCACTGTTGGCAGGGTTATAACATTGCTCCCTGCCAATCCATATTTAACTGGGGAACAGACAAGACATCTTTAGAATATGCAGTACTGCAGTACCTAGAATACCTTGCTCTTTGTGCTAGCAACATTTTGATGGTTTGTTCTTCTCACAGTTTACTGTATTGCAGAAGAACAGAAATAAAAGATGTTGAGAAGATAATGCATCAAAGAGGGGAAGGGAACTAACAGTTTAATTCTGTAATCTTGTTAGAGGTTCAGTTAAGAAGCGAGCAGAATTATGCTGCATTAAACCTGAATAAGGAAAACATACAGATTATATATATACAGATATCAAGTGGTGTCGAAGGCAGAGATAATATAAGCCAAAAGTGGAAACCTAAAGCCAGATTTATTGAAATGAGAAAAAAGGTTCATGTCCATGACAGCAAGTATAAGTAATTACTGGAACCATGAACCAAGGGAATGTTTGGATTCTCTACCCCTTCACATTTTCTATCAAACGTCATCAGATGGGGTATTTTTGTAGATAGAGACAGTCATTCTCACATTCATACATCTTCTCTTACATATGGATATTCTCTTACACAGAGATTTGTCAGATGAGTTAGTACTAAAACAAGCTGAAAGTCTATATCCTTCACGGGTGTACAAATAGAGCCTCCTAGCTTAAAAATGTCTGCAGTGAGAAAACCAATGAGAGAAATTCTTTGTTGCAGCTAATTAATGGCAATGACGAAATTCCTGCTGCTGCTGCAATGCCAATATATGGAGGTTTCTCTGAAACCTGGAGTTTCTCTGAGACCTCACAAGCAAGCACTGTGGTTTCTTGTCGGGGCAGAACAAACATGGTAGCATATCATGTTGGCTTCAACTATTTAGTATGAATAACCAAGGACTCAATCTGACAGATTTAGATGAAGTGACTGAAGATGACACCAATACCAGCTGTCTGCTTCACAGCCCCCTGCTTGGTGCCTCAGCGAATATATGGCCTGTGAAACAGGCTGGCTGAGGTACAGAGCTCCTGTTAGCTGGCCTGTCCGTGCTGGCAGAAAGGTGGGTTGGACCTGAGTGCCAGTAATTTCTTAAATGACTGCATTTTGGACTCCCAGATCCTATCCGTTGATGGTCTGCAGCACTGAGGATGTGGCAGCATGCATTTCCGAGCAGGAAGGCCACCAAGCACAAGCACCTTGAGGGTCTGGCATACATACTGTGTGTACTGAATGCTGAGAAGCAGCACCCAGCCTAATACAAGCAGAAATTACAATCCATACATCAGCAAAAGCCATTTATTTCCCAGTGTAAAATAATCTAAACATAGTCATGAAAAGCAGTGAAGTGTAATAGTTTGAGAAAAGTACTTCCTTCCTAGAAGAAATGTACAAGAAACAAGAGGCATATTTTGTTTGTTTGGCAAAAATCAGATATGCATGCAGGTAATATTAGGTGCTTTCATCAAGAGTTCTTATTCAGAGGCAGAAATGTTAGGTAACTTCATCAGCTGACTCAAAAGATGTAGCTACAGGCAATTATACAATCATTCCCATGCTGTACACCAGTTCAGGGTACAAAATGCCACTGGTAAGTTTGTATTCACTGCACTGACTGCATTTAGATTGCTATGAAAAGCGAAAGGAAGAAAGAGGCCCGTTCAGGTGAATGTCAGAAGACACATCCAGGCATCCCTCATGCCTGAAAATCCAACCTCAGGCTGGCGTTGGCCATGTAAACACTTTAAATCTTTAAATACTGTTGCAAAACTGAGCCAGGTAAAATCCGCAGCTAGAAAACAAAACCAAATTCTAAATTCTACAGTCCCATAGAAAGCCTCATACAAAGTCCTGCAAAGTCATACAGAGTCCAGCCTCTCTCATCAAGCAATACTCCAGAGGGGTTTCCCACACAGAAGTGGTGCAAGGGAAGCAGGAGCAAGGGAAGGCAATTTCAAACCCATGCAGCACAGGTGACAACACCACAACAAGGACTTTCAGGGGAAGCAACAGCTGTCTCTCACTCTTAGACAACAGATGCAGGAAAAATGACACATTCTGGCACAGTTTGCTAGTAACTGGGGTATTGTGCACTCAACTGTAACACTTCGGTTTCCTGCACAAGGTAATCTGTTTCTGCGCAGAGAATCCCACAGCGGAGAGATTTTTGCATTCTGCAGCACACACCCTGCACCAAAAAAAAAGGACGTGTTTGCAGTGTCTGCTTTCACTTGGGCAAGCTATCAATAACCAGCACTGGTTTAACACAGCGGCAGCTGAAGCTGTCCGTCCTTTCACTTTTGAGATGGGTATGTGTGATTCTTCAACGGCTGTGGAGTCCTGTTGGTCTTTGGACAAATGCGGTGAAAATGCTGCATGAACTTTGACAACATGCTAACAAAGCCAGCATCCTTCCAGCATTTCTGCTGTCTTTATGAGAGTATTTCACTCTCCCTTTGATATGCTTGCCTCTTAAATCTTGCAGTGGAAATGACCTGGCTTACACTGATTTCTTTTGCAGTTGCTTTTCTCCCAGTTGACCCAGTTTGTCTTTCATTGGCTGTGCTGATGCCTGCAGTAAGCTGCAAGACCACAGTGAGGCAGGTATGCTCAGAGAGCTCTTGCCAAGCCTTTAGGATTAGCAGTTTATTTAGTATTCCTCCTACAGCCCGTCATGCTGGCCTATGTGAGATTTCAAGCAGAAAGCAGGAATTACTTAGCATGCTGCCACCGTTACTTCTGAATTTGTTTGGCTGATTGAGAGGGACTGAAGTAGGTCTGCCCACGCTCAGGGACTTCCAGTCCTCCCCAGACAATTATTTTAAGGTGCTAAATGTTGTTTCTGTTCAGAACAAATTATGGAGGGTACACAACTGAATTTTCCAAAGCACGCCATCAAAACACACAAGTCTTAACATAAGCATTTGATTGCAAAACTAAACCAAACAGCCTGGTATTTTGACAACTGTAATACAAGCAAGTCAGGAAACAAGAGCAGTGATTTTTGTGCACTTACTGCACATCTCATGCTTCCATGAGATTTCCCAGTGCAAACACAAATCATCCTGGGGCACTTACTCCTGACATAAACTTGGGTAAAATGAAAACCAGTTTCCCCACCCCCCTATTGCTGCTTCAATTCAGATAGAGAAAATAGGCAGTGTTGTTGTGAAATAAAATAAGTAAAATAATGAGGTTGTGGATTTTCTCTCTCCCCTTTTTTTTCCTTCCTTCCTTCCTTCCTTTCTTTCTTCCTTCCTCCTTCTCTCCCTCCCTCTCTCCGTTCCTTCCTTCCTCCCTTCTTTCCTTCTTTCTTTCCTTCCTCCCCCTCTCCTTTCCTTCTTTCTTTTTTTCTTTTTTTTTTTTTTTTTTTTTTGAGAAATATCAAATTAATGATCCATTTCAACTGCACATAAAAAAAGGGGACAAACCTAGCTGATTTTGGCTTTGGTGTATTACCAAAGTGCTTGTTCCAGCCTACTACCTGTTCCCTGGCAAAGTGCCCTCTTCTTCCCTTTCCCTTTGTGTGTCCATATAATTTCCTGATTATGCAAGAGCACAGCAAAAACAATTAATCTGAAAATGAAAATCAAGACAAAGTGCAGGACTGAGCTTGTATAGGAGGCTTTTGTATCATCTGGCTGTAATTGCAACAGGACAGTCTGAATTGAAAGCCAATATTTGGGCATGAAGGTGAGCAAAAGCTTGAGCAGCAGAAGCAGGTGCAGCTCCAACTTTCTCCTCCACACTTTTACGGCACAACACTCTCTTGCTGGACTGTTAGTGCTTCTGTGAGATTTCCCAAAGCTTGCCCAGGTTTTCTTATTCTAAAATACCAGGTTAGGCTACAAACTACACCATGTTTTTTAAAAAGAATTAGGCTACCCATTGATCATTAGGAGAGATGGCTAAGGAAAAGCATCCAGAGACTCTCCTCCTTCCCAATATTCCTTTGAGCACCTCCCTCTTCTTTTCCTTCCCACATTGCTGCGCTGAGCCAAGGCACTTTGTCAGACACTTCGTGATACATTTGGAATGAAATTCTGGAATTTAAAAAGCCTTCCGACTCTGGTGACAATCCACAAAGCCTTCCAGCTTGAGCATGTGTAGTCTGGGACCCTGCAGGCACAGGAGCGTGAAGAACTTGAGTCTCGGGGAGGTGGTGCCTCTCCTTCCTGACAGCACTTCTTCGCAGTCCAACGTGTGAATCTCTGCATTGTTTCTGAAGGCCTCAGATACTCAAACTACGGGATAGGTGAATGGTATCATTCAGTTCATAGAATCACAGAATCATTAAGGTTGGAAAAGACCACTAAGATCATCTAGTCCAACCATCAGCCCATCACCACCATGTCCACTAAACCATGTCCTTCAGTGCCACAAATGGATGCGCTCAAGGCAGGTGTCTGAAAGTTTAAAGCAGGATGAGAAACTATTGGCTATTTCACTTCAAGTGGAAAAGAGAAGTCATTAAAGGAGCTTGGAAGTACCGTATTAATACTAAAGCAAACTGTTTAAGTACAGGGTGCAGAGCATGGCTTGTCTCACCACATCAGGAGAAGTGTCTGCAAAGGAACTCCTTCACTTCTGTAATATTGAGATATTAGAGCAATGGAAAATAATCTGGCCAGAAAAAAAATACCTCCTCTGTTTGGAAAGCAAATATAGTCCATTTTAATCACTATCAGAGTGATTAATTGCTTGATCTTTATAGTGCTTATGTTTTGTAGACAACTAAGTAACAGAATTCCCATGCATTGCTTGAAATAAAACCCTCATCAGATTTTGCTAACACATATGAAAGATCTGTCAAGATAGCAGAAGCGATGTTTGCTTTTGCTGACAAAATTTATCTCATGTGAAGATAGGGTTAATGTGCCTATCCACAGTTCTTGGCTATCTTTTCAAATGCAGTCACTTTATAGGAAACACTGGGGGCATCTGATAGGAAACACAGCTGGTGGCTGAGCTAACCCGCTTTCCCAGATGCAGTGAAGATGATAAAGAGTCAGTGAGTGCTGAAAAACGTCAGTAATCCATTTTCTTGCAAAAATTGCATAACACAGTTTTTTTCAGTTTGTAAGAAAGTTAATGGCCCTTTCCAACTGTCTCCAAGCTCTTGAGCAAATCCCTGTAAGTCATTTAAAGGGAAGACCGAGTGTAAGATAACTCAGACTCTCTTATTCTTCCTAATATTCCTAATTTCTGTATGGAATTAGATCTCACTTCAGAAATCAAGTCCATAATTATAACCTAAACCATAGGAGGCTCATTTTTAATCCTTGCTACTTGATATAACAATATCAATGCTACTTATATGGATGTTACTATGGCATTAATAGGGAATAATTCCTCTGACAGCAGGGAAATTGTCTGGAGCACCTCTCCTACAAAGAAAGGCCGAGGGAGCTGGGCTTGTTCAGCTTGGAGAAGAGAAGGATCAGGGGAGACCCCATTGCAGCCTTCCAGTACATGTGGGGAGCTTATAATCAGAAGGGAAACTGACTTTATATGGTCTAATAGTGGTAGGACAAGGGGAATGATTTTAAACTAATGGAGGGGAGATTTAGCTTAGATATTAGGAGGAAATTCTTTACTCAAAGGGTGGTGAGGCACTGGCACAGCTGCCCACAGAAGCTGTGGGTGCCCCATCCCTGGAGGCTCTCAAGGCCAGATTGGATGGGCCCTGGGCAGATGAGCTGGGGGGTGGCAGCCCTGCCCACAGCAGGTGGATGAAACTGAGCAGGCTTTAAGGTCCCTTCCAACCTAAGCCATTCTATGATCTATAACATTGCAGCTGAAAACAAGTCAGAGATTCATATTTATTGGGCTCATTCATATCTAGTTCACTGACGTTGGAGCTGGTCCTGATGCTATTGTTAACAACATGAGCCGTCCTTTCAAATAGACTTATATTCACAATTATACAGCTGTTACATCTTGACTATTTCAAGTAGCTAAATATTTATTCAAGGATTATTGTAACAATATTATGACATGTCTAGAAACAGATGTATTTTTTTTTTTAAATCTCACATGAAATCCTTAAATCCTGATATATTTCTGCCAGAGTGCGATTTGTAGTTTGCATCTTCATTTCACCACTGACTCAGCAAAATGCACTCCAGGACAGCTTCCAGAAGCTCATCAGTGTTTGGAAAAACAACGTTGCATCAACATTTAATGAAACTTCTGTGTCCTGGAATGCTGACATCATTTGTCACAATCAGGGCTCTGGTTCCTAAGGCACTTTTGAGCTGCCAAAAAGCAGCTTTTCCTGGATTCTCTTTCATGTACAGAATGAGATCGCTCCACATCTCCAAAACATCCAAAATGTTCTTGGGGCTTGAAAGCTTTCCAAGGTCTTGCAAATAACCACAGAGTCATAGAATCATAGAACGGCTTGAGTTGAGAGGGACTTCAAGGATTGTTAAGTTCCAATCTCCGTCCACAGGCAGGGTTGCCAACTGCCATATCAAGTACTAGACCAGGCTGCCCAGGGCCTCATCCAACCTGGCCTTGAATGCCTCCGGGGATGGGGCATCCACAACCTCTCTGGGCAGCCACTTCCAGCACCTCACCACTCAATGAGTGAAAAATTTCTCCCTGACATCCAATCTAGATCTTCCCCCCTTCAGTTTAAAACCCTTCTCCCTTGTGACTATCTACCTGGGTAAAGCCATGTGTGGAGACATTGCTTCACAGGGAAAACAATAATTCAGTTAGAAGGAACAAGTCACGGTAACACCAACCATAGCTTGATAGATGAGCTCATTGCCAGAAAGTTACTCAGAGTGGACAAGCTCAGCTTTAGGATGTCACATGAAGCATGTTCTCATACCCAAAGAAAGACATCCATCCCAACACTTTCCAGACTATTCTTCCTCCCTGCGTTTTGGATCAAATAAATAAATAAATAAGATCAAATTAGGAATAAAAAATCCCACAAGGCATGTGGTACTATTTTAAGGTTAACTACTGCACTATGAGAAGGTTTAGATAAAAGCCATGGACCATATTTTCAAAGTAAGCATTAATCAAGTGGCCATGCCCTATGTCGAGGTTGGAACTAGGTGATCTTTAAGATCCATTCCAACCTAAGCCATTCTATGATTCTGTGATTCTACATGAAAGCACTGGTCAGATCCTCTCTCTAGAACAAGAGCCCGGGCAGCAGAGCATGGCTGGCACTTCCCACATAAGCATATATGTGAAAAACTTGGCTTCCAAATGATTTCTAGACCTCAGCTCTCTTTAACTGCTCTCTTCAAAGACAACATATTTTAGAAACATGGTAAAATTCCAGCCAGTCACTTCCAACTTATCCAGATGTGACAAAGCGATCCCATATTTACTTTCTTTTTTGCTACAAACATCAGAACACTAGTACATCATTCTTTTTCAAGTCATTCCCCCAGTTTCTTTTGAATTTTGTACACAGTAAAGACACAACAGGGAGGAAGCACTGCCATCTGTGATGGACTCAATGGGTCTCAGGACTCAGCTTGCCACAAGACCCCATGGAGCTGAGTCCTCTCCCAGGGGTGTATATGACACACTGGGTGTGATACTCCTCCAGAGCTAAGCAGGCACAGGACCTTCACTCAGCTGCTGCAGAAGCCATAATGTTTACATAGTAAAATGGATGTTGGTGGGGTGTTTTTTTTTGTTAGCCTCCAAACATATTGGCATCCAGAGCAAGGGCTTGATCCTGTAGCTTATCCCTCTCTCCAGCCAGGTGATCCCAGCAGATTTTGGCAGAGTAAAAAGAGGCATCAAGGAACGTGCATCCTGCTCCCAGGTAATTGTAGAAGAGCATCTTAACTGGCATTGGTGAGTCCAGCATTCCTTGCCAAGTAAAGCTCAAGCTTTCCAACCTGTGTCAGAGAGGGCGCAGACCCAAGAGGTGAAAGAGACAAAAACACAACAACAGGGGAGACCCAGGGAAGTTCATATCTGATTTCAGCAGGCAAATCTTGGAAAATAATGGGAAAATAAAAGTAGAGTTGCCTGCACAGAAGGGGCAACACCCTGCCTAAATGCCTGTGCTTTCAGGGCGCATGACTTGGGCCATAGGGTTTTTTTTTATATACATGTCTCACTCTACGCTCGTGGTCTTGTATTTTGCTTCTGCAAAGGAGTGGAAGAAAGCTTTATTAATAAGGTGTTTTGAATGTTGATCTGCTTGGCACAAACAAATGGGCAACTGAATCCAAAATAGCCACTGTGAAATATATTTTAGAACATATTTTCCCTCTGATCCAACATCAGCTGTTGCCAAGAAAACAGTGAAAAATGGCTGAGGTACAGACTTTAATATTAAAAACAGTTTTGGTGTTTTTTTTTTTCAGCTGTGGGGTATTTTCTCAATGCCCTTCTTAGAAGTTTACACTGTAGAACTCTTCAGAGAAGTGTGGGATAACCCAAACGCATAAAATGATGCCTGATTCGCTGACACCCCTGAAAGAGTATTTTTCTTTTTCTTTAAAGGAACAGTGAAAGTAAAGTGAAAAACATACTGGTACTGGGAATAATAACAAACAAAAATGGTCTGTGGGCATATCGCAGAAGTCCCACAAGCATTCCCGGTGCAGTCCTTGGGATACTGATACTTGTTCAGTGCATAAGGACAGCAAAGCTGTGCCTCTGTCTCCTTGTATCCCACAGTGGGACAGGGAAAAAATAGTGAAGAAATTCAACTCTAGCCCTGAGATCAGACATTAGTCACTGGCAGTTTTCAGCACCTCCATTGGCTCCAGTCAAAGCAAAACAACCTGAGAACAACAAAAATCTTAATGATTATAGCAGCAGTGAGAAAACCCAATTCTGCCCTCCTGTGCTCCTGGCAGAGCAGCTGCCCCTGCTCCAGGGTAGGAAAAGCACTGCTGCACTTCCCAGCCTGCGGGGTGGCCCAAAATGTGCTGTTCTGCTGTCCAACAAAGTCAACTGCTTTGTATCTGGGCTGCTGTCCTCTTGTGCTGGCTCAGTCCCACAAGCCACTCTGCTTTTGAGATGGGACATGGGTGTGTCAAACCAGTATGTTAAAAAGGGATGCTTACTTCTTGGCAAAACTGAGAGCCAGGAAACTATGAGAAACCAGAAGTAAAACTGTCCCTGCATCCCTGCTCCTACTCCTTTATACATTTGTGCTGGGAAACACAAGTGGTGACACCTCCATAAGCTCTGCACATAAACCGAAGGCAAAGTTCTATTGGAGGGCCAAATGCCACAAGCATCATGGGGAAACAGGGCAAGAGCTGCTGTTGGAAGTGAGTTCCCTCCCTCACTATCAGCCATGCCTTCCCACATCGAAGACTGTGCATGGGTTTTGGGACCCCACGCTTCTCCCTGGGGAGCTTCTGGAAAGAGCAGGCAAAGCCATGGCCATTCTTAAAGTAAGGACAGTAGCAAAGTCATGGACTTCGGAGCATCCCCTGATATCAGGAGAGGGTTCCCATCTCCTTCATGTCACTGTGACTTGTCACATGCCCACTGGACTGCAGCAAGCCAGCAACACATAAGAATGGGGGGCAACAAATAGAATCATAGAACGGTGTGGCTTGGAAGGGACCTCAAAGCCCACCCAGTCCCAACCCCCTGCTGTGTGCAGGGCTGCTACCCACCAGCTCAGGCTGCCCAGGACCCCATCCAACCTGGCCTTGAGTGCCTCAGGGATGGGGCACCTGCAGCTTCTCTGGCAGGGAATATAGCGTCTTTCTATCTTCACACACCCCTGCACTGGGTCTACTAGTTGCTTTGCTGCAGAGGGCTTTGCAGAAACGGCATATTTCCTGCACTGACACCTGGCTGAAACAGCTGGGAAGCATCCCAGGTGGCTGGAGACACTGCAGAGATGGAAGGGCATCACCCAGCACAGAACACAGACCCTGGGCAAACAGCGTGAGGACTGTCACTTGCTTCTGCACATGAGACCAAAGGGCAGGTGCAAACACAGCAAGAGGGACTCTGACAGACAGACATCCACTGCCGGGCACGCATTGCTCCAGGGTGGACGAGGAGGCTTCAGGAGAGGGGAACCACATGGTGAGGTGGTGCAAAAGCAGAGCTCTGAGCACCTTTCATTCCTCCCTGCGGTAGCTCATGCAGATACCTAGCAAAAGCACGGCCCATTCCTTTATTTCATTACCTGCCGCATTTTTCTGCCGTTATCCTTTCAGCTGCCAGTAGATGGTGATGCTTCATCTGCATCTGAGAGGCAGCATGACAGCCTGCTTGAGACAAGACTGAAAAATAACAAAAATAATAAATCAGAGAGTCAGTCAGTCAGTCTCCAGACAACCACCTGCTTCTGCAGACATGGATTCCAGAGAGCCTCACTAATACCCCTGATCTCACACGAGGGATCCAGCTACCTTCCTAGAGGTGCCAAACCTGCAGCTTTTACCACATCTCTTCTTCCTTTGTGTGTGCTGGAATGAGTGTGTGAGCGAGGGCCTGAAGGCATTGCTTATCACAGACACTGTTCAGTCTGGACACCAGAGAGATCAGGAGAATGCGTTATTGCTGAGAATACAAATAATATCCAGCTCCACCTCCAAGAAAGCAAGATGCTGAAGGTATCTGTGTATCTGATCGCATTCCCTTGAACAGATCTCTTTATTTTACGAACTCATCTTCCTCAGGCAAAGGGCGGCAGGGCGGGAAGGCCGGCCTGGCTCTAACATTGCAGGCAGGCCAGCAGCGACTGAGAGCACATAGACCACAGCAGCTCCCTCCCCTGCTATTGCACCAACTACAGGCCTGAGCACTCCCTCCCAGACGCTCTATGGATTACACCCATGAACATTTTTTCTGCACAAAAGCTTTTGCTTGCACATGCTCCTGCCCATCCCACTGGGAGCCACTCTGGAGAGGTGCATTTCTTAGACGTTTCCATCTCCATTGCCTGGAAAAATACTTCTCACCAAGCCATCCCTGTGTTGCCCAGGATCCAGTCCCACACAAGGTGCACAGAGTTGCAGCCTGGTTGCCACCGGCACAGCTGAGCACTCTGTGGTGGGGGGCTTGCCCAGCTCTCGGCCTGCAAAGAACAGCAGAAGATGGCGGCTGCGCAGCCCTGCAGGCCTCCCTGGGGTGAAGTGGGCGATGAGCCGCCCTCCTTTCACACCACATCCTGAGGCCATCTGCTCCATCAGCCTTGTCTCCTGCTGGGACCCTTGGAGTTGTCTTCCAGGAAGGTGCTGCTGAAACCACAGAGGTTGTGCTCTAGGCCAAGACAGCGCCAACGTGAGTCTGCAACACTGTTATGGAAACAGGGATCTCAGAGCGGCTCCCCCTCTCACCAAACACCATGCAATCACCTGGTGACATGGGTGTCTGCCCACAAAGAGCCACGCTGAAACCTCCCAGAAGGGAGAAGTGGGTATGTTTCCAACCTCACCTCCAGCACAGCCAGCAGTATGGTTTTCCCTCAGAGAACAATTTCCAGACAACTAATTTGGACTCGGAGTATCTCCCTCAGGGCTTAGGGCTTCAGGAAGGCAGAAACTCAGATTAGAGAAGGAACCATTCAGATATAGCGAGGGGCTGTAAGCGTTTTGCCAAACGAAGAGAATGAGCATCGGCCAACAATTTTAGAATCCCATAAAAGAGGCAGAAAGCCAGCCAGGCGGCCCTCAGAGAGAGGCCTCCAAAAGACAGATGCAGAAACAGGAGATAAAGTACCGCCAGGCCTGGAGCACTGGGGTGGGGTTGTGCTGGTCATGGCCGGGGATGGGGGGAAAACTGAGCTGCCCCCCCACAGCGTTGCAGGATGCTGGGTCTTGCTTCCAGCTGGACTGCAGCGTGGGGCAGAGACTGAGCTGCAGCAGCTGGCAAACGGCTCTTGTGAGAACAGTAACAGCCAGTGTTAAAATAAAAAAATAAAAAATAAAAAAGCAACAGATACATCTAAATCCCAGGGAGGTGGGTTAGTAGGAAATGCCTGTGGAGACACTGTAGCTTCGGGCTGACACAGCACCCATTGTGCCCACTGCTAATTAATTACCATGGCCCCCAGCTCTTACCATGGCCCCACCCTGGCTCCTCTGCCCTCCCCATCCCACCAAGCCCCTTACACCTGAGGGCCCCAGCACTGGGCACTCACCGCACCACCTCAGCGTCAGATTTATTATTAATTACCGTTGCCATTCTTACACAGCACCTACAAGTCCTGGCTGCCCCATGCAGAATATTACATTGCTAATTTCCTTCCAAGATGAGGCTGTGCTGCTGCTGCTCTGCTCATTTGCTTGCGGATGCTGTTTTGCTGTTAGGGCCGTGCTCTCAGCAGGCGCAGCACCAAAACACCCGCACAAACAACCTCTGTTCAAGGAGCTGTGTATCTTGTGTTATGGCCACCCTGAAACCACTGCTCTGCAGGGCTAAGGTGAAGAAAAGCAAAAGAAGAGCAAAGGTTGTGGCTCCATAAATGCACAGCAGCCACGCTGAGCAGAGCTGCAGCCCCTTTTCCCAGCACTGAGCTTGCCCAGAGAGCTGCAATGCCAGGTGCCCATGTCCTGGGCACAGTCTGAGTATCCTCTTCACCTCTTACTGGTATGTGGGCTCACCAAGCTGCTGATACGCAGCTGAGGGAGTTCAACACCAGGGTTGATGGGTTCCCGGTCAGTCTGATCTAGTGGGTGGCAACCCTGCCCATGGCATGGGGTTTGGAACTAAATGATCTTTGAGGTCCCTTTCACCCCAAGCCATTCTATGATTCTATGGTTCTGTGTTACTCAGTGGATTCAACAGGCAGTGTATCAGGGCGTATCTTGAAGGTAAACAAACCAGAGTTCAGTCATACAGCAGGAGGACCAGAACAATTTGGCACCAACAAACACACACAACAGTTCAGGTTAAACAAACAAGAAATGAAACCAGCACTTGAAAACCACATTTACAAAACCTGTTGCAGTCTCCTGAAGGCTTGTCAAGCAGAAAACAGCAATTGCTAGGTGCAAATACTATGTCATCAAGCCTCAAGAAGAGGTTTGCAAAAGCAAGTCCAACTGCAGCAGCGTTGCTCTGAAACCTCCCCATCCAGTCAGCACAGCCTGCTCTGAAATGCTCTGGTAAAGTGATTGGCTCCAACTCATGCTAAAACTGCTTGTGGTTTATGTGACAGAGAGCTTTCAGCCAAACTCCTGTCAAGAAGCATGAATTTCAACATCTCCATGGAGTTCTCTTTCAAGAAGGAAAAGCCCACAAAACAAACCTCTAACTGATAAACAGCACTGACTTCCTAAAGAGCCACCCCATGCTGGCAGGACTGCAAAGCTCTGTGGGAGGGACAGGTCTCACTCCACGGCCATGTCAGGGTGCTGGTGGGCAGCATTGCTTCACTGCTCTTCCTTGTGCTTCAGCTTGCACGTGCTGCTGCCAGCTGCTGGAAGGCAGCCCATAGGTTTATTTTAGACAGGTCAGAACTGACTGATAGATACAAAGAATCATAGCATATCCCGAGTGGGAAGGGACCCACAGGGACTACTGAGTCCAGCTCCTGGCTCCTCACAGGACCAATACTCAAGGCCTATGTCTGAGAGCGCTGTCTGACTACTCTTTGAACTCCAGCAGCCTGGGGTCATGCCCACTGCCCTGGGCAGCCTGTTTCATGCCCACTGCCCTCTGGTGAAGAACATCTCCCTAACCCCCACTCAGCCCTCCCCTGACAGCTCCATGCTGTTCCCTTGGGCCCTGTCGCTGTTACTAGAGAACTACGGAAGAGTTGTCCCAGCCTTCTCCCACCAGGTCCGCTGGGTCTTGCATGCACGTGGCTGCTAAAACGTGGTCTAGTGACAGTGTGGAGTGATTCAGAAGAAAATCATGGAGCCGCTCCCACCTGCCCACGTGAGCATGAATCATGTGTGCGTGCTCAGACCCCAGCCAGATGCAAATCAACAGGTAGTTAATGAAGTGTAAAGAAGAACCTCCTGAGGCCCAGCAGCCACCCCCGCCTCTCACCCACCTCAGGACATTATCCACTCTGGTGGGCACAGGTGGCCTGGTTTCCATCCTCCCTGGTTAACCTGCACTCATTCTTTGTCAGCACCTGCAAAGTATTCATTTCCGAGGGCATAGCAAGGCTTGGCGATCTTCTCTTGGACTGGGAAGGTCACTAGAGTCAATGTGCATCTTTGTGTGTTTGCCCTTGTCCACCAGCACCTGCCCCTTGAGGCAGGCAGGTAGGTTTGCAGGGAGAGGGGCAAGAAGGTGAAGCTCCAGCTGGTGTGGCTCTGAGGGTCCCTCCACACCGAGCACAGGAGGTGGCCAGGCCCCATCCGGCAGCTCTGGAGGCTCCCTTTTTGTTCACTCCCTCAGACACCTCCTCACCATGGGCAGGAGGATCTGCTCACCATCCTGTCAGGTGTTTTAGGGAGGCTGCTATGAAATTAGGAGGCAGCCTGTGGGACCCTTGAACCTTCGCAGGCTGTCTTCTGCCTGTCATGATCAAGGAACCTGGGTTTTTGTCAGTCCTTTCTACTTGACTTGCAGGTCAGTGAGGTGCAATTCCTCTGTTGGTCTCGTGTCCTCTGAGCAGTAGATCCAGCTTCATGGCAAACAATGTCTGCAGTGCACAGTGCTTCCATCCACCAATGTACAATACGTAAGAAAATCTGAAGACAATTACCTTGTGAAGGCTTGGAGCATAAACTAAAATGGGCCATACTTTTAGATGTCCTGACCAATAAACAACAGTGTTGTCAGACAGCTCTCCAAGATCACCAGGCCTCAGACAGCACTGGTGACAGAACATCCTCTCTGGCAAGAAAAGCAAAGGGACACAAAACACCCACGGGCTCCCTGAATATACCCTGTGCTTGTGCATCTTCCATCAGCTGTAAAACTGTATTCCTGGGTGCAGGATGCAGGGCATCAAGAAAAGAGTGGGTTTGTGTAGGATCATACCAGCAGGACTGGGCAGAGCTGAGCTACAGTGTGGAGAGGGCTATTTGGCCAACTCTCCTTGTAACCCAAACACAGGACTTGTTGGACTTCCCTAACAACCACAGAGCATAAAACATGCTGGAAGACGGGCATCCTTGGTGTGGGCCCACAGCCACTGAGCTGCAGTGGTGTGGTGTGCCACCTTACAGCAATCCAGCCCTCATATGGGCCCCCACTTCTGCCTTTCCCACCTGGGCCCTTCAGAGCCAAGTGTTGACTCAGTGGGTGTGGAGAGTTTGCCTGAAGAGTAACGTTGACCTGAAAGGTATGAAATCTTCACACAGACCCAAACACCAGAGTCTCTCCTGCCCATGTAGGAGCAGTGCAGCAGCAGGACCCAGGCTCTCCCAACTCACCTCAGGTACTTCTGGCACCCTTCCTCAGACTCCCACTCACTGCACCTTGAGCTGACATCTTGCAGAAGGCAGGCCCATTGCTGCCAGGGGCTGGATGATCTCCCTTTCCATCTCTGTGTGTAGACTTCTCAATAGAGCTGTGCCCCATGGCAGTGTGCTGCACTCGTGGCTGAAGAAGCAGCCCCAGAGGACCTCCGTGCCAACCCCACCACTTTCCAGCCCTTCTCAGGTGATCAACCAACTCAGTAGTTTGCAAATACTGCAGCCAATGTCTACTTCAGGCAGATGCAATAGTCTGTGCAGGAGAAGACAAGTTGCATGCAGAGTGCCAAAAAGGTGGGTTTTGTGCAGGATACCTAATCTAGGTCAGGTAACCAAGTGACCCACCAGCAGCTCCTGGGCTGGGAGCTGGTCTGGCACTGGTTGAAGGAAGTGATCGTGTTACATAGTGGGGACTGTCTGGCCTTGAGCATCCTAGGCTGCACTGCAGCATGTAAACTTGAAACCCTCTCTATGAATGCTCAGCACTGTTATATTTAGTATGCAGAGCTATTCTGGCTGCACAGGGTATCCTGATTTCTTTCTGCATTTTTGAGAAACCGGCTATTCCTTAACTCCACATTCGGATATGTGCACGAGAGGAATGATGCAGAAAATGTGCCCCTTCTTTTTCAAAACTTGACAATGACTATCAACATCAACGTGGTTTTACTAGGTAAAATACATAGGTATGCCAGCCTAAATAAATGTAGGACATTTCCTAATAATTTAAATAAGCACACTGCTGAAGTTCACCTGTCTGGCAAGAGCCTAAAATCCAAAAGCATGGATGTCTTTTGCTTTGACATTCACATGTGGCATAGCCAGAGTCCATCCCTGATGCCACACAAGCAGGGAGCCTTCCTACTCCACTCTCTTACCCTGTCCTCTCCACGACTGTGTCCCATCCAGCGCTCTGGAACATCAGTCCATACGAGGGCAAGACTGAGTACTGCTACGGCGCTCTTTGGATTGGATTCTCAAAGTAGTATGCCAACTACATGGAGCCACAGACCGGTGAACTGATGTCCTCCCCATAGTACCATGCAAAGCATGAAGGAGCTGGGTGGAATACAAATGGAATACCTCAGCTCTGACATACGAGAAGCTGCAGTGATAACACAGTCTTGGAATAGCACAGCCACTGTGTATTATTAATAAAAGCATGACACACTGTGACTGATATATGAATTTGGCACATCAGGGGGAAGACAACACGCCTGCTTCTGATCTAGCTGGCAGGTCGTTTCTTATATCTTCCAGCACACACAATCCACTTTCCTTATTTTGTGAGCTTTACATTAACAAGCCACAGTTGAGTATTTCTCCACAGACCAAATATATGTAAATGTTATCACACAAGATTTGAGTTCTCAGAGATGAAAGCGTACGGCCAGTGCGCAAACACAACAGACGTCACGATCTCAGATGATCCAAACACACACAACTCCCATATCGCTCTGGATGATAACAGAAGTGACTCCATTTCTGCTGCCCAGGACTGACTGCCTCAAAGTCACTGGGAACTTCCAGCTTTCACCCAGCAACAGCACTGCATAGAAGCAGCTTTTGTCCATCTGCATTGGGATGTATCCTCCAGGGCGTTTTAGTAGATGTCCCCGTTGTTTCATAAATGGGTAGGGATTTATTTTCTGTGCTAGTGGGATACTGTAAGCTACAAAAAACCACCCAACAATAAGTAGGAAAACTTCTAAACACTTAAACAAAAGCTCTATTATTACCAAAGGGAGTATTTTGAAACCATAAACTATGCAAGTATTCATGCATTTATGGGTCGGTACGACAAAAGCCCATTAACTTTTTGACACGATTGAGTCAGCTTACTTGCGTGTGGAGAATTTCATAAAGGTGGCTCACTTCTGTCAACTTAATATAACTTCTACAGTTGTGATGGGATCAATGAGTTAAATCTTTCTCTTTGAAACTCAAATGTTTTCAAAGAACTGCAGTTGTTGCACAGCGCCATAAAATAGTGCTGCCTGCCTGGATCTCTGCAACAAGAGGGCACCAGCAAGGAGAAGCCCCAGTCTCTTGGTTTCTCTTCTGCTAGCGTTCTGAGTTTTGCTGCCAAAATCAAAACACTGGAAACTATCCTTCTTTCTTCTGTACCACTGCAGGAACAATTTGTACAATTAAAGGAGGTTGAAAACAGAAAATTGTAATTACGATTTCACAGGCGACTCATTCTGCATCATATTAGACAATGGCAAGACCAAAACCAGATGTTTTTGTGCTGTACAGCCCAGCAATAACAACATGATCTGATGACCTCCAGTCACCTCGTAGCCCTATCTATCAAACATGAAAACTTACAGGTTAGTTTCGGTGTCCACTTGTGTAAATGATCCATGAGGCTCTGAACAGAGCTCCCCTGAGCAGGTCAAGCACTCAGGGTGAGAGGTCATCAGTCCAGAGCCGCACTACACAGATAACAGGAAAAGCATTTTGAAGAATGTAAATGCTTTTAAAAAAACAACACATTTTAAAATATATTTATTTAAAAGTTCATTGTGTTCTGAAGAACTTCTGCCACCTAAACTTAATAGCATTATCTCTTCATTAGAAGACCAAACAGCTACAATTCTGCTGCTCCTTTGCTCTCTAACGCACCAATAAATTCCTACTGGTGGATGTAGGTAATCTGACCAATGCCAACTAATGCAATGCCTTTGAAATGACTTCCAATCCCTGCATCACTTAGCAGGACCTAGTCTACAATTAAAATTTCACCTGCTGAGAATAGCTATGAAGAATTCCTCTCTTCAGTGCTTCATGTGTTGAGATTTTCATTATGTATGACACATCTCACAGCCTTGTGAGATGAAGAACGCATAGAATGGATTACTGCTGGTTACCATACCACGTCCAGGAGTCAGCAACAAAGATCTGATTTCTTTGTTCCCTATTCTGAAAAATTGTATTTTAAAAGTGATGCAGATTCTCATTTACTAACTTATATTTTTTAGTAACTTGCACTGCTGGAATAAGCAGGACAAAATTCCATTCTGAAACTGAACTGGGACAAAGCTGGAGGTTTCATGTAACTTCTTAGTACACAGCAGCAAGACACAATATAGCTAAAGGGCTGTATCGCAGAATAGAATCACTCAGGTTGGAAAAGACCTTAAAGATCATCAGTTCCAACCACGACCTGACCATACTACCCAAACTCTAACAGCCCCCCACTAAATCATGTCCCTGAGCACCATATCCAAACAGTTTTTAAACACATCCAGGGATGGTGACTCAACCACCTCCCTGGGGAGCCTATTGCAGTGCTTAACAACCCTTTCTGTAAGGAAGAATTTCCCGATATCCAACCTAAACTTACCCTGGTGCAACTTGAGGCCATTTCCCCTCGTCCTGTCACCTGTCACCAGTGAGAAGAGACCAACCCCACTCTCGCTATAAGCACCTTTCAGATATTGGAAGAGAGCAATAAGGTCTCCCTCAGCCTCCTTTTCCCCTGACTAAACAGCCCCAGTTCCTTCAGTCACTCCTTCCTTCAGCTGTACATTCACTGTATGCAACATGCATACGTAGCTGACACACTCCCAAAGTTCTCTGTCTCCTTCACGATACTTCAAAGAACACTGCAAAACAACCACAGAAATGGCCAGTTACAGACCAGAAATACACTTAGCAGTACATCTGCGTACGAAGCTGGAGAAACTTATCTCCAGTAGTTCAAGTCAAGCATATCAAATAGAAATTCTTAGGTAGGTTGGTATTGCTTTCAGACTTCAAATAGTAATGATTATACATTAAAAAAAAACCCTACTCTGGTTATCCTGAATATCTGTTACATAAACACTGCGGGACTCACACAGCGATTTCAGCAGCTCAGCCAGAGCCACACACATATCTTTCAGAACTTTGTTGCTGGTTTTAATCCAGCTGGAACAGCCATTGTCCTAATAAGTATTTACTTTGCAAATGAAAAAATAATTGCAGTCACCACACAGTAATATTTTTTCTTTGTTCCTATAACAATAACAAAATAAATCAATCTTAAGGGTGTGAAGCTCTCTGCAATGTAAAAGAACAGTACCTACCTGCTAAAAAACATGGCAGGTAATTAACGTTGTAATTTGTTGGCTATTGGAATGGATGGATGACACTGTATACACTGCGATTGTATCCATTAACACAATAGGTACGACTCAGAGCATACCCATCGCTTTAAGTATTAGACTTCCATAGGTATGAAATTAAAAGCGTTTCAGCAAGAGATGCAGAAGATACCTAGGAGGGAATTCTGCAGAAATTTAGGCAACAGGAACAAGGGGCAACTGGAAGCAGCATAAAAATGCTTATTTGGAAATCTAGAATGAGGGTCATAGAGGTTGATCTGATGGTATGATCAGACCAGGAGATAACTTCAATTGAGTAAGAGGGTTGGGCGTGGGCTCACATCAGGCTTTGGCAGTGATGTGAAAGTAAAGAGAGAAGTTTTACATCCAATGGAACAAAGAAGACAAAGCCAGAGCGCTAATGCAGAGCAGGAAGCAACAAGTCAAAGCAAGAGCCTAATGAACAGTAGACTGCACAACTTCCCAAGAGGCGGTGAAATGTAATTTGTCTAGCTGGCAGGGACAGAAAAAGAGATGACACTAATTCAGATCAATGTGAGCCTGAATTAGACTCTAGATTGCATGACCAGGCAAGAAAACCAGTCAGGGGTGCTGCAGAATGTAGACTGGGACAGAGCCAACACGCGAGGCTGTAAGGACACCCACACTGAAGGCCACCGAGATGCTGAAGGAACTGGGACACCTCTGCTGTGTGGAGAGGCTGAGAGAGCTGGGCCTGCTCAGCCTGGAGAAGCAGAGGCTGAGGGGAATCTCATCAATGTATACAAATACCTGAAGGGAGGGTGCAAAGAAGATGGAACCAGGCTCTTTTCAGCAGTACCCAGTGCGAGGGCAAGGGGCGGTGAAACTGGAACACAAGAGGTTCTGTCTGAGCACCAGACAGCACTGCTGTGCAGTGTAGGTGGTAGAGCACTGGCACAGGCTGCCCAGAGGCTGCAGTCTCCTTCTTAGAGATTTTCAGAAACTGCTTGGATGTGGGCCTGGGCACCCTGCTGGAGGTGTCCCTGCTGGAGCAGGGTTGGAGCAGATGGATACAGAGGTCCCAGCCAACCTCTATCAGTCTGTCATTCTGTGACGCTATTGACTAAGCATTAACTGAAAAATAGACAGGAATGCAGAATTAGGAAGCAAACTCTGAGGGGTATAAAGCTGGCGATGCCCAGTTGTGCTGAGGCTGAAGTAACATCCGTTCATCCACAAGGTGTCCGAGGTGGATGCATTTTATTTTGGGCATGAAACAGACTTGAGAGCAGTATTGTACCCAAGTTGCAGATGCAATTACAGTTAATGACATTTGCTGTTCAGCTGATCATTTAGCATTACATAGGAAGCCTTCTCAGAATCCTGCACTATATAAGTATGGCCATGATTGGTGATAGCCTTAATTCTGTAAAATGCATTTATACCTTTCTAGGTGAAAGTCAATAGAAGTACAGAAACAGTCCATGGAAATATTAAGTACAAATCATGCAGAATTCCTCTGCTAGTATTTTCCTTGTGTGAAAGGCTAATCCTAATCTTACTTTCATCTGAAAGACACATAGGGAACTGAAGTCTCTTTCTTAGCATCGTCTGTAGAGCAAGGATACCCCAACCATTCTTAGTCATATAACTGTTATGGAGAAAATAGGGGGGGGGGGGGGGGGTTGGGAACAAGTTAACTGTCCGTGAAACAACAATTAGATGGAATGGAAATACACAGATTAGCAAAGCAAACAGAAAGCCACTTTGAGAAATACCAATGTGCTCCAGCTTGCTCTCTTCATGTTGTCGACTGAAATACTTGAAATCCCCCAAGGTCCAGTGGGAGGAAGAAATAAGAAGACATTTAGCTTCAGGATGCGGTAAAATAGCTTTTCTTTTCATTCTTCCTTACTTTTTGTTTAATTCCCAGAAAACAGATCTGTAGGATTGTCTCACTAACAACAATGAATCTCAACAAGTGCCATCAGTGGCAGAATAGAATACTTTTCAACAGAGGACAAAACTTAAGAGAACCATTCCATCTATTCTGTTTTCCAGAAGGCTTTATTCTATTTTGATAGCCACATACCCATGGACATTTTAAAAGCTATAATTTCAACTCTGAGGTTTTGCAAGCTTTGTTTTTTGTGGTGTACACTATCATAAACATCCTGAACATAATTACAGCTGCAATTTTGTGGGCTCTATTTTCCCTGTTTGTAGTCCAAAGCCAATGTTTACAAAAACTTTTCAGCACGCTTACTTGATTTCAACTTTTTATTATTATTACAAATGTATATTATTTTATTTAAAAAATTCACACTGAAGCAAAGTCAATTTCATTTCATTACAACCAAGAATATAAAATAAATGCAAGGGACTCATAGTTTAGTTTTAACAGTCATTTCAAGAGTGACATCGGGACAACTTAAAAGCAGTAAACTCTTAACTCTAGAATGAGAAAAGTATTTCACTGTGTGGTTTTGCCAGCCCATCGGCATGGGCGCTGCTGAACGTGGCCACCACAGCTCGGAAGCGGCAAAGCTTAGTGGCAGCACGGGGCGCATACGCAATCATTGCTAATGAAAGCTACAGAAATGAGAGATGCGTGCATGAAATTGTTAGGAAAAGGTAACCGAGTAGAGACAGGCACACTTCCACAAATAGTAAACATGGGAAAATACAACTAGAACAATTGGAAAAGTATACTACCTTACGTATATAAAAAGTTCTTTAAATTGCTGTTAAAAAGGACACGTTCTGTCCACATTTTGTGTAATACTTTTTAGTGTCTACACAAGACAAATTTTTAAAAAAATTAAATAGTATTAATTTACTACTAAATATTTAGGAGATAACAGTGCATTAAGGACTTTCATATAGTAATACACATCGCTCCTGTCCGGCGACATTTTTTAGAAGATTACGTATGGCCTTATGTACAATACATTTATTTAACCCTAAAACAATTCTTTGCTTAATGGTGTTAAAGTACCATTCCTGAAGGTTATGAAGAGGAACTAAGCTTATTATGTTTATATAAAATATTATACAATTTGAACACTCCGAGCTTCCCGCCATCCCTCCCGCTAGGGACGCTCTTCCCTCCCCCTCCCCAGATACAGTGTCACAGATACAGTGCAGGACTCTCAGCACTCCCTACGTCTCTCCTTCATTGTGCAGTCTGTGCTACGTGAACTTCACCCATGTGTACCAGGCTGCTATCCCATTCCCAACACAGCTGTTGCCTCTGAGCCCCAGTGGGAAAAGCTGTGTTCAGCGGCCCAATCTGCCGCCGCGCACACAGGAAGGAGCCAACATCTCAGCTGGCGTCCCTCGCCTCCCTAGGTACCGACATGCAACACTTTGGTGAGGGAAGACAGCTTATGGGCAAAGACAAAGCTGGGAAGTACTAACCAAACTGCACGGGCAAAAATGAATAGAAAAATAACATGGTCCTGGCTTCCCATGACACACTACACAGTTCATTTCTTCAAACCTCAAGAAATTACCCCTGAAAAGCAAGGCTTCTTTCACTATGACTGCCAGCCACCCCAAAAATGCACTGCAAGCTCACAAGAAAAGGCAAATTAGTTCCCAAACAGAAGACAAAGAAACCAGCAGAGCATTCACAGTGCGCATTTTCCAGCAGACACCTGTGCTTGTACTCACTCTCCATTTTGTTGTTACTTTGAAGGTGATGGAAGAGGTCAGCTCAGCTCTTTGCTTCTGCACAAAAACTGGAGGGGACTGGGACATGGCCCACCTGCCCGGGCCAGCAAACACAGATACCAGATCAGTTTGGGCAAAGGGCATGGCAGCTGCTCTAGAAGCTGGAAGCACACTCAACTGAAGGACCTAACACTGCTGTGAAGTTTCACACTCTACACGGTTTAATCTACACCACGATTTTGCCTTGCTGGCACAAGAGCCCAGCGTAACCCTACAGAAACAAAACACACCTCCCTGCTACTGTGGAATCAACTACAGGTCACAGCAGAGGAAAGAAACATTGGGTGGTGATTGTAATGGAAGAGAGAAAAGGATATGAAGGCTGAAAATGGGAGGAGACAACAATTACCTTTCCACGGGTTAATTTCCAGAAATGTGTAATTCAAGTCACAAATATATATTAAAAAAGGATACTTTACAGCATTGGCCAAATATCCGTTAGCTCAAGGTCCTTCATGCTAACATCAGTAAGAGGTGGCATGTTTCTCTTAGGGAAAGAATGGAACCCCAGGTTCACTGAAATAAAATAATTGACATCGGTCCTCTCAAATGTCAAAGCCACATGATGACGGACATGGCCAAACAAGCCAACTGCTCACTAAAGGCATGAAAACAACACATTTTTGAGAGGGAAGGGGACAATAAAGTTGACTGGGTCAACTTTAATAACCCAATAAAATCAAGTTCCTGTCTAGCTGTGCTAAAAATCATTCTCCTCAGAGCAAACAGATCCACATGTCTTCCTAGGTATGAGCACAACTTCAATGTGAATGCGTGCAGGTACGTACTGCAATATTTACAGAAGAGAACACAGTACAAGTGGTTGTAACATCGACTATTCACATATAATCTCTTCTGACTACACCTCTTCTCTGGATACCGACTTTAGAAGCTCGCTGATGTTACATTGCTGGCAGCTTTCTAATGGCATTAATGGTTTTTCCAGGTTTTCTGCAACAAGACCGCCTTATTTCTGATGGCTGAAGGAAAAACGAAGCTGTCCCAAATTACACATTGCATCTCTCCAAATAACTGCGGTTGCTGAAGTTGGACAATGATTCTCTGATCATGCTTCTGAAAGCTGCTTATTTACTGGGGATTTTCTGCCAGCTACCCATCCACTTACAGTCCTTAGGCACAATCAAAACATGTTTGCTCTAGGGAAAAAGAAACATTTCAGTGCAATCAAGCGCATCTGGTGTAACTAATCTGGGTTAATCACAGCAATGTGAGGGACGTAGAATATGCATCTCAAACATGAAAAAGGAAGAATTTCCAACATGCTTCTCAAACTGCACAATAATTTCTCTTAATTATCAATCTAACATAAATTGACTAAATGTATTTGTTTTTATAAGTCTTAGGATTTCTGTCATACTCAGGAATGTGAAAGAGAAGCTACGCTTATAGAACTCTCACATACATTAATCAGCTGCTTAACAGAAAAACAAGCCATCATCCACATTCCTCCTGAAACTTGAGGGCAGTAAATACGTTTTCTTGACTATTTTGGTGTCCAGCCTGGGAAGACATTCCATTTTTCTGTTCCAACAAATCCTGAAAGCATCTCCTGTTTGTGTGACAGCCATGGTTTCATTTAAGACAACACTTAATTTAAAACTAGTTAGAGCACGATCACTGTGATTTCAAGAATTCAATGTGAATGAGTTAAATAATATCAGCAATCTTCTGTCTGGAGTTCAGTCCAGTAGCATGAAGCGTATTTGCTGCTGCAGAGACTTGGGTCATTTTTTTTCTTTTTTCCTTTTTCTTTTTTTCTTTTTCTTTTCTTTTTCTTTTTAAGACCTCGCCTGAAAACTAGACTAATAAAAACAGAATAGTAAAATACTCTGGAACAGTAAAATTTTGCTGTTCTTGACATCCATGAGCAAAACAGTAATATCCTGTGAAAATAACATAGTGCTTTAAAAAGGTGCAATATACCTGTATAGCTAAACTGGTTTGCCTAGTATAAAACTAACTATATACAAGCTTGAAAGCCTGGGAGTTCAAGATTTTAAAACTTTAAAATCCCAACAAAGAGATTGAAAAGACAGATTTATGGCAATCACTACAGCATAAAGGAAGGTGCACCAGGAATCCTTCAAAATTCCAAAGGTTAAAGAAGTTAAGTGCTGGGTTCAGATCAGAAGGGTTCATTAGAGTAACCACAATGGAGCACATGCAAGGGCAGGGAGGAAGGAAAACTTCACGAGAATCTCCTTTATGGCAATAAAGGGGCAGGAAAAAAGGTCTTCAGTAAGTAAAGTTTTCCTTTTGCAATTGTGAATTTTAGTTCTGCATCATAGTTTGTATTTTTGGTTCTTCTCATCAACACGAACTTCATATTGCTGGAGTCTTCTGGCTTTTAATCCATTCCTTTTTCAGTGCAGTCTGTTAAGCCTCTCAGTACCTGTGAGACTGGTGAGATTGATGATACTGAGAGCTCTGCTGAGATGATGTGGAATAGCCCATTGTACTCTGGGACTGAGAAGATCCCTGAATGTTGCTTTGGTAACTCAGGCGTGAGCTGGAGTGCTGGAGAAAAAAGAGAATGGGAAAATGAAAAACAGCCTGTTAGGACTGTGCAGCACAGGAAACTTTCAACCTCTCTGAAGCTCATTAAAATCTGGCTGTTGGAGAAACTAACTGAACGGTGTTACTGTTTTAAGTCCCATAAACAGGTAATCAATCTGATCTGTAATTTGCCTTAGCGCAGCCCAGAAAATACACCATGTCATTGGCAGACATTTAAAAGTACAGCACGTACACATCAATTATTTGAAGTACAAATACACAGAGAACATGTCCAGTGAGACAGGACATTTGTCCAGGAAAATGATAATATAAAATATTATCATTTTAGGTGAGTCTTTTAACCTGTTGCCTTAACTACTGGAAGAGAAAACAGCTGCTTAGTGATGGGCATGTGTGTGTTCAAATTTATATGTATGTGCTAAATGTCTTTTTCCTGCATCGTTTGAGATGTTAGCTGAGAGAACCTCAATTTCATCAACCCAAATTCATGGATCATTTGTGACCTCCAGAACGTTTAATTTGCATGTTTATTATCATACTATTCCCTGTCAAGAATTACTAACAAGTTGCAAAATCACTTAGTGCGAAAGGTACTGCTTAATGGACAGGAGACTCTCTAGAAAGGTAAGCCCTACAATCCAATCCACAAGAAACAATAGTCTACAAAACAAAACAACACATCTATTTACAGTCAGCAAGTCATTTGTTTTCAGTCAAGTTAAGTGCAGGCTCAGGCATCTTTCAATAAAGATTTCTGTTCACTGTCTAGGGCTTGGTTCTACCCATCCATGCCTTAGAGTCATCAGAAAGACTGTGTCAAACAATGATCATCCAGAAGTAGTATTAAAATCCTACATTCTGATTAAATATCAAGATCAGGAGTTATGGAAAACATCTGGAAAATTTGAGTTATGAAAGGAAAGCCCACAGATAAAGTGGGTCTTTAAGAATACAACATTCTCCACAGACCAACCATCTGCTCGGTGCAGGTAAGAGACAAGTCAGTGGTCTCATCTAACCATCAGATCCCAACTAGGAGTGCTGTGAAAAGGTCTTGACAGCTCTTCAGATGGATGAAGAAGAGCAAGAACCTAAAGTTCAGGCACTGTCAAAACATTTCTGCCCTTTCTCTTCCTGTATATAACTTTATATCTTTAATAATAATAATAATAATTTTAATTATATAGTAATAATAATAATAATAATAATAATAATAATAATAACAATAATAATAATAATAATAATAATAATAAAATATTATTATTATAGTTTAATAATAATAACATAAACTTGAAAACATACTAAAACCTAAAAATATTGCATTATTTTTTCCATGCTCTGTTTAAAGATTGGAAATTGAAGGTTGATTTCAAGGTGAAGGACAGTGATATTAGAGAAAGATAACTGTCCAATCTTCCAGACTACTGTATCTCAATATAACATCAATAGAATCAGTATCAACTTCACTTGTTTGCAAGGGTCAGTTGGGGGAGAGGACAGTGCAGCACACTAGCTTGAAAAGAGTTACCTCCCAGTGGTGTATACATCAATAACCAGGCTGTGCTTGGCCTGTGTAATTAGAATGTTTACAAAGTGTCTGAAACATACAATTTCCCACAAAATTTTGCAACTTTTAACAGGAAAAAAAAAAGAATTATGATAAATACTGTGATCTTATAGGAACCAGTTCTGGATGAAAAACATCACCTTACCACGTTAAGCAAAAAACCTGAGGTCACATAAGCAGTGGTCAGTAAAATTCAAGAGAGAATTCCCATTGTCATTTGTAAAAGTAACACATACTGGTGTTGACAAATCACAAAAAAAAAAATTCAACTGAGACATTAGATAACCAGCTAAATGAAACTCAAACCAAAGCAATACTTCCTCCTACTTCTGAGTTAGAATATAATGGAGTAAAATTGATGCATAGGACTACAGGAACACATTAACTTGCTCGTGCTTATTTTTATTCTTTTATTTATTATTATTATTATTATTATTTTTAAGAACCAAGTCAGACTTGGACAAATTGCAGACATTCTTTTCTGGAACAGAAGACTGTCAGCTAGAACTTAAGGGCAGACAGCCAAATACAAATTTAAAAATGGATAATCAGATCAGACAGTTTAGCAAGTGATGTAAAGGGGGCATACAGATTATTATTTTGCTGCCTGTGCTGTTACATTCTAGAAGGAAAGGGTCATGGGAGGTAAAAAATGAATTTAACCATCTCAAAGAAAAAATCAGATTTAGACTGCTAAAAACTTGTAAGGTGGAATCTTGCCAACAGTTTGGAGAGCTGTGTAAGGATTCTGTAATGGACATCATCAAATGCAGCATATCAGCTCTCAAAATACAGATCAAAGCAGGCCAGCCATAAATACTATGTAGTCAGACAGCTGTAGTGATCTGTCCAGACTTCAAGCCTGCCTGGAACTTTTCAAACAGGAAACCTTGTTGTCTTTACCCTTACATTGCCCTCAGTACCTGTGTGATCATTTAAAGGAGTAAAACAGAAATAGGAGAAAAATGTTTGGCACTGAGAAATTGTGTGCTGAGGAGGTATGGGTGGAGAAGCCAAAGCAATTCCAGAGCTGCTTTGTTTTGTTTTAAAGCTGTTTAATTTATGTTTAAAATAGCCTGAACGTGTTTCTTAATGGTGGTATACTCCTGAAGGTTAGTAGCAAACAGAATCCCTAACATGCTTTTAAAACATACCTTTACTAGCTACCTTCCTCTTATCTGCCTTTGACTCTTACGTATGAATGCTACTGAAGTGAAAAACATGAAATCTGTTCAACTCTGGCCACAACAGAAATCACGCATGCTCATGCCCTGCTTCAGCATGATTCATACTGATGAACCAAAACTTGTGCTAACATGCATTTTCTCTTTAACTTCAGATTAATTTAATTTAATTTAGTAAGATATTGGAACAAACTACAGAATTGTTCCATATGTGTGATGATATGAGGTAAAACAAAGCAGAAACCAAAGGGAAAAGCCTGGCTCTAATTTTGATTTGCTTCCCAGGATCTGCCTCTCACACAGATTTTAACCTTGCCAAGAGCCAAGTATTTTGAATGTGATACGATGCAGCATTTACATTCATGGAATAGTTGCAGTGGCTTTGCTCAGATTATTCTCAAATAAAGCTCTCCACATACTTACATGCTTTCCTGGGGTGGCTGAGTCCTCAACACTTTACAGGGTGCAGCAGATATAACTCGTTTTGTATTGGAAATTACTAACCACCGCACAAAACCTTTTTACTGCCCTAATAGGTTTGAAACCTGCATTTTTATCTAATGTATCAGAGCACACGTTCTAAGGTTACAAGGAAAATTCATTAAAACGCGATTTTTTTTTATTGCAGTGAGGAACAGAGAAAAACGACATTTTGCCTCCACACAATCAGAAGCAGCCAAAATTCAAGAGGTACCTGATAATCTGAAGGCATGACAGGCCCGCCTGAGTTAGCGCCTGAAGGCCCTATGCGTGGTTTCTTGTTTGGAGGCACCTGGTTGAGGCTGGAGTCCTGGCTGTGCTGGAGTCCTCCACCCGCGCCCCCTCCGCCCGCACCCGTGCCCCCGGCCGTCCCGTTGGTTTGGGTGCTGTTCTGCTGCTGCTGCTGCGGTTGCTGCGGCGCGGCCTGCGGCTGCTGCTGAGGTGCTGTTTGCTGCTGATGTTGGTTCTGCTGCTGCTGATTCTGAGGGAAGAAGCGACACGACACCGTCATTTGCTCCGTACTTGTTTGTGATCCTGGAGCAGTCACTAAGCCTGGTCCCACTGTGCTGTTGGAAGGGCAGCAGGCCCACATGCTCGTCAGGAAAGCACGGCAAGGCCATGTAATGCATACAGTGCGCTCCCTGTGTGCTCCTGCGTGCCTCAAATTGGGGTATCTCACTTGTGGTTCACTTCTTTCTGTTGTGGTTTTGTGTTGCTTTTTGTTGTTGTTTTTTAACAAAGCAGGACAGGCTAAAGCTGGCATGACAGCCCAGTGATTGCTGCAGCTAGGCAAGCACTTAGGCCAGCGTAAAAGGGAGCAAGATGGAAGGAGCTATTTATAAACACTTAATGAGCAGAATCAAAGCGCCCCAAATTTCACTGGTTCTCAGTGGCAGATGTGGTGAACCACAGTACATTTTCCTAAGTGCTTCAACAGCCCCATTCACTTAGAACCAAAACCACTTTTCCAACTTCCGTAGATGATGCACTGCAATAATCCAAAGGAGGCTGGCAGTGTTACCATCAGAAAGGTAAGCAAACCAAGAACAGAAACATTACATCATTTCTTCCAGTTGCAAGGAAATTCTGCCCCAGAACCAAAAGCAGAAAAAAAAAATTAAGGAGAACACAGGAGCAAAAGAGTAAAAGATGCAACTCTTCTGGTTTCAGAAGCTATGGACTGGAAAGATTATTAAGGCCTAGGGAGGTTAGAAAAGTAGCAAAATTGCAACTCTTCCCTCCAGGGTTAGACACTCACAAGGAAAGACCGTCTGTGTTTGTTTTTGAGCACTACAGAAGACTCCTCCAAGAGGGGAAGCAAATAAGAGAACTGCAAAGAAAAGCAACTTTGCTCCTAATGGCAGGGATGCATCTTGATCATCATAGAAAGCTCTGCAATTTTCATGTCTTGAATTAAAAATCCCTACAGTTAAGTCACACCCCCTAGACAATCATAATGCACTGCATGGGAGTGTGGAATATTTCAGGACAGTCTTTTTTCCCTGTGATATCTGCTTACGTAATTGTCAAAGTTTTGGTATGGCAGCCTTTATTACAACCTCACGTTATCACAGTTAATCAGAAATCATGACAACCAATTGCCACAAGCACTGAACTGTTGATGCTCTCAGTCATGGCAAGTCATTTTAGTTATCTCAGAAAAACGACATGAAAATCTGTATCTACGTCACTCATTACAACAGTTTCCCAAGATATATTCAGATCAAATTTGCAATGGTATATTCATTTAGGATCTCAAAGAAGCTTTGACTCTTCAAGGACTTCTGGATAACATGTATTTCCATTTCACACTGAGCAAAACCAGTAATATTTCCTACCACTAGTAATCCTCAAATGCCACCTCAGTCAGGCTCTGTTTCTAGGGAGATGTAAACTGTAAGAGTTTAAATAAGAGTTTGAAACAGGCTTGTCATAGAATGTGTTAAGAAGCAATTTATCTTATAATAACGCTTTGAGCTTCACATACCAACAAACGCCAATGACTAAGGCAATATCTGTGCTAGATTCTGAGATGTGTATTTCCATAGGGATGCTGGGAGGTGAGTGAGGTGGCTGCTACTGGGAGAGCTGAAAAACTGCAATTGTTTAAATTATAAAGAGATATGGCAGGAACTCTTACAATTAAGGACGACCATTTGCAATAGGTCTCATGTCTGGCACTTTGGACGCTCACACAAAATGTTCTTGACTAGTCTGAGCTTGCTCTTCCATGCAGCTACTACTTCTAGTGTCCTCGTAGAGACTGAAGTCTACTCTGACAGGTTCTGCCTGGAGTCTAACTGCACCACCTTAGCACACGGGAACAGCTCACACCAGCAGAAATACCTGCAGATCAGTCTAGTTCACAGTGATTCCTAAATAAAAAGCTTCTCTAAAGTGAATAACATATGACCATGTTTCATTACTAAGACACAAATTAAATTCTGGTCCTGCATAGAAAGAAACCAAAGAGAACTTGCCTAACAGAACGTTTCCATTTTGTT
Organism: Gallus gallus; assembly: GCF_016699485.2. NCBI lineage: Eukaryota > Metazoa > Chordata > Aves > Galliformes > Phasianidae > Gallus > Gallus gallus. Next base: position 66,174,974 of record NC_052534.1, on the reverse strand, counting down.
TTACAAACACTTGTTTCAGCTTTGCTGACCAACAATTAACAACTTTGAAAAAAGGAAGTTTGTGTTAAAGGTTACTCAAGTAAGATGCACGTTCCAAATAAACAAACACAGAGAACTCTAGGTCTCCAAGGTACACAAATATTTATGGTTTTAAAAACAAATCAAACCATACACTATAAAAAAATAAACAAAACCACTTTTCACTTGCATCATCATCATAAACAAAGCACAGTACAGACTCAGTCTGTAGAATACTCTTTACTTTCACGTTTTCTGCACTCTGAGAACAGATTCAATGAGTAACACGTAACTTACATTACCTACGTGGTCTGAAAGAAGTTTTATTTGGACCGTACATAAATACGTGACTGCCCCCAGCACTCTCAAAGATCACTTACACAATGACTGTTTTGAATATAAACATTCCATTGTTTTTTTCCTCCCAGCCCTCCCATGAAAATGATATTTACTTTTAAATACACTGACTTCACAAAAGCCAGAATCACTTCATAAGGCTTGTTCTTATTTTTAAAGTTGTGAGTTAGAGTAATGCCAGTAACTACAATACAATCAAATCAGAATCATGACTTTCATTGTATTTTTGCTTAGGTCTGTTTCCTCTCTTTGAAGAACTATCTGGACAAAAAAAAAAAAAAAAAAAAAAAAAAAATCAGGCCATGACTACCTGTTCTCAGTACAGAAGTATCTACAATATCTGTTCTGAAAACAAAACCTTCTGTCTGAAATGTATTATTGTAGGCACACTTAAACTCAGCTACTTTCTCCCATTACAAGGAAAATGTGAAAACAGAAGATATATGTCATGAAAAGATTTCTCAAAAACAGTGATAGTACTTCTCATGAAGCCCTCAGACAATTACATTTTATGGCTGTTTTCTTCACATTTTGCTACCTTTATGTTACAACTGGCACCTCAGTGAGCACTTACGACAAAAATAACAAGCTGGTTCATACGCTCTAGCAATACTGTCCTGCCTTCACACCAAGATGGGACAATCACTTCTGTCACGTAGCACAGCCGAACCACAGGAACAAAGCAAGTTAGATATGTTGCCAACACACCAAAATTTACTATACACGCAAACATGTTCTTATTCATGTCTAAGGAGCTATGGGAAAGAGAGTATTCAGAGTAGATTGTCACTACAGAATAGCTCGTGCTCTTTATTACTCTTTTGTCTGAGGGCCCTTAAAACATGATCAGGAAACTGTGTGCAGATGGATTAAAGGTTCTGATGCAATGCCAGAAGGCTGACATTATTTACTTGAGACCCTGACAACCAACAACTTTCAAATGGCTGGATGCATGCCAGTCACACAATGAAAATTCCATTATTTTCTTGTGATCACAACACATTTTCATTGTGTGATGCAGGATGAGGTAGGCAAGGCTCTCCTGGAATGACACTGACTGAAAGCGGGCAGCTGCTGACAGAACTCAACTAGCTCAGTGCCCGCAGGTCAGGGGAAACCGGTGGTGATACCACCCAAGACACCCCAAAGTGATCTGATACTTTAATCTCTTAATTTGCTAGTTTTAATGTGGAAGAAACATAACTCTTCCTTATTTCATACTTAAAAAAGAGAAAAAAGAAGAATGGAAAAAAAAATTATACCTTATCCCCTTTCTCTTCAGGTTCATCTTCATTGAGGAATTCTCGTTTGGGATATGGAATCTGACAGCCAGCAAATACACTGGAACACAGCGGAGACACAACAAATATGAACATATGACATACTTTTATTTAATGCTATATTAAAGATACGTATATAATACAATTTAATTTCTATAATTTCATGGCTTGTTTCTATGAGTGAGTAGCGCTGAGAACACTCAAGACAGCAGCGAGATGCTGATTGTAATGGCAAAACTCTTTGTTGTTGGCATGAGGCCCTCATTCAGAAATCATGGTATGGCTGAACAAGCTTGAATGCTAGAACGACCACTTGTTGCTCCAGATAGCAACATACAGTGTGGTAGCAGCCAGATGTTACACAACACCTGGTTGAAGCATGCATGGCTCATTGAATAAAGAGCCTGATCCAAAGAGAAATAATGTCTTGCGAGTCCCTGCTTGACTTCCAGTGGTTCTGAAATATATTTGCCAATCATGACTACACAGTTATGCTCAATTAGCCTCTCAGATCTTGTTTAGAGAAAAAAGGCAGCTTCTAAATTTATGTGGCTACTAGGATGTAGAACATCCCTTCATGTTTATGGCAGATAATTCATCACAGTGTCTTACTGTCATTCATGAGGAGCTATAGTTCCACATAGGATAGTCTAAGGTAAACACTACACAGAAAATTATTGGTAGATGCTGACCACTACCAGTTCCTTAGATTTCTGTGCTAATTGCTGAAGGCATTTAAAATAAAACAAAATTAACATGGTGTTATTATGTAAAGTTTCTTAACAGTGCTTTATCCAGTAGTATTCTGGTTTATCCAAACAGAAAAAATAAGAGGAAGAAAAAAAACCCATTAGTCTCAGCTAGACTTCATTTGCATTCCAGTGACTGTTCCCTTCCTTCTGTGTTTGTTGCCTGCTAGCTGAGGAAGCAGTGAAAGCAAAGGTAGAAGTTTCCCTGCATTCAGATTCTACAGATCATAATGCTTCTGAAAACTGGGAAGAGAAATTGGAAGGCGAAGTTCTGTCACTAGCAACTGCATATATCATTTGAACATTTCCTCATAGTAAAATATACAGATATATAAAGTCCGTACTCTCAAGCTTTCCAAACAAGAAACCTCTGGGATTTGTGGTAGTCATTGATGTCTCTTCTCTCCTCATATTGTTATGACCCTGCACAAAAGGGCATGGGAACAGACTGTAGATCAGAGAACTGCCCTAGACCTAGGGGGAAGCACAATGAAACCAGGTAATGGAGAGCAGAGCTCCGTAAGGCTGTGCAAGGCAGAAGAGAACAGGGAGCCAATTAATTCCCTAAATACTGCAATAATACTGGCTTTGATAGCACATTCAGAATTACAACACCCGTGTAATACGGGGTTAATGCTCACAGTCAGTCCTGGCATCAGTAGATATAGAATCTTCAGGTCTACATTAACAGTTTCTACGGTAGCATGCCAGTAGCTACTACTTTCTTGTGGACACATGCAGACACCTGTGAATTTTTGAGCTGTCATCTCATATCAGGGATTAGCATTTAGCAGGAAGCCAACTTGAAGAGCAGAGAAGTGAGAATACATACTCTGATGTGGGCAGAGGATCCTCTTGAAAGTAAGGGTCCTGCAAAGCCTGCTCTGAGGTAATTCTCTTTGTAGGGTCCATAGTAAGAAGTTTCTGAAGCTGTAAACAGTAAAAATAGCAAAAAGTTTATCAAACTATCACTTTCCAAACTTGCAACTTGTGTAACTGCTAAATTATCCGTGGCTTGTCCAGACAAGACTAAACTATCATGTCATGCTAAACTAAGCTTCCAAGAACTAGAATGCATGTTCCCAAGAACACTATGGCTGCAAATGTCTCTCACATAAGAAACACTTACGGGCAGCTTGCAGCAAAAAAATAAAGCACCATATATTTCCCTCATCATAACACTGCCTCCAAACATTGTATCCTTTGTCTGTCAAAGAAAGGGCTATTGTACCACAACAGAAAATCTAAAGATATCCAGAATGTTTAAGTTATCTGCTTGCTCTCTTAATAATTCCCCTCCAACCCAGATGATTTAATGAGTTTCCTCATTCCAGGTGGTGCCATACACAACATCACTCTAAGTGAGATACTGTGCCTAACAATGATGTTACTTGTGAGCCAGTTTTCTTTGTCTGGTTTTCTGTAGCTTCCACTGTTTATATGAAAGTGAATAAAACAAGTTTGGATTCATTTTGCTTACAGGATAGCAACTGCTAATACAACATAGAAAGCCTGTGAGATTGGACTACAGGGTCTCATTCTTCTCAGCAACAAGACTCTGGCTGGCCTGACATGATAGCTATAAATATAATACTTGTAACTATTTCCAGGGCAGCAAGAAAAGATGCACTTACCTGGGGAGAAAACATTCTAACTTTCACATAGACATTAACATTCAATGTCAGTAAGCAGCATGGCACAATATCCTATTTTTTGGTAAGGGTCACTTGCCATCCTGCACTGGCCTATTTGGTATCACATTCACCCATTCTGTGTGTGCCACACATTCTGTATGCATTAATGTAATGTAATGTAATGCTAAGTCTTGACCAACAAAGGTTACAAAGCAGATGTCTTCAAAGGTCAGCCATCTTGCAAGGTGGAGTTTACCTCAAGAAATAACATAACTACCTTTGATATGAACAAGAAGTTTCAGCGAGCGTGTTTCAGAACACATACACCTTAAAGCTCATCACAGATGCATTTCTAATCTCTTGATTTGGAAGACCAGTGAACACTTTACTTTCGAGCTCTGCTGTTTTGAGGATCTTTCACAAGAGAAAAGCAGGCACTGAGCCTTTTTGCTATAGAATGGTCGTGGTAATTTAGGTACCTGTACCTCCTCAGTACAGTAATGAGAGGTATCAAAATAGGTGTCTGCGACCCGTGCATTCTTATTCAGAGCTCTGGCAGGCTCACCTATTTGAGAGCAACTTCCATCTCTGCGATCAACAACTAAACCACACCTGTTCAGCCCCGATTATTAAAAGGGAGAACTACCCTAGCTAAGAGAACTAAGTCTTCTTCATGATGTTTAGAAAACAGTCCTTAGACCTCAGAAAATTTCAGTTTTCACCCTCATGACTATATAAGGAATACATAAGTTACCAACTACCTATTTTATTAGTCATCTTGTAATAACCCTGCCTGATTCTCCATGATGAAAAGTTCATTTTTTTAAGATACATTTTTGCCACCTTACGGCTAGTTTTGTACTCTTCAGAGATTTGGTGAATATTTTCCTCTGGAAAAGTGGCCCACCCGCCCTCAACTTGGTGTTCACACGATTAATTAGTGTTAAAATCTAACATTTCCTTCCATAGAAGCAGGCTTTCTGGTGGTTTTCACCTCTAGTCAGAAGCAGAGAAATCCAGGTGCTAATTGTTACAACTGTGGTCGTTCCAATTAGACTTTTCCTCAAGATTATTTCAGTTTGTGTCCAGTAAGCTGAGTTTAAGAAATTTTGATTTTCGTGGATTCTCAGACTTCTGTGAATGTTTTTCTTCACTCACACATGCACAAAAAAAGATGTTTTGGAATGTACTTGTACTTTACATTTGTCCTCCCTCTACCTCACACAAGTCTTCAGCTTGAGCGCTCTTTAGCTCTCTGAAACAACGTTGAACCAAGGGATACGTAGTACTCAGTATCCTATTTGTATAGTAGATACAAGTGTAAGGCTGGGTTTACAAGTTTCTTGCAGATCAAAATTACATGAAAGCTTCAGCTCTTGATTATGAGCAGTTTAAGCATAATCTCAGCATGAACGTATATAAAGAAAACATATTTCAAAAATAGCAAGTCAGTGATAAATGGCTTTGTTTTGTCAGTGTTCAGAAGAACAGATGCAGATATTAATATTAGAAATACATTTCACTCCTACCAGCACAGTGATTTTCAATTTGGACTTACCAAAAGAAAGACTTTGCTGTCAGGCTTGACTTTGTGTTTCTCCATGTATTTTATGAGGCTACTATTGGCATATCTGAAAAATATTGTTCAAAGGCATTTCTGAAATAACAGAGCATTAAGAATATGGAACTGTACCACTAATCACAAAACATCAGCCTTTAATAAGTAAACCGTAGAAAGAACTGCTATCAGAACACACGTCATAGTTATCAAGCAGTTGACGCTCCAAGTATGCTTTTCACTGACAGAAGTAGTATCAACAGCGTACACGTTATTTCCATAGAACGTGCAACTTTTTATAGTGTATGGATAAGCTGTTGACATTGGCATATGACAGAGAAACTCAACCTGAAGTTCGCACTCTAGTTTTCCAAAGCAACTCTGACACAGAAGGTGTGCAGCAGTTCATAACAGTTAGGCTATTGTTTCCAGCTGTAATTGAGCAGAGAAGTTAACCATTCTGTCTCCCTCAAAAGAAAGAGAATCCTGAACTCCCTAATCTTTGTCCCCTGCATTATAGCAGAGACTGTTTTACGCTTGACACCCTTTGATCTATCATCACCACTAATTTGATTAATTTAGGCAAAGCAACTGGCAACATCAGAAGTAGGAAATTTTCAGATCCCAGACATGCTCTACATCACAACCTATTGATTGCATTGCCTTCTGACCACTACTGTACTGTCTCCAGATCTCTGCTGGTAAGAAGGGCTAAGGAGGTGCTTACCCTATTCCTTCTCACACAAAATGAATTAAGTTATCTTGAACAGCTAAGTTAAAGCAACCTCATTTGTATGCACTTGCCAGAGATTAAACGGCACTTACAGTGGCCCCTTCCAGAGAAATGATGAGGTCACTCATCTAATGCTTTTAACAAGCACTCGAGGAAGAGAACATTGTTCAAGCAAAAACTAATTTAAAACAGGACAGCTGTTATGACTTTGGGACCCAAACACTCCAAAATCACCTCCCCACAAAAAAAGTTTCAGAACAATAGGAGCCAATTTCTGCCTATCTGCTTCATTCACTGCGGTGTCGTGTTATCATTACTCACGTTGTTCTCCTGAAATCTTTTTGAAGAGTTGGATATTCTGGCATCTTTCTTATGTCTTCCCAATCTTTATCTTTGGTGGGGGCAAAAAAAAAAAAAAAAAAGGGAGAAGCATTTACAATTCTGGAAGTGAATGTTAAGTAACGCACACAAAGAAATATCTACAGTAGTTGTTTGATGTTCTACATTGGCAGTACTATTGTTCCATAATAGTCAGCATTTCCAAATCCATCATACTGATGGTTTCTTCGCACCTATGTAAACAACTCAAACGTTTAATGAAAATCAGTTACCTGCGGGGAATCCCATTACACTGAAAATGCGATCTAGCTGATCGTGATGAAAAGGATTACTTGTTTTGATGTCCTCCTGACGACAGTGAAATATAGGTTCCGAAGTCAATAATTCAGCAAATATGCAGCCAATTGCCCAAATATCTAAGAAAGAAGAACATTCATGTAAACTTACTGTTCTTCATCAGTATGATTTTCATTTCAGTACAACTTCTCAATAATCTGTGTAATAGCAGTAAGGTAAAATGCCTCACTGTATAATTACATGTGCATTTTAAAATAATGCATTAACATAATCACAAAAAAAGAATAAAATCTGGGAAAACTTTTTCAGTGTTTTATTTCCTTCACACAGCAAGCTTTCAAATTCTGTTTCAAGCTGTCCAGCAGCAGTCCAGCACTTAATGTATTCACAGCTGTGGCAGAAACCTACACAATATTTGGTGAGAACATACTAAAGGGCATGAAACTGATCACCAAAATGACAATGTTAATACCTCATTGAGCTATACATTGACCCAACAGTTGTATCATGTTTCAGAATAATTCCAACTAGGTAACGGATATACAAATATATAGTAATAAGAGTAAAGATTCAGATACTTAAAAAAAGAGTGCAGGCTGGTTTAAACAGAGAAAAAATAGCCTAATCTTAACTGAGTAGAAGAAACCCCACAGCTCTAATTATCACCACCAACATATTAAGAGTTTTGCACAAAAAGAATGCTTTATTATGCATCTTAAAATGAATGTGTGAATCAGTTTCTCACTGTTTGTCAGTGAGAAAAAAGCTACTAGTAGGGAAAAAAAAAAAAAAGGATTTTTTGCATTGACAAATATAATGTACATGGGGTATAACACTGGAAAAAAGATGTTGAGATGGGTGGAATAATGAACACATATTGCTAATGACAAGAGTGTAGAGTTTTGCCTGAGAGTTGAGGTTAAACTAGATGATCCTGGGAAACCTTCTGGATTTTATTAAATTAAGCATAAATATAGAAAACAGTTTATCCGTAGTTTAAAAACCTAGCAGGTAGCCTAACTGGAAATTGATCTAGTAGATTCAAAATGAAGAGAACACCAAAAGCCTCTTGGCTTTGTTACCTGCATGTAACTGTTATGAGACCCAAAAAATCCCACCTCCTGTTAGTGGTGTTTGAACTATATCACCTAAGATACATATCATTTCCTCATGGAAGAAAAAAGCACAGATCTCTTAATAGAATCATGAGGGATGAATAATAGAGAGTGAGTTATACTCTCTGTGCCAAAGCATGTCTGTTCCAAAATGTTACAAGCACAGAGACTGGGCTTTTAGAGGTGTCCCAATTTATAAGCTTTTCCACTTTCTTTATTGTAAAGTCTGATAACATCTCATTATTGGGCTTTACAATTTCAGCAGGATATAACTCGTTCTGTGTGTTACATCAATTTCTTGGGCTTTTATCTTTCTTTGATTTGTTGAAAGCCTTACCTGCACGAAAATAAGATCTACAGCTCTTGAGATTTCATCTGTTCAAGCAGGTAATGCAGCAAAATTAATCATGGAATCCTTTCAGTTGGAAGAGACCCTTAAAGACCATTTAGTTCAACTCCCCTACAATGAACAGGGACACCTACAGCTAGATCAGGGTGCTCAGAGGCCCATTCAGTCTGACCTTGAGTGTCTCCAGGAATGGGGCTTCTACCACATCTCTGGGCAACTCGTTCCATTGCCTCAATACCCTAATTGTAAAAAACTTCTTCCTTACATCCAATCTAGATCTCCTCTCTTTTAGTTTGAAACCATTTCCCCTTGTTCTATCACAACATACTGTACTAAAGAGTCCATTCCCTCTTTATAGCCCCCCTTTGGATACTGAAAGGTCACGATCAGGTCTTCCCAGAGCCCCCTCTTCTCCAGGCTGAACAGCCCCGGTTCTCTCAGCCCGTCCTCATACAGGGAGGTATTCCACCCCTTGGATCATTTTTGTGGCTCTCCTCTGGACAAACTCCCAACATGTCCATGGGTACAATTCTACCAATACCTCTTCCATCAAACATTCCACCCATCAAATCCATCTCTTTCCAATTTAGAGAAAAGGATTTTGACAACCTCCATCAATGACCTTAAATCACAATTCCTACTTGGGTAGTAGACATAAGTTATGTACTCCAGCGTGGAAATTAATTACTATTAGAAAAGTTGCACTTACATTTAATAGTATCTCCTCACTCATTTTCATACTAGATAGTAAGCCCATTTGGAGATGGTTTATTTAGAGGCCAAAGAGGTTGTAGCCCCCTTAGGTACCCTGGCTTTCTTCAGGACTCACTGTTCATCACATACTGAGAGTGAGGCCATGCCGCCACTCATTATTCCACTCACAACTGCTGTGTCTAAATTGATCTTTCCATTTGAAGAAAAAAATCACTAGTATTTGTGTTGAGAGTAAATTAACTAGGAAATCTCCCTAATGCTCCTAACACAGCAAATGGCAGAACTTTGTCCCTTCATACATAAGATGAACTGTGTGAAAGAAGAATCCTTGTGACAACGAATTCTCTCTCCTGACTCTGTGATTAATATAGAGAGCACACCTTAATCAAAAATTCAAAAAGAATGCAAACAACCAAGCCATTATAACAACTGAAAGATACATTGGAATAAACCATGATAGCTCCCAAGTTGTTATTTTACTTAGTATAGGACAAAAATTACTAGACAAGCCAAGCATGGAAATATTTTAAATCTGACAAGTCATCTAGTAGGTTATAGTGCTGGAGTTCAACCTTTTATGTTTCTTGCTATGTACTCTGCAGCTTCAAAGAATTAATATAAAGTACTTCATATAGAAAACTTGAAGGTTTAATTTCCGTAAGTGAAGATTAAACAGCTGGAAAAGGCCTTACAGCCTTGAAGCTCTAGCAGGTCAGAGTCTTCCCTTTGTGAATACAGCTCCTTTGTAACCTGATCTTGAACACATCCTTTGCACATATTGAAATCATTCTCAGAGCTGATGATTTTTTTTGCCCAATTTGTCAAGTTTCAACCCTATCATTTTTTTCCTTTTTTTTTTTTTTTTAAAGCAGCTTTCATAATCTACAGTAATTATTTTCAACACATGGGTTTTGTTTTTTCCTCTTCCTAGCAGGAATATCTTGTTAAATTTCACCAAGTTTAAGAACTTCATCAATATGAGCATCCCTCATAGGTATTAACCTACCACATTGTTCATGTTAGTCAACCAAACAAGAACTTCAGATCTGACTACAGAAAAATGTGTCAACAACTAGAAATCTCCGTCTGGTACCATTTCAAATGTTTTCAGTCTGTGCTCCTTAATAAGACCAATGATTATAGCATCCTAATAGAATCAAATAATCTAATCCGAGTAAGAAGTACTCCTTCAGAAATCAGACTTTACCAGGACAAAGCTAAAAACACATAAGCATTAATTTTCAGCCACAATGCATTCTTAGTCTAGAGCAAATAAATCTTTAGCACAACAGGAACTTCTTATAATGTTTTATTTACAATGAAATTGTTATACAATTTTTAGTGTACAAAAAGCAAAATTTTCTTCTCTCATTTCAACTTCATTCAGTAGGTAAGCTGTTTCATTGCTCCTGAACCAAAGCTGAACTACATACTGTATTCATTTTATTTTTTTCCCCAGAACCACTGAAAACTGGTTCACAGAGGTCCTACAAAGTTGTGCTGGATACGACATATTTTCCAATCTGATGTCTCAGAAGGATCTTAATGAATTTACCAGAGTGATACAATCATTCCTGTAATGAGGGTTCTGTTTTCTACAGTTCTCTCTACTATCATTAGGATTCAGAAACGATCTGTGGTAAAAGGCTTCTTCCTCAGTGAAACAGCCCAGCAGAAAAGGCATTATGAGGTGGGCTGCACTGAAAATATTCACAGGAAATGTTCTTGAAGGAATTAAACTTCTGAAGGTCCACAGACTGGACTGGTTAGTTTTCCTCAATTCAAATGTTAACTTGATTCCCTCATCTTTTTCTTTGCTCTCCTAGAGCACCAGACTTCTCACTTTCCCCAGGTTTACATCAAGCTCAACTGCAAGACAGTTTTGCTCTCTGTTTCACGAAGTAAAGGCCTTCATATCATAATCCTTTCCCTAAATTCCTCACTGAACAGCTTCCTTATGTCCTGTTCAGGACTTTTCCCTGGTGAAATATCCATCCACTATAAAAGTATATCTCAACTATTACAGAGTGATTTTATAAAAGGAAAAAATATTCAAAAAAGATGGTCTGTTGTGGGTGGTATGCATACACACAGATTATGTGAATATTTTTATGTCTGTCCACATCCCGGTTTTAAAACCTGTAATGCTAATAGCTTTATAGGTCAGCTAGTAAATCTGAGAAAATCCTGCATGACCCGCTCTACTTGAGTGCTGTGGCCAAGGAGCAACTACAAAAGGATGCCAATACAGGGCTGATTAAGTACACAAATACTCACATATTCTTTCTTTTCTATGGCAGAATTATCTAATTTCTGTATTTACTTTGGTATTTTGGAAACATTCTTTAAGAAAATTAAGACAATAAGACAGTTTATTGAGCAATAGCCTTGATTCTCATAATGAAATATCTTTTTCCACGCACATTAACTAAAATGTTTCATTTGAAGACAGGACAGAGACCAAGACAAAACAAACACTTTATATTTATTAACTGCACCCAGGAAAAGAAATGCATAAATAACTCCTGGTCATTCTTTAATAAAACTCAGTTGAAGAAAATAAATTAAGAATTAGAAAAGCAGTTGTTCAGCAGCAACCAGTTAGAGCAATTCATTATCAGCAAGGTTTCATTAGATAGCAACACTACTTCAATCGGCTTGGACTTTTTCTTATTTGAACACAAAGTCTAGACCGTAGAATATGTCTGAACGCTGGTAAGGGAAGGGAGTACCACATAGATGCCAGAATACAGTTTCTCATCAAGGGTTAATGCAACGAGCAGGCTAACCATTATCTAGTTTATCACATTATCACAGCCCAAATAAAATAACCCAGGCCACATGTAATAGCTACCATGCAAAGATTCACCGAAATTGCAAATCAAGGCAAGGAAAACAAATATCCTAAGAGATTAGAAACCTGAGAGGAGGCTGTGCTGGTCAACATGGCTATTCTTTTTTCAAGTAAATATTGATTTGTCTAGTCATAGAATCACATCTAGGTTGGAAAAGACCTTCAATATCATGAAAACCAAATTTCAACCCAGCTTACCAAGTCACATCACTAAGCCATGTCCCTTATTGCCACATCCACACATCTCTTAGATACCTCCAGGAATGGGGACTCCACTGCTTCCCTGGGCAGCCTGTTCCAATGCCTAACCACTCCTCTATGGAGAAATTCTTCCTTATATCCAATTTAAACTTCCCCTGACACAACTTAAGATCTACCAGGGGAAGTTACCTCTTGTCACTTGAGAAAAGATAATGACACTTCCTTTGCTGCAACCTCCTTTCAGGTAGATGTAGAGAATGATGAGATTTCCTCTCAGCTTCCCTTTCCCAGATTACATAATCCTAATTCCCTCAATTGCCCATCATCTGTCTTGTTTTCTAGACCCTTCCTCAGCTTCACTGCTTTTCTCTGAATGTATTCCAGCAACTCAACATTCCTCTTGTAGTGAGGGACCCTAAAGTAAACACAGTATTTGAGATATAGCCTCAACAATGTTGTGCACAACACTGGCAACTAAGATGACAACAGGGTGAAGTTTTCATGTGCAACATGCTTTTCAAAGGGAAGCAAAAATGGTATCAGGTAGTGGGCCACGGATCAGAAATTGACTATAAATACAGCAATGTTTACTAGCCTTTAACAACAAGCATCACAACAGGACTTGACTGAAGGACAAAGTTTATGCTGTAAAATGACCGAGATGAATGCTCTGCAGACAGAAAGGATACCTCATGGAAGTCTGAAGGATGCCCTTCTCTCACATCTGTACTAAGAATTTAATGAATTTCAGTGATGACACCTCACAAATTTTGAAGCAAATTGAATGAAATTCTGAGTTCAGTGAAATTGACTGCAATTTTCTGCAGGACTTCGGTGGGCCACAATTTCTTCATTCTCTCTACAAAGACTTCTTTTTAAGTTGTCAAAATATTTATTCTCCCATTTAAATTTCTCTTCTTCAGTGTATGTGCATTAAACAAAGACCCCGGGATGATATGATTTCAGGCTTCTGCTGTGCATTAGACACACTAATTTGTGCATTTAGACATTAACATGCAACACTACACTTAAATTATTATGGTGAGTTTCACAACACAGGTACAATAGACCTAGTATGGGGAGTGGCAGTAGGATGGAAGGCCCTAATAAGTCCTCTTGTGCAGTGAAAATAAAAATGCAAGCAACAATTCTACCTAGAAGAACTTAAATCTTTAATCTGCAGACCTTCACATATCAAAAATTTGTAAATTCCACATTCACAGTTCTGTACACAACTTCCTATGTTCCTTATGCAGCCCATATGCTGAATAAAACGGACATTCTGAAGGCAACCCTATCAGCAACTGTACCATAAAGCACAATAACTAAGTTGTGAACTGAAGTTTCACCAGCACTAGCAACTATCTTTTAAGTTCCTAATATCTGCCTTTAGAAGAAGAAAAAACAGAATGAAAACTAAACCTGTAAGAATTTTCAGCACTTGTCTTCCTAAATCTCATCTCTACCCAAATCCTATATATTTTTACCATCAAATCACACACACACACACACACTCTTCAGTTGTGATTCCAAGATTGCTACTGTATAAACTGCAGGTTAACTACATCAGCCAGCAGTAGAGTAGGCTAGCATCCTCGAAAGAAAGAACAGAACATGAAAGCTGGCCCATCTTCTATCTCCTCCCCTTCCAGAAAATGTGGTGAGTTCCAGCCTTAGGTGAAGTCACTTTAGGACAGGGAATTAGGTCAATGGGACAAGTGCTGAGTTCTGGTGAGGAAGTGTGATACTTCCAGAAGTGCTTTTTCCCTAATCCTAAGTCTCTGGATGCATCAGAGAAGGCAGAGGGGTATTATTGTTTTGACAGCTCCGGTACCTCCAAGATGCAGTAATGCATGTGCTGCTGCTTTTATTCCAGCCGCTGCAGTGCTCACACCTTGCAGGGGCCAAGCGTTACTTTGGCAAGCTGCCAAAGCTTTTCAGGGAAGCAAAAGCAGAAGAAAAATGTTCTTTTAGTGACAACTCATCAAAAGCACACAAGGCTCTGTAGCTTGAGGGCTACGTCCCCTTCCAAATATCAAACAAATACATCAAGTAAAGGAAGTATGAAAGCTTCCATCACACAGGTCACAAGAGCCTTTTAAGCTGCAAAGTGCCAGGCATAACTAACACAGAAGTTGTTACCGTTTCCTCCTACAGTGAGGAAGGAAATAAGAACTGGCAAATTTTGCAGCTGTTTGGAAAAACTTTGTAAGTACTGTTTTACAGGGAACAACCACATCTTTGAGTATTCACTTTATCACATGCAAATAACGATCAACAGTATCACCTAACCGTAGGACTGAGAGGACAGGAACTTCTGATTCCTTACTATGGTGCTTTGCCATTAATTTCCCATCCCTACACCATTTTTCTTCCCATTTTAGTTCATCACTGCACATAACATGTATCCAGTATTGTACAATCTATACACCACAAACAGCTCAGCACATCAGAAAATCGTTGCTATTTCCTGTGCTATTCGGAACCGCAGTAAATGAGAAGATATCAGTACATTTTCATTGCAAAAGAAGTACACTTTTTTCTCATGCCTAACTAAATGTAGAATTCTGTAGCAGAGTATCTTAAGAAACCAGCTGTTTTGTACACACTGGAGCTCTTTGGATGTTAACTCTATGCTAAATACAGTATGAGTTTATATTCTGCTGTGTACTCTCACTCGGCTTATGTCAGGAACCATTACAACTATTTTTACTAGATCTGACATGTCAACACCTAGAGCTGATGTAAGATGAACAAAAGGCCTGCCTATCTAGTAGTCTGAGTTAGTACAAAGGACATGTGCGAAGGGTACCTTCATGGCCTCTTCCAATTCACAAGCCAAATCAGTCTTTTCTGGGAGTTATTAAAGCTTTTGATGCCTACACCTTATTTCAGTCAACAGAGAATAACAACAAAGAAATTTTGCCTCTCAGATGCACAGAGAGGCTTCTTCTTCCTACTCAACAGATCACTTCACTGTATCTAAACACTTCTGTTACTAAGGATTTCAATCTTAAAGCTATTTCTAATCAGGCACTGAGAATAACTCCTACATAATTATATGCAACTATATTGGGTAGGCAACAAAATAAATGGCTGTGAAATGTAATTCTGCTGTCAGTCATAGCCATTGCCAAGAAGCCTACTTGTGAAGCAATCCCAACTGTCCCAGTAATAAGTCATTCTACTGAATCAGTACTGCAGTGTTGAAAGTTTCGGTTGATATCACGGAAATAATTGTGCCTCAAGATCAAACTGATGAATTAGCTAAAATATTCGACTGCACCTTGTTGTGATGGCAGATACTTGGGTTTCAAACAAGTTCTACACCCAAGTTACGTGAGTTTTTTTAGACACAGTAGTAAACACAGCACTTTAAAAGCCTTCATTACCACACTATTTGGCTAGCATAAAGTATTTACAGAACTAGGTTTTGTAACAGGTAGCCTTCTGGATTTTTAAGGGGCAATCTCATGTTGCATTTAAGAAAATAAAATCAGTCTTGTAAAAGAAGAAAAAATGAAGTACCAAGCATCTTTAAGATGCTTATGCATCAAACCAATCACTTGTTAATATACAAAAGGAACAATGTACTTGCAGTATTTCTCAAAGAATCACAATTTACCCTGACACATACAGAATGAGTATGAAGAGACAGTGGGCAAAACGCATCTCCTAGACTTCTTCAAATGCTGACTCTCACTTTCTCATGTCATCATTTATTTTCCACTTCCACATCAGCATCCATTATTTGCTCTGAGCTACAGAAGACATCGCAAGGAGAACTCCTGTCTTACCACTCAAAATCATATTTTGAACTGAGCTCCCAGAATAGGTGCTTGGGGAGGTTGGAGAATCAGTCCTACTGCTGCAAAGCTCACCTATCTAGTAAATGACAAAGTCAGTGAGATATACAAGGGAAGAACATGCTTGCTGTTGCGAAGCCCTGTGTTTATCAGCAGTTGGGCAGAACATAAAATCGATACTCTCAGGGAAAAAGAAATTAGAAGGAAAAAAGCAGGACTAATACTATTGTGGGCAGGGAAGGTTTTTTTGTTTGGTTCTTTACATATATGGGGCTAAGTATAGATGGATTTTTGTAGGGCCCTCTTGCTCAGACTTCTCTACACAGTTATTGCTATAGAAGATAGTCTGCCTTCTAGGTATTCTTTAGGTTATTTGATTCGTCCTTCTTTAAAACAATCCACGTTGAGTTAAGTCATAATAATCACCGTGTAATAGAAAATCTGCCGAAGTACTGAATAAAAAAGCAAAATCATCTGGTTTGTCCTCTCAAACACTTTGCAAGGGAAGAAAATATTGAGCACCTGAAAAAGTATGGGGTGACCACAGGTGGTCAGAACAATTGGCAGGTTCAAGGTGGGAGGTCCATAAGGTGTATTTCTTAATAACAAATGCTAAATTACACCCTAGGTTCTCAGGCAAGTGAATCTGGTCACCGACTTTAAAAACATATATATATAAATCCATAACACTTACTGGAGCTCCCTATTAACTGATTTTATCTTCAGGACAGTAGTATTAAGTAGTATTCTCCTTTTATAGATAATGAAGCAACACATGGGATGGATTAAATGACATGCTGTAAGCTATATTCAACACGTGGGACTGAATCTGCATTTAAATCTAAGTCTCCTGAGACCCAGCTTATTCTACTACAAGATAACATTTCACTGTCTGCCCCACATTAGAGTACTTTCCCTGGATTTATATCAGAGACAGGTCTGACCCAATGCACTGTGAGTCACAATTCTTATTCTCCTAACTCTTAAGCTTGTATCTACTTGAACACATACACCAGACTCTAAAGAGCTGAGAACAGCTATGGGCTTTACCAGCTTACTTTCAGACATCAGTATATTTAAGGAGAGAGGGCAATTGAGCAGTAAGAAAAATAGAATTGAAACAGTTCAAATATGTCAAACAGTCTAACAATCCTCTGGATTATATCCTGTGAGCTGCTGTCACCATCCCAAGTTTCATAAAATACTAATTAATGTTGCATTAAAATGTTCTATTTAAAAGACTTAATCATAAATACTTTACATTTTCTGGTGACTGCTACAGTAAGATTGTGGAGTATAGTAAATTACTATAAATGTTTCTTCTTTTAAAGTAATATTTTAGAGAACACGGTGAAGTAAAATAAAAAACAGCAGTAGGTCATATAGCACCTGCAGTAACTAGATAAAAGAGCAACAATTAATCTTCAGTATTTAAAGGTTTTGCTCCTCAGAAAGAGAACAGCTGTGATAATCAAAATGAGATCAGTTTACTATATGCCAAAATAAGTTCACGATAAAATGCTATCTGAATCCAATTACTTCCCAAGTTGTATAACATCATCCAGGGCAGGAACAAGGCTCCCTTCCTGGTGTATCCTCAGTTTCCTTTTCAGAGTGCATAAATCAGTATTTACTCAACTTCTTTACTATTTCTCTTCTAGTTTTCCAACAACCCCTTAGCCTCCTGAAATAAAGTAATGAACATCACTATGTAGCAATCAGGAGTTATCTTTCATTCCGGCTACAGATTTACTCTTCTTAATCATCTCAGGTACATACAAAGCACTCCCCATGCTCCCCATGGGTCCACAGACCACAGGTGTGGAACCATCACTGCAATTTTTTTTTCCCCCAAGTCTTCTGGTTGGCTCCATTTGTAATTTCAGGTTTATCAGATTCTTCAGATAGGTCTTAAACTCTTCCCACCAACCTCTCCCAGATCCAGAGGAAGCTGAGGCACTGGTCCAAGATTTCCAGAGGCCTCACAGCCTGGCCAGCATGCCAACAATCTGCACACACAGTGAGTACAGCTGAAGCATTCAGAATGTGTGGGACTCGATATACAGGCAACATGAAGCACGTGTACATATTTCCATCCTAAATCCTACATAACACACCCCAGATAGCTCTCTTTTTTCTTTCCTGCATAAAGTTGAACTAAGTTGTTGAAGCTCAAATGGACCTCAGCATTTATTATAAATTAATTCCCTTTGATACACTTAACATTTTCCTGGGACATTTACATTCAAAGGCATTTGATAACAGACTATAACCTCTCACACATTTCCAGCTTCCATATCCATATTTTTGTCTGGAAACAGAATGAGGTGACAGTGCACTGCCCAAGCTTTAAATTACAAGTTTTCCATATGTAAATCTTGCTCAAACTCAAAAATGCAGTTCCCACATGGCCACTGCTGACATTGCTACTGACTTGCAAGCTAGGTTAGTGATTTAAGCTAATTAACTAACTTGGGCTAAGTAACTCATAGAGACATTTTTGGTTCTCAGACTTATTTTTTCTAAATAAACAAACCCTTCCTTTTCTGGAGTGGAACAGGTTTTTTTTGTCTTACTAAATGGATTGCTGAAGGATCGCTCCGAAGAACTCTTTTGCCAACAAAATCCAAACAAGCTAAAACTTTAGAAGCCATGTGATAACGTTTATCACACACACTGTTTCTTTAGTTAAGGCAAGTGGAAAGGAGAAGTAAGATAATGTTATTTGATAGCACTGCTGACTACACAAGCTACAACTTGATAAAAAAAAAAGTCTTAACTATGTGATTTCCTTGATATACTGCTCTAAGATGTCCAACAATGAACCACAGTAGAGAGTGTCACACGCTTTCCTAAAAGCCTATGACTAGAAGTTCTTACTAGTTCTACTTAAAATTGTAGTGCAGGCATCTTTGCCACGTCAACCTTGTTTCTTCAGTATTTTGAGTAGAAAAGCACTTTTCTATTGTGCTGGATACCTTCTGAAAGTTCAGTAATTTTATTAATGTCAGCATAATCACAAGCATTTTATATTTTCCCAGTCACGTAGTTTCACCTTGAGTTCGTTCAAAGTGACTTTCTTTGCATGTTTTACTTCTTTGTTAGAGAATTAAGATCAGATGAACACATGGGAACAGATTCTGGTTTTTAATTATGGTGCTGGAAATGCAGACCAAAGCTTCCACAGGTTACAATAGATTTAGTATAGATTTATATTGTGGTAACAGAACAGAAAGTGACCTTTGGCTTCCTCAATACCATTTTCCCCTATCTGTATTCATCTTGTAAGTCAGTTGCTTGAAACTGTGGTAGCAGATCATATAGGAAACTTTATTAACAAGTAGGGCTTAGATTTACAAACGTTCACTGTTCAGGAAACTAAATATTATTCCACATGAATGACTCTAACATGGACTTTTTACTACCCTTTCAACATGCAGTAAGCAAAAGCTATTTCCCTGTTTCCAGCAACAGTACTTTCCTGACACCGAAGTCTCCTCAAGATATATTATATTTGCAATGAACCACTCCTTGTTCAGCCAGCAAATAAATGAAAAGTACAATCTTTCATAAGGATGAAGGGACACGTTAAATATAGGGAAAAAATGTCAGTAAAAAACTACCTCTAAAAAAATGAAATATGCTTATATATTGTTTTGTGTAATACCTAATTCTTTCTCAACAGACCGCACTGAGTCCAATTCTTCCCCAAAGTCAAACCTACAAAATGTAACACTGGCTCAGAAAACAAGACACACACACACATGGAAAATCACATCTGAGACAAAAATCAAATTCCATTTTCATTCTTTGGTCATGCACAAGGATTATTTATGTGCAAGAAAGCATATCTAAAGGTTTTATTACAAGAACAAAAATAAATCAGGCTATAGTAGACTGTGTCCAGGGTATCATGAATAAACTGCTAATAATTTCAGAAGCACACCTTCTGGTATGCATATTATATGTGAAGCTACGATGAGGAAGAAAGTATGAAATACGGAGTACAGAAAATTAAGACTGAAGTCAGTAAAAACTTCAGCAAACATCTGAATTACAATCAGCACTGCTGCTACAGTGCCATGTGTTGCAGTAGAGAACTGGTTACAATGCATTTCTAGTAAGTTCAAACAAAAGCATTTCTCAAAGACAAAACTTGAAGAGAACAGACCAAAGCTGGTATGATGGTGCTTTTAGGCTGATTTTATTGATATTTATGAAACACACAGAATTATATTATACAGAATGCATATGAGAATAGCTCTGTAAAACTAGAAGCTACACCAAAATTTACTTTTTCATAAGTTGGTGTATCAAATTGTCCTTATTCTAAATGAATATATTCACGTGAATAGCAGTTAAATGAGAATCTTACATAATTTATGAGTGATTACTAAAAGTGATGCATTAGGGCTCCTGAGGATTATGTAATTTTAAAATAATTTTATTTATTGCACAGAGATTTAATAGAGCTTTAAGAGTTGTACCTCTGCCAAAAACATTCGCATATTAACCTGCAACTCTCAGTAGCACGACGAGCTCATTAAGGCAGCCTTGCTATAGTTGCATACAAGGCTAGAAGCAAAACACAAGTCTGGACTCATTATTAAATGCACAAACATCATTGCTGTCATTTTGTTACCAACTCCTTCCCTTTACCTCAAAGGGAAGATCACCTCCATACGTCTTCCTTTCCTCTTCAGTTACATGCTCCTCTAATCCTTCATTCAGCCTTCAAACCTCACCTTGCAACTTTTCTCGTTTCCATTTCTACAATTATTTTATTAGCCAAACCCCATTTTGAATGTCCTCCGTACGCACACTGTATGCTATGTACACTACTCATTCACATCTCTCTTGGAGACTCATGGGTGTGGGTCTGATACAAGAAATAAGATTCTTAGAAATAGGCCAATCTAGATCTCTCTGAAGTAGCATCACCCTCCACAATTTCAGAAGGCCTCCTCTGGCCTAGTATAGGATGCAGAACCCTCTGGGCAAGAGCCAAGTAACTTAAGACCTCAGCAAAAGGAGTTGTGGGAGGAGCTAAACAGACTATAGCATCAGGGAGAATGAACAGGATGTGAACACACTTATCTCAGGGACCTTGCAAAGGTTTCTGGAAGATGTTTAGGTAAATTTCTTCACATTCTGGTCGAAGGATAGAAATGCAGGTTGTCTGCTTGCAAGACTGAATCTATGTATTCCCCAAAACTGCAACATACAGCTTTGATGATGAAAGCCTTTCTAAACTGTGCTCCTTGACTGCAGTCATGAAGAAGCCCTCGTGGCCTTTTTTATGGTTCTTGCACATTTGGGAAGGCAAGATGAACAAACAAGCATTTTGTTCAGTACAAATCATCTTGCATTGGATTCTAAATGGCAGACAAGAGCAGTAAAGAAATCTGAAGTGTCAGTCCACATCAAATAAGTCAGATGACAGTTCATTCAATTTTTAAACTTATTCAGTATTCTCAATGCATAAGGATTGGTTTGATAAGCAGGAGTTATTTGAGACTGTGAGGCCTTACTTAAAAACGCAGGTCTACAAAAGTGAACATCCAACCAGGATACTAGTTGATGATGGCAAACATTGTAGTTTTCTGATCAGAAGCCCACATAGTATTTCTGAAAATGTCTATGACAGGAAAATACCTGCAACTGCAAAGAAAGCCTCCTCCACATACATACGGGAAATTTAATTCCTTTCAACAGAAAAAGAACTGCAGAGGAAGCAATATCTCTGATACATTGACCTAGCCACACAGACAGGATACCTCTTGTGCACTTCAGTGTTTTTATTCTCTAAATAGTTGGGCACAGAGGCTGATTGTGCTTATGAAGCTTACTAAGAGGGAAGGAAGACAAAGGCTGGGCTACCAACACTTCCTGAACATCAGAAGATCTCAGGAGTGAATCTGCAGAGCGTATGCAGTGCACGAGACTCTCCTTATCACACCATACACATCACAGAAGCACGTGGACATAGAGCACCCCACTGTTTCAGTGGATGAAAACCACTTAAACAGCCGTAGGTCTTTCATTTTTAAAGATGCTAGAAGACTGCACCCACATCAGAAAACTATGTAGACCAATGTAAACAGTATTTTTATTAGAAAAAAAATAACAATGAAGAACTAGCACATTTTAAATGTGTCACACTACCCTTAAGTCATATTGAAATAAAATAAAATAAAATAAAATAAAATAAAATAAAATAAAATAAAATAAAATAAAATAAAAGTGCCAAGTCTTCAAAGAGTTTCAGCCTGAGTACTGGATTGGATCATTCTCCACCTTCTGCTCCTTCAGGGAGAAATAAAAAAAGAAAAAAACTAGCTAGTCAGCTGACTGCCACATCTACCCTAAGGCTATCCTCCTTCAGAAGACTTAAACACAAGAACTTACCAATAGCCTTTGTGTAATGTCTGGCTCCAAGTAGCAGCTCTGGAGCTCTGTACCAGAATGTCACCACAACTGGATCCAAGTCTGCCAACGGCTTCAAAGGTGAATTGAACAATCTGGCAAAGCCCATATCAGCTGGGAAAGAGACAGAACAAAAAAAAAATCTTACTCCAAATAGAAAGCCAGAATTGAACAACATTGCAAGAAAACAATTAGGACTAAAGTTCAAAATTGTTGAAATTCACAAATCCAAGTTTCTAAGTAATCAACAAATAAATTTGGTCCAGTATTGTTATGAGTAATCTTAGGCTACATTTCATTTACTTCCTTTATAAGACTGTGAAGGATGACATGCAAGTGTTTTCATCATGGTACTGTTAAACTATAAATAATACAGATACAAATAAATCTCTAACAGAAGCATAAGGTAGGAAACTGGTAATGCTTATAGAATCAGATAATATCCCAAGTTGGAAGAGACCCACAAGGACCACTGATTCCAACTCTGGGCTCCACACAGGACCAATATTCAAAATCCTGTGTCTAAGTGCTGCCCCAATGCTCCTTGAACTCTGTCAGCTTGGAGCTGTGCCCACTGCCCTGGGCAGCCTGTTCCACGCCACCACCTTCTGGTGCAGATCCTTTCCCTAACCCCTAAGCTGACCCTCCCCTGACACAGCTCCATGCTGTTTCTTCAGGCCCTATCGCTGTCAGCAGAGAGGTGACAGAGCTCAGTGCAGTCCTTCCACTTCCCTCCCTTCTGCCCTTTCAGCTAAGTAGTGGAATTGATGATAAAGCAAGATAATCATGTCCAAAGTGGGTAACGTAGATGAAATAATAGCTATTGTGAAAAATAGGGTTAGAAAGGAGTTTTGAGATGCAGATCCAAAAGGAGTAGGCCTCTAAGTCTAGTGTGTCCTTTCTTTTCCATTTTTCCATACGAAATTGTGTGAAGCACTGAAATGACAGCTCATGTGACTGCATGACATTTATCTAAAGTCAAAAACAAAATGACTGCAGTATAGATTGTTTTGCATTCTCCTCCTTCAGAGAAGCGAGTAAATAGGAGTTTACGAAATTTGCTATTGTACACTGTTATAGAGGTGTATTTTAAATGTATGCATTGATTTCATATACATCAAAAATTCTCTCTAAAAACAAGTTTGTAAGTAACATGAAGGAATGCCAGAAAAAAAAGCACAAAATCTGGATGTGTATTCAAAAATCATATCTTATCCAAATCTGTGATTTATCTTCTACCCAAGTTTTGTCTGAATCTTTCTGCTTCCAAAGTTATGAAATGTATGTTTCTTGCAGTCACCCATACTAGTACAAGCATACGAATAGAAACTGCTTAACTGATCGTTTTCAAATGCAACAACAGTAAACAAACAGAAATGATGTTCCTTCTTTGTGTTTACCACATGTCTTATTAAAAAAAGAAAAACATAGGACCATATGACTAAGGCTTAAGAGCTGCAAAGGTAATGAAATTTGGGATAAAAACCATCACTGTTGTTCCCTACTTTGATAGCCAAAAAGCTTTTGCATAGCAAAGCTGCAGACCTCTGCAAACGTGTGCTGATGATGACAACATAAAAATACTTAATATAATGTATATTTTTTTAAGTAACAATGCTATACTAACTGATCTTAGCTGTGCAGTGAAATTTTCTTCAAAATATTTACCTATTTTGACTCTTCCTCTTTCAGGACCTTCACCCATTACCAGGATGTTTGCTGGTTTCTGGAAAACCAAAAGCAGAACATTTAGTTGACCAACCACTGATCATTACTTTTAGGAACAATAAAAATATCTACATTTATTTTGTAAAAACAGCCATTCTTAAAAATAAAGTATCCTTATTCTTCTACAATTACCAGACATTTGTTTTGCCAACATTTGGTTTTAATGCCTAGTTGTCAATTTCACAATTTAAAAGAACTGTAAAGTACTTTGACATTTCACAGTAAGAATTGTAATCTTTTATTTCATTTGCATTCCCATTTTTTACCAGAACAGTCATGTTATACTCGGTGATGTTTACAGCATACATCAAAAATCTGGCAAGATCTACTTTTGCCAGGAGAGCTTATCAAAAACTATGTCAAATATTAGCATGCAAATGTAGAGCCAAGAGTTGCTTTTGTAACATACAGTGAGACTTTTAGAACTACGATTGGGTTTTTTAGTGTATCAATGCTAAAAGCTATGTCTGCAAAAACATTTTTTTCCACAAAGTAAGTTGATTTTATGTTATAATAATTTACATATAACAGGAATATATACAAAGAGCTACATCACAAGCTTTTTTGCACTGTAGAAGGAATTCCTACAGGTAGGAAAAATCCTTATAGGCATTTTATGTAGTCTACAGTTGTTCCCAACAGGCTGTTTGTGAACATCATATAAAATCTGCACATGACATCACAGCAATTGTTTGGCAATTAGGATCTAGATTCCCTCACGCATCAATAGGCATTCCTTGGAAGCTTTTGCCCCATTGTTTTAACAGCTGCAAAATAAAACTGAACAAGATTGAAAACATTAAGTGATTTGTATGAAGAGATAAATAAACTTTCAAACCCAACTTTTGGAAGGTTTTCATCCAAACATTAATTATATTTTAATACGCTACTCAAATCCCCAGTGCCTGAAAAGGTCTGCCCAAACGGGATTTGTTTAAGAATCAGAGACACCAGAATCTCACTTTGCTTCTTCATTTCTAACACTTGCTATTATCTAACTGAAAAACAATACAAACTACAGTTACAAGTTTGGCTCAAAGTTGCAGTTAATTATTACATTTATAAAGTCTTTGTTTCTTTACATTTTTCCTTTCTTCCCCCCTTCCCATTCCTCCCTCCCTCCCCAGATAAAACAAAAGCACACCAAACACCACTACTTCAGCTATTTATTCACCTTACCATCTGGTCCGATTAAGTCATTTCCCCCTTCTTACCCCTGCCAAGTGCCAGATATTGCTTCTTTCCTGACTGTAGCCACAGCTTCTCTTTCCCATCTCTTTCTAACTGTCCCAAGATGCCATTGCCTCTCTTTCAGTCCTCTACACTTTAGAAACGAGCACCATCTCCTGCATTACTTTATTTTTTATAATTATTTTATATTTTTTTAATAATTATAATTTTATAATTATTTTATAATTCCTTTTTTTTTTTTCATTCCCCACCATACTTTCAGAAACCACTGAGAAGGGAAAATATGCTCCCTTCTTAGAGAAGGCAATAGCTAGTTTAATTAATTGTAAGTTAAAACTCTTCAAATCTACCACTAAAAAAAACCTACTCATTAGGCACTCCTTCCCTTAAGTTGATTAATGCTATTAGATCATCAATTGCTCAATGTTGGTAAATTAATAATGATGCCAATTTTAAAACGTAAGAAAGGGCTTCTGCCAGTTGATCTTAGTCAACTGTCAACTGCAAAAAAGATTATACTTGCTTTAAAGGAATATTTAAAGATAGTGAAAGCTGCACTTCAAGGCAAAGGTACTACACTAAGCTGAATGTCCTGGAGAGCAGATCACCTTCTACCTATTCAGAAACTAGACAGGAAGGGAAGTGCGTAAGGTAGTAAGGCATTTTATCTTCATCATAAATCATATAGATAAATTGGCCCAATCAGAAAAGCAACAGTTCAGTTTCCTCATCGGAATTCTTCCCTCCGCTCAGCAACCTTGATTGAGACTTGAGTACAAATTAAAACTACTTCTATAGATCTTCAGATTCAGGATTGGGTTTTAGGCACTACAAAATGCATTTAGTTGTCAAGTGAACAGAACTGATAAAAAAGTAATTACCACACTGATTTCTCCGTTAGTTCTTTTCTCCACAGAAGAACAAATGTTGTGAGAAATAAATTGTGTAATATCAGAAGTTGTGCTAAGATAGAAGTTAAAAACTAAGCAGATAAAGCAGGATTCTCAAAACAGCTCAAGACTTGTATTTTATCCAGCCCAGAGCTGGACTCGTTGGTCCCTGTGGGTCCTTTTTAACTCAAGATACTCTGAGATTGGATGAACACTGCTCAAAAAGAAATACAGAAGTACAGCTTAAACCTCCCTGCCAATATCCCATTACATGTTGTTGCCATGTGAAGGATGGCAGCAGAGGGGCAGTCTGACACAACAGCATCTGATATGGAAGCACAGATGAAGCAAAGGTGTGTCACTGAATTCCTCCATGAGAAAAAAAAGACGTTCATTGACACTTGCTGAATGTTGATGGGGACCAAACAGTGGAGGTGAGCACAGTGAGGTGGTGCTTTTCAGCAGTGGCGACAGTGATGGTGGGTCACCTCCACTGGTACAGATTTTGATGACAGCACCATGCAGGCTTTGCTCATTGCCAGTGAAAATGCACAGCTAATGGTGGTGAGTGTGTTGAAAAATAGCGTTCTGTAGCTGAGAATTTGCTCTATCAAATAGTGTTATTGTACTCCTTGTTCCTGCTGCAGTTTCCACAGAAATAAACAGGAGGCACTGCTTTCAGAGTGACCTACACATGATTTTATGGCCAGCATTCAGATGCTCACAAGGTGCCCACTGGTCTGCAGATCGTTGTCTCAAAAAGTAGTTTGCACTGTGGCAGCTTTCCAAGAGGTGAGAAGTTCTGGTTCAAACACATTCCTTAAGTCAGGAGAACGCATCCAAACCTACTTCTCATTTCCCACACAAGCAAATTAACTGCTTGTTTATCAGCTACAAATAGATAAGAACTTTCCAGAGTTCCTTCTGTCAATGAGAGCTGTTCTCCAGTTAGGAAAGCATTTTAACTGAGTGTACACTGAGCCACACAAAGAGTACCACTATGCTAATAGTTAACACGCACCTTTCTGAGACGATACAAAATAGCCAGTTCCTGCGCCCATTAATTTGTGTTTACTCAAAATAAACAGCTTCAAAGAGCTTAAAATGTATGTTACATATTTGGTGGGCTTTTTATATAATAACTGCTTAAACACTGAGAATTAAACCCTCACATGTCCCCACCACAAGCAAAACACAGAGGCCTCACTGCAAGCAAACCAACTGGTTCCCTGCGGTAGCAGCTCTGCTCCTTTCAGTCTCGAGATCTAAGGACAGCACCGAGGCAGGGCAGCAGACCTGCAGGTTCTCCAGGTTGAAGACAGGACTGAGGTGTTCCACAGATTTTAATTTGGAATCAGAGAACTTCAGGAAAGTAAGTGTGGAACATCACTGTCATGATGTAAGGGAGAGGACTGCTAATGGGAATGTAAACAACTTCTGCTATTTGGAGAAAGAAGAACGCATTAGTCTCATCTCTGAGACTAGGAGTTTTAAGTAGGAGTTTTAAGTGTCAAAACATTTTACTCTGAGAGAGTCACTCAGAAGACTACTTTAGAATTACAGTCTTCTACCACACAGTTAATGGACAATTGCAAACAGAGGAGTTATAAAGCTCCATACCTCAGGTATGTTCAGAGCACTTGAAGGTTATAAACTCCTCTCAAGTTAATGAAACAAATTTTAGAGCTGTGTAATGATGGAAAATTTCATTTTAGGTGGAAAAAGGTCCAAATGGTTAAGGGAAAAATCAGACACTTCAAGTAAATCATATTACTGAGAGAATAGAACTTTATTCAAAAAAAACTGGGAAGCCCTACTCAAAATCATTAGCCACCTCCTCCATAAAGGGTGAAGTAATTCAGCAATGGCTCTACCTCTGAATAAGTTACATCCCAGTTTATATACTCTCTACTTCCCCAAAACTCCTCCTTAGCTGGGAGCTCAAAACACCAGCTGCAAAGCAAAGCGATACTGCTGCCTTTCCACATAATTTGTTGCTATAGGAACAACAGAAACAGTATGAGTTCGAAGTCTCACATTTAAGATCAGCCATAAAATTGAACAGACAAATCCCTGCTGAGCAATACAGTTGAGGTTTGACTGTCTAAAGAGCATTTGCAAAACAAGCAAGGTCAACAGCAACAAAAAACTGGAGCAAAAATCTGAAATATCTGGGAAAGAAAAGGAAAGTAGATGACTGTGTTAATGGAGTACTTACAAGTAATAAGCACAGTTAATAGCATTTACTTTTCTGTGTCAGTGAGACTGTGGGAATAAAGCTATTAGCAGATCTTGGTGGGAGATAGATGAAAATGTTAGGCTAACAAGTATGTTTTCAGAAATAACACAGATGTCATAAATGGGACTCACATGGACATCCATAACATCTCAACCAATGGGCTCCTATTTAAATATTATATAGCAGATTAGAAGAAAGGCTGAAGGAGAAGAAACCATCCACAGCCTTCAAAGAGCATAACAAGGCAAAACAGGAACAAGAGCTTAACAATAGATGGCAATACTTCAGTTTTAATGCTTATTGTTATCTCCTTAAGTATAGTGGTGACACTGTTCTTAAGAGATTGGGTGCAGAATTACATTCCTATGAGAAAACCTCCGCAGGGACACAGCACTTTCCATACACCATTCTTTATTGTTTATATCCAAAAAAAATGTGTTTCCCTTTTGGAATGCATCACTGGACAAAGAATAATCTGAAATTAGGAGGCTTCTATTGTGAGAGATACTGCAAGTCTTAATAAAAGCTCTCCTCAAAATTAAAGAGATTGGCTTGTGATTAAGTCTTTGCCTGTCTTAATTTAAAAAAATCTGCAAACAGCAGTGTTGATACAAAGATGCACTTTCAATTCACAAGCCAAAGAAAAAAGAAGCAGTGGTGATTTCAGCTGACTTTTTAGTACACTACTCCACAGATGAAAAGTTCCCAAATGAGATGACTCTGTACAGGCACTGCACACAAGACCAATGAGCCAGAAACGAAGAGGGAGCTGCTGATTTTTAACAAATGTGCAAATAAAACTTTTGCTCTTATCTGCAAGGAA
Organism: Gallus gallus; assembly: GCF_016699485.2. Lineage (NCBI taxonomy): Eukaryota > Metazoa > Chordata > Aves > Galliformes > Phasianidae > Gallus > Gallus gallus. Next base: position 66,145,673 of record NC_052534.1, on the reverse strand, counting down.
ACGTAGGTGCATTTCTGCTCTTAAGCCAATGCTATTCAAACCCGGATACTCTCTTCAGACAAAGCCTGCGTACTGCTACTACCGCTTTTGAAAGCAAAAGATGTAATTAATGTAGGATTTGGGGAGGAGACAGAAAGAACCATTTCTTTAATGATTCCAGTATGTACTGCAAACTTCCAAATTATTACCACTTCTAAGAAAATGTTTTATCATCACTTCCTTTTCCTATTTTAGGAAACCATTTGGTCAACATTTTTCTGATACTGAAGCAACAGACAAAAACATACCATAAAGAGCAAAGTATGTCTTCACATCTGCTTCCCATTACAACCCCTACATAGTGTGAACTCTTATTAGACTTAGTGCTCTGATTATGCAGCACCACTTTCAACTCATTTTTTCTGCTAAGTCAATTTTCTGGTGATGCTAACGCTTATATTAGCTGCCTAGATTTGTAATCCACCGTCTTCTTTCACTATTTCTCTGTGCATTGAAACCATTCACCTTGCAAAGTATCATCACCAAATCCCAATCAGATATCTATCATTTCATTAAAATCAATAGGAATTCTATTATCAAATTGAGCAAGGCCAAATATAAACTCGATCATCTAAAACATGAAATTGATTGCCTAAAAAGGCAGTAAGATTACAAAAGTTGCAAAACATTTTAGAACAATAATTATTCAAATGAAGCCAAAACTTGTTTACATCTGAAGAGGTAAAAAAAAACCCATGCAAACTACGTAAGTATTTGAAAGCACAGGAACCAAAGAAGACCACAGAAAGCTTTTAAAACTGAACTAAAATAACGTCAATAGTCCAGAAGTCATTATGCATTAAAAGTGAAAATACAAACAAATGTGGACATGTAAAACTTCACAGCTAAGTGTTACCAGATTGTTATCTTTAAAATATTTCGAAGACATACTTGATAACCATCAGAAGAATAACAGTGACAACAAAGATATTTTCAAATGTACTCATGGTATGGAAGAAACTCATTTAATGCATATATATGTATTTATTAATACGGTAATAATAAATGTGCTAGCACAACTCTTTATACCTACAGTCTTGCTCCTTATAAAAATTACTTTTAAGTGAAATCTATACAGAAATGAGAAGTGTGGAGGTATATGCCACTATCCAACAACAATAAGAAAAAACATTTACATAATTTTAAGAGATGGAAATTCTATTCCATCATGAACAATGGCATCAGAGAAGATTGTTAGGGACTTACGTATTTCATAGCTGAGGAAAGGATGTGACCAAAATAATCATTAATTTCAGATACCAGAAATTCTAGTAGCAACAAGAAGCATAGAATTTATCTTGAGCTCTGGGACTTGCACCGAAATGAATTACTGCTAGTGACAAACTGTGTAGAAGATAGCCAAAATATTTCCTTGGAATGTCTTAGATAAAGATTTTGGTTAAACACATTCCTTGCCTGTATCCATTTTGTGTCGAAGGGGGAAATGTACTGCTTTCATATCAAAGCTAGCTATCAAAGAAGTATTTCTGTGTTTATATATTCTTACAAAAATCCTCTATGCAAAGAAAAGCAGAAATGCTAAAACTATGTCCAGATCTGCACATACTAAAAAGAATAAATAGTTATCTAGCCCATAAGCAACAGCAAAGAGGCAACTACACAGGCTTCAATACCAACTGATTCAAACCATCATAGGACTCTGGATGCTTTCCTGGATCATCATTCAAAAACCATACAATACTCTGGGCTGTAGGGAACCTCTGGGGGTCATCTGGTTTCAACACTGCCCAAAGAAAGGCCAGCTCCAAAGTTAGAGCTGGTTTTGAGGTTGAGTCAGGTTACTGAGAGTCACAACCAAGAGAGCTGCAGTTCTCCATAGATGGAGATTCTTCAGCTTTTCTGAGCAACCTGTGCCCATGTCTGACAACCCTCATGACAAAAAAAAAAAACCCACAACGTTTCTCATCACTCAACCAAAATGTCTTATTGCAATTTGGATCTGCCCCCTCCTCCTTCCTCTACAAACCTCTTCTGATGGCTTCATCTTCTCTACAACCTCCCCTCAGGCAGCTAAGCCTACACTGGCAGCACTGCATGCTAATAAGCCCAGAGGCTGTGAAGGTGCTCACACACAGCTTTCTGCAGCCCCGTTATACTCTGAGTGTACCCTGGCTGTGCAATTGTGCTGCTACACACATAGTGTGGAAACGCATCTGAGATGACAGAGTCAGTCTGGAAGTCCTGGTTGAGGAACACACTTGCCACAACTGTATTCCACCATGGGAAGGAAAGAGTTTTCATTCTTTTTAACCAAACTGTAACATAAATACACACAATCCAGTCCTTTCTACTCAAGTTGCTATACTTTCAGTTACTCTCTAAAATACCCATCCGTATAATGAAATCAGCATTCAGGTAAAGTAATCATTTCTCAGTTTTACTTCATTCTTCATAGCTGGACATTCTTGGGAGAACTATTTTAACATATACCTCAACTGACATTAATTCTTTAAGCTCTTTCCTGTCAGCACTCTCCAAAAACAGCCAAAATATTTCTGCTCCTTATATGAAATCACCGCTTCAAAATTTATTTGAAACAATGGTTTCTAAGGCAATGGCTAGAAAGAATATTTAGTTTATAAACTCAATGCATTTGATCACTGTTGACACAAGAAAAGATACTTCACCAAACTCTATTCTGTGGTTAGTCAATGGGTAATGTCATTGCAGTTACATCTCTGGCAAATGTATTGCAAACACTAGGGATTTCTGAATTAATAGTAGTCAAAAGGGGAGAATATAATTTTGGGCTACGTAGAAGCTCAGAAATGAAACAATCTTCCCTTCACACAACATTTCTCTCAGGTTTCTTATGGTTAACGGTGCAAGAAATTACTACAAGACGAAACTGAAAACTCCAGACAACTCCGGACACTGGGCATTGCTTCTATTATAATAATCTGCACAATGTACTACTAGTGGTTTCACCTCAATTCATGACAGTGTTGTTCAAGTGAAAAAGAATGAACAAAAATGATAATCAAGAGAATGATACAACATTTGACAGAAATTAAACTTTATGTTGCTATGCAACGTTATCCAAGGCATTCTTCTGCTTGTTTTACAACAGCATGCTTGAACTCAAAAAGTTACTTGTAATCATCAGAAGGACAAAGAAGAGGGAAAACCGATGGAAACAAAGTAAAATACCATCATAAACAACCAATGAAAAATAAAATGTCATAGAGCAAATGTTCAAATAATGTGCTGAATTCACACTGTCCCTGGGATTTTCAACGCACTACAGTACGCACTACAGCAAAATTCCCACATAGCTACTCAGGAATCACTTGGGGCCTTGCCCTAGGATCTTGCCTGGGCTCTTTGGGAGCAGCCAGCTCAGCATGGGACAAGTCTGATTGCTCAATCTCTGCTACCCCATTCCTGCAGATGTGCAGGCCCATCATGCTTACAAACAGAAGAGAGACTCGCCTCAAAAGCTGTTTGCAAAATGTTCTGCTTCCTCTCTTGAAGAGAGGAAATGGATAGAACAAATTCCATTCCATAGAAGTACACAAGCTGTTCTTTTGTGGCTTCAGGAGGTATACCAAATGCCCCCACATTCTACAATCAAGCCAAGTTAGCACATCTCCACCATGAAGTCCTTATTAGATATTCTTCACACAATCTTTACTAAGAATAATTACCCAAACGCAAAGGCAAAAACGCTGAGAAAGTATTTGCATGTGAGAAACACTACAAATACTAACAATTTCTTTACCTTTTTAAAAGCCTAAGATACATAAGCATGACAGAATATTAACATAAGAAAACCTATGACTGATATAAGCTTAGGATGAGAATTTTAGAGAAGAAAAAAAGATAATGTGATTTATACCTTCCTCCCCCCTGCAGGAACTCTTTATTTGTGTTACTTTGTCTCTGCTACAATACCCTGAAAATTAGATGTCACAATTGTTATGCCTGATAATTCTTCCAGTTACAGCACTAAATTCCCCTATTGTCAAATTCTGGTTGTTTGTATACAACATTCTGACTACTTCTCCTATTTTAGTAGCGTTCTTAAGACAGGCAGATGGAGCTTCTGGCCAATCAAAGTACAAATAACTGGCAATGAGACTACTGACACAGTGATAAAATATTTGTTAAATGCATTTTGCAAAGTATCTCAGACAGTTAAACTCCAGTACCTCCATTCCCCTGGGAGCCCAGTACAGTCAAAGAATTAACAAAGCTTTTCTGACTGCAATAAATATAGTATCAAATGAATAGATATGAACATAACCCATTTTCAGTACAAACCTGATTCTGCTCGGATAGCTTAGATTGATTGAATTAGGTTGAAATATTAAAAGTTCTTTAATGGAAATTTCAAAGGAGGGAAAAAAAATAAGAAGTAGCGTCATTACTTAGAGAGTTTTCTTCCAGATGGAGCGGGGGACACAAAAAGCATCCCTTTTTGTCTGCAAATGGGCATAGAAATAGAGCTTAAGGGACAGAACTATGGAATTAGTTCATTTTCTTTTAGCATTGAAATTTCACCAAAATTTTGAAAAGTAGAAAAAAATTAATATTTTAACAATTACATTTTCATAACAGCAGCATTTCATATTGTTTAATTAACTCTGACAGCTTTTACATATTCTACCAGTTTATTACATATTACAATTCTGCTGCATTACTCTGGATTATTTAACCACTTCTCAGATACGCTGTTTTTCTTTGCTCATAATCTCAAGGAAAAAAAGGTGAGGACCCATTTTCCTGCCCTTCTTTCATGCTGAGTCTGAACTGTAGAAGAATCTAATCCTTACTTAAGTGATCAATTTACGTGTTTATTATTTCCTAATGGCAAAGTTGATTCCATAGTATAAACTACATCGGTGACCTACAACTAACCTCAATCTTTCTATAATCCTTCTCCGAGTACCTTTCTGAAGGAATCACTTGGCTTCCAGTATCTGCAGGAGTAAGATACAGCCTTATCTTTAAGAAGATGAGCACGAAAGGCCATGTTCTTTAGCAACAGCAACACCTCAAACCCAGTCTTCATCATCATAGCTGGAGAACAACCACTTCTCCTAGTTTCCCTTAGAGGCTATCCGGGGGTATCTGAACAAGCAGCTACAGAGTTTTAAAAGTAACCAGGAAATTTGGAATGCTCAGGGCATGCTACAATTCAGAAGAGTAACGATGTAAAGAGTAGATGTTTCGCAGCATCGGAGTTTATAGGAGGCTGACTGGCTTCATCTTCTTAGGAGCTGACAGCAGAGACACAAGCTGCATACCTGCACCCATGAAACTTGGTTTTGATGGAAACTAGTGCACTCTGCAAACACCCTGCACTCATGCTCAAGATGCTCAGGGTCTATGAGCTGCACTGGTCTATTAAATCAAAAGGCAGTTATGAGATTCAAAGAGGCGGTAAACCTAACAGGAGACCGAGCACAGCATTTTTTGATTCACTGACATTCCAGTATTCAGTACTGGACTTCAATATTACAAAGTTAGTCACAGACCAACATGAGAAAATGATCCTCTTGAAGCTACATGAAAATAGCCAAAAAAGTTAGAGAGACATGACAAAAGATATGTTTAGAGATAGAGTTTTACACTACAGTCTTTCTACCTGTGTTCTGTATCCTGAGATTGATTACCTTTCAGTTTTAGATATATCCCCATACAAATGAGATTCAGATACATGAAACGATGTATCTGCTTGTGCTTACGTTAGGACTTAGTAATGCTTCTCAACAGTAAGTATTTTTAATGCATATGAAACTCAGAGGAATACTGCACTCTGCTCACTTACATGGAAAATGCTACAGAACGGAGTCTGAAGTTGAAGTGGGATTTAATCTGTTAAGGTATTCATTCTGTGGTGTGAGATTCTCTCCTCACCATCAGATTAGCCCAGTTTGACTATAAAGGCCTATGCTGGCACAGTCTGACTGAAGAGTTATGCACTCATAGTTTAAAACCAACAGATTCAGAACTATGAGCATCTCAAAAATAATTTGAAATCTTCTCAGTAAGACAATTCTTCAAGTCAAAGGTCACTTGCGTGAACAGATTTTCTACCAATTCAACACAATTTTCTAACAAAGTAGGTAGCAACAAGCACAAACCATGTCAGTGCAGCATGCATTTCTGTTTACAATTGTAAACAACTGGAAATTATAGGTCTAGAAAACTCCTGTTTCAAACATGAGTGAACACTATCTTCACAACAACCAAATTCAAGTAATTTTCTGTTTATTTATGCAGCCATTCTGGTACACGTAAAGGGCACCAAGGGTGAAGCACACTGAACTGATATCTCTTATTTTGCAGAACCACGAATCTGAGATTAGTAAGCCAAAACGATAACAGGAGGGAACACAAAGTACAGTGTGCTGTGCAGAAGAAATAGTGACTGTATAGATAGGGCTTGGGGAGTTTGGTGTGAAGGCACAACACAAGCTTGGGGAACACCCCCTTTCAAGCAAATAACTATAAAAATCATAAAATATCCCAAGTTGGAAGGGATCCACGGGGACCATCAACTCCAACCCCTGGCTCCACATAGGACCACCCAAAATTCAAACCCTATGTTTGAAAGCATTGTCCCAGCGCTCCTTGAACTCTGACAGCTTGGGGCTGTGACCACTGCTCTAGCAGCCCGTTCCATACCCAGAGTCCTCAGGTGCAGACCCTGTCCCTAACCCCCAATGCCCCTCCCCTGACACAGCTCCATGCCGTTCCCTAGGGCCCTGTCACTGTCACACAGAGCAGAGCTCAGCGCTGCCCCTCTGCTCCCTATGAGGAGCTGCAGCCACCATGAGGGCTCATACAGACTGCCCTCCAAGCCCTTCACCATCTCTTTAGACCTCCTTTGGATGTTCTTGAATACTTTTACATCCCTCTTGTACTGTGATGCCCAAACCTGCACCCAGTGCTCAAGGTGAGGCTGCACCAGTGCAGAACACAGTGGGACAATCCCTTCCCTTGGCTAGCTAGTCACATAAAGCAATGGAGATAGCAGGAGCAAGGGAAAGAAACAAAAGAAATGAAGGAAACGAAGGAAAGTGCAACCACAGGCACAGCTGGTGGAGCCTGAGAAATGGATGCACGCAGAAAACAGAGATTGAAAACTTGACCTTAGTTCAAGAAAGCACTCATTATTTGAAGTTAAGATTTGGTTAAGTCTGTAAAAAAAAATATATAACGAAGACCACAAATTATCCTTAAAGTCAAGCATTTACCACAGTTACTTACCTGTCATACATACACTCTAAGAGCTAAGTTTTCTTGACTTGGAAAGGATAAATATTTTGATCTCAGTTACCACAGTATTTATGCAGCATGATAAATCTTGATTTTCAATTGCTTTTTTAAAAACATACAACAGCTCTTTGTAGAATGGCATCTCTAATTTGAGTTGTGGTTTCAACGGTCACGGCCTAAGGCAAGATGGAAGCGAAGGCCATAATGCCAGTACATATACTGCACTTGGGCACAAGAACTACTTCTCACCATCCATAATTTCTTCTATTGTGGTTTCTAGGTTTTTACTCAGGAAAACACCATCCTGGATTTTTTGTAATATAAAGAGTTTGGTCCTCTTGTACTTGAATGTATAAATCCAGGCTATAAAGTGCTCATAAGACATGTTATTGCTACTGGAAAATGCAAGCTTTCCTCATACATTTGCTTGAACAACCAAATGAAATAGTGTTAGTACATTTGAGCAGCATAAATGAGATGCAACCTCTTTAGAAATAGTTTACATATACATCCATTGAGTAGTCACAACTAAACTCAGTTTTTCCTACTGGCGTTTTTGTGTGTAGAATAACACATTTGGAATAGCCTTAGAAACTCATACAGCTATACAAACAAATTATTTGGGTTAAGTGAAGTGTGAGCTGTCAGCATTTCAACAAACATACAGGGAATCACCATGGGCACACTCTTATCATATGGTAGCTCGTTCCTTTTCATGAAGAGATAAAGGTACCTCTTACTGCAGGATGTTACTGGTAAAAGCATGCCCACATGCAGGTAGTTAACAGGTTTCTAGTTTGTATTCTCACTTGTACTCACAATAAAATTGTCTCCACCAAGAAGACATGCTTGTGTCTGATCTGCAAGCCTTAAATGAAGAGGCTCTTCAGCTTAGATACACCATGTGCCTGATGATCAAGTTGTAGGAAAGCAGTGGAAAAATTTCTGCAGAGTAATAATGAGTTTATCTGTTTGCTCTGATTTCTTACCACGCTGACAAAGTCAACATAGGATTGACACAATCACACTTTGTCTCATTCATGAATATTCCCCATTAAGGCTTCCATAATATTTATGGCACCTCTCAGCCCCCAGTAACCCAGGTAAGATGAAGACTGTACTAAGAATAACTGAAAGAGTGATTTGAAATGTTTACAGAAACAATAGTTCATTAAAAGCTACACATTAGCTAGTAAAACATTCATCTGTCTATCCTAAAATCACATCTTGATTTGTGAAAAAAAAAAAAAAGAAAAAGAATGTTAGAATAAGCAGTGGCAATCAAGCAGAAATAACAAATGGAAGAAGCAAAGCATTTCTTAATGCCTGTTTTGCAGAAGCATACAAGAGATTTGGGGAGAAAAGAGATATGAAATATTTATTTCACAATATTTAGCATGTCAGATGATAAAAGAATGCATCTCCAACATATTTCTAGTAATTTTTCATTTTACTATCAAAAAAATCCTCAAAAGTCAATTAAGTTAATAGATGCTTTCATGAACAAATACATTAGGTATTAATATTACTCATCCTCAGTGCAAACCAAGTAGTTCTTGGCACAAAATAAACAAGTGGTGCTTAGATATTTTAGGTAGCCAAATTATGACAGGGTGGGTGTGGGAGTCTTTTGTAAATTAACCTCCTTTCAAATGACATGTGAGTAAAAAACAAGAAAACAGCAATCTTAGAAAATTTTAACCTAACATGTTATCAGTTTTATGAACTTGATCACAGTTATTCTATAGTTATTTGCATGACTTTTGTAGTGGTTCTATAGTAAACATCAAAACTCCTCTTACATCTTGGACCAAAATTACTGAAGTGTATCTAATCCTTTGTAGAAGAGCTATTATTGACTTGGAATGTCTATAGAAAGTTTTCAGTAGAAACTACTAAAAGGTTTTGAAATTGATCACTAATCCCAGCCATTTCTGCACTGAAGTCTATGGCTGAAGATATTCAGACATCTACAAACTTGCTGTGCAAAATGACAGCAAATTTATTAATGGTGATCTGGGATCAGCTTGATACCTCCAAAAAAAGCTGTTGTCCATTTTCACATACACTTGTAATAATACAAATGCTAAAATATTTCAGGAAAGTTAGCTTTTGTGGAGGTTTCTGTTTGGCATTCACTTCATCAGGGACTTTTCTGTTCATCTTCAAATATTTTACAATAATTAAACTTTTGCAGATCAGAACTACAGAATGTAGTAATTTGTATATGTGACCTTGATTACACTAGTCATTCTTGAAGGCACTAACTGAAGTTAAAACCTGGAAAGCATAGAGAAAGATTTAGCACATACAACTAGGTGAGGAAACACAGGAAGGCTGTTTTGGGTGCAACAGCCTTAAGAAAGCTGTTCTCAAAGGATTTTTTAAGGCAGAACCATCACCACTGTTGGGTCTACTACCAACTTCAGAAAAACAAGACTTAGAGACCCTTGATTTTTAATGAATCTATAAGTTCTCAACTAAGTATGGTAACTTAACTAGATTCTAAAATAAAGGAGGGTCACTGCATCCGGGATGAGTGAGCTTTTCCTTCCACATTGGTCAAAGTAAGTATGCAGAATTCTACCTAAGAAAGCCACTGCAATCTCAAAGTTGTGAAGGCCAAAGGGAGGAGCAATAATTACTGTCACGAAGATGAAGAAAGAGGAGTATTTCAGGAAAGTCAAAGCAGAGTCAAGGTTATATGAGTAATGTTGAAGAGGTGGCAAAAGGCAGATCAACAGATAGAGGAATGTGGGCAGAGGAGCAGGAAGTTGGATGCAAATGAAAGATTTGTGTCAAGAAAGAAAACAGAAGAGAAGAGTTGTGAAGAGGGCTGTGTATGCCAAAACCAAAATCTTAAATAGTTCAGAGGTAATTATAATATTTTTCCATTCAACAATTATGCCATTTTTAAAAATGAAAAACAACTTGCATAGGCATGCAGTGGCTATGAAATACGGCCAATTCCTGAGAAACGTTCTGTGATTCATGCAAAAAACATGAGCACGTTAAAGTATGGCAGGTCAAGCTGTCCTAATTATTATTACTTCTGTAGTTAAAGAGCTCCAAACATACAGTATATTTTCAAAGACAGACATGATTGTCCTAGCTGCCTTAGAGTTGCCCCAACTTACCATGAAAAAATCCTGTGTTGTTAGAGATCAAGGTTTATGCTTCACTTTGCTGTTGATGTTGCCAGAGTCAGTCTTTGGTCATTTTCACAAAACATTGAATGTTTTAAAATGCAAGTAAGTTTCCTTGGGAATTTTTTTTAATCATTATTATTGTTTTTCAAACTGCATAAATAGACATAAAGACTCAGCTCCTGATCCTTAAAGCCAGACTGTTGTTCTCAAAAGCCTACTACGTGAATAGTTATCTCTGAAAAAAATAGCTTTCAGAAAATACCATTAGAGCAGAGCATTGTTTACAGCAAGTCAAGGTCCCTTCAACACAAGAGCTCAAAGGGACACAAGAACCTGGGAAGGACAGAACTAGGATAGATTACACAAACTGGTTTAAGTCTTCTGTTTGTTTCCAGTTCTCTCTCTCATTCTACTGAGGGGGTATAGTGAGGGAACAATTGTGTGATGCTGAGCTGCCTGACAGGTTAAATCACAACATACTCTGTCGTACGTTTTGTATGTGCTATGCCTGTAAGCTAAAAATCTTCTCTGTGTTTGCAACAATCATTCTGAAAATAGTGATGTTACATACCTATAACAGAGTTAAAGTTTAGGGTAGCTTAGCAGAGTCGATAATAGACTTAATATCAATTTAATGACTGGTCGTACTAATAAAAATACAAAAGCTTTCCAATGATTGAAATCTGATACTAATAAAATGGAAAAGGATACTTGACCCCTACTCCTGAGCACTATTTTTTCTAACACTGAAGTGCTTCTCGCACACTAAACACTAAAGTAGACATGAGCTATAGGAAGACCGAGCCCAAAAGGTTGAATCCTTTTGCTATCTCAATATACTAGAACTAGTTTAAAAAAAAAAACAAACGAACACAAAGTCACTGAACGACATTTTAGTTACCAAATGTTATTTCAATGAAATAATCCTCAAAAAAACAGTATAAAACAGATGCCTGAAAGTTAACACAGTGTCTGCCCAATTGTAACAATGGCAAACACTGGGAAATTTCATCTTACTTTTATGGAGCAGCAAGATATCAAAAGACTGCATTTTTTCCAGATAAAAACATGCACGTAAGCGTACTATTCAGTAACTAACGCAGTATAAGCCTACACCCTAGGCTGCCTTGCTATAACTTGTCTACACAGCCATACCCTCAGCTTTATTTCAATAGAAAAACTTAAACTAAATTCAAATTACTCAAATGCTGCAGTAGGGTTCCAAGTTGCACGCACCAAGAAAAACAGCTGCAGCAGCTGAGAACGATACTGCCTCTAGCAGACTGCACCATCTCATTGCTGGAGATAATCACCCAGACAGCAGATGACGAATGTGGAGACACTCCTGAACCTGAGCCCCACCTTCACCCACAGTGAGACCTGTGGTCTGCACTGTATTGGGGATGTCACCAACAGAGCAAGAAAGCTCCAGTACATTCCACAGCTGCAGCCGAATGGAGCCCCACTTGGTCCTGAGGTTGCTCGGATTGTCTCCAAAAAGCAGTAATGTGACTTAGGCAATCCATTTCAAACACTGATTAGGATTTTTCAAGAGTGGTCTCATGTACACAACCCTTAGATGAGCAAGATGAGGATCATTCAACACTCGTGTATTTCTGAGCTGCAGAATAAAGACAACTGTCAGGTCCCCTGATTCACTGCTACCATGAACCTCCTGCATCCAGTTGTAGCTGTTCATGCCCAGGAAGAATGGCTGTGCTTCAAGTTCCCAGGAGACACAGGGACAGACACAGCTTCCAAGGACATCCCACATTCCAGAGGCTGCCAGCCACAACAATATATCTGATCACAGTAAAAATCAGTAAGAAGCTGCAACAAAGTTATTATACTACTCAGATAACCAGAATTTGGAGCCCACACAATCTAAACACCACATTTTCAAGGCTAGACTGGATGGGGCCCTGAGGAGCCTTATCTGGTGGGAGGCAGCCGTGTCCATAGCGGGGTATTGGAACTGAGTGAGCTTTAAGGTCCCTTCCAACTGAAGCCATTTCATGATTCTAGGATTCTAAATGAGTCTGCAGCTCTCTTAGTTTTAACTATCAAAAATTCAAATTCATATTTACTTGGTAGGCAACCAGTTCTAAGGCTGAGAGTAAGTCACATCTTGATCTTAGAGAAGCAAAAAACAGCTTAGAGATCTTTTACAGCTGACAAACAGCTAACCATACTCACAGGTCAATGGCCATAAAAATCATTTTCAGAGCAACAGAACTTGCTATCAGCTCAGTAAAACACAGCCTACTGGATTTTGCATGCATTTTAAGAATCATCATCCACAAGTGCTACATCAAAGGTAATTAAGTAGAGGAAAATTGTAAAGGCAAATCAAAGTAAAAATGTACAAGCATGCCTCATAAAGAAACCTTTAAAACAGAAGACATTTATGAAAAACCCACTCCAGAACAATTACAGCTTAAGAAAATATGGTTTGGGCATCTGAACACCAAGGGGAATTCGGGAATGCAAGACACTGTCTATAGAATTATTTTCATAGACATGAGTTATATCTGAGAACACCAGTGATATAGAACGTTACCACACTGCCTTTTATTATTATTATTTTGGCTCAATATTTAAACAAGCATAAACTCTTAATACCACCATCCTTACTGCTCTTTGAAGGTTGTTCTTGTTTTTGGGGTTTTTTCAAGTTAAATTCTTAAATCACCAAATAGAAATAAATTAAAGAAAACAATCAAAATCTGCATTCAAAACTTATTATACCAATAGGAATCAAAGCATCACAGTAGGAGATTAGCTCATGGAGGGGTGAGGGTGAGATTTGTTTGAGACTGCAAATCATAATCAATAAAAAACATTTTTGAAAAGTTATTAGCTTAATTTAAAAGAGTAACAATTTCTATACTGCTTTTTTGTACGCATGTGCATTTGTTTTAATGTAACAAACTAGCAAATGAAGGCTACAGAATTGCCAGATAAGTGTTTTTCCAAGACACTAAAAGGCAATGAACTGCTATGTGGTATCACTGACATACTGAGCAAAGGGGAATGGGGTGGTCTGTCTGCCTGAACTCCTGTTGCAAGTCCAGATGGGCTTTAATTTCCAGAGAGCAAAACAACAGAAGAACAAAGAATGGTTAAAATCTCCTGATACTACACAGGCTTCATACACTGAGAGTTGTATGTGTTCAGGACTGGTTACTTGCTCCATGGCATGCCTTCATCAGTTCGATCCTTGCTGCCTCACCATTGACACGTGAAAGAATTGCATAAATACTTGTGCCAGTGGCCCAGATTTTCTGAAAGTTTGTTCCTGTATTTATTAAAATTACTTCAAAATCTAATTTGCAAGTGTTTGAACATGAAATATATATATATATATATAGAAATAGAAATATATATATATATATATATATATATATATATATATGAAAGAATGCCATCACCCTCCCTAAAGAACTTGATGACCTGATGCCTTGTTTCTAGGAAGACCACTCCACTTCTTGTACAAAAGGTTTCCTTCACCCTCAGCTGACACGGCTGCGTTGTTTGCTGCTGCAGCTACAGTAAGGTCAGTGGTTTCTGAAAAAGGAGAGATGCGGGAGGAGACAAAGAGGCCTTGAGAGAAGTTGTTGGTGAAATACCAGCTGATCAGTCATCTACTGTGCAGATGACATGGTTCACATGGAATGAAATTAAGGAAGAAACTACCATCCTTTGTTAGTCACAGCAACTCACTGGATCACTGATCAGAGATACTGAATTTAAATGCAAGACCATTTGCAACATCATTACAACATCTTAGTACAGCAGTAATGGCTTCACTGCGCTTGCAAATGAAGAGAAATACACCCAAAAAGCAACAGGATGAACAACTGCAAGGAAAAAAAAAAAGGGAAACATTGCATTTTTATCTGAATATTTCATGTTCTTGAATATTGTATATTGTTACACACGGGTTAGTTGTCTTCAGTGATTTTAACATACTTCTTATAAGCTTCATTCATTTCTTTGGTTGTAAGTAACACCATGTCAATGTGATGACAACTTTTTTTGCCCTATTCAGAAAGAATGAATCCAATCAGAAAAAAAAAGTGAGATACACACTTGTAACCACTGACACTATCCCAGGAAGGCTACTTTCTCCAAGAACGGAGAAATAAAAGCCTCTAAAAGCTGCTGCTGAACTTCATATTTTTCCATTTAGAATACAAAATTCTGTTTGCTCACTCCAACGGTCGGCTGTGCCAGTAAGATTAAGTACATCATGGACTTGTTAGAAAGCTTCCCAGAGCTGATGAAAGCTGAATGGAGGCTACTGGAAAAGATGGCATTTCCTTCTGTTTTTCCTTTATCAATAAAATATATACATACATTCTGGAACAATTTTAATATTTTTGTTCCCTTCTCGCCCTTTTCCCACCTCAGGAAAAGAGATATGAAGCTTACAGGAACCATATGTCATCTGTTGACTTTAGCAGTAAGACACAGCCAAAAAAACATTAAATCAGTACCTTTGTCTCTTCTGACTCATCTGAATTTATATCCAGCCAGGGTTTTATGGGCATAAGCTTGTTTCAGAACCTGAGGCAAAACATTTTTCTTTAACTGTAATTATTTTTATTACTAAAAATTAATCTACAAACATTTTCTTAATACTCTTGCCAGCAGCCAAAGGTATGCATTAGTCAATCTCAGAAAAATTGTTTTTTCCACGTACTCGATAAATTAGATACTCTGCATGTGTCTTCAAAAGCCTTTTTAAAACATTTAAGTTATTTTTACAACCAAAGGAGAAAAATGAAAGTTCTGAGTAATGAAAAATGCAACATTATGAATATGAATACAGTGAACAGTACAGTATAGAAGGAAGGGACCTTCAAAGACCATCCAGTCCAACCTGACCACTCCAGGGTTGACCAGAAGTTCCAGCATGTCACTAATGGCACTACCCAAACGCCTCCTGAGCACAGACAGGCACAGGGCATCAATTCCCTCTAGGCAGCCTGTTCCTGTGTCTGATCACACTCACGGTCAAGAAATGTTTCCTAATGCCCAGACTGAGCCTCTCCATTCCCATCCTGCCATCAGTCCCAGGGAACAGAACTCAGCTTGATATTTTAAGTAGCATAGAATGGCCTGGGTTGAAAATGACCTTAAAGATCACCTAGTTTCAACCCCGTTGCCATCGGCAGGGTAGCCAACCACTAGACCAGGCTGCCCAGATTAAAGGAGAAAAGGGTATGCTAATAAAACTTAATTTGCTTTTCAGCATGTAAAGTTTCCGGTTTATCTGTCTATGCACACTGAGACACACAGACTACTTTTGTTCCTCAGCAATAAAAAAAAATGGTATACTCTCTCTAAACAGATCAAAAAGAAGAAAATTGGGTTAACCCTACAGATAACAAATGCAAATCGCTTTCTAAAACCAACCTTTTCAAATGTGTAGGCATAGATTTCACCTTCTTTATACACAAAAATATGCAAGCTGTGTATAACCACTAATGAGGTTTTTGGACAGATGATAGACCTCTTCATAATAAATGGATCACGTAGATGCAGGACTGAGAGGCCTAACCCTTCCTGGAGATCATCAGCCAATGGTGTATGTGGACACCTCCATACATCCTTCTCTCACACACCTTTACACATGCCCTAGACACAAAATGGTAAGGATTACAACTACAACTAGTGATTTGAAAAGTGTAAGGACAGTGGCAGACAGAACGACTGGCTACTTATTTATAGGAGCTGAGCATGTGCCCAAGAGGGCATGCAGGGGCAACAAGCCTTTCAAGCTGGTGCACAATCCCTGGCAGAGGACAGGACCCAGCCGCTCCACATTCCTGCACAGCAGCTGGCTGGCAGGAGAGAGTGCAGGAATCTGCAGCTAAATTTACTTTGGATATCAGCATGTTAAAGGCCTTTTTTAGAAGGGCTGGTGAAAGGGGAGTTCCCTGCGCTTGTCATTTTGCATTTTGCCTTTCAAAGCACAGTTTGCCTGCTTGGTCAAATGCAAGCTGCACATTCAAAACCCGCTTCTGTTTTTCTGCATTTGGGAGGGCACAGGGAGGAAGAAGAGAGAGTTTAACTACTATACTGTACATACACTGCTATACTATAAACTCATAACAATAAGCACTAAGAGATTTTTCACATTTCAAAGGCTTTGACATGAAAGCAGAGGTAAAACGTCAGTACCCATTTAAAATTCTTAACGAGTTCTTTTGATGTCTTCATACAAAATGCCATTTATTTTAATTCTCAGTCTTTGTTAGTACTTCCATCTCATTAGGATAAAAGTATCAAACAACAAAGTAGCTAACCAAATAAACCACAGATACATTGTTCTCACTTAAAGGTTTCATTGCATATAAAGCAGTAAGCTACAATTTAAATCCATACAGAGCTACCAGATTGGGAAACAGAGGCAAAGACAGGTTAAATGAGGTATGTAACATGAGAGCAAAGTTCAAAGTCCATGCATGGGTCCACGATAAGAGACTGCAGATTATGGCTACAGGATCATTACTCGGCTGAAATGCCGACTGCATTAAAAGCCAGCTGCTCAACTGAAAATCTGAGAACTCTTGGAGTTTTACTGAATTTAGTAAAACTGAAATGATGAAAATTTACTGAAGTGCTGGTGTGCACATAAATACCATGAAGAATCATTTAAAACAGTCATTCTAAATTTTTGCAAATTTAGTAAGAAGATTTAATAATAGATTTTTTTTTTTTTTAATTAAAACTATCAGCAGAGTGAGAAGATAAAACACCAATCAGCAGAGGGACTTCTGTACAGGCTGGACTTCCAAGGGAACTAAAGCTGCTGATTCCTACAGAAAGCCACCTGGCAAGCCACTTCACTTCAGACTTCCCCTTTCCAAGACGACAAAAAGCCCAGGCTCCAGGTGGCTGCAGCTCCAGGCAGCCCTATGAGAGAATCACCAGTGCATTTTCCATCATGTGCAGCTTCTCAAGAGGTTCTGAGCTGCAAGACAGGGGAAAGCAGCTTGCCCTGTGTGCCCCACATGCCAGCCTGAGCTAGCACTGCCCACTTTACCAGCTTCTGGTGGCTCTGCTCAAAATGTACCATTGGAAAGGCACCACGTTTGTTTCTGCAGTGGTCGTCTACTCAGGGGACTTGTTAAGAAGGCTGACTCTGGGAGCTTACACATCTGATCATCCCAAAGGCTGTGTATAGTCATTGTCTGTATGAACAGACATGCTGGCTCAAAATTATATCAAACCTCAGCAGCCTGCTATGCCCTTCCAGCAAAATTACCAGATTAGCACTCTATAAATTCTGC
Source organism: Gallus gallus (assembly GCF_016699485.2). Lineage (NCBI taxonomy): Eukaryota > Metazoa > Chordata > Aves > Galliformes > Phasianidae > Gallus > Gallus gallus. The sequence goes on along the minus strand of NC_052534.1, from coordinate 66,127,936 downwards.
AGGTGACAGAAGCACATGAGCACTTTGTAATCCGCTCCAGGAAGAAACAGACTGATTAGCTTAAGCACGCAATGAAAATAGCTTAATACTGATGACATAGTGCAGCAAGGTACAGAACATATATACAGTCCTCTCCTGATTTTAAGAGACAAGAAGATGGTAATAAAAAAAGCTGAAGATGGAATACTAGTGGCAAGTTTTCAAATCACCGTCATTGGATTCATCCAAAAAAGAGAAAAGTGATTGCCTGCTGTCCCAAATTAAAACCCTTCTCTCTGATTGTCAGCTGCAGGGTGGGAGAGGAGCCCCAGGGAACTCCGAAATGAAGTGATCAAAGTAAGGATGTGCAGCTAAGAGGGCACTCTGGTCTCAGCCCCCTCCCTGGGATGCTGTGCTCAATAGGAAAGGGGACCAATCTTCCCAGCAACTGTTCTTTACAATCTGAAGCTTTGTACTTGACAGGGAGCGGCAGGGAAGTGTAGAATTAGAAAAAAAAAAAACCATAAGGGAAAACAATGAACAGGGGGAAAAAAATATCTTCAAAAGCGAACATACTGAAATATAAGGGAGCAGGTTGCTTTGGAAAAAGAGGATTACACTGAGAAAACCACAGGAGAACATGGAAATCTCACCAGCTAAGCCCCACTCTGCAGCTGAAGTAGCAAGAAGAGATTTAGGTGCGACTGGAATGAAGAGATAGAATATCACAAAAATCACGAGAAGAGCAAGTCTTCACTACTAGCAAGGAAAGTGATGCACAGTGGAATAGCTTACAGGGTAGGTACAGAGAGTACTCTGTAAGAGAGCTGCAGAAACAGGAAGACTTCTGTTGGCTTTTCTCCTTGCTCTCTCTCCTTCAGCTTCTGAAAATATCCTTCTTTGGTTTAGTTTCTCAGTGAGATTGCTTTTACCTGTTTTTCTTCCATATTTTCTACTTCAACGCAGTACACCTCAGTCATAAGCCAAATACATACACCCAGTTACCACCTTTGCTCTGCTGATGTCCTTAACGGCTTCATATCTCTACAACATTTGCTCTCTAAGTGACAAAAACAATCCTAAGAGTTCACTACAACCGCCTTGCTTCACTGAGCAATGCCACGATAAGAGTTGTTCTGCAGTACACAAGGACCCTACATCCAGAATCTTCTTCAGGATTAAGTCACTTGGTTGCAGAAGTCTGACACGTCACCACCACCCATCTGCTTCCACAACTGAAGTAGGAAAAGTCCTTCTTTGCAACTACAGTTCCTAGTCAGGATATTTGCTTTAAATGCCAAAGAAAATATACTTACACTGGCAGAGTAGTCTGGAGGACCTGAAAGACAAGCTCCCTCAGCTTTTTGTCACATTGGCAAAAATATTATGTCAAAGGACTATAACTAGATCCCTCACAAAATGCAATTCAAGCCCCCAAAATCTCACACTTTTGATACATAACGTCAAAATGATAATAAATTTCTGGTGCTCATATTATTTTTCTCAGGCACCAACAAATTTCCAGCTATCCAAATGGTTATGGAAGAGGAACGTTACTGATTACGTATGTAACACTGCCAATAGGCTATGACAATGTCACTGAAGATGAAAGTCTCCATGCCCTCTCATGTCCTATTCTCATTCACTTGGCTCCCACACATAAAACCATCTTGCCCACATATCTACCCCACACCACCATTTTTGCAACTGTCAACTGAACTTCTTCACTTGCGTTAGTGCTGTACACCCCAGGTTGGAGGAAAATAAGTACAGGTGAGCAGAAAGGACTAGAGGCAGCATGGCCTCCTGCTGCATCACTAGGAACATACATGTCAAACATAGTCCAGGAAACAACTATGTCTACAATCTACTCTCTTGCTTGTACCTACATCTTTAAGAATAATACAAAATGATTAATAAGATTGAAATAAAATTTGTTTTAAATCTCTGCAATGTTACAACTTACAGATGCCTATTTTCAGAACACTGATTTTTACTGTAAGTTTATCCCCTTACTTATACAATGACATGCATCATCAAATAAAACATTCTAAAGCTATAGAGATGCAAACGAGAAAAAAAAACAGGAAGTTATTGATCAATGAGCATTTAATAGTAAAAGCACTTCAGAAGGTTGGCTTATTTTGACAAGAGAATTTATTTGGGGTGAAGGGAGTGAGACACCCATGTTTCTCTGTGAGTTTAATTGCCAACATTTGTTTTCAATCAGTAGTTTTAATAACATTAGGTAGAATTCTAGAGAAAGACTCAGACAGAAGTAGAATCTTACACATCTACTCAGTGAGGCTTCCGTGCACTTAAAACATCTCTTGTAGATAACACCCCTCGCTTCAAGAGAATGCAACCAATTTACAAACAGAAATTACATTTCGCAGGTTCTAAAGGAAATGCATAAGCAACTAACATCAACTACCAAAGGCTTAATAGCACAAGAAAAACGGCTAAAATACTCTCTCTTTTGGTAATATGAACACACACCGTGAACAGTAAATGGAAGATCTCCATTTTCAGATGCCTCACAAAGTAAAGCCCTTGCTGAACAATCCTCTAGAATCTCAGTAATTCACATGCAGGGGAGAAGTGGTTAAACAAATCACAATACTCTGAACTATTGCACTGTACGTGTTGCATCTTCTGACTTGATGCTGACTCAAGCTACAGAGCACAACTTTATGATTTCCTTCAGCCCATGATTTCTACAGAACCTTTTAAAATCCAGAAATTAGTATCAAAAGGATACTTTGAAGGGATGGGGCCCTGGGCAATCTGGACTAGTACCAGATTTGGAGGTTGGTGGCCCTACCTGTGGCCAGGGGGTTGGAATTTGATGATCCTTGGGGTCCCTTCCAACCTAAGCCATTCTATGATTCTCTAGTATCTATATTAACAATGCCTGGTTCTTAGCAAAAGGTTCTAGCAGCTAGCAGAACCTGCCAAGTCTCCTTCCTTTCCTCTCTCCTCTCACATGTGGCTTTCAGGAATGCTGCTATGTTGAAAACACAAAATTATCTTTGCCCAACAACATGTAATCCAACAACAAAATACCACCTCAAATGACTTGATAGGAGAAAAATCTTAAGTGCTTTTTATAGTCTTATGTCAATTCCAAAATACTCAAATATTATGAGAAAATAAACTACACAGTACATTGGATTACTTTCTTATTTCTAGATGTACAAGTACAAGCATACCTGGTATTATAATTTGCCTCAGTTTGGGTACTTTCCTAAAACTGGACTTGTGTTGAGAGAATTTAATCAGAGATAAATCTTACACCAGAAGTGCTTAACGGTAAACACTAATTTAGAACTGCAATTTAACTAAATTTTTCAAAAACCTTGCACTTTCATGTAAGTTTAAAGGAGCATTTTAGCAATAAACTAATCTGATCTAATGGAAGGTGATGCCAGAACAACCTGTTCTGCTTTCTGCCACCATCTCCAGTCTCAGGTTTCTTCTGCACCTTCTGCCACACACATCCCACTTCACAGTGAGATTGTTCATGGATCACAGATTCTGCAAAAGAAAAGTGAATGCTTTCTGCTGACTTAGATCCCTGACTGAGCTTACCATGAGTTAGATAAGCGTCACCTGTCAGCCAATTAAAATGGGTGATAATACCATGGTGATACTGAAGAGAAGACTGAGACTGTCTCCTTGTGGCAGAAACTATCCCTTAGCTCACTCCCAAGGACATGACACATATTGCAAGTCTTTAAGTTCATTCTGTTGGCTCACCAGCTTTGTTACTCCTCAATGATTTTGCTGGCTACTGCAAAACAACTTCAGAGTAACAATTTTACCTATCTAGCAATATGAATCCGTTGAGAAAAAAAGATCTTACAAAAAAAGTAGGTTTGTTATTCTATCTTAAGACTTTTTTTTTTTTTTTTAAGATGACACCAGCTTTAGATGACGTTACTAACACTCCTCAAATACTTCCAAGCAAATACTCTACAAAATACCTAACTTGTCATCTATCTACTTTTTATTGCAACATCTGTTGAATAAACTCTAAAGGTCATTTCTGTAGCTGAGGAAAATTTGACTAATATCATCATAAATATTCTTAGAGAATCTAATTTTCAAAAAAACTAAGAATCCTAACATGACTTTTATGGATGTCACCATCTTTGGACAACATCCAAATGCACGCTAAAAATAGTAGGAACAGAGTTATATTAAGCCAGGAAAGCACAAGGTGTCTTGATGCAAAACACTGGTTTACATAAAACAGAAAAATATTTTTCCCATGGAAGTAAACTAAAACAGCCAAGGGAAAAACCACCAGACCAATCACTTCTCATCTTAAGGAGACACTGCATGTTTATTTCTTGTAATTACACAAGAAACTCACCCTAGTGAAACTGGGCCTGAGGTAGCAAAAAAAGAAGAGAAAAAAAAAAATCACAAGTACGATCTTATGAATAAAAAATCATAGAATGGTTTGGGTTGGAAGGGACCTTTAAGATCATGTAGTTCCAATCCCCCTGCTATAGGCAGAGGCATCTCCCACTAGATCAGGTAATCATACACAACAATTTTGATTAACTGAGAATTTAAGTTGTTTACTAAAAGAACACAACATCTCCTAATTTCAAAAGCAGACACGACACATACAAAATACCATCGCTTCTTATTGGTGGTGAAGATACAAACCAACAATGTAAAATACCTGAATTCTTCAGAGATTGACAATGATTCTTTAAAAAGCTAACAATTATGAATATACTTGCACAACACTGTACCAAGGCAATTTTTAACGTTTTCCTTTCTCTCATGGATGCACTGAAGAATTAGTTTAAATTAGTTTAAACTTATTTACATGGGAACACATTAGACTAAACCAATTTCTATTCTCCCTTCCCAATTATGACTACATCAGCCAAGCATTATCACAACAGTGACATGAAAAATAGTCTTCCATAAAAAGCAACCCTTACTTCCCAAAGCTCCAAGAGAAAAGACAATGACATTAGGCACCAGCTCTGCTGCAACACATCAACAACTGATAAGACTTGCAAAGGAGCAGCACAGGTCATACAAAACACCTGGTGCTACAGGATAGAAATAGTTTCATGAATACATATTCTTCCATTAAACATAGCTGAATATAGACTTTTCAGGTGTTCCTTTTTAAGCTGTGCCTAATTACATCTCAGCTTTCTGGCAAAAACAACAACTGTCTCCTTAGGAAAGCAATAATTGTAGCACAGAAGTAAAAGATGTATTTGCACTTGCTTCCTGCTTTTGCTCATGGCTACCAATCCAAAAAAAAAAAAAACAACAATAAGAGCCTACAATTATGCTAACATCTGGAATTTATCAGAAACGTCAACAATAAATACCAAAGAATGAGGTAAAAAAAGTGATCCATATCAAAACTTGAACCCCAATTCTAGCCACTTATCAAAATTAAATAAATTTTATTTCAGAAGATGTCCGTGACTTCCATTCCAAGGCTGTATTAATTCATTCATACCTTTTAAGAAAATATTCAGTCCACATCCAAGAATTAATCTGAGCACTTAACTACTATTAAGTACTTGAGAACAATCTATGTCTTTCTTACAAAACTAAAGTGATTAGAAGCTTCTGGACATGCATACCCATTTTGACTGACGAGGGCAATTATGAGAAATATCCAAATAACAACAGTCATACACAGATTACACTACACTTCCCACCATAAATCCTACTGATCTTACTCTATCAATGCATCATAACTACTAGAAAGGATTTAAAATATTAACCACCATGTAATTGGTTTGCCTCATGCTCTAAAATTCAGTTATAACGCAAGTGGCAGCAGACACTATGCCCATATTAATATTCTTCTTTTTATAACCACTGCAAGAGATTCAGTTAAGATTAGGAGTGGTGGGAAACTTTAAGGGAAAAAGGGTAACTAAGACAAGGCAACAGGCTGCCCTTGTAATCTGCAATCAACTTGAAGAGCCACTTCGGGTCATGGGAAATTTCTAAGATGACAATCCTTTCAAAGTTCTCTTCCCACGGTCAGAAAAAAAAATGCCACATGGAAAAGAAACGCACCATGAAAAAACCTACTGTTTCACTATCTTCTATAGTAACTTGTATGTAAGCCAAACAATGTACAAAGGTATCAATCACCTTTCTAGTTAAGTGCCTTCTCAAAGTAGTGCACAAACCTCTAAGAACGTTCAACCAATGTATTATCAGCTGGCTCATGTATTGTTTGCGGATACTGACATTTGCAATCCTTTAACCGGATCTACTGTCATTGTTTGAGCTCAGATGACTCAGACAAAAACAACGCTATTTTCATGTTTAAAATCACCACTGGTCTCCCACAACAATAACAGGAAGATCTGTACGGATCGATATGCAAGATTACTAACAGGGACTTTTCTCCTCCTACCCAATGATACAGATGTAAAACTTTCTTAACCAGGTAAAGCATGCTACACTTACCAGATCTCTATGAAGCACCCAGTTCGCGTGGAGGTAATGGATTCCATCAAGGATCTGGTAGAGCAGTGATTTAACCATAGATCTTGGCAATTGCATGGGCTTTTTATTTGCTTTTGAGGCACGGTGAAACTTGATAATATGCTAGAAATAAAACAAGCAGAAACATAAGCTTGTTAGACAACAACAACAACAAAAACCTTTCTACTTAAAAAAAAAAACTATTAACAATAAATAATGGAATGAAATGCAAAGTCTGTTGAACTTTGCAATTAAAAAGTAACAGTAAGGTGCTCCCAATATCCTTAAACTGTTTTGATTCTCTGAGTTACTTGAAAAATAGCTGTCAAGCTTTTGATAATTTCTGAAGGCTATCTACTTACCTCCAGTAAAATTTCTTGTTCATTCTCCCCCCTCCCACCATCCCACCTGGGATCCTCCTATCCTCACTGCTGCTAGATCAGAAGCTTCTAAACCAGCAGCATCTACTAGAAAGAGACTTGCATTTCATGTTTCCACATCTTCTCTAACGACACCCAGAACTGGGTACCCACCACTACACTTCAGTGTTCCCCTAAATCAGAACCCAGCAGAGAAAAATGAAACAACAACAACAAAAAAATCATGTGCAAACATATAAAAATCTTCAAAGTTTTGGCCATATACTTCATTGATGAAGATAAGCTAGTGGTTCTTGGATTACAGAAGTCAATCAATCACTCCATAAGAGAACAAACACTGCTTGAAACCAGGGAATGCAGAATGGATCCCAGCATTAGTCAGTTGAAAGATTAAGAAGAGAAAGACAAGATTGCTGAGATATCATGAAATATTCATGAACTAATTAATATTTATTGTAAGATCTATGTGAAGATCATGTGTTCGGTTTGGTTTTGCTGCACTGTATAAGAAAAAAAAAATGAGATGAGGCCCTTCTACCTTTTCAATCCTCCGACAAGGTGAAGCTATACAAGGGACAAAACCAATTTTAACACACTGCCACTAAGCAAAAACTAAATTCATTCATTCTGATGAAAAAAATGCACTCTTTTTGAAGTAGGCTCAAAGAAGCATTTCAAACAACAAAACAGTATCCAATTATGCACTTATTGTGAGAAACACATTGTAAAGGCAGTTTGCATTTGTAATGAGGGCTATTCAAAATGTTAATCTTTCAAGTGACAAGACTACTAATTACCCAATTTTTAAACAGGATTTGTCCTGTTCCAGATCACCCCCCTCCAAATTTAGAAGGTAGCCAATGGTTAGACCTCCACCATCACCCCCCGTTATGACTATCACTACCAATCCAAATGGAAGCGGTTATGGGTTATTATTTCTTCATGGATAATATCACCTCTGGCTCTCACCAGAACCTCAGCAACTTCCAACACTTCAGCTGCTGTTAAAATCGTGGTTAGCAAAGCTATACATACTATTGTTTAAAGAGAAATTAAGAACTAAACTCAAGTGCTTATTTCCGATCAACACCGATGTTTCCATTGATACTTCTACTACTATACATAAAACAGAAGTGCCTTTATATTAAAAAAAAAAAAAGTTTATAAGTAATCTGTAGGATTAATAGATTTTAATATATAAACGGGAACTAGAAAACAAAGCTCTTGGTATCTGATGCTTTACTTGTACAATCACTCTGAAAACAATGAAGGAAAGCTTTAAGGAATGATTTCCCTGGACAAGTTTTCACACTGTCATGTCACAAAAAGATCTTGTCAGAACTTCAACTTGGAACTCCTACCTTCCAGCACTGTACAATGTTCACTGGATAATGACTTTCATGTGTTACTACAATATGATTTAAAAAGCAGTAACCATTCTCTAAAACTTAAAATTAATATCTTAATATTAAAAAATAAATAAATACAAGAGCACCACAAGGCAAGGGTTTCAAGACACAGACCCAAAAGCCAATCTCAGCCCTTTTTCAACAAACGTAAAACCACTGAACAGGATTTCTCTACCCATTTGAAAATAGACTAGGATCCACAGAAAACATTTATATTATAATAGAGGCGTACAGAAGAAGAATCTGCAGAATGGTCTCATAGGCCACAACATGACTAAATTAGCACCTAGTACACTCAGGAGGAACTTTACACCTCTGGCTCCAGTGGAGATGCTTGAGTTGCATCTCCCAAATGCAATAGCACTAGGCCAGGCTTTCTGGTTTCTGCCCTGTCCTCCCATGTTCTTGCCTGCTTTCTCCAGATGAACTCAGCAACCTGCCAAAAGCTTTGTCCCTTGAGAAATTAAAGCACTGAGCAGACATTTAAAGCAATGGGAGAGAGCCCACTTAGGAGCAGGATACTATTTATCAATGAAGCAGCTAGTAGCATGCCAGGGCCATGTACTGCAGCAATACTTTAAGATTAGACTTGCTGAATGGAGAGGTTTCCTGCTGCAACCTAAAGCAGGAGGTGTTCTCTCTCTCTCTCCTGTTCCATGAGAATACCTAGATGAACTTTTGAGGCAGCCATCTATCCTTACACCCAATGCAAAGTACCTCTAAACCAGAGCTAGCACAACTAAATCAGCACAGTGCAAAGCTGAAGTACTCAGCCTCAGTTAGACTCCCTAGGTCAAGCTCCCAGGCTGGTTTGTCTTTGATAGCATAAGATAGCATGCTCCTTTCTGTCCGCTTTCAGTTCAGCCACTTAATGTGATTTTGTTTCTTTCAATACTCACAACACTGTTGTTTAGTGGACTTCTGTAGGGCTCCAGTTTAGGGCCAGTTCTCTGACCCTAAAAATTGGCATTTTCATCAATTACTTGGATACAGGACTTGAAGGTATACTAAGTAGACTTGCCAATGATACTAAATTAGCAGGACCTGTTGACTTCATGGGCAGAGAGGCCTTGAAGAGAGATCTTGACAAATTGGGGGGCTGGGGAATGACCCAGCATTAAATTTAACAAGAACAAGTGCTGGATTCTGCATCTGGAACAGGGGCAGCTCTGACTGTATATACAAACTCAGGGGGGACAAGAGGCTGAAGAGCAGCCCCGTGAAAAGGAATCTACAGATTCCAGTGATGGTAAGATGGAACTGAGTCAGCAGTATATCTGGCAGCCAGAATGGCCAACTGTACCTTAGGGTGTACCGGGTCCAGCACTGCCAGCCTGGAGAGCAAGGAGCCTTAGTTCAGGCAGTGGTTGCACTGACTGCCTTGAACCTTCTCCCAGTGATAAAGTAAGTACCTGCACAAGATGTGCAGCCATGACAAGTGTTTGAGTTGCAAGAAGTAGTTAAAAGACTGCATAGGATTAGAGGTGCAGATCTGTTAATAATCATATTCCAATAGCAGCTAACAGTAAAAAGGAGGTACCTTAGTCCCTAGTGACAAAGAAAAGCAGTCCTCAACTCTGCAGCTTCACTACCAAAACGTGATACAAAGCTCTTACAGCAACAGACACCCAAGACACCTGTGACCAAGATCTGCAAGAAAAAAAACGTACTTGCAGCCAGCAGTGAATACTGTAAAAAGAATCAACAAGCACTTGTAGTGGGCAACTCCCTATTAAAAGGCGCTGAGACTTCCCTCTACCGGTCCAACCGAATCTCGAGAAATATGCCTCCTCCCCAGATCCAAGATCTAGGACAAAGTCACAATCAGAAAGATTAACACTGTGGAAAGGTGATAGAGAAGCATAACAGCAAAGGGACTAGCGCAGATGGAATGGTGCTACAAAGGGAAAGGAAGGTGCTCACTCGTCTCCAAAGATCTAGGCTCCCAGAGAAGACTCTACAGGGGAGGGATCTCCAACCAGAGATCCTTCCACAGTGGCAGTCAGCCCTTAAGTGAGGTCTAAGAGAGGTACAGCCAGGCTCCATCCCTTCCGGTCACACAGGTGAACTGCCTTCACCTGTGCTCCCAAGGCTGACCAGGTCCTTTCCCCAGGCATTCAATCAGTGGTTCAGGCCATGACTCAAGAATTACCACACAGACATTGCCAAAAGAAAGGAAAGTACACTCATGACTCATGGAACAGTATTCAGTCTAGTAGTTCATGCACCTTGTACGTTACCAAAAGCGTTGAAATAGGCTTGAAAATTGACCTATGAGGAACTATGTACATTTTCTAAACCTTCCAGCACAAGCAATACAAACAAAACACAAGATAATACAGACCAAATTCACCTAGTTTGTTCCAAGAAAATCCCTAGTATATATACCTGGTTTTCACATGAGCACTCAAAAAGATCCTAATTTTAGTCTGCTTGTAAGCAAGACAAGCTCATGAACACTATGGTTGTGTCATCCCATTCCTCATTCCAGGAACTGCCGTTCACTACAGCAGTGGTTAAACAAACAAACAAGTTACATTTGGAAGTTCTCATGGAACTAAGTCCCTAAAGGTGGTATTTCGCATTTGTCCGACTAAAAACATTGCAATATGGGCTGCTACCCGAACAGACATGAGATGATTCATGCAGAATCTCAATCTTAAGACACAACTCACTAGAGAGCCAGATTTCTTAAGTTCTACTACTTAAATATATTTATTGTTTAATTACATGCATCTCCATCAAACTGAAGTATAATCTTTTCAACACAGGTGCCTCTCCCTGCTGAAGTAAATTGTCTATCTGCTTCTATTCTTCAACAAAATACTTTTTACTTATACCCTCAACCAACTTCTGGTTATAGAATACAGTTATGTCAGGCAATTCCAACACATCCGTAAAAAGTAAAACTAGATTTTATTATTAAAGAGATGAAGGTTTGATACACACTAAATCTGTGCCAGGGTCAAGAGGATGATTCAGATTACATGGCAGCAAGTCTTCTCTTCAACAATCAGTACTCAAACACTGTTATATATTAAATGTAAAGCACTTGAAAGGCAATGGAAAAATAAGAATCTGGAAATGTTACAAAACCTAAATATGCATTGTGAGCACAATTTTCAAAAGCAGGAAAAAAAAAACAGACCCAATTAACTTAATTCACATTTGTTTGCTGTTTCAGGCCTAAGCGTAGAATTAATTTGAGACACTAAAAAATTTCTGTTGAAGGTATATCACAAACTAAACTCATATCAAAACAAAAATGGGTAGAAGTACTTCTACCGACATTGCATGCATTTCCAATTTTGGCTACATTATAACAATCAACACATACTAGCCCACACTTCTTCAAAAGGGAAGAGGAAAAAAATAAGTTTCAGTTCCCTCCTTCTGAACAATGCTGTTACATGGTTGTTCTTTAGAATCCCTTTAACCAAATTGCCAATGGAAAAAAATCAATTTCCAAGAGACAACGGCCAACATTTTGACAGTGAAAGAAGCTTTAGTATACTATGTTCTGATAAACCTGACTTCCTTTAAAGATCTATACTTTGAAGCACAGAGAATATAAAACAGATTCAGCACCATTTTCCCAGGTTTCATAGGGGTCTCTCCAGCTCTTCTAGTTCTTTAAGACCAAAATATGTTTAGAAAAAAAAAATTCAAACAATAAAGTCAGAATTCAATTACCCTTCACTATATACCTGAAATATCCAGTGTTCATGTCACTGCTAAATACAAATTATACTTCAATTCTCACAACCCTGGCAAATAATAAAGTGAAATAATTTAAGTGTGTAGTGATGTTACAACTATGTCCTCAGACAAGACTACTATCAACAAGGAACAGTGTTGCGATCTGTAAGAAGTTCAGCCAGCACTTTTGTGTCAAAAATAAACCCACCTATTTGGAAAGGATAAATCATGCCATGAAGATGACTTGCTGTAGCAATGCCTGCTGATAAATTTATATCTTCAAAGCAAACAAAAGCTATGCCAGTCCACTCCCCTTTGCCCCCATAAATCTTACATTCTTCTATCATCTAGCAGAATCCTTCATTGGTAAAGACATGCAACAACAGCAGACTGCACAGAGAATTACCTAGTGGACTGGAACTGGATTAAAAGAAAAATACACACGACTACAGAAAATTAGAAGAGAAAGATAAAGCTACTACATTGAGAAAGGTATTTTAATGTAAATAAAAATATTTGTAATCAACCAGCATTATTTTCGTGACTGAAAGCTAAACTGAAACCTAGAGGAAGTAAGAGTTATAACTGATTATATGAGATTTGGAGAAGACTAACTTAGATCTACTACAAAACACTCAAGTGATTAAATACATTTGCAAGGTTATTGCACAAATTGGTATGCAAAAACCCTCACAACTTCTTTTAGCATACAGGAATATTATTCAAAACATTGTTAAAACAGAAACCAATGCATTCAAAATAACTTTTTTTTTTCTTTACGTCATTAAAGAACATAGAAGAAAAACAGATACATTAATTACAGGAATTACACTTTTTCATCCACGCATAGTTTTTCTCTTAGACTATGAACTCCTAACTGCATATGTGAGAAGGTTAATTAAAAATGGTATCAAATCTACTCATGGACTGGAGATTAACTCAGGTATGTGTTACCTATTAGATAGTTTTGTTTGTTTGTCTGTTTTAATCTAAACATGAATTAATCAAGAGAGAAAATCTGGATAAAATTTGAATGAAAAGCATCCAAGACGTTATGAGTAAACACGGAAAAAGTGAAGTCCCTCACTAGAAAAGGAACAAGGGATAGCTGGTTCTCTAGCTGTGAACATCTGAAATTGAAGCTCTCAAATAAATAAAACAGAGATCAAAGTTGTGAGACTGAAGCAAATTACCAGGAGTTAAAGAAAGAGTGTAGGCCATAATGCATAAGATATTCAGTAACAGCGGCTGACATGCACCTTTATAACCTTGTGTCAGATGTCTCTTTTACACATGGTGAGGTAAAAGCTAAGGAATCTCATATTTACTTCATAGCATAAGCATATGTGAACAGTGATGACACTGTAGACAATACACTATAAATCAGCACACGTGGCACATTCGATACCTTAAAAATGTTATCAGCTGTCAGAGACTAAGAGCCCAGAAAAATCATAAGGGAAATCATTTGTGGATTACACTAAATTTTGGCAATTGTTTTAATTAAACGTGAATTATAGGTCAGTTGGTCAAAAAATCTGCTATATTCTTAGACATTCTTTACTGTAATCCCATTAATATTTTTGCATAGTTTTGTACAACGTTACTTGAGAGGTGATGAAGGAAAATCTTTGATAGACTTAGTAATCAGACAGTGAATACGTTTGCTAGCAGTGACACCATCATAAGTCTTCATCAATACCTGTCAGAAGTTGTTCTGAACAAGCATAGTTTTCTTTATCCCTTGAAAATGACAACAACAGAAGTTATGGCAAGCTATACAGTATGCTGCTATTTTAACTCAAATTTCAGATTTGAGTACTCTAATCCTTGGGGATTAAATGCAAAGTTAAAAAAAAAAGAATGTTGCTCACTGTAAAAGAACTTTTTAATAAGCTTAATTGGCACCATCACTTTTCCTCATTAGAATGGGACAGTTTTCTTCAGCATTACAAAACGAACAGAAAAAGATAGCATCTAATATAGTTCATTCATCTTTTGCCAAATATTTCCAGTACAGCAGCTGAAAATGTAATGATTTTAATTAATCTGTTTATAAGTAATGAGCATTTATTCTTCTCATTGAAGCCATTAAGAGTTACTAAAGTTGGGCAGCTTTGAACAGAATGAAGATTCCCATCCATTAAGTTTTGCTATGTAACACTAAGATATGTACATTCGAAACTGCGTTGGTCTCTGGGAGCCTACATTTCTCCAGCGTTGGCACATCAAATCAGTACTAAATCTTACTAAATTTGATATACATAAAGAAGAGACTTACTTTGTTTTTATGTGGTGCTGAGGAAGCACACAGTGCAAACCAGTAACAAAAATTGTGCCAATCCCCTATTACAATTTCTACCTCAAACTGCTGAAAGGGCACAAGTTGTAAAGCACAGAAAATGCAAAACACAACACAACACAGACAGAATGACAAGTGGTTGTTATTACTGAAATGTGTTACGAAATAAGTGGATTTTCAGGAGGTTTTTGAAGAGGATAGTGAAGGATCTTTACGTACGTTAATTGGGAGGCTGTTCCATGTGTAGGAGGCAGCGTGGAAAAAGACACAAAGTTGGGAGTGAGCAAAAGAGACAAAAGGGGAATCAAGAGTGATGCTTGGGAAGTGCTGACGGTAAAGGAAATGAGGACCAAGGTTAAGCCAGAAGCAAGATTGCCTTGAGTATGGCTAACTTTATGCAAGGGAGGAAAGAATTCCTGCAAAGGCTTAAGAAGCAAAGAAATATGGGCAATTACATAGGAAAGGAGAAATGATTTGTGTAGCATGTCCCATACGGGGAAAAAAAAAGAGCGGTGGGAAGTGGGAGACCAGTTCACATCAAATAACTAATATAACAAGCATTCAGTTCCAAATAATGAATAATCTAAATTCACGGAGATTATGATCAATACTCAGCCAGATGTAAGGAGTGGTAGGAACATTAGACTGCAGCAATTCTTTAGATAAAGCTGTTAAGTTATATGAAAAATTACCATGTTGTGTAAAAAGCAGATGCCCCAAATAAATTTGAACGGAAAAGTCGAGCAAAAGTATGTTTTGAACGTCTCTCAATGTAGCAGTAAAACATGTTTGTTGTGCTTGTTTTTTTTTAAAATCAGTAAACTCAGCTGATGTACACATAAATTCTGTCCACACAGGATTTTATCTGCTGCGCTCCTATTCATCATCACTGTCACCAGCTGGGAGAAATATACAAATTCACTGTACATATAAATGTGATGAAGAAAACTTAAAATACAAAGCTGCTACCCTACAAGAGAAATTCAAATACATTTTTAAACATAAAAAGGGACTGAAATCTCATGACTCCCATTGTTCTGAGCCAAAAATATATTTTTTACATAGTCTGTCTACTTTTCTTCCAGATTACACTTCATTTTTTTTTTGTCATTTACAAGTACTTATGCATTAGCTCTTGTACAAAAAAGAGTTAAAAAAACCAACCGCTCTGTCACTATCATAGTATCGTTACCAATAGCAATTTCCATATTACTGAAGCCTTAAGAAGTAATATTGGAATTCATTTTTTCACTTCCTCTTTTTTATAGTATTTTTAAAGGAATTATAAACATATTGATTACTAGTCATGTTTGATACCTTCTAGGTTTAAATCTTAATCCAAATCCAGGCAACTCACTTCTTATTGAAGTCTTATCGCATTTCTCTGGAAATTTACTGACATGCAAGTCTCTATTCCTCTTCCATATAGTCATAACACATCAGCAGACCCAATCAATAGTGCTTACTTTTTTTTTTCCTTCTAATTTTCATTCCACTCATTCTGCCACAAGTTCACTGTTAAGAATTCAATGACAGAATGTTAACGCCACTGTATCTCAGTAAAAGGACTCAGTAAATAGTCCCACTCTTTTTCTTTTTATTTTGTTTTGGTAAAACTGCAGAGAAAATAAAATACTAAATAGGACTAAAATAAAATATTAAATCCCTATTTTAGAAGGTCTCAATTTAGGAATACCATCTTTAACCCTAATTAAATCTTAAAGGGAAGTTGTTTTAGCTTCAAAATGAAGTCCGGCATTTTAAAAATCCTACAGAGACTTTGCATGTTTTAAGAGAAACATCAAAGTGTAATAAGAACAAGATGTCAGTTAGACCCCGAATTACAGATGAAGAAACGTATGCATCTCTGTGTTATATGAAGGCACATCACACACACTTCAGCTTCCTCAAGCTCCTATTACACTATATCAAACATTTGGAGAAATCCGTACTTACCCACAAGTCATGCTCAGCATAATCAAACAGCAGCCAAACCTTTCTGTCACTGTGAGAAAGGAAAACCTTCTGTAATGCAATCACATTAGGGTGCTTCAACTCTCGTAAAAGCTGCAAAGAGATAGATAAGCTGTTGTTATTTCCATGTTTGTTAAAAAAAGCAACACAACAAAAAAAAGTATATTAGTGTCTTACCACAACTAAACAAACAATCCTAAAATAGGCCCTAGAAGATAAATACTGTATAACATCTTTATCAAAGGTAAACATCAGAATTTTAAAATGTCAGATTGAAGCTGGTGCAGCCCATCAAATTCCTCATGTGGACAATACAGTTATTGATTACCACACAGTTACTGTATTTCCTATCATTTTTTGCATTTCATTCCTGTCTCAATTGCCTGGAAGCCTATGGGGTCCTTGTTTTCAGAACATAAGGGTGTTTTGAAAGAGAAGTTCACCAAATAGCTGTTACTAATAGATGTTTCAAGTACTCTTACATAATCCAGATATAAACCTGGACTTGCTGTTTGCCAGAAACAAAAAACTAGGTCTCATGACTACTACACCCATAATTAAACAGCACATGAAGGCATGCACCACTGCTGAAGTCACCATTCTGATAGATTAAGTCGGTCCTCAGAGGGAACTGGGAAGCAGTAATTCCAAAAATATCCTTCCCATGGAATCACTTTTTTGTTGTTGTTGTTTGAGACACTGCCTTCATAAAAATGATTGATCACTTCTGTTTTATCTGAAAATTGTTTGCATCTGCAGTACTACTATATAAATTGCCAAGCATCGGTTCCTAATGGCTAAACAGTAATTTGTGTAGACTCCAAGGTACATCTGAGAGAGACAAATCATCCTCCTTTCCCCACCCCTCACCTTCAGAAAAAAAGACACTAGATGTTAATTTTAGTGTGAAAAAAAAAAACCAAGAGATCTTCTAAAGAATATTAAAATAGTTCAAATCGTTTCTGTTTTCCAGGAAATCAGATAATTTAAATGTCTTTTTTTTTTTTCCTAGCATGGAGGAAGTGTTTTCTTTCGTTTCTTCCTTTCCGTAACACACGGGGTTAGCTAGCTCTGAAAGATGTTCCCACCTAATGAACCCATAAGCAGTCATTCTCAGGTATCATTTCTGTGATGCAGTATAAAAACCAATTTATCACTTAAGCAGTAACATCAACTCTTAAATTATAAACTATCAGAAACCTAAAGATTATAACTTGGTCTCCTTGACATATATTAAAGACGTACCACCATATACTTCTGTTTTTAGCAATGCTAAAACTATTTTCCAGTACCAATTTGACACAATGCTTCTGACTTCACTTTTTTTTTTTTTTTAAATAAAGTAATAAAATCATCTAGCAGGAACTTTTTTATTATTACTTTTTTTTTTTAAGACACTGTTAGCAACAACATTGAGATAAAATAATTTTACATTCTGAAACAGTGAGCTGAAGCACTCTCTGAAGAACTTTGCAGGAAGAAATAGCCAAAGAGCACTGAGCTCCATACTGAAGACCAGCATATAATAGAAACGTTAACAGAAATTCTATGTACAGCATAAGAACAAAAACAACGCCTGAAGCACTGAGTTAACTTAAAGGTGCTACACATAAAGGAGACAGGCATGCATATATTCTTCAGTGCTCAGCAACAGTGCGCTCAAGCCAGGCTGAGCAGAGGACTTGTGTAGTGGTGATCACGTACCAGAGCAGCCCAATTAATAAGTAAAGCCTGAAACCTTTCCTTTTCATGCAAGCCACATGAAAGCACTGCCCCTTTACAAAAAAAAAGCTGTACACTTCTTATCCACAACTGTGAGATGCGCTTGTTTATAACAAGTAGGCTATTTTTAATGCATTTTTTCTCATCTTTTGATGCCCCTTGGATGAAATAACTAGCAACTTTAAATAAAATTTCTCACATGAAAGAATCAAACTCGTGCTGGTTTGATCTTAAACGCTGACTCCTGCAAAAACCACGAGGAAGAAATCACTATGTTACTGTGATGTTACACATGTTGAACTTCCACCAGAATTTCTGTATCTGAATAGAGTACTATAAGGTCAAAGAACAGCAGACAGAGATAGAAAGAGATCTCAAATTAAGAAACTCTGCTTATCCATGTTACAGGCATTCTCTAACTGCCTGCTTTTCAAGTCTACTCTGCTCTGAAAGCAAATTAACATTATTATAGAATTTTTGAGAGGCTACCTAGTAATTTTTCCTAATTATAATGGAAGCTGGAGAGGTCTCAGTTGAGTGGCAAATGTTGTCCCACATTTCAAAAAGGACAAGAAAGAAGACCCCGGTAATCAAAAGCCTGTCAGTCTCACCTCAGTGCCTTGCAAAATTACAGAGATTATTCTGAGAGTTATTGAAAAACATCTGAAAGACAAAGCAGCCATTGGTCACAGCCAACATGGGTTCATGAGGGGAAAGGCTTGTTTAATGAATTTAATTTCCTTTTATGATAAGGTTACTCACCTTAGTTGACCAAAGGATTTTTGGATTGCAATAAAACTTTCAATATAGCTTCTCACAGTATCCTTCTGGACAAAACACCCAGCACACAGCTGGATGAACACACAATGCAATGGGTGATGGGTAAAGCTCAAGTTATAGCGAACGGGGCTAAATCAGGTTGGCTGCTTCTTCTAGGGTTCATCAGGATTCCATTGTAGGGCCAGTTCTCTTCAATGTTTTTGTCAGTGACTTGCATACGGGACTTAACAATGTACTAAATGAATTTGCAAACAACTCTACACCAACCATTTAACTACACTGACATTATTTTTTTTTTTTTTTACTAAAGTGCTCCATAAGTATGTATGGCTTTAAAGGAAGCCAAAGTAGCATCTAGTTCTTCAGTTAATCTTAAACTAGAACATAAAGGCCTTACGTCAGACTTGCCACTTGTGTTTTTTGACAGTTTCTGCTATGATGGAAAGTGGTTGTCTTTTGTCATTGTGCAGGTTGAAAGTGAATCGAAATTCAAGCTCCCTGAATGATGAAAAAGAATTCTTCCTTAAATACATTATCAAACAGGAAGTACAGGGCAGGAAGGACAAAAAGGAGCATTTTATTACTGCATCTAGGTAAAACTGTAGCCTAGTCTAACAGCTCACCTCATAATTTCACCCTTCTGCTATTTACTTGATGAGCTGTCACATGCCAAATATATAACAGTTATGAAATGGTTGCACGTCATTTCTTCACCATAAACACATTTCACTAATGTGTATTTTAGTTGCACCTAGAATCCCAAGGACAGCTTCAGAGCTGTGGTAAATCATTCTCTGCAGCTTTTCTGAACCACAGATTACTGCATAAACTTTAAACATATAAAACAGATGAATGAAATATGATACCATTTTTTCTTACGGCCTGTGAAGAACAAAATCAGCTGGGAGATTGGGTTAATTCAAATCTCAAGGCAGAAGGAACTAATACACTGTTTTAGTATTTGTAAGATTTCAGCCTACATGACCACACTCTATTACAAAAAATAATCCGAACATAAAAAGATCTGCAACTGCTATAATTTATTATCAGGTGAACACAGCACTCTATTTCAATAGTGCTTCAAGCTTACTCTTTCTTCTCTACAATTCTATCTCCATTCTGCTCAACTTGCACTAAAACTCTAGTAAGAACCTGTCTCTTAGGTGACAGACAATACACTTCCTTCTTGTTAACAGCATACAGAGTCATTTTAGTCATAAAGTCATTGAGAAAGGCATCAGTTTGAGTTGTCAACATCCTGTGCAACTTTGGATTTAGAGAATAAATCCAGATATGCTAGCTGAGGTATTTACAGGAGAGAAAGGGATGTACTGACATAATCTTTGTGATATTGCTTTAAAACAGCATATACAGTTTTTACCTGGGCTTAACATCTCCCTCCCCACACCCACACAGATTAACTCTTTCTGAAAAGGGAAAAAGGCAATTAAAGGAGCAATCTATCCCTCAACAAGAGAAGAAAAAGTTTGCCCAAGTACTGTAGCAAAACTACTGAAAGGAATTAATATTGATATCCACTAAAATACAAAGGTGTGAGCACCAAAGAGAAAAGACATGATTATACTAAAAGGCATAACTACAGCGGTAGGAAAACAAGCAACTGTTATCAGATAAATTCACCCTCAAAGATGGCATCTCAAACACAAAAGTTCAGGAATAGCTTCAAGAGCAGTGAAAACAGCATCTCATTTGCAGTTTGATCATCACAGAAAATTAATTACTTAATGACTCCGATTTAACCATCTGCCACTAGTTTCAGTGATGCAGCATCTATGAAGTACCTAGCTTTTATAGAAACTTGCAGAAAATACAGGTTTGGTGGGGTTTTATTGATCACACTTCCAAGAGATGAAAGTATTGACAGTAATTTGTTTTCAGCTCTTTGAACTTAGGCCACAAACTGTCTCTCAGTATACCACACAAGTAACTTTTGTATGACAAGCAGCTAGGAAGTCTCTTGCTCTTTTGCATTAAGGAAGTTCTGCTTTCTATAAAAAACTACTTCCGCGAGAAGGACAGAAGAGAGTTTCATTGTTACTATCTTAAACAAAACGATCAATTCTGAAGGCATTTAGCACTATTAAAAATAGTCAGACAGTACATTTCTAAGGGAAACAACTTCCACACAAATTGTTTTTCCACTATTTCCACAATAATGCTTTCTTTCTACCACCTACAAAATCAAGTGAACACAGACCCTTTCATCTCACTGTAAAACTAAGAAAAAGGAAAATTAGAGATAATAGGAAGACAAACATTGCTGTCAATATTTACACCAGTAAACCCTGCAGTAAATATGTATTTCTATGTCAGTGAAGGCAAAACTCCATCACCTTCAGAAGCAAATTCTGAGGTCAGACCATCTCATCTAAGAGGTGTTCCCATCCTCCTGTTTACTTTGGTTTTCTGACCCCAGTTAATCCACTCTGGAACACCCCTGGTAATTTCTTTGATGGAAATATAGTCGGTGATGCACTTAACTGCTTTCAAAGTTAGAACCAAAACCTTCAGCTGACAGAGATGTGGATCAGAAGTTGTCATAGAAAAGATCAAAATGTAAAACTGATGGCTCACAATGGCAGTTGTACCCTGTAGAATGAGAACTGCTGTCTTGTGTGAGGAATATATTTAAAGCCCCTAGGGTCAATGAAGTTACTTTAAAATTGAAGCTGGTATTTTCAAAGGAACCTAAAGATCATCATTTTACTCCTACAGAAGCTCTTTAAGAATTCCAACCTATTTAGATGTTATTAATCAAGACTAGATCCTCTCCTTCATGTTATTACTATTCTTTTCACACAGGCCCTGTAATGCCTATTACAATACTGAGTTCAAGCTGTAGCTTTTCCCTCAGGGAGGCAAATGGGCCTCTCTCAAAATATAAACAGGCAGCTATTAAGTTTATTAAATTTGTAAGAACAATTCTTTGTTAACTTTAACTTGTGCTAAGGGTCCCAGAGATATCAGGAAGAAGAAAAAAAGACAGGGTCAGAAACAGTGCGCCACATTAAAAAAACTACACGGAATTCAGGTTTGTTTAGTGCCCCAGTTGATTCTCCAGTTAGAGGTTTTCCTATTTGGATTCCCTTTTCTAGCTGGGCAAATTCCACCTACAAAGGTATTGCACAGTTGAAGTCAAAAGAGTGCCTTTACTCAGTCACAGCTTCAAACTGAACAGGTACGGAGGGCCCAGGTACCAGACCATACAGCCGTAAGCTGTTGGAAGCAGGCATATGTATAAGAAGTCTCACAGAAAGATGTGGGCAGCATATGCAGTTGGATACACACACACACACACACACACACACAAAGAAAAGTTAAATAGCAGCCTACGCACTGCTTCAGAGAGGAGACAGTTTTTTGCAAACTGCTCTGTTTGAATCCTACCCTTGGACAGACATAAGAATGCAAAACCAAGGTGAGGAGACTAAAATGCCAAAAATACAGCTGACATTCTTACATTAACTGTTCTGAGCCCTGTCTCAGATCGCATGGCACACTCTACATGAAAACAGACAGGCTGAAGTATTTTAAACACGAGTTTAAGCAGTCTCTTGTTCCATCTAGTTCTCCTATTTTACTCCAAGCAGTCTTCACACTTCACCCCTCCAATTCTGCTTTATGCTTCCTCCACCCATCTCAACCAAGCAGCTCTTAAACTGCAAGAACTGCAATCTTCCATAAGAGAAAGACAAAGTTAGTTCTAAAAAATAAATAAATACGAGAAGACAATGAACAGAATCTAGCCAGTAACTCGCCAAATGTTAGGACAGGAAGAGGACAAAAAAGCTGTCACACCCTCCTCCTATGACAATGATTAAGAAAGTATTTATAAAATAAATATTTTCATTTCAAGAGCTGAAAAAATAATGGTATTCTGAAACAAAAGCACAGCAAAAGATTTCCAAAATATCATACTTAAATAATAAAAACTAATAGAAACTGGGGTGACTGCATTTTAAAATCCTGAGGTTCCCAGCAAAAGCAAGTTAGCCTTCACATGTTTCTTTAAGAACATATAAAGAAAGACGAGTATAACAATTCTTTCTATTTCTCAGTAACCAATACGTTATACTATAGCACGGACTTTCAAAGATAAAGAAAAGATTACTGTAAAATTACTCCTCAAACAAGGAAAAAGTTAATTTTTAATACACCTATATAAGGAAATGCTGATGTCAAGATCATACGATAGCAACTTGGCCCCAGTGCGTTTACCATCACTCAGTGGGTGGTGAAGCACTGGAACAGACTGCCCAAGGAGGATGTGGATGCCCCATCCCTGGAGGCATTCAAGGCCAGGCTGGATGTGGCTCTGGGCAGCCTGGTCTGGTAGTTGGTGACCCTGCATGTAGCAGGGGGGTTAAAACTCAATGATCACTCTGGTCCTTTTCAACCCAGGCCGTTCTATGATTCTGTGATTCTATGAATAGAGAAATTTAAGCTGTGTCTCTCTCCACAGAAGACCTTTTCCTTATTTGATCCACAACAAAATAAAACAACATTCATTCTCTTGTATAATACCAACTAGTAAGTTGAAAATATCTACAGAAAGTAAACTGCTGAAAAGTCATCAATTTTCATAACAATTTTTTTTTGTCTGAATTTACTTTGCCGTTGACTAGAAAAAGAAATTTCTTCTGTTGCTGAAAAGATAAAAAACTTTCCCACATGAATGAAGATACTTAACCATAAAGCTACCTAAGAATAGTCATAATGGAGGAGGGAAAAAAAAAGAAAAAAATCACAAAAGCACTGCTAACATATTTTTAAATGCAGAAGTGTTGTCACACGATTTCACCAACCTAAACATTTGGTCTGGCTTTTTAAACTGCAGTTGATCTACGTGTACTGTGCTTATTCTAATGCTTCTGCCCTTTCCTGGTTTCCTGGCTGTGCCTGTTCTTGCACTGCATCTCACAAAAATAAACAGTGCCAGCAACTGATGTTTTCCAAAACACCTGCAGAAGGATAACAAACACGATCAGACATGAATTCTGATCGATCCTCAATTTTTTCAAGGCTTTCCTCTCAGAAGTACTTACACAAGAAACATTACATGAATCAGAGTAAGAAGAACAGCACTTCTGCTTTTGTAATCTTATAGAAGAGAAAGAACACGTGCTCAAATCTACATGTGACAAACTTACTTTGTCACATTTTCATACCCTTCTAATTTTATACTTCTCAAGGCAGGCTTGCAGAAACAGTAACAGAATGACTAAGACAGCCACATACTTGCACCTATTAATGAAATAAATTAGAGACACATTCACCCACTGAACAAGTCAAGATTTTTCAAAAAACTTTTCTATAAATGATAAGCTTTCCTTCATAAAAGAGGGAGCATTTTAGTTCCTAATACAAGGAAGGCACGCGTTCAGTTTGACAAGCTCGTAACAAGCTGATTGTTTACACACTACTTTTCCTTTATTCTGAAAGTCTACTTATGTCCTCTATTTGACTTTTTCCTTAATGTTTTTATTATTAAATCAAATTTTCATTTTTATGATACTATTTTATTTTCCACACTCTGTGTTATAAATTACACAACAGAAATTAATATCATAGAATCACAGAATCCTTAGAGCTGGAAGGGACCTAGATGGAAAAGCCATCTAGTCCAACTCCCCTGCAATGAGCAGGGATGCATGTGCACAGCTAGATCAGGTTGCCCAGAGTCTGATCCAGCCTGCCCTTGAATGCATCCAGGGACAAGGCTTCCACTACCTCTCTGGGCAACCTGTTCCAGTGTCTCACCATCCATGCTTTTTCCTTATAACCAACCCAAATGTATCCTTCTTAAGTTTGAAACCACTTCCCCTCGTCCTATTACCACAGACACTGCTAAAGAGCCTGTCCCCTTCTTTCTTAGAACCCCTCTTCAGACACTGAAAGGCTGCAATGAGGTCTCCCTAGAAGCTTCTCCTCTCCAGGCTGAACAGCCCCAGCTCTCTCAGCCTGTCTTCATCAGGGGAGGCATTCCATCCCTTGAATAATTTGTGTGGTCTTCCTCTGGATGTGCTCCAACAGGTCTACGTCTCTCCTGTACTGGGGACTCCACACCAGGACGCAGTACTCCAGGTGAGGCCTCACCAGCACCACAGAGTAGAGGGGCAGCATAACCTCTCCCAGCCTGCTGGCTATGCTTCTTTTGCTGTGGCCCTGGATACAGTAGGCTTTCTGGGCTCGCTAACTCATATCCAGCTTGCCATCCACCACTGGATACAGTGTGCCATCCACCAACAAGTTATACAAGTTATACAAGTTATTTGACAGTTCCCATGAAAATAAAATATAGATTATGAAGAAACTTCCGCTCAACATCTTAGATCCTGTTAGTGATAATGGCACAGAATCCCAACTTGGTAAATATATCCGCTGAGATCAGAGAGAAGTGAAGCTTTGTGCCTCTTCAATGCTTTCAATGCTGAAGTTCCCTATCACACGACATGAAAATTCCCTGGCTTTGTTTCTGTGCAGACCCAGAGCTTATCAAGCACGACACTGCTGAACTGCTCAACATCCCTCTCACCCTTATAACCACATTCTCTGCCTACAACACCTGTAAAACTATATCTGCAAGGGGTTCTCAGACTAGATAAAACAGAATGTGCTCAGTAACGAAATGGCTGAGAGACTACCAGCATCTCCTCTTAATCTGAGGACTCCTATGAAGGGGAAACCTCTACTTCACTGCACTGCTGAATGAAAGGAACACGGTAGCTGAAAGGACAGAGCTCAAGTGCATAAGACCTTATGACAACATCCCCAGTTAAGTATCATGGAAATATCAGATTTTTCAGGAAGGAATATTATAATCTTGTACATTGCAGTTTTCAAGTACAGTACTACACAACAAAAGTGTAATGCATTTTTGTATATCAAGGTTAAAAAAAAAATTTCACATTGTTAGAGACAGAGAGCAAAAAAAGGAGAAGGAAAAATATGGAGAGAAAAACTGATGGCTGTTCTTCGTATGTACTCATTCTACCTATTCCAGGCCAGTAGGCAGCAGTTTTGATGTATCATTTATATTTCAAGTCATCTTTAAATCAGAGTTAAGAATTCAAAACATTAAGCACATTAAACCCTTGCTCCTTATGTGAATTAAATGAATCCAAATAATGGCATCCATTAAAGTTTGATGTACTTCATTCATCTGATCTATGTAAATGCTTTACTTCTCATTAAACAAGCTAATAGACAAGCCTACAGTTGCAAGTATCAATTCAGTTTAATACCACACTCAAAGAAAGAAATGTGCCTGCAGACTTGAGAGAAAGTGAACATTTTTTGGTTCTTGAATTGGTTAATTTGAGTCAGTTTAAAATCTACACCATTTTACAGTCAGGTTTCTCATATGCTCTTTCAGGATAACACATAAGAACATCACTCTGTCAAAGCTTTTATTTAAGAATTATAGAAGTAACTAGTCTGTTGACAATTACTTACAACGAACTCAGCATTTTGCTCTGGAAGCACAAGGCTAGAACATTCTTAGTGTTGCTTAACACCATTAAATTTGTTATGTCTTTGCTCATAGCTTTTCACTTTTTACCCAAATCTTCAGCAAGCTTTTAGACACACATTAGGCAAATCTAACGCGTGAAGCAAGCTAAAACAAGATGTTCACTGGCTGTCTCTCAAGTCATTAAACGCCTACCACAAGATTCCTCTCATACTCTCACGATCAGCCTGCAACTGGGAAAAAAAACAGTCAGTTTGTAATCTAATGTCTATTTCCTCATTCTTCAATAAAATATGAAAAGCTATTCAATGGGGCAATGAATATAGCAGAACCAGAATTTCCCCCAGTAAGGATTGATAAATTCAGGAAGGCTCAAACGACTGGTAAATATAATTCACAGAATTGGGTGAGTAGAGATGAAAACATAAACAACGCTTAAATATGTTCATATGGTAAACCCTTCAGAACAACAGCAGTTTTCTAAGAGAGGTTTTGAAAGATCGTTCAGTAATAAAATGGAGAAACGAGTAACTGGCTAATATTTACCACCATGAGAGCTTGTGGCGTTCTGTATTTAATCTTCCACTGAATGTAACCTCTCTCTCAACTAAATCCTACTGCAAATGGGTATGCAACTTTTTGCCCAAGGCAGAAAAAGCAGTGTGGCCCTGAAAATAACATCCCACGAACAGACGTTAGACTTTCTTCCTGAGAACTGAGAGCAAATACTTTCCCAGATAATAAGCAGAAATGAATAATTGGAAGTCATTCTCAAGACCTACAACAGAACTATTCCAGACCTGATATACCTCATTAAGCTTGCAATTAGAAGTAACAAATAGCATGTTTGTAATCCCAACCAAAATGACAGAGATCATTTACACACACCTTCTTTCTGGAATAACAACTTCAGACTGCCTGGAGAAAGGGGAGTGCATCTTTCAGAACTTAGGAAAGTTTCTCACACAATTATGCCATAAGCTACTTCTAAATCCTTCAGAATGCAGCAAGCCTCCTGCCTCTTTATCACTCCTAGCTTTGCAGAACATTTAATTGTATGGATCGAAATTTCCCAGGTTGTGCAGTAGCAAACATCTCATTGTAAATGGCTACAGCTACAGGAACGCCACTGAGGACAAAATACGTAACACATGCTTACTCAAAGAAAGAAGAGCTGCAGTACTTGACTCAGTTTCAAGGCTAATTTTGAGCCTGCTTACTATCGTGTCCATGACGCAGCTGAAGCAAACGCCAAGGAATAGAGCACATAAAGAAGCACAGAGACAGCATAAGCCTTTCGTGCTATGCACAGTCAGCTTCCAGCAATCCATCAGGGACATGAAAACCACACCTTAAATCAAGGTCTTTCACTGTTTTTGTGTTTGCTTCATTCATACCCGGATGAATTCCCCAGTAATAAAGTTCCTTAACTCGGTCGTATGCCTTGCTCTCTACAATATTCAGAGCTGTGTTTCAAAACTGAAGCTGTGTTGCAGAGATTTACTACTTTCATTCAGTTGCTCCCGTTTTTCTGTTCCTATAAGCACAGAATAACCATTCTCCAACTTTCTCACATAGTTTTGTGATTCCAGACCTCCTTCAGTTTTCCCTCCTTTCCAAGCTGCAATTTCCCAGTCTACTTTTTCTCTGATTACATCGAGGTACTTTTGCATCACTAACTTTGTTGACTCCTCCACCTCAGGCAGGATAAAGGGAAATAGAAGGATCTAAATGACACAAACACTCAACATCTGAATGTGTCAGGGATTTATGAGGTAGATCACATCTGCTTTGTTCTCAGCTCTTGACTTCAGCAATTCACTTTAAAGCCATTCCAACAACTTCGAATTTGCCTTTTTGACTGCTCCTGAACTTGGAACTGTTTGCAAAGGAATAGTGAGAATGTTTTTCCTCCTGCCTTCAACCTGCACCAATAACGATCGTTCAGATCCATCATCGCCTATATGTAGATAGTGTGTTCTTCCCCGTTTCCACTACTTCAAAATTCAACGTTGAGAAATACAAACAATTTTAATCACACAAACTACTCAGTACCGAGATCTTTTTACACTTCTGTATTGGTTACTAAAGAAAGAAAACCTAGCTAAGTAATTTTGTACCATCAGCAAACTGTCATCCGACTCCTCACTTTCTCTTGGGGAATTTTATTTGTACATATTCAGCAGAAAAAGGCTCACAAAACCTTTAGAGCTGTTAAACGATGCACTTGAGACAACTCTGGCACTGAAACAATGGAAAACATTTCACCCATTTTCCTCCTGCTTTAGATTAGTCTCTTAGATGGAAGAAAGCAGAGGAGGAGTAGGTGGGGTAAACAGCTCAAGCAGGAGCATAGCCCATACACTGCAGCCAGCAGCAACACCGTGAGTGGGAGTGATGGTGGAGCCAGATTCAACTGTGAAGAAAAGCATGACCTTGGAGAAAGAGCTGCGCTGAAAGGGAATGAGCTACACAGAAAAGTAAGACCAAAACAAAAAGACTGGTTGAGGGGAAAACAAAGGGCAAAGACAGCAAATATCAAGGGTTTAAGAGAAAATCATCCAAGATAGCAAACCACTCCCCTAACCTTGGCACAAAGTCCAAAGCCCCACTCAACCCACTGGTAAACATACCCTCCTCCTTTCTCCTTTTAAGCCTTAGTTTCTGCAACAGGAGGGCCTTGTATGACAGCACGCTAATGTCTGTGGTGTGAGCAGGAGGTCAGAGAGAAGACAGAAAATGATGCATAAGGGAAGGAAGGCATCGTAGGAAAAAAAAAAAAGAAAAAAGAGGATGTATAAGGAAGAAGCTTCTGTTTCCAGGATAGACAGTGGAATAACATGTAGTAACTGTCATTCTTTTTTCTTTAGAGCGTGACCTTCAGGAATAAATTAGTCAGGTTCGTACAGAAAGGGAAGAGAAAAAAAGCAAAAGGCTCAAAGAAAATGTCAAGGGCAGTGTAAAGAATCTGGGATTGAATATACATGATACAATTAATCTGTAGAAATAGAGAAAACACTTGTGAAAGCAGGTGCCAAATCTGCAGAAACCTATTGTAAAATTTCATTATAAGCATTACGAGCACAAAAACAGAGCAGCAAAGTAGTAAATATTGCTGCTGACAGACCCTGTGATAGAGAAGGGAAACAAAAGAGAATCAAGAAATACACCAACAGAGGAAAAGTAAGCCAGAATAGGAGGATATGAGCAGTCATGAATTCTTATACATCAGAAATCATAAGGAAGTATAAGCAACCAAACATGAAGGGTATATCATGCTCCAAGGCGTTATATAACACACACCAAAAAGTTTAGAATAGGAATTTAAGAGACAAGAGTGTTTGACATGAACAACAAAAGAACAGCCCTGCTAGTGAACACAAACATTAGTATTTGCCTCTGAAGTCAGGGGAGATACAAGCTAATGCTTACAGCTAAGAGACCACATACATCATCTGCATTAAATCACAGAGGATGAACACAGGAGAGTTCACCAAAGAACCAGGGACCAGAGTCAGAGGAAGGATAACGAGCAAAAGAGTTCAAGTTAAATGCAAGTAGGCTGGTAAAAAGGATTTCTGAAAAATCCTACAAATAATATTTCTCCTTACTCAGACCGCAAATGTTTTACAATGGTTATTGAAATAACTGAATGTCATAAGACATTTTGTCCCAATCAACATGTCACTACTATACAACAGGATAACTCAGCCAAATACTCTAAGAAGTGCAACATGTATTTTGTTTCCACTCATTATGATGTTTTCCACAGTAAGATAAAAATCAAAACAGCATGCCCTTTATCAAGCCTTATAAAAAGAGCACAGGTCAAGGATTCTTCCTTTATCCCATTTTTGCCAAGAAAGAAAAAATGTTTCTGCAATGCTCTTCCGAAAAACATAGAATAGACCTCTTATATTTGGCAAGAAGCATGGAAAAGTTCAGGCGAGAGGCCAAATGTTTTGTTAAAAATGTGTAATGGTACGGTATAGCTTTGCTGAGGACCCACATATTGTGCCCTGAGAACCTGGTCCCAATGCCCTCTGTTCTTACTTAATACCCAGCAACACACTTTATGTCAAAGGTATAAAAACTGATATAAACAGCCCCAAAAAAACTCTTATAAAAGACATGAGCAACATTTACGAACCTATGCTGTAAAGGCTGCAGCAATTTCTGCCACTATCCAAAGGCATATTACATACTGTAACTCATACATGAAGTTACTTTAGCACAACTTCTGCCACAAGTGAGACATCCTGCTGATGGGAGCTGCAGTGAGAGTGCTCTGGCACTCCTCGTTCCACACCACCCCTTCCCATCACGTCTCTTTTGTCCTTCCTGAAACACTATCATCTGCTTTTCCCACCAAACACATGCTATGTCCCCACTTAATCAGCACCTAGAAGGGTATTGTGTATATGCCTCTGTTTGGCTCCTATTTTGCAGCAGCTTTGTATGGCACAGTCCTCATCAGAGTTTTGCCACGCAACATCCAATCTCAGAGCAGACTTAAAAGACCCTCCGTCTCTTATTCCACTTTGAACGTCCCCTTACCCCACCACCCTCAGATAATTAGGTACTTTATTCTTTTAAAGTGAATTATCATGATTTTACACTGACTCAATGAAGCAAAAAGACTCAACAATAATGAAGGAGGCATTACAAAGACTAAATAGAAAGACTGCGTGACACTGAAGCAAATACAGTGATAAATGGAAGTGCAAAAAGGAGCACTAATGAATACCATTTCATAAAATACACTTTTCAAAAACCTCACTTAGAAAAAGGCAGGCAAGGAAGATTTCTTGCTTTACATTTTCTTTACTATTTATAGCCTACGAATTGGACTGTATGCAACAACAGAGCAATTAGCTTAAACTCTACCGATATTCTCACTGGTGATAATTGGTTGCTTCTTTTAAGAACATCTGTTCCATCTTTCTTAAGAAACGAGGAGCAGACCCTGTTACCTAGACAACAGAATCCTTCTGAGCATCACACACCAAAAGGGTAGCATCAACTTAAGTCACACTTCTTATTCCTTCTCCCTGTGGCTCCATTATCACTGGTAGCATAATCAAATGTCTTCACTTCTTAAGATGAAATCCCTATTTATCAGATCACAAACTCAGGCCCGCTTTCACATGCACATTTTACTGTCCTTCAGCCAACCAACAAACAGTTTGAGGCCTTGTACCTTCCACCACTGTGACCACCCACCACACTGTCAACCTGAAAATGCTGCAGAGTATTTTGGAGCAAGTCCTTTCAAATATAGGAATTTCAGCTCAGTTCCCTTGAATGTGGCCCAGAAACAGTCATATTTGCCATTATGTCTCTGGATTACTGGACATATTCGAGTGCTGCAGGGACCCATCCCATAATGGTGCTCACTAGTATCCTCTAGTCAACGCTATGGAGAGTAGCAAAGGTTAATCTACCTTCAGAGGACACCTGCTGCTGCCTTAGCAAACTCACCCCAATTTCATAATTACTGGTGAAACATTAGCAACAGTTAAGTGCACCAGATGACATAATCCTCCATATGCTTCAGTTGCACGGATGATTATTTTTCCTTTCTCCCCCCACATGCATGTGATGGAGGACCAATGAACACTGAAACTCAAATGATGAAACAAATGAACTAAGCACTCAAAAGAAAAGACAGCCCACTGGGCAGAAAAAGCTGCAAAACAAATACCACCAACCCACTACCTCCCTTAAATTCATTCAGGGCACTTCATTCTCCAATGGCAATGCCTTGAACTTGTTTCCCTCCTTCACCTTCTTCCTTTCTTGACTGGATGAAGAGGGACTCATACTCTCAAATGCATATGTAGCTGTCTCTGGTCAGGGTGGAAACTTCTGTAGGAGAACTCCACAGCTCTTACGTTTGTTTTTGCACATGCAGTAATAATCAGGCTCTGGGTATGTGCTTCAGGCTCAAAACTCATCCGTCAACATGCTAGAGTCAACAGCACTAGAAACTTGCAAGTAACAACTATTAAACCAAAATACAGACAATCGGCTCACCACAGACCACACATTAGAACTGAACACTTTAGGACCTTACTAATTCAAACATGACTGGTACTTTTTAGGAAAGCTCTCAAGTTATATTCCCATGTATTTACACTAGCATGCAGAACAACACAGAAATAATTACATGAACGTCTGATAAGAAAGTAGATGCCATTTTGAACATTCATTAAAGTAACAAGGAGTATTAATCAGAGAAGATTAGGTTTGCTCACTTTGCAGATTTCGCATTTTTTGAGGGTACTTCAGGACACTTAATTTTATAAGACAGAAATGGAGTAAGTTAAAGGAAGGCTTCTTTAGTACCACCTTACACAGTACCATTTTATAGGAGAAAGATAACTGAAGATAATTCAAGGGGGATAGGAATACAGATCTGTTCTTCAGTCCCATATGTGCTACAGAAGAATAATTCGGGAAGTACTGAAGGAAGAAAATAAGAACTTGAAAATGGTCTGGATTTGAGGCGCCCTGAAAATGGAGAAGTGAAACAAACCATCTGGCCCCAGCCTGAAAATCTGAACAATGGAGATAGCTGAAAACTATTAAAACTGAAAGTCACAGAAGAATTCCTTATTGGACTACAGGGCTTTGAGCAAGTTCAGAGAACTTCAGATGGGGAACAGTACAAAAGAAAATTTGTTAGTGGTAAAATATTTAGGTCATATGCATAACATATGGTTATAGCAAGAACGTGAAAGGTTCAATGACTACCTCACCTCCAAAAACAAACAAGACAAAACAAAAACCAGACAAGATAAAGCCCAGGTAAGAACAAAATCACTAACACATAACAAAATAACATGTCAAAAAGGAAGGGACAATTATTAGCCTGAACAAGAAAGATGTTAAGGCGGACAAGAATACTGAACAACTCTTGGAGTTTGGTCAGAGAAACATCGTTAATCACAGTAATAAGAAGAGTTTTGCAATAGTAGAAGCTCAGAGAAGCAGCCACTGAACTGCTTACAAGTATTAAAGGCGTGTGGAGAAAAAGGGAAAAGAAATCACAGAAAACAGCACAAAAGGCAATTGAGATAAAAAAGAAACCAGAGTAATCTAATAAGCAAGTGAAAATATGGAAAGACAAAGAATTAAGAAAAACTCTGCAGGGGCCATGGGATGGGATAAGTTTGTTAGTGCAGAAAGAAAAGGCTTCCTCAAATGCCTTCAAGTACTGGCAACCATTCTCATATTTCATAATTTGTCTCAGTCAAAATTAATTTACTGATAGCTTCCTTTAATATGATGTTCTCATATTCAAAAAATGACATTTTTTCCAACAGTAGAGTCTGTCAAGTCTACCCTCACTTCAGTATCCTCGGATGACTGAATAGAGAAATCCTCAAAGTCAAAAGCATAACGAGCATACATACATACCCACAAATTCAGTGTGTGTGTGCTACATACAGGCAAAGAGCAGTTTTAAGGAAACATCCTGATGCTGCTAACGAGGAAGGAACATTTAGCCAGATGGCAAAATGGAGCAGAGAAAGAATAAATATCCATGATGCTCACATCTTTTTTCTTTTAAAACCAAAATACAAACTCAGCAAATTCTACACAGTAATAACAGAATTCAAGACGATTCATTTGGTGACTACTGTACCGCTAAGTACAGTTCACAAGCTTCAGAAAGCATCCATGTCTCAAAATCTCCATACAGCAATGTATCAAAGCCTCACACACATAAGAAAAGTCTCAGAAAAAGACAGTGGAAGCTGGATTCAAACAAAGCTATTTTTCAGCTTACCACAGATAATACACATGCAAAGGTTCACACACACAAAAAAATGATGAACCCTACTGAAACTTATAATAGAATGGAATTCAGCAAGGTTAATCAAGTTTCAGTGCAAGTTTTCAAGATGTCCTGCCTTCAAACACAAAGTTGGCTACAAGCTTAGATATAAAACCCGCAGAGTAAACACAACCATACACTCAAAACTCCATCCATTTAGCCATCAAAAAGTTGAAACCAATGCCAAATGAACTACTAAAAAATAACTTTTTCATTAACATTTGACCAAGATCTACAATTTTTTATTCTCTTTTTTTACAAATATTTTATTCTCAATCCAGCCATCTCTACTCTGTATTAGTTTACTCCACTTAGGCACCACTAACTCCATTTTGTTTCTGCCCCACAGACTCAGTGAAGCACAGAGAACAAGAACGATGGGTTTCTATATCCAATGTGCATTACAGAAACATTGATTTTAATAGCTGAAAATGCTTAATCTCTATCCAAGTTAACTGGGAGTACAGTCATAGATGTGACACCAAAAAAAAAAAAATCAAAGTTTTCAATGATAATAAAATTAAGTACAAAGAATGTAAAAACTAAGGCTACCACCCTTTAAAAATAAGTACTCCAGCGCTCTAACATTCAACACCCTACATATTAGTAATTAATTCACAGCAAAAAGTCATTTGCATTTTACAGTGCAGGAAAAGAAACCTCCAACAGACATGGAAAGCTGAGAGTACACTGAAAGAATGAGACTCCTCAGGACCAATAAATCCTAGTGAATGGAAGCCCATCTCAAGCATATGTACACAGATACAGTCTGGAAAAAAAAAATAGGAGCAAACAGAGATCCATGCGAGGTTATAGAAAAACTGAGGCATGGTGGGACAGTTCAAGCAGTTGGCGACGCTGCTAAGGACACATACATCCATTCAGGTAAGACAGATAGACAGGACAGGGAAGGTTGTATTGTCCGGTGTATGAAGGTCATGGTTTAGTGAGAACCATTGGTGATAGGTGAATGGTTGGACTGGATGGTGCTGTGGGTCTTTCCCAACCTTTGTGATTGTATGATTCTATGAAGAATGCATATTAAAATATATAGAGTTTTTGTTTAGGGCAGGTGACAGGTCTCTCAGCAGCTTGCAGGTCAGAAACAGCAGAAAGACCAGTACGGATGCCACTTTGGGACTGTGACAGTCGCCTGATAAGGATGGAGAATCAGATCGAGTCTTCTGCACACTCCAAGCAGGTTTATGACTCACAGACCCTGGTCCATATGAGAGACCCTGACCTCCCCTACATTCACTGGAAGAATAACATAGCAGGGCACAAGCAACCCAGATGACTACTGGAGGGCATCAGCAATAACTTCTTGACATGCCTACTGGATGAGCCAAGAAGAACAGCATGCAACTATTTCCAAATAATCAAGAACTAGTTGGAAACGTGACACCTATCAGCAGCCTTGGCTGTAGAGCCTGAGTGAAGATCCCAAATAGCAGAGTACAGACCCAGGGCTTCAGGAAAATGGACTTCAGCTTATTCAGGGGACTTACCATGGGAGGCAGGCTCTGAAAAGCAAGTGAGCTCTGGAAAGCTGGCAGGGGTACTTAAAAATACAAGCATCAGTGGCCTGGCTGACCTATGGTAATTGGATCATACAATCACAGAATGGCCTGGGTTGAAAAGGACCACAATGATCATCGAGTTTCAAGCCCCCTGCCATGGGCAGGGTCACCAACCACTAGACCAAGCTGCCCAGAGCCACATCCAGCCTGGCCTTCAATGCCTCCAGGGATAGGGCATCCACAACCTCCTTGGGCAACCTGGTCTAGGGTGTCACCACCCTCTGCATGAAAAACTTCTTGCTAATATCCAACCTAAAGCTTCCGTCTCAGTTTAAAACCATTCCCCCTTGTCCTATCACTATCCACCCTTGTAAATAGCCGCTCCCCTTCCTGTTTATACACTCCCTTCAAGTACTGGAAGGCCACAATGAGGTCTCCCCAGAGCCTTCTCTTCTCCAAACTAAACAAGCCCAGTTCCCTCAACCTTTCTTCATAGGAGAGGTGCTCCAGCCCTCTGATCATCCTACTGGCTCTCCTCTGGACCCGCTCCAAGAGCTCCTCGTCATTCCTGTACTGGGGGCCCCAGGCCTGGACGCAGTACTCCAGATGGGGCCTCACAAGAGCTGAGTAGAGGGGCACAATCACCTCCCTCTCCTTGCTGGCTACCCCTTTTTTAATGCAGCCCAGAACATAGTTGGCCTTCCGGGCTGCAAGCGCACACTGCTGGCTCATGTCCAGCTTCTCATCTACCAGGACCCAAGTCCTTCTCCGCAGGGCTGCTCTCAAGGAGATTTTCCCCCAGTTTGTATAAGTACCTGGGATTGCCCCTACCCAAGTGCAGCACCTTGCACTTGGCCTTATTGAACCTCATTAGGTTCTCATGGGCCCACTTCTCCAGTCTATCCAGGTCCCTCTGGATGGTTTCCCTTCCTTCCAACATATCAACTGCACCGCTCAGCTTGGTGTCATCCGCAAACTTACTGAGGGTGCACTCAATGCCATCGTCTATGTCATTGATAAAGATGTTGAAGAGCACTGGTCCCAAGACCGACCCGAGGGACACCGCTTGTGACCGGCCTCCACCCTGACACAGACCCATTGATCACAACCCTTTGGCTGCGTCCAGCCATCCAATTCCTAATCCACTGAACAGTCCATCCATAAAATCCACACTTCTCCAATTTTGAGAGAAGGATGTGGTGAGGGACATGCCAAAGACCTTGCAGAAGTCCAGGTAGACAACATCCACCACCCTTCTCCCATCCACTGAAGCCGTCACTCCATCGTAGAAGGCCAACTGTCAGAGCTTCAATGCAAAATGGGCTGTATACAGACAGAGGTGAAAACAGGGATGGGCTACATGGGAATAATTTCAAAACATAATCCAAGCATTTAAGGATTGAGTCAAGGAAGTAAAAGCTAACTTAGAATCGAGCCCTTGCAAGGAACATTGAGGGCAACACGAAGAGCATCTGTTACTACATCAGTTGTGAGAGGTTGAAGAAGAAAATGTGAGATTGTTGCTAAATGAAGCAAGTGCTTTAGTAACAGTAACGTAAAATAGAAGAGTCCCGCCTTCTGTCAAGAATCCACTGTTTGAATATCAATGTCATCACCTCTCAGTCTGAGGCATTAAAAATGGTCACATGTAATGTTAAATTAACGAAAGACATGCTGGAAAGTTATATAAGTCAAGATACTACTTGAACAATTCTACATCTCCACACAAAATAAACTGAAAACAAATCTAAGCTATTTTTGCTCGACTACAGAGAAGGCATAAAATGAAGCAACAAAATGTAATGAAAAAGAGAAGAGAAAATAAGCACATCAGATAGAAATTTAGGAAACAAGATTTTTAAAACATACCAGTTGAAGCATTAAAACATATACAGACATGCTTTTGTATACACAGACACAATCTTGATAGTATTTAAGTTTGACAGGTTTTTTAAAATGTCTTTCCTGCATTATCTGCAAGTCTATTCTTCTTTATCCAAGCAATACAGCAGCATTTGCTTTCAGTGCATTGCTGCCTCCAGCTTAACCTAAAGAGGGTTGGATTTGCTTTATTTGTTCATTTCTGTTGAAGTCACCATCAGTTAGTACTGCATTTGTGTGCATCTGAAAGTATTCCGGATTTGAAGTCAATAGCAAATTGAAAGGGAAAACAACTGAGCCAGAAGAGCACTGAACACCCATTTTCCCCACTTAACTTCACTGGGAATTTGGATTATATCCTAAATGATGTTAAGTAACAGAGTCGCAGAGGCCTCTTTGGCTCTCTGGAATGATGGAAAAGCTTTCCTTTTCTTCCGTTTAACAAACTTGTCACAGATTTGTCAATGCTTTTTTCCTGCTGTGAGCACAAAGATACAACTTCAAGAAAGTGAAAATAGCCTCTGTATGAAAAACAGCATTTCAAGGTAGTTAGAAAGAAAGTGTGTTAGAAGTATTTTCTTTCTTTCCCCCGCAGCCTGTCCTATTGTTATTGTTAAACTGCTGAAGGGAAGTGGCTGTAGTCAGACAATGGAACTGACTGGCTTCCTCAGATGATGCTCTACTTTTGTCACAATTGCATGACAAAATACTACACTTCAAGCAGCGAAACCTATTTTCATAAACTGTACAGTGCATTTACATGTTGATTCAGTCAATTGACAAAACAAAAATCTTTCTATTTAGCAGATTTACTGCATGCTTCTTGTTCATTTTTAATGAAGTTAAATTGTTCTTTCAGATAAAAATAAATGTGGACAAAGTGTCCGTGGAAC
Source organism: Gallus gallus (assembly GCF_016699485.2). NCBI lineage: Eukaryota > Metazoa > Chordata > Aves > Galliformes > Phasianidae > Gallus > Gallus gallus. Next base: position 66,089,570 of record NC_052534.1, on the reverse strand, counting down.
AAAGAAAGAATTTAGGTAACCCCTCCCGCACAAAAAAGTACTTAAATTACACAGATTAGTCAAGATTAGAGCACAACTCAGAGAGCTCTTATTCCTTCACATGGCATGCAAAACATGAGTTCTCACATAGCAGAACCAAACCTTCCTTCCAGCTGATTCATACTTATAAAATCATGATACACAGATACTTCTAGCCAACACACACCCTAACTCCCTAATAAAAAGCCCTTCAATATTTATTTTTAAACTTACACACATTTCATCACCTCCAGCTATTAAAAAAAGGGAGTGGAGTTTCAAAGTTTCCACAAACAAATGCAACAATCTTTTCTAATTAGGCAGCAGAGAATTTACAGTGAGATTCCTACATTGCCAATTATTTTACATAATCATATTATTTTGGCAAGGGGAAAAGAAGTTCTGACATTCAAAAGGAATCTTCTACAGTATATGTACTCATGGATATACTTTTTTTTAACACCTTGTTTTACCCACAGTTGTCTTAAAGCTAGGGACCAAAGTTACAAATGTATTTTTCTACATCACAGTAATCGTTGCAAGCTGCTGTGATATCGTAAGACAAGGGAAGGGTCAATACAGCCAAAGTAAAGGACTTGTATGGACTATGAAATTCCATGCAACTGTACTTGAAAAGAGTTAATGGCACTACAAGTTTTCAAAGTGATTTATTTATATCAGAAAGTTACCGGTAGTCCCGTACAGCTGATGCTTTCCACATTCTTAACAGAAACAAAGATGGGTCAAACAAGTTATTAGGCCAGTCTGAGCTAGGGTCTCAAATTAAGCAGCTTCACATTTAGCTCATTTGTCTAAGCGGTTTCCAATTCAAGAGATGAGAGCAGTTTGCAAGTAACGTGCAGTGCCTGACAGTGGCAGGAGCAAAGCAGCATTCCTGGCTCTATCAGCAAGGCATGACCTGGACCCTCAAGCAGCCCTAGAGCACAAGATCAGTAGCACTGCTGAGAAACATGGCAAATACACAAAGTACAAAAAGACAGAGAGCAAGTGTAGCTTGGCTCAGGCTCAGCGCTATGACACCACAGACTACAGAAGCTGGGAGGAGGATAAGCAGCCCCAGATGAGCTGCTTATCGCAGAACAGCTTAGGTCGGAGGGGACCTTAAAGATCACCTACTTCCAACCCTCTGCATGGGCAGGGCTGCCACCCCCCAGCTCAGCTGCCCAGGGCCCCATCCAACCTGGCCTTGAGCACCTCCAGGGATGAGGCACCCACAGCTTCTCTGGGCAGCTGTGCCAGTGCCTCACCACCCTCTGAGTAAAAAATTTCTTCTAAACATCTAACCTAAATCTCTCCTCTTTCCTAGCCTAAATATAAGCCTAATGCCATTCCCCCTTGTCCTATCACTACCAGACTGGGCGAAGTGTCAGTCCTCCTCCTGCTTGTAAGCTCCATTCAAAAACTGAAAAGGCTGCAATGAGGTCTCCCTAGAGCTTTCTCTTCTCCAAGCTGAACAAGCTCAACTCCCTCAACATTCTTCATAGGGGAAGTGCTCCAACCCTTTGACCATCTTCATGGCCCTTCTCTGGACCCGGTGTAACAGCTCTGTGTCCTACCTGTACTGGGGGCCCCAAGCACAGACACAGTATTCCAGATGAGGCCTTACACAGGTGGAACAGAGGGGGACGGACAATCACCTCCCTCACTCTGCTGACCACATCTCTTTTGGCCTTCCAGGTTGTAAGTGCACACTGCTGGTTCATGTCCAGTTTTTCATCCATCAGGACACCCAAGTCCTGCTCTCAGAGTTGTTTTCCCTGTCTGCACTCATATATGGGACTGCCTTGACCCGAGTGCAACACCTTGCGCTTGGCCTTGTTAAACATCATCAAGTTCTCATATGTGTACTTTTTGAGTCTGTCCAGTACCCTCTGAATAGTGTCCCTTCCTTCTTATTATGTCAATAGCATCACTCAGCTTGGTGTCGTCAACAAACTTGCTGAGGGTACACTCAATCCCACTATCCTAGGGAAGGCCACAAGCAGCAGGGAGGCAATAGAAGAATGTAAAAGCAAAGGGACAGAGCCCTTACTCGGGATCAGACAAAGAGAAAAAGGTTAGAAAACTACCATTTAACCAATAAGGCTTTTAAAGCCCTGCCCACCCACAGGAACTGAGGAGCCCAAAATATTTGTACCCTCTAGCACTTGGTAATATACATTGCATCAATAGGCAAAACGCCTGAAAATAATTTGTGCATGCTGAATTGTTTGAATGAGCTTTCAGTACCTCATTTAACATTAGTCTGAATTATTTTAGCCTGTCCCCATAAATGCCAGTAGGAACACAAAGGCCAGCGAGTGCTCCCACCAGCATCCCACAGTGTGCTGGCACCACGTCAAGGTCTCCCAGAAGGAGCAGCCTCTGGCAGCTTCACCAACAGCCAGCACACACAAGCACAGGATGTGGCAGCTGAAGTGATTATGCATCCCAGATCCCAAAATACACAGAGGGCAGAACTACAACCATTCAGACCACTCATAAGCAAGGCTAGGTATAAAACGCTGCTGTTACGTGGCTCTACTTTTCCCTATTAAACCATCTGTAACAGTCTCACTTTTTCCCCCACATAAAAAAAAGCTACTGAGCTATGAAAAAGAAAGTGCTGATTCAGAAAAGTCCAATGAAGCTTAGAATTAAAATCACAATTTACAGAAAAGATGGCTAGAAATGACAATTTATCCTTGGAAGAGATTAAATTCACAGTGTTGGCAGTAGAGAGAAACACCAGACAGACCCAGGAGCTGACAGGCAGCCTCCTAGCACCTAACTCAAGTCAATGGTTCGAGGGAAAAGAAACCTTTACTAGTAGTCATCTGCCTACAAGCTAAGCATTAGGAATAAATGTGATCTTATAAAAGACATTCTTCAGCTTTTCATTTTTTGGGTTAAGAACAATTTCTGAGCAAGACCACATACACTGTGGTAAAAGTGACTTACAAACATTCATTGGTTTCCAGGACATTTTATTGCTACATTTAATACATGGTGCTGTCTCAGAAAAACAACGAATAGAACACACTAAGAACACTGACTGTTTTTCAGAGAAACTTACTTTTGATTTCTCATTGAATTTTTTTGGAAACACATTCAGATAGGGAATTGCTATAAATACTGGATGAAATACATATCTTGGTGGCAAGAAGATCAGAAAAAAATATGGAGATGCGAGTTCAGACCTTTCAGAAAATTCCCAAGAGCTCTGCTTAAGACACCTAATTTCACTGACTACTCAGGAATAGTATCTGTGTCCATTAAGTGGAGACTTCAGAACCTTTCTGGGAAACCTGTGCCAGTACTCAGTTAAAAAAAAAAAAGTTGTGGGTGTTTTTTTGTGTTCAGATGGAATTTCATGGATTTTAACCAGTGCCCATTGCCTTCCGTCTTGTCCATAGGCACCACTAAGTCTGACTCCCATTTCTTTGAACTGTTCCTTCAGGGATTTATACATACATAAAATGCCCCCCTCAACCCTTCTCTTCTCCAGACTCAACAGTACCAGCTTTCCCAGTCTTTCCTCACACAAAAGATGCTCCAGTCCTTTAATCATTTTTATTGTCCATGTTGCTCCAGGTCTCTGTTGTACTGGAGAGCCTAGGACTGGAACCAGTTCTCCAAGTAAGGCCGCACCAGTGCTGAACAGAGAGAAAGGATCACCTCCCCCAGCCTGCTGGCAATGCTCTTCCTAATGCAGCCTAGGAAGTTGTTAACCATCTTTGCCCTGAGGGTGCCTTGCTGGCTCATGGTCAGCTTGCTGTCCAGCAAAGCCTTCTTTGCATAGTTATTTTCCAGGCAGCCACCTCCCAGCATGTACTGGTGCCTGGAGTTATTTCACCTCTGTGTGGAACTCTGCATTTCTCTTTGTTGAGCTCCACAGGATTCCTCTCCAATCATTTCTCCACAGCCTGTTGAGGCTCCTCTGAGCAGCAGCACAACTCTCTGGTGTATCCACAACTCCTCAATTTTGTTTAACCTACAAGCTTCTTGAGGGTGCACTCTGTCCCAGCATCTAGCTCATTAATGAAGACTGTGATGCAGCTTTACGGTGTGCTCATGCCTCTCAGAATCCGAATCTCCATTATCTCTTCCAAACAAGCCAATATAATGGAATAAGCCAGTAATACAGAAGCCTCCCAAATTGTTCAAAAATGGATTTTTTCTAATGATTTTCAGATTAGCCCATACCACCATTCAGCCTTTAGTTTCTGCAGTTCCTCATGAGAAATTCAACATAAATTTGAGGGAGTTAATCACTAACTCATTCATATTTTCCAGCTTTACTTTTTTAAAATCTTCGTGCTTGAAGCCCAGCAACAATATGTCTCTCAAGAGCACACAAATAGTTGGCATTTCAATTATCTTCAGAGTATACCCTACTTACAGGGAAGAAATTAGGGCCTCTTTTGGATACAACTGTTATCACATAAGAATCTCCTCTAGCATTTCAACATTCCAATACAACAGAACTGGCTGCAAGATGGATGCCTGCTTCAGGAGGGCCACTGAATGGTTTGGGTTGGAAGAGACCCTTAAGATCATGTAGTTCCAACCCCCTGCTATAGGCAGGGACATCTCCCTCTAGACCAGGCTGCTCACAGCCCCATCCAGCCTGGCCTTGAATGTTTCCAGGGAGGGGGCATTCACAGCCTCACTGGGCAGCCTGTTCCAGTGTCTCACCACCCTCACATTAAAGAATTTCTTCCTAATACCTAGTCTAAATCTACCCTCTTCCAGTTTAAAACCATTTCCTCCTGTCCTGTCACTACCTGTCCTTATAAAAAGGTCCCTTCCCAGCTTTCCTGTAGTCCCCCTTCAGGTACTGGAAGACAGCTATAAGGTCCGCTCAGAGACCTCTCTTCTCCAGGCTGAAGAAAATATATCATCCTGCAGTTGGAAAAAAAAATGTAATCATCACACTCGCCCCAGGAGCCAGTAGATTTATTCTAAGTATCTAGGCAATACTACATACAAACCAGTCTTGAATCACAACACTCAAATGCCTTTCAATTCAGCAATATATTCGTCAATCATATTGTCAATGTCTTCAGGTTACAGAACAACTAAACCATTCTAAACAAAACACAGAATCAAGTATAGCAGCGTTTCTTCCACCTGCACACTACACTTTTAAACACAAGATTAACTATTAATGCATTAGTTATAAATCTCCTTCTCGTTGTGGAAAATACCTTTAATCCTGCTTGTTTACTAGAAAAATAACCGCTTCTTTTCCAACTATTTCACCTTTACCTTTTATGTATTTCTAATATTTGACAACCCTGAAATTTCATAGAGGCAAGCAGTGATCTGCTACTTATCCCCAGTTATAGAGTTTTACTATGAAGTTTGGAGAAGAATAAAATAACATCCAAGGAAGAATTAGAAGAGTAACTACTGAGTGCATCTAAACAATTTATGCAACTGCTATTTGCACAAAGCTTGAACAATTTAAAAACAAATAATTAAGGAATGAAATGCTGATATATGGTCAGAGGACAAAATAATTTGACACTATGTCCTCACAATGTTGTGTCTAAATACAACAGAACCAGCTCCATCCCACAGCGCTATCATGACAAAAGTCTCCTTTGGACTATATTCCACACACTGATTCTTGTCTTTTGTCTGTTTTAAATCATACTACTATGGAGACAAAGAAACTGAAAAATACATCACTGCTGTCAAAACAGACTTAGGCAGAAAGGCCACTGGGTAGATTTTGTGTAAAGCAATCAACAGCAATGGAGCCACCTCTCAAATCCCTAAGTGACCTTGACCTTACAGTGATAAGCACTTCAAAAGGATGGTATTTTTATCTGCTGTGGCTCTCGACACAGAATTACTGCATGCACTACACACAACACTGCTCAGTTCATGAATATCGTGAATTTCTAATGCTTCACAATGCATTGAACATTTGAATACTGTATATCCGTGCAACACTACTAGCTTATAAAAAGCCGTAGGTACAAATCGTGCCTTATATTTCAAAAGCCCTCAGCATACTGACGGCACTCAGAGGGTAAATATTTAATCAAGCAAATGCACTTATTTTGCAATGCAGGAAATTCTTGCATTGCAAAATTTTACTCATTATCCAGCACTTCTACAGTAATGCATATTTTCAGTCAGAACCTGCTCTTTAAATACTTCTGATCCTCACAGAAAAACACCTAATTCTTACCAACTTCTAAGGAGCTTATATAAACACATGTATGTATGAGCACTACTGTGCCTTTTTTTTCCTCTTAAGATACACGCAATAAAAATACAAGTAAAGCTGGTTTGTTTGTTTGTTTTTTGCTATGAAACTTCTCTGTACTTAACAAAGCAAATAAGGAATGAGGAAAACAAACTGTTATCAAGTACCAAACCATTAGTCTGAAATAAAATACATTGTTAGCAAGCTGATTTGTAATAACAATTGTAATCTTTTGAAACCATTCTCTTACGAGTCATTTTAAAAACCACCCAGTTTTGAAAAAAACCTTGATTAAAAGGGTCACATACATTTCCTTCTCAACATGAAAGCATGCAAGACAAAACACCAGAGAAGGCCATTACCATTAACCAAGCAAGAATGTCTCTTTCCACACACCAGAAAAAAATTATTTACGAAGTATTTCATGAAAAGCTCATGCGTGATTAACTTTCACACTTGCATACTTCAAGGAGAACATTTACATAATCTTACTGTAGAGAAAAATAAAATACCTGTTGAAGAAGAATGTCAGTGAAAATAGTTTTGTTTATGTACACTTACTGCAATCTCTCTACAGGCCGACATGGATATCCCTGTACCTTCAATTTGCTTCAGTGCATATTCCTTTTCATCTTTTCTGTACAAAAAAAAAAAAAAAAGAATCTTTTTAGCTCTGATTTATGTCATATCAATTAATACAAGTACAATGATTTATTTTGGTTTGGTTTAGATCAAGAAGCCAAAAGTCTATTTTTTTAATTACACTTAGACATTCAAGGCTCAAAGGCTTCCCTTTAAATACAGATTTGAAATGTTACAAACAAAACTTCCTTCATAAATGTTGCTAACCTATCTCCACCTCTCTCTAAACGATAACCATAACTGCAAATCGATCTACAGATGGTTTTGGAGACTTTTCCTACAATTCTCAGATAGTGGCTATCACAGAGAAGCAGCACAGTCGCACTCTACGCCTGGAAAACTCCCCCGAAAGTATCTAGAAACTACAAGGATCTTACTTGATTACGAGCCACTGGCAATCAAGTTTTAAATTAAAACATAATAGCATGTCAAAAGTGAAATGTGGATTTCATCAGGCAAGTCTGCGTTTGCCAGACCCAAAGTACAGGACTCTTGCTGAGTGCCTGCTACCACAGACCCCTACACATTACATGAAACTCTGTGCTCTGAAGTGCAAAGTTGAAGAACATGAAACAACCACAGTTTGTAGCAGGTTGCAGGAAAGCAAGAAGAACAAGCAAATGAGTAGTATGCAGATCACTCTGAAAGTAATGCCTTCCATTTATTTCCATGGAAACTACAACAGACACAGAGAGCACAATAACACTATATAATAGAGCAAATTCTCAGCTACAAAACACTATTTTTTCAACACAGTCTATGCATTTCTGACAGTGAGGAACAAGAGCCTGCATGCTGAGACAGTAGCAGTCTATACAGCAGAGGTGATCTACTGTCGCTGCCACCACTGCTGAAACGCAGCACCCACCACCTCACATCCACTGTTTGGTGAACATTGATGGAGCCCAAGTGTTAACAAATGTCAGTGGAAGCAATCTTTTCCACACAGAGGAACTCAATAATACACCTCTTCTTCACACACACTTCAGACTGCCCCTCTGCTGCCACCAGTCACACGGCAACAACATGTAATAGAGTACTGGCGGGAAGGTTCAACCTCTACTGCCATACCACCAGCATCCACCTCTGACATCATGGGCCAACATAATGAAATAGGAGGCACTGCTTTCAGAGCAGCTCTCGTGATACAGCATTATCTCCTTAACGCTCATGGAAAGGTTCAGTAGGATTCAGCTGCAACAAGTGGGTGTTAATAAGCACCATTACCCATCGTGCTTATGCACTTACGTTGGCTCACCAATTACAATTTCTGGACAATTCAGTAACTCGCAATCTCCCAAATTCCCTACAGCAAGTTTCCCTTCTTTCCAGTCCCACACCATTTCATTTTACTACCCAGAAAAACTAAATTGCTCTCAGCCTAGGGGGTAAAAATTTAAACAAATGTTGTTGCTCGTTCCAGAAGCACTTCAATCTATGCTATTTTAAGAACAAACAACTTTTTAACAAAATAAAATAAAACAAAAGCCTGACAATAGGAGTAACCCCTCAAAACTTCCCGCCGGTACTCCAGGTTACTGAGCTGAAGGCTCCTCGAGGCCTACTGGCAACAATTCAGAACCTCTCGTTACAAAATCCACAGTGGTATTAGGCTGTAACCTCGTCCTTCAGCTCCTGCTTTCTTCCCTGGCCAATAAAGATAACATTCCTTACGCTTTAGCTTGTACAGTGCAAAGGAGAATGCTGTCCTGTCCCCACAACACTTTACTCAGTTGGCTTTATTTCCATTCACAGCATTCAATGCAGGAAATGAAATTATGATTATTTTGGTTACACTTTTGGTTTTCCTTTTCCACAAGCTTTAAAAAAAAAATTACCCAGTTCACTTTAGAAGGGTACAGTTCAGTTAATTTAGAATAATTAAAACATTTCAAGGGCATCACACTATCTTACCTTCTGCAACTGTACCTCACAGTATTCCCATCAGATGAGAAACTTTTACACACCAGGCAATGGAAGACTAGAAACAGCTTGCCCGAGATCATACAGAAAAAAACCAAGGACCTGAAATTTGCACATGATTCAAACTATTGTTTTACCCATGTTATTCAAATCCTTAAACTTCTAGTGATGGACCCTCTTGAATTCACATTTAACATACATACTAAATTCATTATTAATTATCTACATAGAAGAACTGGCTTGGAAGCCTATAATCACACTGAAACTGCACTTGTGACTATTACATCAGTCTGTGTACTGGCACTTATAAAAATAAAAAAATAAATTACACAGCATCTTGAAATGCACAATAAAAACATTCCAATATCTAGCCAGGGAAAAAGAAACTAACAGAAGACAACAATTTACTTCTGTAAGCAACATTCACAGAGTAATTGTGACTTTATAGGACAAAGCCTGGGAAAACTACCCAACTCAGCGTCCTTAGAGCAGAGTACTGGGGTAACACCACGTCCTACAGACAGCTTGTTACACTCTAATCACACTGTTTAATTGTTGCCACACAGCACAAAGTTCAGCAGTCAGCCAGAGACCAACCTCAATTACCAACTTTTTTCCCCTCCACTAAGCAAAGGTAAAGCCATGACACCCAAATGCACCTAGAAATTAACTGAAAAACACGGTATTTAGATTACTAAGAGTTGCAGGAACAAAGCCACTATGTGGATCACATTCAGCACTGGCTAACAAGCACAAGCTGCTCACAGCTACAGAGCACATGGCCACAGCCTCTTAAGAAGGTATTAGTAGCAGTAAAAGTGAAAGGCCTAGAATTAACTGGAAAAGGTGTCCTAATCCTTGCAGAAAGGAAGAGTTCTTATACTTCAGTGTTTTCTATGCAGCAGAAGTACTCATTAGTCTAAAAGAATTACAAGACAAAAAAAAAAAAAAAATCAGCACACACTGTCACTATGGTACACATTCTTCAGCAAGCAGAGAAGTCATTTGCTGTTATCCTTTTCCTCCCTGTACCAAGCCTCAAGCAGCCAGCAGCTCAGCCAGCTCCTTTTTGCCCACACTGCAACTAGCCACAAATGAAAGACATTGGGAATCTACATGTTCATCTTGATTTACTTCTACAGAACAGTATCCACACTGAATTTCAATAGATATGTTATTCAATGAAAGTAATGGATAAGACCAGCAAATTTCTGCCTCATTACCCAATGGTGGAAAGTTCAGCATCTCAGTAGTGCCTGTGGGCTTGCTATGCAGCTGGCTGCCTGCTGAACCATCCCTGGGAGCCTGGTAGAAGGCTTCACTGTGCTGCAAGTGGAGCAGCACACACATGTAGGGCACAGGAAAGACACGCACATCCCCTCATGTGCTTGAATTCACGGGGCAGGGCAGAAAGCCAGCCTCCCTAGCAGGCTGTGACTAGAGAAGCCCAGTGTCATTTCAGAGTCCCTACACCCAGCTTGCAGACTCAGCTACCACACACACTCCTCTCCTGGCGTTATCCACACTGCCTGGGAAGATGGTATGGTTCATCACCTACAGGATATGCTCTGACACCACATGGTATCATTCTGAGTGTGGTGATGAACAAGTTTCTATCTTGAATAGAGGCTGTAGGAAGCTCCGTACTTCAGAATGGTCCAGCAAGTTTAACAGTCTTTCATGAAGTGCTGTAATGCCAGAAATCACACAGAAGCAAGAAACAAACAAATAAATAAAAAACCACAAGATATAGTGCATATATCTTTCCACAGCCCTAAAAAGAAAATACAACTGCAATTACAAACACGTGCTCCAAGGTGACAGACAAAATAGGACAAAGTGTTTTAGAAAAATGTATTTAACAGCAGGCATGAGTAAAACGATATACAGACTTAACTGAAGTCAAGATCAAAACCAGTTGCAATCACACTCTTCTGCCCTCCAGAATTAAAGAAACTATTTCTACCTCTACAACAGAGATGGTACCTCATCAGGTCATATTCATGAAACAAAACTCTGCATTTCTAGCATGATGCTTTAGAACCGTATTGATCAAATGGAGCCTCTTGGTTTTCACTAGCAGACCCGAACAAGCCTTCTGTGTGCAACTGCTGCAACACCAGCTCAGAAGTCTTGAACTTGAGAAGTGAGAAACAAAGTTTGCATCTCTTCTGCAGCCACATAGCTAAATAAAACTGGGAGCAGCAGAGGGAGGAGGCAACAAACCTACACCACACAGCAGTTTTTACTATGCAGTATAAAAACAGAGTGAAAACAGAACCTACAACCTTGATTCAAGTACACACAAGGAAAACACTCTTCAGAACAGAACATGTACCACACATTGCACTGCATCTCAGGATCTTCTGTCTCACCACATCTTCATAATAGCAATTTTCAACAAGGGCCTGAATGCTACGCAGTTTATCAGCACCACAGCCTGATGATGACTACTGAAGTCTGTTAGGTCTCCCTCCAGACATCCCAGCTGATGTCAGCAACCTCTGCATACGCGTGCAGTCACACCAGAAGGCAGCGCTTCTCTTTACTCTGCTAATTCCAAGGCCTGGAGCACAAACATGAAGCCTTTCTGTAATCTATGAACATACCAGAAGAAGCAGGGAAGGCAACCTAATTTTAGAGATCATCCTTCTCAAAACCTAACAATACCAAGCTCCTTAATGCTAGGCATAGCTTCCTCCATCATTTTACAGCATTTTTTTTAATACACTTGTCAACATCAGGTACTTGCATAAATGCATGCCCAAAGGAAGGCCAACTCACTACTCACAATCTGTGAATTTATTTAAGCAATGATTTTTGCATTGTTTTGTGTGTTTTTTAAATTAGAAAGCCTGCCACCACAAGATAGAGAAGAACTTGATAATTTTGTTCATTGAAATCAGCATTCGAAAATCAAGTTCAATATAAATGCTGTAAAAGTTTATAAGTTGCACAAGATGTTTGAACATAGAGCAACTGCTCACGACAACTAGCCTTCAAAAAAAGTCTGCCTTTCATTACATACATTGCAAGAAACACACGGGAGAACAATTACACTGAGCTTAGCCTGCTGGAAAATCTGACACATCCCAGCCATGTAAAAGGGATCGTGTTAAAAGTACCACTGGCATCAGGCTATGAATAGACACCGGGTGTTATCACACTGTCCTATTAGAAGCTGACCTATACTCTACTTTCATTCCATTATCTGTAGAATATCTTCAGGTATACCTTTAAAAAACACCTGACATGGCTGCTCTTCTGCTTCTTATTCCTTTGGAGACTAGTCTATGAACTCAGAGGAGATGTGCACGTTAAAGAGGAGGGAACTTTTCAAAGCACTGCGAGGATAATGGCCTTTAAACATCACTTCCTCATATTGTGCCCTTCCACAGAATCTCAAAAAATATCTGTGAATATGTAAATATGTATGAAAAAATACACGACTGTCACACCACCATGGCAGACGCTCCTTATGCATGGGATGAGGTGACAGCTGATTAATAATAGACAAAACAGTAATCTGAGCACTAATCACATTTCATGTCATAAAAAAAATACTCACTTTCCTCACTGTAATTGGATCAAACGGAGTGGGGAATAGAGATTTGTTAACAGCAACATGACGCAATTAAAACTATTCCAGGATCATTGGATCTGACCTAACCAAATTTTCTTCCTCTTTCCTGTAGTTCCTAAGTCATAAAATTAAAAGCACAGAAACTGCCTAACTGCAAACAGAGATTATTTTGCATTCACAGCCACTGACAGATGTTTAAGATCTCCGTAACAACAGAAAACTGGAAGTCACATCAGCCGTGGCTTAGCCTTTATGTTTTAATAACAAAACGTCTTAAAAGGAAAGAAAGCACAACTTCAGTCACTGCCCCACCACTCCATAGCCATCGCAGAAGATGCACAGGACCTCAACCAGCCACAGGGCTGGTGTAACTGCTAAAATTAGGCTGCCTCCAAAATGTCTCGAGTGAGCGAGAACTGTGAATTTCAAACGAGTGGGTTCATTTTCGAGCAGATTGGCATAAGCAGACCTGACAGCCTGTTTATAAATTTAAAAGCTGGAGTGTTCAAATGTAAAAGCTGAAGTGTTCACATTAAACTTTGAAAGCTGTAAAATTATTCCGCCGCTCTAGGTAATTTCTGCCAGTGTTTGCTGTATTAAAGCAGGGGATGGAGCTGTACCTGATCTTCTTTCTTTCTAGACAGGCTTGATTACAGATAATGAACAGCTTTAGGAAATACCTCCCTTCTTGAAAGGCCACCGCAACTGAGAAGCAGCAAGGAGAAAAAACCTTCAGAAAGAAAGAAGAAACAAGCTTTTACTTATCAGTGAATTGCGTGCCAAGGCCACAGATCTAGGGTCCTTTAAACTTGGCCAAAAATGAGTCTGCCTTTTGTTTCATAAAATCTCTTACAAGAACCACAACCTTCAATTACATTAGCCATCTGTTTTTCAGTAATTTTAAAAGTCCTAAATCCATAGTGTAAAAACGTACTGTAAATACACAGCCCGGCACACCAGGTCTCCTTCTTCAGTGCAAATCCAGCTAAATACTACAACGTCTACGTCTACAGGCAGGAAAACAGTGTTAAAACACCAAATATTGAGAAGCCTGTAGTTCCTTTGCAAGAACCTCAGTTTGATGCACTGCAGAACTTCTGCTCTTCAGACTTTCCAACTCAACAAAGAACACGTGAAATCTCCAACTGTCTTCACCAAAACTACATGAACACTTACTAACACAACATGGATCTAATCCTTAGTAACAATGTTAACATTCAGGACCTAGTTAATAATGCAAAATAGTTCAAAAGCTGAAGTCCAAATCATTAGAAAGAAGAAAGATCCAGTACTAATGGAGCATCTCTATTTTTTCCCCTTATTTCAATGTCAGAGCATCAAGGTTTCACATCCCTACAGATGCATGCCAGCTGCTAAGAGTAAGAGTGCCTTGCTACTTCCCAACAATTAAGACAATCTTTGGCCAGTAATCCCTGCCTGTTCCCAGGGAACTCAAATCAGAAGATTTCCTTGGAACTTGAAGTCCATGCATCGCACAGTGAATACAGGCTTCTCTTGATCTCTTAGTATCTTACTAGCATAGCCTGGACAAAACTTTAAACCATTTTCTCCTCACCTCTGAATTCATGCTAAAGTAGAATAAATGGCATTTCACTTGTAATGGTCTTTCGGCTGACACAAACTGAAGGTCAAATTAAATTTGCTAATTTGTCTACCTCTGTTTCTCATTTGAAGCATGACAGAACTGGGCAAAGAAACAACTGGTTATCCTCTACAATGACTGGTTTTAATAAAAGGAACAAACACAAAGCTGACTTTGTAGTCTACAGTGTCCTTGGGAACATGGTAACAACTCATACAGGAACACCATTTCAGGAACAGAAGCATTCAAAGACAGACTGAAACCCACTGCTACACTAATTGCACTGAACAAAGCCACAAATACAGCACTTCTCACTGAGCAAGGCACTAAAATCTTATCATTAATCCATACGAATTCATGGAAATTTTAATGCTGGTGATCACCTTCTCTAAACACCTTTATATTTGCAGAATTCGTGAACCATTCGGTAAGAAGCCCCTCTCATAGAAGGATCTACTTGGGAGTCAAACAGCTCATCTCACACTGCTGGCATTTCATGCATGAGCTGCCTTCATGCCATCAGATCTCTTCAGGCAGAAGTCTCCATGACATTGCAAAGCCATGGGAGAGTTGATCAAGGGCACTTGCAGTCAGAGCAGTCAGTCCCATGTTACTTGCCTGGATGCTGCAGGCACTCCAGTTAGGGCAGGGAAAGGAAGGAGGGACAGAACAGGCAGGAAACCTTTCCTGGCAACATAGAGAGGATCTACTTTTTCTGCAATTAATGCATGAGGAAACCAGATATATTGCCTCAAAGTAGCAGCGGTGTCTTACTTCACCTCTGGATGTTGTTTCCTTCCCAGAAGATCTACCTTCTGCCTCCCGATCAATTGCTTATTATGTTTATTTTCCCTTGACCGTAAAAAAAGAAATCAATTGCATCTTCTGCTTGTGGGGAATGGTAATCAACAAAATAAACTTACTGCAAATAAAGTCCAGTTTCTGAGAACCTATGTTTAAAAGCATATTAAGGCTATCCACAATTCCTATTTGCACCAGAGCCCTTACCCAGGAGTTGGCAAACCAGCACGCACAGGCAGCTGTAGTGAGGCTCTGCCTGTTGGAATGCTTGACTTCTTGTGTGGTTTCATCTACACAATGAATGACCCCAAAGCTGTCCAAAATCATAAACCTTGTGGAAAACAGATGACAATTGAGGGTGAAACGAGAAGTTATGCAGAAGCCTCAATCAAAAATGTATTAAAAACTGCTAATCCCAAAGAACACAGAAGCAAACAATGTTCTTCATAATGTCAACTGTTTCAGTAATCCCTGCTCCTTCAGTCTTTGTCACAGTAAGGAAAGCCACTTTTCTTCTTTCAGTTTTAAAGAAAATACCCACTAATTTTGCAAAGGACACTCAACTTATACAACATTCCTTTCAGCCACTCTTATCAGATACATTAATATTTCATGCAGCATCTCAAAGCATACAGGTTAAGTAAAGATGTGTGCTCTCACAGAGAAGACTAAAAAAATATGAATGGGAAGCTCAGATACAGAAGTATCCACCAATCTACAGACTATCACAAGAGTTCGTTAATAACAACCAATTTGGATCTAAAATGTTTCTGCATTATTCCTTCTCAAATCTACTGAGATAACGGAACTCACAAGAGTCATCATTTCTACTGTCATCACAGTTAGCATTTTTACCTGTCAGTCACCTAACTGACAAATGATCCATATAAACAAAGTCCCCAGAGCAGGGAGGTGTTTTCTAAAGCTCAATTATTTAGATACATTCACTTATAAGTCAAGTCAAAACAGCAAAGGCTTTGCTACACAGAAATTGTTCTTCGTTTCCTAAAAGCCACACACTGAGCTAGACAATTTGATCCAAATGCAGTTGCCCTAGACGAGCTTCAGCGTTCCTTCAGGCAAACATGCTGCTACTGAAATGAATTCATCTTTTTAAGTTCTTATACTTTGCAAAAGAAACCGGAAAAGTGCAGCCTGCGTCAGTTCTTCAATGCCAGCAAACAAGCTCAAGAAACACATCTTTGGAAGTCAAACATAAGAGCTGGAAATAACTTCAAAAGATCCTTTCCTATATTATATACATGGTCTGCATTAACTCCTCAACTATACTTTAAGCAGCATTAAGTGTATGTAATTACAGTCTGTCTTTGCAGTGCAGAATTCATCAGTTAAAAAAAAGAAAAGAAGGCAAAGACTTGGGTCAGATGGCATCTGTACAAGCTACACGTTCGATTAAGGCCACAGAAAAAACATCCTTTCTGGAGGTATTTTCAGAAGACAGAGGAAAATTTAATGAAGCTGCTAATCACGTCACTAAGTGAGATTTGCTTAGACTAGTCCACAGAAACAGTGGTCACACAGGCAACCAAGCCTGCAGCATTCTAAATCATGGTGATTTCTCAGTTGGTTTTCTTTTTTAAACCATGCATAATGTGATATGCTTGAAAGTAAAGTTATAGAGAAGCACTTCTACTACAATACAGGGGATTACACTGGATGACCCAGAAATACACTGACACGTTAGATTTCTGCCCAGTAGTTCACAAGAGAAATATTCAGCTTCTAACCCAGCTCTTCTTCTACTTTACAATGTACCTTCTTACCAAGTGGGGTGCAGAAAGGGACCCATTTCTCTTTCTACTCTAGTTTCCTTTTCCTGCAGTTATTAGGAAACTCTTAACTCCTCATTCTGTAACAGGAAGCTTCTTATCCTTTGTCTCCTTTTTCTTTAAAAAGAAAAAAGAAAAAAACACTATATCTTGAGAGGTTTTCCTTCATACGTTATTATGGGCCACCTTCTGCACAAGTATTCTTCTGCAAACTTGGCAATAGCCTTCAAGTGTTTTTCTCTCAAACGCAACCTCTCCTGCTTCTCATCACCCACACTCATCTCATTTTTGCCTCAATCTCCTGCCACGGCCCCAAAGTCCCTCGCCCTCATCCTAGCACAAAATGAAACACCAGCACATTGCTGCCTGCGTTCTGACAGGCCCAGGCCACGCGGCTCATCTCTGCGCTCAGAGAGCAACACAAGAAAGGACAAAATCACTACAGAGAGACCATATGTGAGAGCCTGTGGGAAGCACTGAGGATTACTCATCATCACTCACACGGTCCTTTTGGGCAGGAAGCAGAGCCATGGTGTAGCTGTGCTATCAGCTCTCAGCACAATTATGAAATACTAATGAGCTCTTCCCAGCTCAGGGTTTTTCATGAGAAGGCACTGCAGACAACTGGTCAGACAGGTTTCTCTTAATTCTCCTGCTTCTTCTCACACATTAACACCGCTCACTGCTAGGAAACGTTCTCAGGATTTGCACATAACCCCACACTTAGGTTTACCTGGCTATACAGAGATCACATAGCGAGGCACCAACACCTTCAGCCATTCTATCTTCCCCAAGCTAGCAAGTTTTTCAAAGGGGAAAAAACAATGAAAGTGAGGAGCAAAACACAGCTTCTCTAGTATCATTATAGGTAGATATGTTGCTGCAGAGAAAGGTAACTGCTCAGAATCATATCCATTGCTCCCTGATTTGGGTCAACGTCCCTGTGATGTAGCCCATCACAGAGCTCCAGTAGCAAACACAGGAGCAACTACAACTGACAATTCAGAACACCTCAGTTTCAGACAACGTCAAATAGTGAATATGAAGTTTGAATAATAACTTATCACAGACTCTCAAATATCTTACAAGCACATACTTGCATCGGTACACAACGCTGTAGGTACACATTCAAGAGCGTATATTCCTCACCACATCAAGGAGCTGCCTCTCAACAGCAAGGGCAGCTGCAGCATCCAGGTTCTCATTGCCCTGTGACTGCAAGCCCAGCACTGCTTGTTTGTAGCATTTAGTCAACTCCAGTGCGAGTTTCACTTCCTGACACACTTGTGCTCTATTAGTTCGTTATTTAAGTTCTGAAGAATAACAGTATGGGAGAAGCGCACACAAATTATTGTTACACCAATACCGATCTAGCAGATTACACGGACTGCCTCTGCCTGTTGTAAGCTGCAGGTTTTCCATCACCAAAGTGATGTCGGCCATACATGTGACCAGATGCAATCTGTGAGCAACACGGCTCTGCCTGCAGAAATCCCAGCTGCCCGAGCCACGCCACAGGAACGCCTGTTTCGTTCGGTGCGGCTGCTCCCCTCACCACTCCTCTCTTTATCAAGATTTGTTCACGTCTGCTTTGAACAAATATGACTCATAATATTAAAAAATAATAATAATGTAAAACTAAAGGCTACTTGGCAGGAAACAAAGCCAGCATTCTTGAGTTAGATTCATACTTACTCTGACTGTGGACTTCCCCTTCCTTTCTCTAACTTTCACTCAACCAACCCCTGGGTGATGCGAGCACTTCATGCCAGCATTAAGAACTTGACAGCCACACTTCTGCACGCCGACACCACACGGAGCAGCACAGACTCCCCTTTAGCCCCAAGCCCTCAGTGCTCATGAATAGGAGCAGAGGGGTCGGCAGGGGCAGCGCTCACCCCTCAGCATCTCCCACCCCTTCCACTGCCATATTGGAAGCTGCATATTCCTGTCTTTCCCTGCACCCACCCACTTCTTAAAAGGTGTTTTGAAGCATAAGGATTCAAAATACTACATATTTAGGTTTTTGTTTTGTTTTTAACTGTTGTTGGCAATTTTGCTTTAATAGCCTCTGTTGCCCTCAGCCATACAGTGAGCCAAAGAGCAGTAACACAGCCACGGTGTGACAGAAAGCAGCCAGCTCAGCTGTTTGCTTAAAAGCAAGCACAAGTGGCAAAAACCAGAGAGCTTTTGCTCCCTCCGACCTGTCTCAGCTTTTACAAGTGCTACATCGGCTACTGCAGAACCAAGAACAGCCTGTTTCCAGGCTGACTCCTGAATCCCATTGCTCCTGGTGCGTTCCTAACTAACTAACAGCAGTACCTTCCCAGCTTGCTGACATGTCCAGACACACTCCTGCAGGTGAGCAGACGTATAGATGACGGAACAGAAATACCCTGCAGTGGCGTGAACTGATAGACCGATCTTCTCAAAGAGCACAGGGAAATAATGCAGACATACGCAACACCACCACCAACAAAAAAACCAACAGAAATTCCAACCCACACGTTTTCCTACAAACTGCCTCCCCTGCAATAAGGAGGTACAGGAAGTCTAACTAAAAACACCATCGTGGCTGGTGTTCAAAGCATGGACAGATGCGAAACAAGTCATAGTTCCCCAGCCATGACTGGGGTAAGTGTACTGGACTTTTTACTGGACTTTTTGCTGTTTTACTGGACAAATGTGAGTTGGTGTCCAAAGAAGCATTAGTAAAGTCAGCATGCTATTTTTGAGGTGATACGAGCACAGAAACAACAGGTTTTCCAGCTACATGAAGAAGTACTTAACACTGCCAGCTGAACTGCAGTCACAAGGTTCATCTCCATATTCTTACTTCCATCCCCTCCAAGCCACCGGTCCAGCTTTAGGGCACGCTGAGATAAGCCATCAGACAGCTTACATAGAGATCTATTTTCTAGCCCTTCTGGGCTACACAGATACTGAAATTCTACAAACCAGGTGCCTTACTTATCTAAGCGTATAATAAAGGCAATACTTCTAGATCTCATCAGGCCATACAAACACTACTGGAAAAGATACTCAATAAGCTCATACGACACGCAAATGTCAAACCAACATTGTTCAGACCTGACTACCTGTTAAAAAATGCTTTAATACTTCAGTTTCACAGAAATCAATCAGCTCACTAGAAACGTGCCCAAGTGATATTCCACTCTAGGCTGAGAAGGCCAAGCTCAGTTGTTATTTCGTCTAAAAACTTCTTTTATACCCAAGTCATTCACCGAGATCCAAGCAACCACTTTTACAAGCATCTGATCCAACAGCTTGCCAAGCTTCGTATAAACACATTTTACTATTTCATAAAGTTTGTGTGCCAAGTGTTTGAAACATGAAGTGACAGGCTCTCCGTGGAATTGCTGCAGAGCTGTGAGGCGCTCAGTGCCCCCAGCCTCCCGAGGCTGCAAACTGACCCCGAGTAGCCAGAATCTTATCCAAGAATGCTCTGCCAATTTGCAATACTGAAGCAGACCATGATCGGCCAAAGAAGAATTCCTTTACATGTGCCTCAGAATCCCCCAGTGATCAGCACGCTATAAATATGCATCACTGCTGAGTTTCTGTTTTTCTGTTGAAGAAGTTTCTGTCATTAAGAAACCCACAAATTTAAAGATTAATGCTAAATATGCTTCACTGAATAAAGACATGTTAGCTATCTGCTTTTTCTCTTCCCATACAGAAATCACCTCATCTTAATGATTCTTTTAACTTGTTCACATCTTACTTTCACCAAAGGTCCTAAAGTTACACAAACCAATTAAGAGCGAATTTTCTGATGCCATAACCCAGTTTCCATGCTTCACGAAGCAAAACCCGACTTCTTACAGTGAAGTTGCATTTGTGCCCTATTACACTGCATTTCAGTCTAATTGACCACTTACTGAAACTTCTCACTTCCTCTCGCCAGCTTGGCCTGCTCATGGCTCGAGGTCTCCTTTAGCCAGTACACCAAAGCTGGAGATAACCTATTTTTTGCCACGTTTACTTCTGATTTACTGCCTATTTGCATTTCTAATACTATTACTTAAGGGTTTTGATGACATGTCCTTTATGGTGTTTTGTAGCATTAATGTAAATCTTATCACAACTTTCCATTACCACTGAAGGAAATGAGGCAGATAAGCTAGAGACAGGCATCAAAAGTCTTTTTTTGGTCATAAAAACAGTGAACTCGAGGTTCTACCTCTTTTATGTTGTTCCTACATGCAGTAATACCCAGGAAGGCTGTGAAGTTTCTTTTTAGAGTTAGTTACGCTTTATTTTTCAGGCTACAGAGCCTGTTAGGCAGAGAAGAGCTCACCTCTCAGTGCTCCGTCCCTCACCTGAGCCAAACTGCTGACTCTGTTACTGATCCCTTTGATATTACAGCCACTTAACTCACAGTTTAAATTGTTGAGAAACACATGAATGCAATTTACTCCTATAAAAAAAAAAAGTCTAGGTTTCTTTATTAACCTAAAGCAGCATTCCATCAATCACTTCCAGAGCTGCATAAAACAACCGAAAAGCCATTTTTCCATACTCAAGTCTTTTCAAAGTTCCAGCTGCCTGGAACGGAAGGCTCTTCAGCATTCGGCTAGAAAGGTGCCACTTCAGGTTTATGAGTCTTCAGAGTGTGCTTAGATCACTTCTATAAGTACGGTCCACGTTTGCGCACCATTCGCATGACACAATAAATGGAAAAGTGCTTTGACGGCCCTTCCAGAAGGACGGGGTCAGGATCAGAGCTCACCCCTGCACCAGTGCCTTCCGGAGGCCTGTGACGGCTGGGTGCAAGCCACGCTTTTGGCAACCCCAAATGGCAGCGTGAGCTCTCCGACCCATAGTGTGTCAAGCTGTATCGTTAGGACACCTCTCAGCTGTCTCTCCTTCAGAGGCAAAAAGGAAGCTCTAGAGATACGAGTGGGCTCAGCGACCCGCCTGAGAGAAGACTGCGCAGACAGCACGGTGAAGAGACACGGTGCTCCCCCGTGGGTTACGGGGGCAGGTGGCGACTAGACCCGCAGAGGCAGCGCCGCCCGCTGAGCCCCGGGGAGCACCCAGACCCCATCCCGCAACCGGGGCTGTAGCGGCCGGAGCGCTCCGAAGCCGCCCGGCTTCCTCGGGGCCGCCCGGCTCACCGCAGCGGCGCTCCGACGGGTCGCGGCCGCCTCCCGCTTAGCGCCCGCGGGGCAGAACCCCCCGACGCGAGCGCGACCCCGCGAGGCGGTGACGGACACGCGTGGGCAGCGCGGGGCCGACGTCCCCGCGAGCGTCTCCCGCCGCGCAGCCCGCGCACCTGCCCGCCCGGGCCGGGAAACTTTCCGGGCTGAGGGTGGGGGGAGGGCGGGCGCGGACGGCGGTACGGAGGGGCCGACGGTTGGCGGCGCGCGGCCCCGGCGGCGGTTGGCGGCGCGCGGCCCTTACCCGTCCTTGCGGCGGGCCTTGTAGACGTGCCCGTAGGTGCCTCTGCCCACTTTGCAGCCCTCGTACTCGAACAGATCCTCCACCCGCTCGCGCTCGGCCGCCAGCTTCGACTTGAACTCGTAGTCCATGTCTCGCCCATGGGCGGGGAGGGACGGGAGGGGGACGCGGCGCCGGATCAGCACCCCCGGCCAGCGGAGCCCCCTCCCGGCGCCGCCATTTCCGGGGCTCGCTGGGGGCGGGAGGGATGGGGGGGGGGGGGGGCGGTTTGTTTTTGTTTTGGTTCGGGGATTTTCGGCGGGGGGAGGGGGTGCGCTCCGCCGCCACCCGCTTCAACTGGGTTCCTCGCGGCGCGGCGCGGGGCACGCTGGGAGTGGTAGTGCGGCGGCGGGCGCCGGCCCCGGCGCCGTGGGCGGGACGAGGCCGCGGCTGAACTACGACTCCCGGCATGCCCCGCGCCGCCGCGGCCAGGCGGCGTCGGCGCACTGCGCTCCCCGGAGACGGCTGAGCGTTTCGGCGGCCGCCGGGAACTTGCCGACTCTTAACGTCGCGGGAGCGGAGAGACCGCCACCCGGCTCGGCGCCTCCGGCGCGGAGACCGCGCGAGCCCCGCTACCGCGGCCGCCGCGCACAGGGCCGCAAGGAACGGGGCGCCGAGCGACGCGGTGCGGCAACTTGTTTATCTCGGCAGCTGCCACTCAACGCTCGGCTCCACCCCCCGCGCGATGCCGCCCCCTGATTGGCCACCACGGCCCCGCCCCCGCGGCCCCGCAGCGGCTCCCGCCGCCGAGCCCGGCCCGGGCCGCGGGCGTTGTGCTGCGGGGCGGGGCCCGGCGCCTCCAGCCCCGAGCTCCGGGGGAGGCCGCTGGTTGGGCAGCGGCGGGGACCGCGAGCGGGCGGGGCGAGGCGCGGCGCGGCCGGGGCTGCGACGGGGTTTGGCACGGAGAGAGTCGGAGATCGGTGTTTGAAGCGCGGATTTTCCACGGTCGTTCTTTATACCAAGAATCACACGGACGGTGTTCAGCGTTCACCTGAGAATGCTGACTCCGTCCTGTCCGTCGGTGGGGCCTGGTGGTTAGATGCCCTCACACCAAGCCTTGTCCCTTCAGCCCTAAGCGTTGGAGATGTTTAGACGGATGTGATGATGCTGACGGGTTCACCTGTACAGATACAGATACACAGTGAGGCCTTTTAAAATTACATTCCAACCAATCGCTCCGTGATTTCTTTGTGCCAAACTGTGCTCCCCACAAGCTCGCAGCGCTGCAGAAGCGCTCCAGGGACACAACCTCAGCCCAAGGCTATGCCGCGACAGGAGCAGTGACAGCCCTGCCTGCTCCGCCTCACCTCATGGCAACGAGCGGCACCGGGCAAAGTCAGAGGAGAAAGGCGGGAAAAGCACCGCCCGCCCAGCAGCTACCTGCAGTGCTGGCGGGGGGAGCGGGCCGGCTGCTGTGCCCCGTGACAGAGCTGTGGGAGGGCCCCCCCGACAGAGCATGATCCGTCACGGTTCCTGACCCATAGGCTGTACCCAAGCAGGAGTACGGCCGTGCGACATGGTCAGCTCTTCCAGAAGGCCCCCTGTGCACGTCTCTGACCACCAGAGCTCTCACAGAAGGACGGCTCCTTTACCAACATAGTGTTTCCCACAGAACCACAAGTACTGTTAGGTTTTTTTTTTTTCTGCAGCTGCAGATACGGATCTTCCTGAACAACGCTCAATCGCGAGCTGGCAATCTTCCTAAATGCCGTAGTGACCATTTATCTTTCAACGTCAGCGTTACAGACGTTTGCTAAAATTAGAGCTAACCATCTACCTTTTGCAAAGCACTCACATCTTTAGTCACCTAGTCATCAAATCCAGCACTGAAAAGAGGGGACATAGGCTCGCAAAGACAAACGTGTCGCTGCCTCAGAGGGGTGTACTGTTGGTAAAAATAAACTCCACAAGTTCCTGTTGCTCACTTTGACCAAAATAATAATTGTTTTTTCCCATTCTCGTCACGGATGCTGTTGTTTTCTGCATGACAGGTCTGATTTTCCTGTAATTTGCTGTGTGTCAGCAGCCCTGGTTGGAGAGGGTGACAGTGCACCAGGTATGGAGGCTCAGCCTGGCTGGCAGCTGTGAGCCTAGGCAGATCAGTTCCTCTCCACCCCACAGCACACCCAGCTCCTCAGTGTTGCAAATGGCTGTTTTATCCTTCCATAAACTGATCGTGCTCTGGCAGTAAACACTTTGCCCCTCACTGCTGCTGCTGGGAGGCTGTCCGACAGAAACCTTTCTCACGGGGAAGCCTTTTTTTAACCTTCAAACCTGCATTTCCTTGAGACTTGTCTACATCCATCTTCCCATGGAAATACTGCCCTAAAGTAGCCTTTCTTTCCCTCCTGTGTGTATCCCCTGCCAGAATTATTTATAGACAGCAATCTCATCCCCTCGCACCCTTTATTTTGCTGGACTCAACAAGCCATGCCCTTCTCATTCCCCTAATTAGCTCCCTACTCTCCCTTCTTTTGATCATCTTATGATATTTGCAAATCCCGTAAAGGAGAATTTTTGTATAACATCTCAAGTAGCAAATGTGCCATTACTCCTTAAATGTATGATTCATTTAAATCATAGATGACTTTATGAATTCACAGTTAAATAAAATACTTTTTTTTTTTTTTCATTGAACAGTTCATTTTCACTTACTTTGCCCTTGGGAGGTTTGTGACTGTTTAATAATAACACATAATGGGACCCTCTCTGATCACTGTAGCAAAAATGGAGGTTTGGCTGATACCAAGCTAGTTATGTGAATAGCAAAATGTTATCGGTGCTCCTGTTCCTTCTCTCATGAAAGGTAGCCTTGCTTTCAATTTTTTAAGCCTTACATTGACCACAGAATCAGCTAAGCAGATCCAAGTTTAGGCCAGCTCAGAGTCCAGTAAGAACAAGATTACCTTCTCATTTGAAGACTGCAGAAGTTTCATCAATTTGCGGCTAGAACGTGAGGATAAGCACATTTGTTTCATCTTGCAATTGGAGCACATAGCAGGATTCTGCTTCAAATTCTTATTGTATTTTTTCCTACTTGGAGAATCTCTGATTTCTGAACTGCCCTTTGGCAGCAATCCTTTTCTGAGAGATTGCATTCCTGTGCAAACGGCTGCTTCTTCAGAAGGGTTTCCTACCATTCTTGAATATTGTATTATTGTGTTATCCATGTCTGTTCAGAACAGAAATTAATGTAATTTTTTAGATACGTAATGCCCTATCCTTTGCTAACTGTGCTGATAAAGAAATTCTGAAAAGTACCACCAAAGAAAATAGAAAATGACAGGTTTGCAAGCTTCTAGGGTGATGTTTCTCAGACTGACAGCCTAACTGGAGATGAGGGGTTGTTGCTCGTTAACATCACCATTTCTCCACAAGTTTTGATGGTTACATAGTGTCCAGACTATAGGAAAGGAAAAGTGTTTCAAGCAAGACTGAAAGTTGAGGAACCGAATATTCTCACCAATTCTCTATTCTAATTCTCCTAGAGAGATAAAGCATGAATTCCTAGTGAAAATAAGGATTTGGTCTTTTAACATTTTCACATCAAGAAATGGCACAGACCATTTTTTTTTTCTTTCCTTTGCACATAAAATACAGTGTTTAATTTTCTTTCCAGCCTGTCTTCACTTCACTTCCTGTCTTGATAAGTTGTATGCTCTGCCTTAGCCAATCTCTTACTCTTTTCTCTTTGAGTATTGGTGAGATCAAAAAAAAATAGTGTTTGTTTTCTGTGAATGTTTTAGGCCACATCTGGAAGAAGTTGCACCACTCTCCTTGAAAGTCTTTACTTGTTAATGCAGTGGGAAATATTGGATTCTTAGGGATCAGAGACAGCATATGTCCAGTAGATCTTGAGTGGGGCATTAATAAACCTATACAGCGTTTACTTACATCTGTCACATTTGAGTTGATGGTGCTTCTCACACATCTCAGAAGTCCAAGGAAATTTGAGAAAATTCAGAATAGCAGTCTCACACGAACTGCACTGCTATCTCTACAGAAGCAGAGCAAAACTCATAGTTCTGTTCCAAAAAGTGTAGGCACTTACTAGGAATTTTTAAACACATCAGTATGAGGGCTTCATGAAAGTGGGCAGCGCATCAGATGATTTGTAATCCATGTAGCTGGGAACGTCTTTACCTGGCTGTAAGTTCAGACATTTTCATTCTAGGTAAAGCTCTACATTTTGGAACCTTTTCTGTTGGTTAACTTCAAAACACCTATAATAGATGTATGAACTTTATTAACTTAGAAAATGAAGTACCTAATTAAGGTGCACTATCAAGATTTTACAATAAATCTAGAGAGCATGCTAGGAATGGAAGATGGGAGTCCTGAATTCTGCTACCATTATATAATTAATTGGCTAGCTCTATGTTTTTAAAATTCATTTTTTTACAGTACCACAATCCAAATACTACTAAAATAGAAACCGTGTGCTGCTTTTCTTGAATATAATCCAAGAAACTGGTCTCAAAATAGGCAGTACTTCTTTTAACCATCGTTGAATTCTTCCTGAGAAAAAGAAAACTCTCACCAAAGTCACAAAACCCATCCCCTACCTTCTCTTTGCAGACTAAATCCAGCAAAGTAAAAGCAAAATAATTCCTCACTGCATGATGTGCCACAGTTCGTCGTTGTACAATTACAACCCAGCCTTACCACTGACCTACCAGCGTTGTCACAAGTATGTCTTCTTAGCATACCCAGGCCCCATGAATTGTGAAACAAGACATGTCAGCTTATTTCATTTACAGTACAGCATGCAGTACAGCATATTTTCTTCAGTTTTTCAGAAAAGGCTCAAAGTTGGGATACTGTTAACTACAGCCATCATGTTCTCATCTGATAAACAGCATGACAGCTGGTTTGGAGGGCCAGTCATTACCACCAGCATAAAGCGGGAGTTTAGAGAAAGCTTTGAACTCTAAAAGTGTAGGATCTGCGCCTCATTATGGAGATACCATAAACTCTAATTCCTAACATAGCAGCCAAAAATGTGGTACTTGGGAGCCTCACGGTTGTTGTTGCTGAGATTCCTTGGGTTTTTCAATCTACTTGCACCATCAGTGTTCCAGCACCACCATATTCCATCTACTACTTCTTCCCTGGCATTGGTCACAGTTTTCAGAAGCTAAAATGATTCTCAGCTTCCTTGTAGAATTCACTGATCTTTTTTTCTCCATGAACCAGGAAAAACAGTTGTATGTAGTGAAAAAGTGAAAGATGTTTCTTTGATTCCTAGGGAAAATATACTTGAAGCATATAAGGAAGAATGCAGCCAAACGCACAGTCTGATAGCTTTCTGAAGTTAAACGTACTCCCGCAGAACAAACAGAACTGTGCTGAACAACCCAAACTTTATCAAACTCAACTACTGCAACACAGCAGTAACTGTTATGTTTTAAGCTGTTTCCATTGGGTATAACAAGGTTTATACCGCTTTACTGGGAGAATCCACCCTAGGGACGAGGTATGGCTGCAGAAAAGCATTTCATCACAAATCCATGGAGCAATATTTTATTTTCATATTGCTTCTACCCGGATAGATTGTGATGCCCTGTTGCAGCACATGTTAAAAAAGGCTTTAATAAATTGCAGTTGGATGGGAGACATGGAACGAGGAATAACAGACTTCAGTTGTGCCAAGTGAGATTTATTTATAGGAAAACCTTCGAGCAGTGAAGTCAGTCATGTACTGAAACTTCCTGGAGATGAGTGAGGCATAATCATTAGATTAAAATCATCAGATATTTTTAAGAGAAGGTTCGATAAAATGCTATCAGAAATCTTGCGGGTGAGGAAGATTAACTTGAAGAGGAGAGGGGAAAGAAATCAGATATCTTGTTTTCCCATCCTGCCTTGTTTTTCTATGATAGTGTTATTCTCTGCAACATTAGAAGGAGCGTCAGCTCATGGGCTAAGTTAAAAGACAAAAGTTAAAAGACAAAAGAGAGAACTGAACCACGAGTTTCCATGACAGAAGCATTATCCCATATGGATTGCTTAAAGCTGAGCTGTTCACAGCTCATAAATGATCTGGGAAGAGGAATGAGCGATGATGTGACAACATTTGAAGAACATATATAATATTTCAGATCTGAAGCTGATTGAAAAGTACTGTGAGAGCCTCCCATGACACTGTGTGAGTAGTGGTAGCTGAAAAACAGTGTTCCAATGTGCAGTGCTATGCACACGAGGGAAAAACATGCATATGTGATGAGGGCCTCTAAAACAGCTAGCATCACTCAGGAAAAGAGTCTGGACGTTACTGGGAATTGTTCTCTGAAGAAAAGTTCAGTGCTCAAGAGTGGTTAATTGGACAAAAATGAGTGAATATGGTTAGGAAAAGAATAAAGAAACAAGATGTAAAGCGTATTTATAGCACTGCATACAAT
This sequence comes from Gallus gallus, assembly GCF_016699485.2. Taxonomy (NCBI): domain Eukaryota; kingdom Metazoa; phylum Chordata; class Aves; order Galliformes; family Phasianidae; genus Gallus; species Gallus gallus. The sequence continues at coordinate 66,061,123 of NC_052534.1, read as the reverse complement.
CATGGGGCACTATCTGCATATGACATTCGGTTCTAGTTACCTCATCTCAGAATCCATACAAGTGGGATTACAGTAAGGTCCAGGGCTGGATAAGCAAAGCACTTCAGAAATAAGAAATGGCAAAATGATGGAATACAGGTTCACTAGCTGCTGTTAAGCACAAGGTGCTGCCTCTGCCTCAGCCAGCCTGCAGAACACAGATGGGGAAGCTGTGAAGGGATTATGACTACATGCTTGCTTCCTTTTTATTCTCTTTCACTGTGGGTTAGGTGGGCCGCTGGTTTGAACTACTGTAGCCATTCATACGATCCCATGAGGAGAGATCAAATAAATTGGGATCTGTTAGCTGGGAAAATGAATGAATAGGGGGTGATAAATGATAAGAAATAAATTGATCTGAAGGACAAATTTAGTTAATACAGTGTCATTTGTGGCTATTAGGTACAGGAGTCCAGAGGAAACTACCAGCTCAAGAAGGCGTTGCTACTCAGCCTGCTAGGAACTGCGAAGATGCTGTGGTATGAGAAACCAGCAATGTGAGAGCTGATTCCATCCTGCCTGTGAGTGATTTTGAGCTTTGTGAAGCTGTGGTGGAACTATTCTAAGGAAAACCAGAGAACTCCTACGTTGAGAGCCCCGATCTGTTACTGAAGTTCTGTTTTCCTTTCTTCCTCTCTAATTTTATTATTACTAACTCCATTCGTGCCTCAGTGGCAAAATCCTAAATTATCTGTGTGCCAGAGCTGTATTTACAGCCAAATAGGAAATGACAGAATTGGCTGCTGGCTCACTACACTGAAAAAGTTGAGCAACTCTGAATTTTAAAAGAAATCCAGATGGTCTCATGAGAGCAGGAGCCAGGAGTGCCATTGCCATGCGTTCTTTCATTTCGGTGGGGATCGGATTCTCTGTCTGCAACACAAGGCAGTGTATTTCTCCATCATTAGGAAAACTTTTGGATTAAAGTGTTACTCAAACTAACACTTAGCTTTACTAGCTGTGTCCATCCACCAGTAAATAATTCCTATCTGCCTGAAGAAAAAAAAAAAAACCACTGACCAAAATCTTTTTACAAAATTAAGACAATCAAACACATTGAGCTCATGCACTGAGACTGAAGTACTTTCAATGGCCTTAGTGATGTTTATTTAACATATAAAGCACGTTGGTTCCCTGTATCCCATGAGAGCGTCTGGCCGGGGTGGAGTCAGTTTTCTTCATTGCAGCCCACCCAGTGCTGTGCTTCAGATTTGTGATGAAAACAGCCTGATAACAAAGTTAGTTCTTGCTGAGCAGTGCTAGCACAGCATCAAGGCATCCTCTGTTTCCTACTCTGCCCCCACTGTGAGTGGGCTGATCCAAAGCATCCAAAGAGATACTCCATACTGAATAGTATTGTGATCGGCACTGTAAAACTGAGGGGGAAGTTTTTGCAAAGTAGGCATTGGTCAGACTCTCTGGGCATCGGTCTGCTTGTGGGAAGTGATCAGAGAGTGCCTTTGCATCACTTGGCTTCATTCTGTACAGCCACACTCAGAATCCATGAGAGTCCTGCACCAACTCTGGGACTCCTGACTAACAGTAGGATTTGGGGTTCTATGGTTGTATGAGCTTTTCAGGGCTATTCGAAAGCAAAAACCATGGGAAAGGTTTTTGTTGGTTTTATTTGTTTGTTTCTTGTTGATGTTTGGTTGGTTTTGCTTTTTTATTTAATTATGTTTGTTTTTCTGAGAGTGGAGGAACTGAAGTTTTAAGGAGTGAAATTCATACACCGAGTTTCTATTAATGAGCTTCAGTTAACAGATCCATGCTTACCCCAAAGTCTATTCATTGTTACCATTGCAAAACTCATTATTCATATTTCAGTTCTTGTGTCTATAAAGCAGGAAAAACAGACATCCCTAATAGGACTATGGGAAATCTAGTTGATGACCTTGGAGAGAAAGCTCAAAGCTCTAAGTATTAACCACTATTTTATTGTTATTACTTAATTAAGCCAAAATGATCGTTGCAAGCACAAGCAGGACTTTCTTCATATAACCTACTAAGTCCTTCACTTACAATGGATTCTTTGGTATAAGGCAGAGCCGTAGGAACCCTGAGTTAAATATGCTTGCTATAGAAGCAAGCATACTTGACACAGAAATTATTGTGATAGCTGTGGTAACATAAACTGTAACAGTAGACTAGTATCAAGCTACCAAACTATTCAGATGGGAGGTCATGAATATTGCATGTATTGAACTGGATACTTGTGGAAAAGAGAAATTAATGTAAATAATTATTTTCAAGGGGTGATCATTGTGCCAGCTACATTAAGCATTCTTTGTGGTGCTGAGCCCATTCGGTCTGTTTAATTTTGTTGTGCTGCTTTTGGCTCGGGTCATTCCCATTCAAGTTGTGCTGTCAGGAAGTGGCAGAAATGAAGCTCTGGCTCCTTTGGGTCCACGTCCCCCTTTTTGTCCCTTCCCTGTGCCACAGCTCGGGCCCTCTGTCCATCATCCGTCTGCCCTTCCTCCAGTGTCCCAGCTCCCTCCTCCCCATGCCAGCTGCCAGCTGGGTGACACCAGCGGGAAGTGGTTGCTTTTGAGCTGGGCATGTAGTAGCTGGCAGAAAACTAAGTAGAATAAACAACCTCTGAGCTCAGGCAGCAGCCTTTCAGTCACTGTAAGAATCTGAAGGAAATGATCTCTCCTTTACTGAGCTGTTAACATTTCACAAAACCTGAAAAAAATTCAGAGCCCATCGTTTTCTGTTTCTGCATCAAACGTAACTGATATAAACTCGTGGGCTCAAAAGTTATTAAAGATGGTCTGGCAAGATTGGTAAGCAAACAGTATTACCACCTAAACCCTGTTTCCTTAAGTCCTCGAGAAATACCGTTTGATGTTATGATAACATAACAAACAATAAGATTTGAAGGCAGATCTTAAGGGAGATCGCCAAAACCATTTAGTGGTGTCACAGCTGCAAAACTATCATTGCTTTGATTTATCAGGATTAGCACATAATTTAGAAGGGACCAGGATGACGTATCACGAGCCAGAACTTGAGTCTTAATTAAATGCCTCTGCTCCAGCAGTCAGACAGCATTTCCCAAACATATAAAATTGTATTTTGTTGTCAAAACTTGAGACTTCTTGTTTGGGAATAGAAAAAGTTAACCAAAGGTCGGTACTGTACAGCCCTAATGAATGAGAGATTTTCATTGCCTTTAGAGCTTCCTGCCTATGAAAGGTGGTTCGCTTGAATATCCACAGATGAGAATCACATGTCACGTATGGGTGTATTTTCTGCCTTTATTAAGTGCATTCTTCTTCCACATTGCCAACATCCCGGACTTTATCTGACTTAAGTGCAGGTACAGAAAGATCCAGTTCTGGCACAGAGCAGCTAACAGATGGTACCTGTTCTAAAGTATGGCAAAATTGAATGCTTTCTTTCATAACATTTTTTCCCATGGTATCACTTAAAAATTGATACCACATGTCATCCTTAGCCCTCCCAGAACACGTTAAAAATGAGGGGTAAAAAAGCCAAGCATCGAATTCACCTTGATATGACTTTGATGGAATTAAGACAAAGAGATGAGCTGAACTCAGTGGCATTACAAATCAATTTATTTCTCTCTGTCAGTAATTCAGTTTTCATTGAAAGTGTGCCAGGTCACTGACATGGTAGATGAAGCAATCTGTTGTCAAAAAGTTGTCTAAGAGGAAGTTAATGTCTGAAAGCAGTGTGGTGGTTATATCAATTATGGACAAACTGGAAACAGAGGAGTAAATTTGATAAAGTACTGATGAGCAAACAATATGCAGTGAGTGTAGCTTGCACTGATCAGGGAACTGCGCACATAATACACTTGCACAGAGAAATGAGGTAATAGACAAGTTCTGCACATCTACATGAAAACATAGATGAAAGATGGAGGAAAGCCCCAGAGCATGGGGAATTTCATTTCGCAGTTCAATCTGGTCATGCATAAAGTAGATATAAGTGCTGTGCTGTGACTGCTGCAGAGCTTTCAGTAGATCCCGTAAAATCCCCTCCAGAAACTCCTTCCTACATACAGAAGCTATATGGAATGAATTCAAGTGATATTAACTAAACAAGTTCAATTTTTGTGTGTGTGTAGTTCCTTTCCTACTGACTTAAAACTGTTTTCATCTGTTTATTTTATGACTATACCTTTAGGCCATAGGCACAAATTAAGGTAGTTAAAAGTTATTCCATTCAGAGATGTTACTGCTCCCTAACTCATCATTGACCTTCTGCAAAAGGCCACTTACCCCTCAGCTCTGCCAGCCTGCTCCAAAACGTGCCAGTTGGTGTCACCAAGGCCAGCAAGCAGCTTCCAATGAAGTAGCCAAGGGGGCAAGCCAAGGGGCTCTGACACAACACCTGCCACGGTCACCTGCTGCCAGGGGATGGCAAGCTGCAGGGTGTGTGATGTCTTCATCTGCTCCATCCGTGTTGGGAGCAGCAACCTACTGCCCTGCTGACAGCTAAACCAGTACAAACAGATCTAAACCACGCTAAAACCTTGTCTACACACAGCTTTGTGCGTACATTGCTACACCCGTTTGGAAATCAATACAGCTGACCAGGTAAACTCTTCCTGCAAACTTACTTATGGCACTCTGAAGTTGTTTTTCTACTGATGTGATATTCCTATAAATGTGGCTCTAATACAATGTTATTTTATCATATTCTATATCAGGACGTCACGTTGCATTCTAAGCCAATGTGGAAGCACAAAAGAGGATGAGTACCTTACCTTTATCTACATCTTTTGTTTATCTTATAAGACATTTTTAGTTTAATCTCATCTTAAGTTATACATAATGCAAACCAGTACCACCTGTAAGTAGTTCTAGGAGGCCTTTGTTACCCAAACGCAGTGAAAGGAAGAGCAGGAAAGCTGCAGAGCCCCACAGCTGGGAAGGGGATGCACATCCCCTGCTGCCCTGTGCCAAGTGGCACACAGCACACTGAACTGAGGGGTGCTGAGAGCCCCCGGGATGTCTGAGTCTCTCAAGTGCCCTGTGATGGCACTGAGCAGACACAACTTGAAACCAAGCAAACCAAGCAGGAAAAAAAAAAGGATCCATGTACCATCTGCGCAGTTCTGTATGGTAGTAGGGGTCAGCTCTTCCCTTTTGGCGTCTATGAATCATGGAGCCTTGGGAGCTTCCTGCAGAAGGGAACAAGCTGCAGAGCTCTACACACACAGCAAGCCTGGGGAAACCATACTTAAAGCCAAGCAATGTTTATTCAAGCCCTTGGCAGAGCCCGTGGCCACGTGGTAGGCGAGTAATATCGTTCTGCAACTCAAGTTTAGCAGAGTATGAGAACTGCTCAACAGCTTTTGCAAGGGCTGTCAGAGACTTCGGGAATGGCTTGATACTGGGCTAAAGCTCCACCTAGGCACTCCACACGCCTTAGGAATTCCAACAATTTGCAGCTCTCTGATCCCGGTAGGAGGTTCTTTCTTTGTAATCTCCTAACAAATCAAACACAATCATTTTATTCTGCATGAAAATAGCAAACTCGGGTATCTTTCTGAGTCAGAGGATTTAAAGTTCAAGTCATTCTGAAAGCCTCGCTCTAATTAAGAGAAGAAAGAAAGAGCCTGCTTGGCACCCAGCAAATGCACGCAAGAAGCTTAATTTCTTGATTTAAATAATATAGATGCAGCATTATTTTTTTAGGTAAGACATAAGAAAGATCAAACACAAAGATAGAAATCTATCTGCTTTTTCTAGCCAAGGTTCAGTTTACAAGAAAAAAAAAAAAAAAAGCATGTTGGCAGATGGGTACCAAAAGCAGTGGCACGAGCTGATATCCTGCTAACACTGGCAGAGTGTGTGAGGGTATCCCAGAGGAGAGACAAAGTCTGGGGCTGCACACTGACGGCCACCACAGTTACTTAATATAGGATTGCTTTGTCCATGCTGGAGTTAATGGGATTGCCACTGCCCTTTCCTGTTTTTCCTTTAGAACAACCTTGCATAACAGAGAAGTTTGATAGGAAGCATACACGTCTTCCCAGCTCAGAAATCAGAAACGCGAGAGGGGGACTCTGAAGACAGACAGCCCCTAAGCAAAGAACCAGCACTGATCAGTTTCAAGGCAAAACAAAGTGTGACATACCCCGTGCCTCGGAAGAGGTTTGACAAAACTTCTCTGTACTTTCCACGCAGCAGCACAGCTGGAGCTGGGCGCACAGGGTTGGCGCACTGCAGGAGATGGCACTGCCCATGAAGCGCTACACAGAGAACAGCCCGCACCACCCTGCTTGTTGATAGAGAACCAGGGAGTGGTGCATCCCTTTGTTCCAAACAGATGACTTCAGCTCCGGGCACGGGATGCTTGGCACATCTCTCACCGCCCTGACTTCCCACAGATAACATGTGGCCTGCGCGATACCAGCCCCTGCACCGTCTCTTGAACAGAAGTGGATGCCTATCTGCCACTGCTGCTGCGTTTGTACAGAAAAGCAGGAACTCTCTTGTCCAAGGAGTGTCCCCGAGAGATATAAATACTCTGCAGGTGTTTGCATAGTCTTACAGTACGTGCGCACTGAGATGGTACGGATAGATACGAGCCCCAGAAGAGCTGAACAAACCCCATGTTCAGAGAGATCAATTGATACAAAAGCTTTGCTATCCCTCAAAATAAGTCCTGATGGAGACAGGGTTTGGCAGGAAGATAATCTGCCATTCAGCTGATAGACATAAGGTGTATGGGAGTCAGCTGTGACTTCCAGAAATTTAGCATGAAATCGATGCCGGTGTTTTCCATTCTGTGCACTTGTGTCATTTAAAGAAAATCAATATATCTACAGATTGCCTCACATATAGCAGCACTATAAGGAACCAGGTGTTGGAAACAAAATGTTAAGCCACCCAAAGCCGCTGCAGTTAATCATATTTAACACCTGACTAAACCGGGCTCACCCAGAGCTTTGGGGAGGGTTGGGAACAACCACTGTTGACCGAGTAATTCTGCTGTACTACCTGAGTGCCTGTCAATACCTGCAGCTTCTACTAAAGCTGTATGGAACTGTAAAAGCTAAGGGCCCGGTACAAGTACAGGACATTTTGTGCTTTCCATTTCTCTGTTCAATCACTGATACAGCATATCTTAGGAGGGACTACTGTTACTTTTTTCTACGACCCTCAGACAGACTGACTATCGATCATAAAGCTATTTACTTTTAATGAATAGATCATTATGAATATCATACGAGAGAAAATTGCAGAGATTATGCTCTGCTGGTCAACCTCCATAGCGACGCCATAGCACTGAGTTGCTTTGTGTTTATTCCCTTTACAATGAAAGTGCACATACAGTTTGCTTCAAACTGATGAAGAAAACTTCAGCTTCTGTGTTGCCTGAATAACATAACCTACCTGAACAACTCTCACCTGAAGAGGTACAAGAAAAGCTCTGAAGAGCTACATCAAGAGCAGCGCTAAGGCAGGGCAGGCACCAGTGTGGGAGTGCTTTGAAACAGAGTGGGACTACGGGAAGATTCCTGGAGAGACAAGATGAGGACAGCAACAAAGGAGAAAGGAACTTGAGGATCTCCTGTATCATTTTACTTTAATGCTTGAACTTGACTTTTTTCTCTCAGAAGGACTGCCTTTACTTTTTCTGTGGCTTAGCATAACAGAAACAGACTGTTAATAATAATAGCTGGCTTCTCTTTGGCTTTCAGTCAAGGGAAAGTATCTGATTATATCAGAAAAACTTGTCCTTTGTATCCTCCTGGATCCTTACTGATCCCTTCCCATACCCGAGTTCTCCAAATTTTCTGATTTTCACACGGTGCAGGTATGCCCTTGGGTACCTGTGCCTTTTGTCACTGCACTAACACTGACTCCACTGTTCCAGTACTCATCGTCCTAAGACTTCTCGGGCAGTCCCTGGCAATTTAACACCCATCCCTGCAGCAATACCACTACCCAGAGCAAGCTGTCTGGAAGGAAACAGACCCTCTGTCTGATATCTGGAAGACTTTCATGAAGGAAAAATTGTTAAAAGAATTTCCAAAATCTTCCTCCTTCCTGTTACCGAGTAAAATGTAACCATCTCCCTTTTGACAGATGGTCCTAGAAAAACATGGCCTCCGTAATTGCTTAAAGGTTGACACAGACCAAGGGGAAAGATGAGTTAAATGGGATGATGTGCATCCAGAGCTTCTTTATCCCACAGGGAATGCTGAGAAGCCTGCACAGCAGAGGGACAACAGCGTGGGGAGATCACAGACAACGTCACGTTGCTGAAAAACAACATGCTTCTAGAAAAAAAACAGAAAGGCAAGTAGGTGCATCTGTTATCAATCAGCCCTCAACAACTTTAGGAGTCATGGAGCAAAAGAAGCAAGCCTTCCCTCAGGCTCAAATTCCTCCTTGGAATTTCTCAGATTTTCTTGTCTGCAGAGCTGTGTTTCCTCCTCCACCCTGCAAACAGCAGCTACTGCCACTGCACTGAGTGCACATACACTCATGTTAAAAACAATCCAAACCCAGAAGTTTCCTTAAGTGTAAAAATAGGTTTGCTTTTTAATTCCAGTGCTGATCAAATAGCAAAAGTTTCTGTAAAAACCACATCATTTAGAGTATGTACAGGACTCGTGTCATTAGGTCACTGCATTCTGCTCCCTCCTCACTCCCAGCTGCACCAGGTACCCATATAACCCTGACTCCCACTCCAGGCAGCCAGCTTGGGGGAGCACATATTACAGACTGCAGTTTTTAGTGGATATTCAGTCTCAGAACCAGAATAGAAACAGTCCTAAAGTAAGGAACCCTGAAATTCACACGGTCTGGATACTGGGTCACCAGAACCAGCTATTTTACTCTGCTCATCCATTCCCACAGACACACATTATGGTCATGTGTATAACCACAAGTGGAGGACCTCCAGCGGTGCCCTATGTCAGTGCTGTGTGTTGTCCTCTTTGCTTCCCAGGTATGTTCTTGTGCTCCTGGATATTCCCAAACCGACCTTCAGTCTACAGACTCTGACCTCAAACTGAGGAGAATTCAGTAATGAGTGTAGTTAATTTGAAACTGCCTATTTTTTCTTAAGTCAATAATGGGAAAACCAACTGTCAGCAGAACCCTCCTGAGAACACAGTCCTACAGGGATCTAATGTTTCCCTCAACAAAACAATGCTATAGCAACTAGCCTGATGCGTGCCTGCTCAAGCTGCCAACCTACTGCCACGCTTTCCCCAGTGCTTAAAGCAGCCTTCATACAAACTGAACTACAAGTATGCAGCAGTTACAGCAGCATGCTTACCTCACTGAGAATAGGCTTAATAGGATGTGTTGCTTTTCCAGTTTTAGGTAAGCCATCCAAAGTCCCCTCGCATTTGCTGAAACAAGTGTTGAATCTCTCTTTTTTGGTTCCTGAATTTGGGAAAGGAAGGCTAAGATCTACAGTCTGTGCTTCAATAAGAAAATGGGCAAAGAAAAACGTTTCCTTTAAGTATTGTATGTCTCGCTTGATCAGTCAGGAGTTTACACTGTGGACAGATATACCTATCTGTACTCAGAGGATGCAAACTCAGGATGTGTCCCATCTATTTCCCTACCACAGTCTCAGCATTCTCTGCTTCAGATTCCTCCATTCCTCAGGCACCACCCTGATTCATAATCTCAGGAAAGGAGATAATAATGATCTTGCAGACCTGCATGATGACTGACTTTGCTGTGGATTTTCCAGCCCAATTGATTGCCCACCTTCTGGTAAGCAGGGTAACATTGCAAACTTCTAGGGTATGATTGCTATTTGCTTATCTGCTGTCAGAGTGGCTCTCACCGTGGTGTCTCTTTGATGAAGGGCCAGAGCCACCACTGCTTCAGTGTACAATTTCATTCTTGTGGCTTTCTTCGTTCTGAATTTCTTCATCCACTGCTAGTTATCCAAAATCTATAACATGCACTTTCATCCTCTGGTGTGTTTTTTTTTTTCCTGTCCATAAGCTTTCGTCATTCTCCTCCCATCACTAATCACCATTTTTAGAAGGGGTTGCTTAAGTTCCATATATATCAAAGATATGCAAAACAGAAATGTAAGGAGCATTACTTTACACTGATCTCAGGCCAATGACAGAGAGAAAAAAAAAATGTAAAATATGGATTTAAAGCAAAACGAAACTATATTTTAGAAAACACCATGAAGTATAGAATTATGGGAGACTGATTCTGGTATCTTGACACTGGGATAATTCTGCACAGAGAAATGCAGTGCAAATTAGTACAGGGATGCATCCTGACATTTTGCTGTGGCTCCACCCGATATAACCGCACAGAGCGAGGCTGGGTTGTGTCAGGCAAAGCAGCTACATATCAGTGTACTCTGATGTTGCAGTGTCAGCTGTTGTAGGCTGACAGCATACTTGCTTGTGTAGTCATATCTGTAAGCCTTGGGGTTGTCAGTTACTCTGTACTGACTCGAGGTCTGGAGAAAGAGCTCAGATGCAGACATCAGTACTGCAGACATGAGGTCAGATAAGACAAATTCCAGCGCCGGTGCTGCACAGATGGAACACAAACGCTCTCAGATTGACGTAGGATTGTACCTCTGAAACAGGGCTGTCTGTAGTCGTTCTTCACGTTTCTAAAACAGTTGATATGATTTTCTCCCTAGCGAAGATGCATCAGTCTTTCAATCTTTGAAACAGAAAGGCTTGCTTTTATTCAGATATTTCACACAGGATTCATGCAAAATTCTTGGCAGTTTAAATAAATAATATTGATTTTAAAATGATTCTATACGGCGTTATTTATTATAACAATGCCTGTAGTGTGTCTGAAAATGTATAATGAAACTGTTGCTGTTTCTTCATAGGCAGTTCAGTTCTCTGCTCACCCTTCCCAGACTGGCCACAGAGTTTCAGCACCTCCCTTATGCCCACTCACCCATGTTTTTAACTTTTGGTGAGCCCTTCACAAGAAGCTACCAAAGTCTCCAGCAGCTACTTGTGGCATTACGCCTACTCACTGAACAGCAGCAAACACCACTCTATTGAAAGACATTGGAATGAACTGTGACACTTTTTGCTGTTTTGGCAAACGGGATGGTTTCAAACCAAACTAGAAATACCTGCCCAAAGAACAAAGTGATTGTATTCTGAAAGAAAGGAGAGAAAGTCTAAATGCTGTACTGACGGACTCATAGAATAAGTCACCCCTTTGGTGTGCCAAGACAATTAAATGAAACCTTGTCTAAAACAGATCAGGTGACTCATGCCCTAAACATACCTGTTCTTCTGCACTGACCACCAGGTGAAGCCCTGGGTGACAGACTTAGTTACCAACGTCTACATTGCATACGTAAAGCTAAACCGGGTTAATTTCTCTGGTTGCAACCATAATTACTTCTGACATTTCCTAAAAAGAATGAAATACGTAACACTTCCCAGAGAGCTCAAAAGTTTTTGGAAAGCTAGGATAAGACTCGGAAGTCCTTTGACCAAACGGAAATACTGATCAGCATTTTTGTGATTTTTTTTAATTTTTTTTTCTTTTTTTGCCCCAGAGCAATTGAACACCTTCGTATCCACAAAGTAAATGTATGCAGACATTACAGAGAAGAGTACATTGACAGAGAAAGGTGCACAAAAGCTGGGCAGATAATCAAAAGCAGAGACAATAGGCAGAACCTGGACAGAACTTGCTTAGGGTTTACATAAAGAGCGTTTTCTGTTTTTCTGTGTAAAATTCAATATGTGGAACTTCTCAAACTGAAATATATTCTGTTCTGGGCTAGAAAATTGAACTAAGAAAATGGTAAATCTTCGCCACTCTAATAGTCATGTGAAATGGCATAAGTGTTAGCGTGCAGGGTTACATCATTTTCTTGACATAAACAGGTCTGGATATAGAGGAAGATAAATAAATTCATAATTAGCTGTTTAAATCTTGCCATCGAAACTACAGATTGAAGGGAATAGCTGAGTTAATGCCTTGTTTTAAATCACAGAGAGATGAGAAGCAGTGTTTGTACACGATGCTTTATAATTTGAAGAGTTATTCATGAGTTACTAATCTTTTGTACAAGAGAATGTACGCTGCTTCCTACCAGCATCCACGTGTGTCACTTACTACAAAGACTAAGTTTCTTTTTTCTGGGGAAAGTCTGGATATGGAGTATCCACAACAGGGAGTTCTTCAGATGAAAACTCTCGAGCATCCCACTGAAATATGAATTAATTAAACCAGAGAGAAAGTAAGAAGAAGAAGACAAGAGAACATTGTGTATTTTTTTCATGTACAAACATGTTGCTACAAAGTTTTAAAAGACAATTTGTGATTAAACTGACTATTGCTTAAATGTGCCTTTTTTCACAAGCGGACGTGTCCTCTACCATCACACAAGAGAGGAAATCAGTAGTAAGAGATACACTGTGGGCCAAATGACAAAAAGATCCTCGCGCTTGCAGTTAGTAATAGCTGCAAAAAAATAGTCCCATGCGTGTTATTTACCACCACTGGCCTAACCAGTGCACAAATTCAAAGCTACTGCCAAAGAGAGTCATGCAGTACAGATCTTAGCTGGTATTTTGAAAATATAGAGGGATGGGTAGTATTAAACTACTTAAGAGACACGTATGAAAAGTAAAGGCTCAGAGTACACTACGGTCTGATTGATGTCTACTGATCCATGGCAGAAAGGGAACCCACAAAAAGCCCATATTTTTTTTTTGCCAGAATTGTGCTGGATGCTATCATCATCTCCACTTATATCCAACAAGCTTTGCCTCCTGGACTCCAAAATGGATAGACTACCTCCTTTATCATACCAAAATATGCCCTCTCGCACCATTTACTTTAGATCAACTTTCAGAAATGAGTCACAATCTTTGTTTAAAGGGTGGTACTTTTTCAAATGCTGACACATTATTAATTAATTATTATTATACATTATTATTAATACTGCATTGTCAATAGGGAACACTGCTGCTGAGAGACCTAAGTTACAGTCACATAGAGCATGGAGTTGAATAAATTATTTCAATTGTATAACTGCCAATCACACCCTAAATCTTCTTTGTTGTAAGAAAGCTTTTTTCATGCCATGGGTGAAGTACAGCAGCCTGTATAAAGCAGTGGTAGAGTCATTTTGCATTTATCATATCAATCTTCCTTGATGTCATAAAGATTTCTAATTGTATTTATGTGATTCAATCAGATTCAGTTTCGGTTTCAGAGTTGTGAAATTCTGCATGTTCACCCATACAAACATCCCAGAGGTAAAATCCCGTCTTATTAATGTCGGAAATCTCATTATTTTTAAACAAATCTCATTAATTTAAGATCTAACTAGTGATTTTTATGCTTAAGCCTATTAACATTGATAATAATATAACCCGTGTAGATCCCTTCTTTACATAAATGAGCAATTAAAAACAATATAAGCAATTACAAGTGACATAAATACTTTTTTCATTGCTTTAATGGCAAACGTGGTTACACTTTCCCTGCAGGAGGCTAATTATAAATCAGTCACAATCGGATATCTCTGCAGAAGTGGCCAGCATGAGGAGGAGAGAGCCTGGCTTTCTTCTGTCAATTCAATAAAGAATGACCATACTTTCTCACCAGCACAGACTGTATGAAAACAAAAGGAGTACTATTTGAAAACAAACTTTTGATTCACCTGTATGCCATTTGGGAGAAAAATGGCTTTCAACTGTTTCAGTGTATGTTATTCTGTGTAAATAAAAGTCTCCTGTGGTGTTGAAAGTCCATCCTTTCCAGCCTTGCTCCTTCAGCTAAGGTATTTTATATAGACCAGATCAGGGATTTGAATAGTTGGAGTTTTGTCTTTGTATAAAAAAATATTCGCAGTTTTCTTGCTGAAACAAATAATCTGTTTTCCCTTTTGACTGCTGTGCCTTTCTCGGGTCAGCTGCTTGCCAGAATATAATGGACAGGTCTCAGATACGAACTCTTAACAGAGTAAATGAAGGAAATGAGACAAACCAATAAAGATCTCCCATGTGATCGTGCAGTATTTATATACATAACAATGCAGAAGTTTGAAATTATTTAAGTAAGACACCTAATTTTGTGAGATGCTCCTCTTGTTTTCTCACTGTGGGTGGGTGGAGGGGAGAGTAGATGTAATCTGAATTCCCATTGTGAAAATAATCAGAACAAAATACTGTTTTGGCCAGATAAATAAATAAATAAATACAGAAGAACAAAAGGCAACGTTTGTGTTCTTCCCCGGAAGCCCTCTTCAAAGGTCATCTCTGATTATCTTGTATCCTGGTGACAGAAGACAATAGGTAACGCCATAAATTACTTTTTCTTCCTCTCAAATGAGCTAAGAGGAGTCTGCCTTTCTCGTTGTCATGCATGGTAATACTTCTGTAAATGAATAGCTTTGTAGATTTTTGTGCTTCTTTTGACTTCAAATTAGTTTAAAAATGTCGCAGTTTGAACAGTTGATCATGCAAAACCCATCCCTCCCCTTGGGAGAAGGGGGATAAGGAAGAACCAAGAAACCCAGCTGAGACAGGAGAAACTGATTTATTAAAAAGGATGAGATAATACAGGATAATTAAGAAATAAGACACCCTGTTGCATGATGCCATGATATGGAATACTGATAAAAACAGGACAAAAAAATCAAGGGTATCAAAGTTTGCAGGAGCAAGGCCTTCGTTTGAATATTGATTTTCTTTAGACTGGAATAACATGACCAAGATGACCGGGGAGATTAGAAGGGGAAAGTATGAGTTTTGCCTTAAAATATGCAAGATTTCTATTGACTGAAAACTTTGTTTTCAAGTGTTACAGAAAGTTTGGGGTCAAGAGGGAAAGGGTTTGCCTCATTAAGTAAGGCAACTTTGAATGTTTTTAGGATCTTAAAAGGTAACTTTCGTTACTTGTAACAGTTGCTTCAACATCTCGGCGAAGATACTACTGGTGTCACGCATGGAGAGGAGGAGATTTAGGAGATTTATATTCAGGAACATAACTGCAAAGCATCTCAAACAAAAGTTTCCACACATTTTTTACTTACTCAAAGGTAGAGGCTGATACACAAGTTTTCAGAGCACTGAAAAAATAATATCAATAACAAACAAAAAAGGGATTATCCCAAACTTTCCTTAACCTACAAGTGCGAGTTTAGAATATGTTCGAATGATATATTTAAAACCTGAAGTATAAATAAAAAGTGAAGTAGGAGATAGTGACAACTTGGCTAAAAACATTTATAAGCAATGATCGTAAGGACAAACCATTTACACTGTAGTCCTTACACTGTGAATTACACTCATTAATTTGTTTGAAAATGTGTATAGGTGTGCTAGTCATTGCTTAACAAACAGGAGTTCAGACTGCTGACAGAAGAGGGCTACAATAGATAAAACAATTTTCTGAAGTCAAAATTGATTTCAGGAAGGGTGGTAAAAGCTTCTATTCCAACAGCAAACAATATTCTCAGCCTCAAAAAGACAAGCTGTGGCAAATCAAGGGAACTTACTTGTGAAGTCAGAGGCTGAGGACACCAAACACTGGGGATAATGTAATGATTTGAAGTGAAAAGAAGATGTGTATGACCTCTTTGTTCTGGAAAGCAGGGAAAGTTCTACAGAACTTCAGCGCTAGTTCAGTAAATAACCATAAACAAAACCGAAACATTTACAAAAGGGCAAAAAGGACTAAACACAGAGGAAATGTTATCTGAGGGATCAAGAAAAGGAAGGACAAGATGAGAACTGCCAAAAGTCAAGCTGAGCTGGACTTCGAAAAAGATATGAAAAGCAAACAACAAAAGAGATTCTTCATCCCCACAAACAAAAGACAATAAAGGACTGTCACTGTTATGTAGTAGGAATGGGAGAGAGATTGAAGATAATCGTGGCAAAAGATAAATTGCACTTCACAGATGAAAAAAATACTTTGGCTCAGTTTTTAACAAGGGCAGTGGCTGATCGTTGGAGCATAGACGGTTTAGATAATAGCAGCAGTTCGAGAAGGAGAAGTTCAGAACAAAGAGCAAAACACTGGAAAATTAATGGAGTCTGTCCAAGAAACTGCACCTTCTCCATCTCCATCCCATTTCTGAAGGGAACTAGCACAGCATGTAAACTCTGATGAATGGAGAGGAGCACATTTCACCAGCAGCGTTGATTTTATAGCTCATCACCTTGAAATCTGAGGCTTTAGAACACAAACTATGGGATCAATTACTTTTTAGGCCAAAACTGAAATTCTTAGCCTGCTTATTTCATTCACTTTTTCAAGACAGAAATGATTGCTTATTGTTTGCCAAATATTTGTTCCTAGACATCTAAACTAAGCTTGGAGGAACTTCGGTACTGGAGTGCTGCATCCAGATGTGGAGTTCTCTGTACAGGAGAGACATAGACCTGTTGGAGTGTATCCAGTGCAGGGCCACACGGATGGTCCAAGGGTTGGAACAGCTCTCCTACGAGGACAGGCTGAAAGAGCTGGGGCTGTTCAGCCTGCAGAAGAGAAGGCTGCAAGGTGACCTGATAGCGGCCTTTCAGTATCTGAAGGAGAACAACAGGAAAGAAGGGGACAGACTCTTTAGCAGGGACTGTGGTGACAGAAAAAGGGGAAATGGCTTCAAGCTCAAAGAGGGTAGATTTAGGTTGGATATAATGAAAAAGTCTTTTACAGTGATGGTAGTGAAGCAGTGGAAAAGGCTATCAGAGATGTGGTTGATACCCCATTCCTGGAGACTTTCAAAGTGAGGCTGGATCAGGCCCTGGGCAACCTGATCTAGATGTATGTGTCCCTGTTCATTGCAGGGGAGTTGTACTAGGTGGCCTTTAAAGGCCCCTTCCAACTCTAAGGATTCTATGATTCAAAGCTTCCAATTTTCATTAGTCAGCAGATAAACTGTGTATCAGCGGTACATTTAGAAGTTCTATCAGTTAAATCTGAACTAATTGAACGGGAAATCTCAATGGTATACTTAGAATTATTTCACTAACGGGCAATTCTTTGTATTTGCTTTTCTCAATTTAAAAGGATAGTTGTTGGTTGTAGGCAATAGATTAATCTGTTCAACAGGAACTAAGCATATGAGGTGCTTGCTAACTCTATTTTGAGCTAAAATACCTCAAGTTATGGAAAGGGTGTTGCTATTACTATAACGAAACAATTCAGAACTTCAATAATGAAAATGAGCAGACAGATTTACTACAAAAGTTAGTTCCATGACTTTTGGCTCACTGAAATGCGAAGTCGTCCATGATTGTGTCATCTCTGCAAGTAGAAATCTGAGAAGTACAGGAAATAAATCAAAACGGGAATGGAGAAACAGGGCTAAGTTGGCCATGCTACGGGTGGATGTTTCTGGTTTTTAAAAAAAAGGGGGGGAAAGAATCATGAAGTCATTCAAGTAATGTGTTCTAAAGGTTTGCACTGGCTCTGTAGCAGCCTGCTTTTTTGTCATCTTTGTATCAACCATTACAGCATTTGAGGAAAGCAGCGAAAGTTCTCACATTGCACTACAGTTTGGGCTCCTTGTGGTCACATACTGGGACTGCAGACAAACAGCATAACATTAGGCTTTACATAAATATCAACAATGAATGTTCTTCATGAAGAGTGACCTTGAGTCTTCTCTGCCTGTTGGGTGGAGGGCTGGTAAATCCAGCTTCGGTCTGTATTTGAATCTTCATTATTCTTGGCAATGCCTTTCATGTGAGTTGGCAGCTCCAAATTACTTTGCTGCCACAGCACCCTACAGATCATCACAGCAGCCCAAAATAGCTGCTCAAAGTGAAGAAACCTCTGCACAAGGAGCAATCTCAAGCCCCTTTGTGCTACTGAGAAAGTATAAAGGGACTCCTAATTGTCCTTTCCTTACAATAGAGCATTCATACTTTCTCTTCTTTCTTTCTGAACTTGATATTTTGTTGACACCAAGTTTGTGCAGCTCAAGAGTATGGGTGAGATTGCTTCATGTGAACTCTGTGAGCTCTGTGTTCAGCAGCTGCCTTGGTGGTGAAAACAGAGAGCAGCTTCATTGCCACACATCCTGTTTCAGGCTGTCCCAAATACCATTCTGGATGCAGAACTCAGAACCAGGCAGGCTATTGAGCTGGGTTACACATGTAACAAAAGCAAGCTGATACACTTACATTAGTTTTGTAGTATGCACAAATTCTTCCTGGGCACCTGAGCAATGCACCTGGCCAGTGGCACCAGCAGATTGCTGCAAAGGAGCCAGATCCTAAATAATTTTTGGCCCTATGTCTCATGATCATAGTTGATGTCTGAGCCTCCCTGACTTCCAGAGCCCCCCTTCCTCCAGAATCAAATATGTGGTTAATGTTATTAAACCATTTTAAAAACTGCTATAGTTAAATTAGTGCAGCTCCTTTGAACAGACATTTTTGAACCTGTTAGTCCTTCAGCTCCTTCTCCATCCTGTATCTCTGGGTAATCTCACTTGTAATCATGAATTCAGCTACCATCTTTCCAATGATGACTCACAGAACATCTCTAATCCACAACAATCTCCTTCTGTCTTCCCTGAAGCCCCAGCCTGTCCCTCACACAATGCTTGGTTCATGCCCAGTTGTCAGGCACAAGAAAGGGTTTTCACTGCTCATTTCTCTCTCCCACCTGTGTTCTCCGCTTCTTTCAGCAATGCAGCCTCTCATGAAGAAAACCCTGTGGTGTTCAGCAATCACATGAATCTCTCTCTAGGTGTTTGCACCCATACTCTCTGGCTTAAGTCATTTTGTATCACCCTGCTGCTTTTCTGTCATGTCAAAGTACGTCTTTATTCTCAAATTCTTGTGCTGTTTCATTTTCCTCAGTGTAGAGATCATTTCCCTCCTCACATCAGCTAACTTTGAAACCAATACTTCCATTGCTTCTTGGTTATTCCCTCACACAGAGAAGCTTCCTAGAAATAAGAAATAACTGTTTTTTTTTGTTTGTTTTTGCTTTTGTTTTTAATAGTGTCCTCCTATGCAGAGTCTTACAAAGATCTCTGTGGATGGTTGGTGTGTCCTAACAGCAGGAACCAACAGCCACAGCTAGGAAACAGGCTCCTCAGACTGGTGCCGCATAGAAGGCAAGAAATTGAAGCCTGGCTTGGGCAGGTCAGACAGCACTTGCTGAATGGAGCAGATAGAGCATGGTTGGCCCTTGGGAAATGCTGGAGATGATGTGCATGTGGTCTAAGGCACAGGGTGAGCCTATACTTTAGTCAGGGGTCAGGACATCAGACTCCTTCCAAGACAAGACGTCTACTTGGAGCAACGTTGCTCGTAACCAGAAGCTCTCGACTGAAAACTGGGGACCGACATTAACAGAAGGTGGGATTTAGAATTAGTGTGGGCACAGAAACGAAGATGGGAGGAATAGTATTAAGAACAAGCAGGGTCTGTGGCTGGTCAGAGCTCACCAACTCTCATCCGTGGTTTCCCTAAGCACTGTATACCAATAGAACCTACACACCTATGGAACAAGTGGCCCTCCGCTCTCCACCTGTAACTTCTCGTGCATGCCAAGCACTAGCTCTTATTTACGCCAGCACAAGCGGGCATGAAGCCGAGACACCAACAGGCTCGAGAAACCGACGCACGTTAAGAATGATCGCGATTTAAAGCTATTCACTACGGTTAGAATTAAATCGCTATCATTAAAGCCGATGCAGCCCGCTGCACAGCCACGCGAGCGCTCGTACCGGCTCGGCGGAGGAGGCAGCAACACGTAGCCGAGAGAAGACCACCTTTTCACGGCAGTGACTTCTTCGGGCCGGGTGCTTCCCGCCCGGCTGACTCACGCTGGGTGAGTCACTCGGTGAGAGCCACCCGCCGGGGCCGCCCCCTAAGCCAAGCGTTGCTGTCCCGGCGCCTGTCGGCAGCGCCCATCTATCGGCCCTCAGCTCCGGCTGCCGGAGGGAGCCCGCCGGGGCGGAACGGCTTCTGCTCTCCGGCTGCTCGAGCGCGGGGGTTTCCTTGCGCTACGCAGCGTTATAACGCAGGGCTTATCGTAATGGTGTTGAAAACACGTTTTAAAGGACTGCACAGCCGCACGATTCGTTCCACACGGTGCCCAGCACGGACTGCGGGCAGCACGGCTGCCCGTCCCCAGAGGGCCCCGTCACACGCCCGGGCGCTGAGGTAACTCCTCTCTTCCTCTCACGGCGCGGAGAGCAGCGACAGCCGTCGCTTGGAGCGCCCCGAGGCTGCGCGGGCGTCCCTTTGCAGCACACCGCTGCTTCGGCTTCCTTTCCCCAGGTCTCCCGGCTCCGATCGCCCCCCCACCACCTTCAGTCCGCTATCTCGCTTAGGGGCGGAGAGGGCTGGCCGGGCCCAGCTGCGGTACCGGGCGCTGCCTCAGCCCGAGCCCGAGCCCCATCCCCGCGCTCCCGCTCCTCTAGGCTGAGCGGGCGGGCTGCAGTGGGTGGGGCAGAGAACCGGCATAGCTTTTGACGGGCGTTCCCTCCGCCCTATCAGAAGCGAGGAAGGGCGGGCGCGAGCGGCGGCCGACCAATGGCAGGCGGGCAGCCGCGCGTCGTGCCCCCGCGATCCGAAGAGCTATAAAGGCGGCGGAGTGCGCGCAGCCCCTCGCTTACACAGTATGGCCGGCGACATTAGCTAGCGCTCGCTCACCGCTCTTCTCTGTAACAGGGGAACACGGACTACAAGGAACCGCACCGCCCGCCCGCCAGCTCGGACTGTAACCCTCTCACATACGCTCACGCCGCGCTCGCCGCCGCGCATTCAGGGTGGCTTAAAAAAAAATCTCTTTTTTTCCTTTTTTTTCTTTCTTTTTTTTTTTCTAAATTAATATTGAAAAAAAAAAAAAAGCCACAACAGCCCCAGAAGGTGAAGCCCGCCCGGGACGGAGCGGGAGCCGGGGGCGGCGGTGGGGTCGCCGTTAATTTCTGTGGTTGTTGGTTGCCGAGTTGTCTCACCATGAAGGAGAACGGTGCACACTTCTTCGAAGGGACCGAGAAGCTGCTGGAGGTGTGGTTCGCCCGGCAGCAGCCCGCGCCGCAGGAGCCGCACCAGAGCAAGGGGTCCGGCGACCTCCGCACCATACCCAGGTCCGGGAACGGCCGCGGGAGGGAGCGGGGAGAGCCGCCGTAACGGCCGCGAGAAGGAGGGAGGGAGGGGAGGAGGGCAGCGGCCGGCGCGCACGCGGCCCGGGCGTGGTGGCGGCGGCGGCGCCGCGGGTAATGGCCGTGCGCGGGCGGACGGCGGTTGGTTCCGGGCTGCCGCGAGCGGGAGCCGTTGGTGGCGGCGGCCGCGCGCGCGCCCTGAGGGCGGCGGGCCTCGCGCTCCCCGTCCCTCTGACAGCGCGGGGCGCTGCCGGCGACGTGCGGCGGGCTGAGCGGAGGTGGGCTGGGGAAGGCCGCCCGCGGGGACGGTGCTCCGGTTGCCTTGCGGAGGGTTGGTCCCTCGCGGCCGGTCCCTCCGGCGGCCCCGTGGCGCGGTAGGCACGGAGGGAGGCGGGGGGGGTGGGGGCTCCTCCCGCAGAAGTGTGGCCGGGGCCACGGCTTACACGTGAGTTTCTTGGCGCTGCTCCCAGGCGCGCTGCCTCCCTCTCTTCTTTTTTTTTTCTCCCCCATTGACAAGTTCAAGCCAATGAGAACTGGGCGCCGCGCAGGGGTGGGCCCCTGCCTGTCACCCAATGGGTATCTGAAGAATGTGCGCTTCTTTCACTGCCACCCAGCGAGGCAGGAAGAAAGGCCCAGGCCCGCGCGGCTTCGGTTGCACACGTGTTCCCAAGTCGGCCTCGGGGGCAGGGGACAGCTTTTCTCCCGCTGTGGCTGAGCTGGGCAGTGCCGCGTCTGATGGTCACGGGTCGCCCTGTGGAAACCCCATCGGGCAGGGCGTCGGATGGCTGTGCTGTAGCTCCCCAGTACAGTACTTCATAGGGGGAGCTGCCTGGGTAGACTGGGATGCCTGTCCCTGTAATAAGAGGTCCAACTGTAGAGCTGCTGAATATGTTACTGTGGCACAAGCACCCTGGAAGTGTCAGAAAATGGTTGCAGCGAGCCTGAAATGAAAGCAAAATCTGTTTACTTGCCCTAGAATGGTCCCAGAATCGTGTACAAGTTTGCAGGGAGAACAAGGTTTGCATGCAGATGTAATGGAATCACATAGTTGAAGATGCTGTTTTGTCTTCAGCACGTGAAGCAAATGTGAAGGCTCGCTTCTATTAGGTCATTGTAAGCCTAGTAAAACTGAACTCATGGGTTGGGATGGCACCCAGACAATCTGGTGTTTGTGGCATATTCAGATCTGCTTACGTGTATTGCTGTTAGCCAGTGGTCAGTCTTCAGGATGCTGGAGATGCTGTGACGTGTTGAATGTATGGGATGTGGTAATGAAGGCAGCATCTCCAGTCAAAGGTGCATGCTCAGCTTGTGCTATTTGTCTTTTCCTTTGTTTCAGCATTTCTCAGCAGATTTTCTTTGTAGATGTATTAGTAGAGTTAGCTATCCAAAGGTCTGAATTGCTGGTGAGCAGATAACAGCCTCTCCTAAAATAATGGGCATCCTGTGTGCATGCACGTGTGTCCATGTCACTAGCTCACAGCTACCAGAAGCTTCGTTTCTGCCATGACAGAAGCAGTGCAGTATAGATGTTTGCCTCTGGCCTGGTGCTCCGAGGCAGTTTGTTCGTGTAACTCTGACATATAAAGCTGTTTAGACCTTTTTTGAATAATGTACTTAGCATGGAAATGATGAGATGTGATTGTATGTTTGTTATTACTTAAGAGGTATAGCAAATATAAAGTTTGAACTTGTGCTGCTAATGTCCAGGCAACCCTGGTAGAGCAAGTTCTAGCTTACATTTTTGCAGATGATCATACAGATGTTATGTAGGCTCTGGTTCCTGCTATATTTAACTTCTTTCTAGTATGAAAACTAACAAAAATTGGGTTTTTTTGCATTTGTATGCTGATATGGGAACTTACAGAACTTCTAGTTTAGAGATGGTGTTCTGCAAATGCTTTCTTCATTGACACATTCATGCTCTGCTTCATGTGTGAGCTGAAGCTTCCATCTACAAACCAGCAATGGTTTTTAAAGCTGTTTAATACAACTTAATGGAATGGAAGGCAAGTACTTGGGCAGCTCCTTCACAGTGTGTAGATATGGCCATAAAATTTTAATAGGGTAGATACAAACTGTTAACTATTGAACATGTGGCCTTTAACACAGTTTCAGAACGGGGAGGGAGCTTTGAAGGTATTTGTGTTAATTGGGTCTTAATAGAGGATGCTGATTGAAGCTGTCTACCTTTTTTGGTGGGAAGGTGAGATGTGCTGTTAACCTGTGTTGAGGGATAATGATCAGCGATACTGTGTTGTTAATAAAACTTTGTTTCATGCTAACAGTCTTCTTGAGATGTTGGACCTAAATTATTTTCACTACAATTGATAGATGCAAATGAGAAAATTCTGAATGCAGTGGACCCTTCTATGCTAATTCCATAAAGGCAATTGAATAAGCTCGTTTGAATCAAAGCTGAAGCTGTAGAACAATAGCTAAATTAGAGTCAGGTTGCAAACCAGTTGAGCTTGCCTTTTGTATTGTACCTGCTTAGTAGTGAAATGCCAGCTATTCATCTACTGAATGACTAAGCTGGCATTCAAAGCCAAAACTTTCCACGTTGTGTGCCCTTGCTAGGGATCAGATACTCTGAAGTCTTTAGATATTACCAGCTGCTGAGGAAAAGGTTCTAGAACTGGTTAACGAAGAAGTTATGACATCTTTTTCCCCTTCGGGCAAGGCTGCTTTTTAGAGAATAACATGAATAGATGTGAAATGTATTGTTCTAATACCTCCAGTTAGAGTCCCGGCTGGAAACTAGAAGGAAATGAATTAACACGGGCTTTAATTTGCTGAGGTGTGGGGGCTTTTTCTTTGTGTGCTGATGAGTTCTGCAAAAAGGTCCTGTTGTTGAAATACTGAGAAGAATCTGGAGCTGCCTGCCCCGCTCATACTGAGAAGTGGAATGAAGTTAACGTTTTTGTGGCTTTAGTCATTTGCGTTAACTTGGTGCATGTTCTCACTGTGCTATGTGAAGCACGTTTGTTGAAAATAGTCATTAAGTATAAAAATGAGTGTTTGCTGGAAACACGATGACCACGCTGTGAGTGGAATTCTGTGGTGACTGAGTAGCGTTTTCACTGTCCCCACAGCAAAGAAAGCAGCTTACGCCTTCAGATGAGAGTGCAGCTGAGCATTTCCCACCTCTGGGCTTCCTGTGGTCTTGAATGCGCACAAGTTTGAAGCCATAGTGTTTAGATTCTAGTATTTAGGAGTCCATCTCTCAAGCATTCAAAAGATTGAGATGATATTTATGAACCTTTAATTTAGTATTTGTTTATATTTAGACACAAGATAGGAAACTGGAGAAAGAGCGGTGCAGTAGTGAGCAATATGGGATGATACTGATACTGTGAAGTACTCAGCCTATGCCAGATGAGAACTGCTAAGCAACAGCGAAGGCAAGCATCTGATAGAAGTCCTGTAAATGCTTGCTTTGTACTACACCCTGTAGCCTGAGTCAACTCCCACGGTCCTGTGGAGTGTGGTGGTGTTATTGCATGTTCCTTCAAACAGCAAAGGTGTGGGAAGGCTGGGCTGCAAGCCGCCTCTGCTCTTACTCCTGGGAGGCTCTGCACGGAAGCATAGCACTGCTGCCTGTGGCACCTGACATGGGCAGAGGCAGGGTCGTGCAGGGAGGCAGGATTCTGTCTCCTCTTCGAGTTTATTTCGTGTGGACATAAAAGGTAATCTGGAGGACTTTACTGGTGAATTCAGTCTTCTCCTGTTGCAGACAAGTTCAAAATGGCAGATAAAATGTTTGCTTGTAGCTCTAAGTTAAAGAGTAGCTTCACACAAAGGAAAGAAGCCAAGCCCTTTTATGCTCGCTGCTCCTGACCGTGATACTGCTTGCAGAAAGCTAAGGCTTCCATTGAAGGCCGTTTGATATTTTCCTACCTTAGTGCTGAAACTTCAGGATTTGGTTAGTTACTGCCTGTCATAAGCCACTTCATAAACCTCTTTAAACTTGTGGCTACTGGTATATTCTTAAGATGGCTTTCCTAATGGCTGTTTATTCAGCCAGGAGAACAGGAAGGCTTGATGCTTATGGCAGACAGTTGCTGCCTTACAGTGTGTTCCTTCTGGAGAAGGTTAGACTCAAACTTGCCTTAAATGCTGCATGTGAGACTTCTGCTGAAGTCCTAATGTGCTTATCAGGGCTTATGCTTCCTGGAACATCTTGGGTGTCAGGTGTTATCCTTTGATGTAACAGACAACGGAATGCCCCTCAAATATCTCTGGAGGTGAAGTACAGAGTCAGCATTCCTTGTATATGCTGTAGCAACGGTAATAAGGGACCTGTGGCAGTAGCAATACACAGCCTTTAAAACAGTATCTGCGGCCTCTTTTGTGCCATGGCTGGAATATCTTAGAGTCCTTTGGGAATTATTATCTTTACTAGTTGGCTCAGGATCTTCTAGCTAAAAGTGTGTGGTGGAATTGCTTGTGATGTGGGTATGACTTCCTATTCGGGTGCTTGCCTTTCACTCAACATTATGTGCATGTCCTTGGAAAGGTTTTAGGCTTAAGATAAGGGAAATGTACGGAGTTTTTGTGTATCTATTTTCAAAGCCACGTAGAGGGTGTGGGGTCTTGTGTGCTCCACAGATACTGCAGAAGTCAATTTATCATGTTGGAAGTGCCTTGAGTATACATGATTCAAGGAAATCTATATTCAACAGCAATCTACAAGCTAAATTATAATTTTAATAGGAAATAATTAACATGCATCTGTCATTCTGCAGGGAAAAAAAACACATGAGCTTCTAAGAGATGCTTTAAGAAGCTTGTGATTTGAGCAGTTGGCAGTTACTGCTTCTACCTGTCTCAGAATAATTGTAAGTGATGTTGCAGCTCTGACACTGGTATTCAGTCAGCTTCTATGCTAACTGTGCATAGGTTGCTTGGACTGGGCATTACATTTACCCATGGTCTGGATCAGGGTGCTGACAGGATACTGCCTGCTGAGCTGTGGCCTGCTATTGGGGTAAATATTTAGGAGGTAACAGCTGGGAATGAAAGGTATTACTCCGTAGCTCAATACTAGATTTTAAACAAGGTCTTAACAGTAAAGTACAAGGTAAATTTGGTTATTAGTTTGATTACACACTTGTCAGTTGTCTTGTTTTTAATGAATAGATATGCAAGAATATACATATATATATATACAGCTGAAGCTCTCTTTTAGAAGTTTTGTAGACCTTTCCCAAAGAATTCCTGCCCTACTGCAGAACAATCACCCAGTGCTATCCGGGCTCCATGAGAAAGATCATGAAAGGGCTGTAAAGGGTTTATGCTGCTGACTGTTTACAGAAACAAATTCTTCAGAGTTCTAGATCTCCTAAATCACTATTACTCCCTTCCTACTTGGCCTGAAGCAGTCTGCTGATAGGGTAGGGTGCTAACCTTTGCAACACAGATGTGGGAGTAGATTGCTAAAATACATTCTTTCTCTTTTTGATATGTTCTGACAACTAAAGAACAAGCAGTTTTCTATCATTTGAGCATGGACAGTTTGTTTACACTTGAGTACATGTATTCATTTCATTTGATTCTGTGGGCACATGCAACCATTTAAGATGCACAGTGCTTGTCTGTTGGAGAAGCTTATGACCTTCAGTGGGTGTCTGCTGTTTGATAATTAAGAAACAGGATTTTATCACTTTGGAATGGGTAATACTAACTTTACATAACAATGAGGTGTTGGTCTCAGGTGATTTTGTCACTTGGGAGTTCCACCTGATGCAAGCCTGCTACAGAAATCACTTGGCTACCAATGATACTCAAGTATCTTCTAATATGCTTAGCTTCCTTACGGGGAAGTTGGCTCCAAAGTGTCTGGGGTTGCCCTGATGACTGTTTGAGAAATATAGGAAATGGTAATGCAATCCTCATTTCCCCTTAAAAGAGGAATTTGGAGGAGCAGAAGCCCGTGATGGCATTTCATTGAAAATTAGTCTCTTGGGCTCTTTTTCAGTTGGAGGTTTTGCTTCACAGTTAAGTTAGTTAATTATGAAATAGGATGCAATGTTCAGGTCTTTCACAGTTGTTAACTTTAAGGCTTTTTGTTTGACAAAATACAATGAGATTAAGTGTAATACGTGCACTGATAATATTGAAAGGCCATCTCTTAATTTTTGCTTCCATGGTAAGTGTATGGGGAAGGCACTCTTTTAGCTGAAACTCTTGAGTAATTCTACAGATTAAAGCAAGAGTTAGACTTAGTAAACCTAGTAAAACAATGAAATATGTCAAATAAAAGGGTCATCTTGTTTAAGTAGGTTATATAGAGATCAAATCCAGCATGTTAGTGGGGTGGCCTTTCTGTAGTTGCTTCCTGCGCTTAGCTTTAAAATGCATGTAGATAAGGTGAATATCTCCATAAAACTTCATGATGTGGCCAAGTCTCATCCTGGCTGCTGCAACCCTTTGTTAGTTTTATGTATGTTTCTGGATCAAGATTGACATTGTGTGTATTTCTCAATTTGTGGGCATTTTCTTTCTCGATGCTATCTTAATCAGAACAACTAAAAAAACTCCCCATTAATTCCTGTAAAAGCTGAATGCACAAACACTTAGCATATGGTTAGTTGTGGTTTCTGCAGTTGGAGTAGTGAAGAGTGGAGCAAAGCTTCAACAGATTTTAAATAAGGTGCTGTGCCACTGCAGTATCAAAATGCCAACTATAGTACTAATGAACTGAAGTAGAGACTTCCTTTGCATGGTTTGCTTTGGGTTTGACGTGCAATCCTGTATTGGTGCTATATCAATCCCTCATTGTTGTGCTCTTGAACCTCAAAATTGTTGCATCTTCCTCCACTAATATGATCAAGACTTAAAGGAGCTATTTTCCTGAAATGGCCATTGCTGTATTACAGTGATATTTAGAAAGCTTATTTACATGCACAGTGCTGAGATTTTGACCAGTTAAGAAGCCTCTGAAGTCAGATTTATGCTTTGGCGATGTCTGAGATAGTCACAGGTCTATTAATGCTCAAACAAGTACAAAATCTTATCTGTGGTAGTGTACAAGTAGAATTACTGCAGCATCAGGCAGTGCAGCAGATCTATGCCTCAGCTTTCACAAATGCTATGTTGGACCTCTGAGTGGTTTCATCAGAGGCAGATAGAACACAGACAGGAGCGCTGCTGGCATGATTTGGAGTTATTCTGCAATAGCAGATACAATTAATACATCACCTAGTTCAGTTTACAAGAAGAGTGCATACAGTAGGATGTTACAGGAAAGATACTAAAGCTGGCAAATGTATGTAGGTGTGCTGTAGCTTCAAGATGACTAAATGCTGAAGTTCTCTTCACACCAAAATAGCCTGGTTGTCCAGGACCGTGTTTAAAGTTTGACTTCAACCGTTTCACTCTTTGAGCAACCTGGCAAATGCAAAAATGAGAAGAGACTGGTTGCATTTTCATATGAACTTGAGTATCAGGAACACAGCCCATAGTACGACATAGAGTTTAATGTGTCAGTGCATTCCAAATGAGCTGATCAACTTGATCTGCAGATTTGAGCAGTCTGTGCTGTCACGTCTCCAGTTGCTGAACAGAATTTCATCAAGGTTCACTAATTGGAATGGTGGGGAAAAATTCACTTTGAATGTCTGGATCATTAAAAATTGGATTTTAGAAAGTTGATCAGATGTGCACCTAGTCATGAGGGATTTCAAGAGGATTCTTTTAAAGTCACTTCTCATAGCTTTAGTCTTACCTAAAAGAGGGATACAGTCTGTAAGCTAAGCATGTTCTGCTTGACTTACACCGGTTTAGTGCAGTGCATACTATAAAAGGGGAAAAAAAGTAGCAAAGGTGCAGAATTCAGTTCAAGAGGCATCCTCAAGTGAGGGAGAAGCAAGCAGCATTTGTTTGCTGGGGTGCTTAGGAAGCAAAGAGCATCTGGACTACAGCTGGGAGATAGGAGAACCTAAAACTTCAGCTTTGCACTGAAGTTTCACTTCGGCAGATTGACTACTTTTTTTTTTTCCCTTAAGGGGAAAGATTTGGAGCTGCTGGAACAACCTGCTGCTAGAATTAACAGTGAGTGCTTTGTCCTGAAGTACAGCTATCAAGCTTTTGCAGTGCCAAAGGGAAAGAAGGTCTGACCCCTGAGGATTAGGTTGACAGCTACAGGGGCAGCTGAGCTCATCTGGGAGCTTGTGTAGTGATTGGAAAAAATAGTGTTTCCTTCAGTCTCCCAGCCCAGCTGTGAAGAGTTATCTACCCTTTACCAGCTGGTGAAAGCATCTTAGTTCTCATAGTTGCTTCAGCTCTATAACCTGGTGGGTGACTTACCTATATGTTGGATTACTAAATTCCTTGGCTCATAACAGGTCTGAGCAGGAGCCAGCACAGACCTGCAGTTGGAATATGCTGTGACAGTCTTGTAGTTTTGCAACCTTGTGAAGTTGTATCTGTCTGATAGCAAATTTTACTGTTATATTGGGTTCCACTGATAGACATAACTGAAGTGACAGAGTAGTTGAGGGGTCTTTTTGCAAGTCTGTAACTTCTCATGAGTGCTTGGAAAATTTTTTGCTTCATTTGTGCCTTTTGAATTTTCAGCTTGTTAGTAGAATTTCTCTCAGAATGAATAATGGCAGTCAAGAATTGAAATACCAAATGTATACCATCATAGTGAAATCTAGCAGAAGTTGAATCTACATCTTCTAGAAGTAGAAGGAATTCTATTATCCACATTGATCAGAGGAATTCAGGCCATTAAGATGTATTAGTTCTTAGGGCTGATTTTCATTAAAATTATGAGCTTGATTCCAAGTTGAACAAATGTAACCTCTTAATGGTAACATACTGTTGTATTACTCTGATGGCTACCAGTGGCTCCTGTAATTGGAAGTATGAGAAGATTCAACTTAAAGCATACATTGTTATAAGATTGAATTTTCTCCTTTTGCAACATGGAGGATGTAATGTTCAACCTGCTGTAGTGGAAATGCCGAGTCATGGCCTGACCCAGTGATTGAGCACCTGGTGGGAAGGCAGGGCCAACCCAGGGGAGCTCAGGTGCATGCAATGAACCCGAGTGACCAGAATGGCTGGAGCCAGGATCCACCCCTTCCCGGACCTCATTTAAGGGTTGGCAGTGGAGGTGAGGGCTTCTCTTGCTGGAGATCCCTGCCTACCTGAGGCTTTCCAAAGATAAGCAGCTAATTTCCTCGATTTCTGCATCCATGGCTGCTGTATTTGGGCTGGTTCTCATTTGCTGTAACCAAAGACTTTGCCACCCTGCTATTATCATCCCATTATAGCATTACACCTGTCCCAGATGAGCTAAGCTTGGCACTGTTGTTTGACAGTTGCAGTCATGCAGCAGATTATGCTAATGGCTCCTGTGGGAAAACTCAAATTTTGCCATTGAGAGCTAAGAATTGAATAGCACTTCTATTGGGTTCATGGTTCCTATGTGAAGAGTTGCTGGATCTGAGAGCGTGAAAGGAGATGGTGACAGCTACAATGCTTCTTATAATACTTTTTTTAATCTGTGTTCCAGACAGCTTCAGTTTAACCTGTTTTGACTCTGCTGTAATTTCCTTGCAGGATTGAGTGGGACAAACTTCTGGAGAATGTGCATTGTTTGATCATAAGTGTGACAAAAACTGACAAGCAGGAAGCTTATGTACTCAGGTAAGCCTATTATAGCTGCTGCTCAGAGAGCACAATGGGTAAAAATGTTAAAGCTGTTGTATGGGAAACGATGTTTGGCTGATAATCCAATCTTGGGTTAAGATGCTGTCATTAACAGCTACAGCTTGCAAGGGCCTGCTAATTGTAGTACTATCATGCTTCTGTTCGGTAGCAGGAATGCTTTCGTAATTAGTAGTGTGATTAGTTTTGACTTGCTGTGGCATTTCTGCACCTGATCATTACGTTTTTGTCCTGGGGTAAATACATCTCCTCCACTTAAAAATTTATTCAAATTTTAGGAACACTTCAGCAAAACAGTACACATAAGCGTTAGTTGTAGGTCAGCAAAAACTATCAATAAATTGGCTTTAAAGACAGATAATGCATTACCAAAAGGACACTTGTAAAAATGTATCTTTCTTGGGATTTTGGTCTTGCACGGCAGTTGGTCTTTTGCCATATGTTTTTCATCTGGAAAATACTTTCATGCTTTTTTCTATATGAACTTGTCAGACATATTGACATTCTCTGCTTTGCTTCAGATTACAAAATCTGCAGCTTTTGTACTGTGAAAGGCTGTCTGGAAAGGAAGGTTGGGTTAAGAGCAAACCAGTAAAAACTGTGCTGAAGCTGTCTTTCTGCGAGCTCCGTATTTAAAAAATAAAATTCTGAAAAAACTCCTATATCCTGGGTGAAATATGACCTTTACTTTGTATTCTTAAACAGCACTCCAAGCTGAGTTAAATCTATTTAAGCTAGATTTGTCCTCTTCATTTATTTGCTGGGAAAGTACTTGCTATACACTTACAGTGTTCTGGATGTAGTATCAGTGGTAATCTTAATTCGGTAGGCTTGTAGTTCTGTATCTGGCTTAAAGAAGTCAACAGTATGTGAACTTCATCTTCTGCAGAGGGCTTATCATAGAACTGTGGTTATAACCTGTGATTTCCTCTTTCTGTGGACCAGTGCTGGTTATCACTTTCTAGTAGTCAGATTTCTTAGAAGATGCAGCCAGACATAGTATTAATTTCTGTAAGGATTTTGCTTCTCTCTGGGCTGACTTTCTTGATAGCTTTACTTCAGCTGAGGTCAGATTTCTCAAGTTTGACTCCATCCTGCAGCTAGATTAAGAAACTGCTTGTCTGTTGTGTACCCACTTCTCAGCACCTGTGTTTCTTGAGTAGACTGAGGACATGTAATGCATGTAGCTCTTTTCCTGCGGTGCAGTAGCTGTGTAATATGCAGCTAGAGCAAGTAATTGTTTTAGGAAGTCGTAACAGCTCTCACATGTTCGCTAAAGTCTATTGATTTGATCAATTTGCCAAGCATGTTAATGTCTTGTATTACTGCAAATGAACATTCAGTATACATGTGGTTGGGATAGGAACCAAGACCTAACCCTTGTCTCCTGCTTTGTATTAAGTGTTTAATGTATTTTTCTCATCGCTTTTACAGTGAGAGTAGCATGTTTGTCTCCAAGAGACGTTTCATTTTGAAGACGTGTGGTACCACCCTCTTACTGCAAGCACTGGTTCCCCTGTTGGAGCTTGCTAGGGAGTACAGTGGGTTTGACTCAATTCAGGTAAAGTGCTAAAAATGCATCTCCCTTCAAATAGACAGCAAGCCTTTTATTAATATTTCCAATTTGTTTTGTATTTTTTTTCTTATTTCAAATATTTCTTAGTTGTTTGCTTCCCAGAACAGGTTATATGACTATTTGCTCTGCTATGGAACTTAGCCTTCTATTTGCCTTTTAAAGATCGCTGCTTTATAAATGCTACTGTGTAGAGTTAAGGTTACTTAAAGGTGAAGAACTTCTATGCCTATGTAGTCAGTGCTGAAATAATTGAATTTTTTTGTGTGTAAAACCAATTCAGAAGTTTGCTCTCTCCTGTAGCTTACTAATCAAGCTAGGAATAAACATACGGCTAGCAGCATTGTTGACATGGAGAAGTCATGTCCTGTGAAAGCTTATATTAAATTTTCTAAATTGCTTTTAGGTTGTAGGCAGATATATTTGATATGTAACATATACTTCTATTTTTTTCAGAGCTTCTTTTATTCACGTAAGAATTTCATGAAGCCTTCCCACCAGGAGTACCCACATAGGAATTTCCAGGAAGAAGTGGAGTTTCTTAATGAAATTTTCCCAAGTAAGCATATGAAACTACAGTGAGGTTGCACAGCTTGTGTAAAGTGTTGATATGAAGTGAGAAGCAACGAGTGGCATGATAACACATAGACTTTTGAGGCCATTCGTTTAGCAGATCTTGCAGTTCTGCAGCTGACAAGCTTCAACAGCATACAAATAAAAAAGCTATAAAGAATTTCCTGATACTCACTTACCAAGATCAAACTTGAAATCTCCTGAGCTTGACACGTAGCACCTTCTCTTAACTGTGATGATATTCAGGAATAGAGTAAATAAGTCTCCAAAATCCAGCTGTCACAGACTCCAAAAGCCTGGAACTTTGATTTTTAACTACTGGCAGAAAAGGTGGGGTTTTTTTTGAGAGAACATGGAAGCTGTAGTACTGAGTGTTTAGCAAATAAAACACTGATGTCTTGCATATCTGTATGTGCACAGTTAAAGCTATTATGTGAACTGCCTGCTGAGTAGGCTCCAAACTGGAGTCCTCAGACCACCCAAAAGAACCACTTTTTCTGGCTATCGGCTTAATGCTTCTGAAGTTAAATGCCTACCTATTTGCTACAGGTGTTAGCTGTATCAGTGACTTGGTGTGTAGTGAGAGACGTTATCCTTAAGTGTGAAGTGAGGCCAATATTATGTAAGCTATCTGCTGTGGTGTGTTAACTGGAGCCTTTTTGTCTTGACTAGATGGAGCAGCTTATTGCATGGGACGTATGAATTCTGATTGCTGGTATGTATTACAAGAATTTGAATTTCTTTGGGGGCTCACAGCTGAACTTAACTTGGTGCTGATAATACTTATTACATAAGTGATTTGTATCATACATAGGTACCTGTACACCCTGGATTTCCCAGAGAGTCGGATATCCAATCAGCCTGATCAGACACTGGAAATTCTGATGAGTGAGCTTGACCCAGTAGTTATGGACCAGTTCTACATGAAAGATGGTGTTACTGCAAATGATGTCACTCGTGTATGTTTGCTTGAAAACTAAATACTTCGGGGGTGGTGAAAATTAGGCAATGCTTAACTTGTATTTAGAAGCTTTATTTTGTGTTGGGAAAGGTCTTAAAAAATCAGATTAATGTCTTTGGAGCTTTGGTGTGGTGGTCAAATGGGTTTAACTCTGTAATTTCTGTCCTCATTTTAATCTATGGAAAAGAGCAATTTGCAGTGCTTTGGGTGACTGGAAGTTTCCTCCTCTGGAGGATGGAGAAATAAGCATAGAAATGCAATTGAGTAGAATGGAGGTGAAGAGAAATAAGAGGGCTTAAACTGAAGATAACAAATAGTAAAGTTATCTAGCTATTAAAATTACAGATAAATCACAAAGTTCTTTGGGTGGTTTAGAGTATAGCAGTGGGGGCGAGGTTTAGGTCCAAGCATAACCTGATGGTTTTGCCTCCTTGATTTTTTTTTTCCAAATGAGTAACTCCTGTGATGTGAATGAATTTCACTGATAAAATACACTGACTTAATCTGGTTTTCTGTTCTTAAGTTTTGATTCTCGCTACTGCATTTGCTGTAGAAATTTTTGTGGTTCAAGTACTGAGGAGAATCCCTTGGATTCTGCTTTATTGATGGAGCAGAAGGAAGTACTTTCACACTCCAGAGTTAATGCATCCACAAACTGAAGGCTGTTTACTGGTTGAGTAGGAGCTCCATTTCCCATTTTAGTTGCAGATGCACTTATGCTCTGTAATTTGAAGTTGCTCCTTCTTGCTGCTATGCAGTTTGCTTCTGTAAGTGTTGAAGTATGCAATGACTTGTATGCAGCTCAGCACTCACCAGGTAAGTGACAGGATGCAAAGCAAGTTTATCTGCAGTGGTACATAATATCAAACTGATCTGTTATTGGAAGAATTCTGGTGTACTGCTCCTAAATTGATATTCATTCTGAGTTAAACAAGCTTATGGAGATGTGTGATTTCAACTTCTCTTTCAGATGAGTGGAATTCGTGACCTGATACCAGGTTCTGTTATTGATGCTACAATGTTCAATCCTTGTGGGTATTCAATGAATGGGATGAAATCGGATGTAAGTTTCTCGCTTGCTTATCTTAATACAAATTTTCAGTTCTACTTATTTTGTGATAATAACTTTTTCTTTTGTTCTTCAGGGAACTTACTGGACTATTCACATCACTCCAGAACCAGAATTCTCTTACGTTAGTTTTGAAACAAACATAAGTCAGACTTCTTATGATGACCTGATTAGAAAAGTTGTAGAGGTTTTCAAGCCAGGAAAATTTGTAACAACCCTCTTTGTTAATCAGGTGAGTCCCCATGCAGTAGCTTGTTAGCTCCTGAAATGCATATAGACACAAAACACAGTGCTGGAGATGTTTTTACTGGGGCACTAGTATTTTCTAGTTTGTCTCTACATTTGTATGGTAGCTTACTTAGTAAGTTGAAGTACTCTTCAGTATTGCTTTGGCATGCACTAAATTTGATCTCCGGAAAACTTATGTTTTAAGACAAGGCAGTTCAGATTTAGTATCCTGGTGACTTCATGTGGAATTCTGTATAGGCATAACTTGCCTTTTTCTGAATTTGGCTACAGCTGTCAGTTGTAAAAGTGCTGATGGTGATGCTGCCAGCAAATGATTCATGAATGAGCAGTACCCTACATAAGGAGGAGAATGGTTGCTTGGGACTGAAACTTTGAGCAGCTGTCGTACAAGAGTTTAAAACATGTTAGATGTCACAAGAACTACTAAATACATATTGTGCCAGTCTATCTCTTAATGCTAAGTGTAAAAGAAGTAAATCTCACTTTTTGTTTTCTAGAGCTCTAAATGTCGCACAGTGTTTTCTTCTGCTCAGAAGATTGAAGGGTTTAAACGTCTTGATCACCAGATTGCTCAATTCAGTGATTACAATTTTGTTTTTACCAGTTTCACGAAGAATCGCCAGCAACAGCACAGTTGATTAAGAATGAAGAAAAAGCGCAAAAAGAGATCCCATAGAGAAGGTGGTGGTTGCTTTCTAGTTAATGATTCAGGGGGCCACGCTTTCCACTCCCACCACCTTGTAGCTGTGGAAAGCCCTAGGTGTAATCATAGTATAACCATTTTGAATTGTATGCATTATTATATCAAGGAGTTAGATATCTTGCATGAATGCTCTCTTCTGTGTTTAGGTACTCTATGCCACTCTTGCTGTGAAATTGAAGTGCATGTAGAA
Source organism: Gallus gallus (assembly GCF_016699485.2). Classification (NCBI taxonomy): domain Eukaryota; kingdom Metazoa; phylum Chordata; class Aves; order Galliformes; family Phasianidae; genus Gallus; species Gallus gallus. The sequence continues at coordinate 66,025,031 of NC_052534.1, read as the reverse complement.
AAATCTTACTGTATGAAACTTAACAACACTTGTAAAAATGATTCAGGTAGAATTACACACAGTATAGTTTTTCTCCAGGTATCGCCAAAAATTTCCCACAGACAAGGCTTTCGTCCTCACTAGGCTTCAGCCTCAACCTACTCACTGGGACAGTTCTTTGTTAAATTGTCATTGATTTTTTTCATCTACGTTGTGACTTCAGTCTAAAATGATTTTTGACAAACTTGTATGATTTCTAATGAAACTGATTCCTAAGTAACACTTTTGTGTTTGGAGAAAGTTCTTAAAAACAGTTACAAATTGTTTTGCTACTACAGGTGGTGGTTGACTTATTTTTACATCAGACTGACTTTTCATGCTCTAAATAAGTTTATAGGAATCTGTTCAGCTATACTGTAGCACTGGGCTAATGCACTGGTCTTTCACCTCTAGACGTTTGGGTACAGGTACTAATGCAGGTTGAACTTTGTCTTAGCTTAATGCTGGTATTTATCTGTCCACATCCCTAAGCTGTCACATTGCTACACAATGCCAGAGTCTGGAAAAGGTCAGACTTGATGGGGGAGGGCTGAGTCGGGATCCAAGTGCTTTGGAATAGTTGTGTGACAGCTTTGCAAAGTGCGAGTTCATATTGGCACCAGGCATCTTTCCTAATCACCGGTTATGACTAAGAAGCGGGTGCTCTTGAGCACTAGCAGGTAGACCTAGCAAAAGAGTGGGATTTGCCAGGCTGGCGTGTTGATTGGTTTGGGTTATTCTCAGTAAAACTTCCGAGCTACCACTTCTAACTGTAAAGAGTGCTTCTACACTGGTCCAGTGTCACTTCGTTTTGTTGTTCCAAAAGCAAAGCTAATGCTTCTGTCTTGTGACAGTCCTGTGACATTGTTGTGCACGTGACTTATGTTGTATTTGAGTGTTGTGACCTCATCTGTTTTTTCCTCCTAATTTCTATGGTGGTTCCTCTTACTGTGACTTGAGGGCATTCAGTGAAGGCATAGAACAAGAACTGTCTGGCACACCTGGACAGAAGTGGAGTGCTATTCATAGAACATGAATAAGTGTGTAATTCAAAGTCACATTCATGGGTATTGACTAAACTGCAGACTTTAAAAAGCTGGGAGACTTTCAGCTATGTTTGCAAATACCAGGATCCTAACAGCTGTGAGAGCAGCACATTAATTAAGAAATTGGGTTTTTCTGTCCTCTTGCCCTTGCAATGTTTTGACTTTCTGGTTTGATGCAATGGTTTTTTGTTCCTTCCGTATTTATAAATGAAGCAGTTTTTTAGTGCTTCTAAACTGAAGTCTGCTTGGTTAGAAATCAAGTGGTTGGAACACTCTGAGTTTTTTATTTTAAGCGTATTGTTGATGTTCTTTACCAATGTTATCAAGTACATGCTGTAAATGGCACTAATGCTTCTTGGTGTTAATACTGAGGACCAATATTTCAGTGGTTTTTGTTCTTAAATGTTGTCCCAACTGATCTGACATCTGGCTTGAGGTCCTTCGAGTAGACTGAAGATCCCTTTTCAAGTAATACTGAAATACACATTTTATAAATAGAAGCATAAGCCTCGGCTATAAAAATGAAAGCTGTTGAATGGATTATTGAACTATCTGGGGTGATCAGGATGGGGGGGGAGTATGGTGTTCATAATTTCTGTGGTGTTAGACTTTGATCATTTAAAAAATATCTGTACCACAACTTAATGCTTCAATAAAAGTTTGCTTAAATTGTTTGTAGTGATGATCCAGCAGTTCTGCCCCATGTGCTCGCATGCTTTTCGGTGCCAATTTGGTTTCATTTTGAAATAGATTTAAAATATTGCTCTGATTTAAGCTAACTCTTGCTTCTGCTGGATTTATGTAACAAACCTTGGCATGTACTTACTGTACTTAAGCTTAGACTGACTTTGAGAGTTCAAGGTGAAACTTGCCTCTTAAGATGAAGTAGGCATATACTAATCCAGATAGCAAACTAGATGGGGAAACTAGTGCTTACCAGTGTTATTGCTAAGCAGAGGCAATAAGCATCAGTGGAACTTGCAGATTTCACGTGAGCAGTTCTGTACAAATAGCAGCTTCACTTTTGCGTTACAGAGCTCTAGCAGTGCTGATACCCATAACAATTGCCTTGATAGAGGATACCTGTGCTAGTGGTGATGGCCTGAGAACCTTTGAACTGTTCATGTCTGAATATAGTATTCATATGTCACCCAAACCTGTTTTGTCATGCCAGAGTTCTCTAATTGTGCTTTGAATATGGAATGATAACTTCAAGTTATTGAGTGTTCAACACTATTTAAAATGCATAACTAAGCCTCTTGAATTAAAAGAAGAAAATCCAGGTTACAGCTTTAAGAGATTGTCTAAATTAGAGTAGTTGGCTGTGACAAATTAGCAGTAACTTAGCTCTGAAGAACAGCTTTACAGACTGACCTTCACAAAAATAAATATCCACCTTAAGCAATTGATGTTTCTCTATTTTGGCTCATTTTGCCTCAAGTTTCCAGGTTTCCCACAAAAACAGTTACCATTCCCAACCACCTGCTCATTGAGCAGCCGTTGCCCAGGGAGGTTCTGGATGCCTCATCCCTGTAGGTGTTCAAGGCCAGGTTGGTTGGGGCCTGAGGCATCCTGGTCTAGGATTAGATATGGAGGTTGGCAGCCTTGCCTGCTGCAGGGGGGATTGGAGCTTGATGATCCTTGAGGTCCCTTCCAGCCCAAACCATTCCTTGATCCTATGTGGATTCTAAGACGTTAACTGCAACTTTTCAGATGTGACCATCCAGCAACTTTCTTATCAAGCAAACAGTCTATCCATCAAATCCATGTCTCCCTAAATTAGAGACAGGGATCAAAAGCTGTGCACACATCAAAGTAGATGGCAGTGCGTTCCTCTTCTCGTGTCCTCTATTGCTGTCGGTGTCATAGAAGGACATCAAGTTAGGCAGGTGTGATTTACCCTTTGTTTCCCCTTTTCCAGTCACTGTGGACTTCACCAGACTATCAGAATGTTTCCAGTATGATTGATAACAGCAACTTTATCTGCCAGTTCCCTAAGGACTGTGGGATACATCTCCTGAGATCCTATGCACTTGTGCATGTTTGGGTTCCTTAGGCAGAAATGCATAGTCAAACAGGTATTAAAAGCCACCCAGTTTTAGTCTAAGGCCTCTACCTTAATGCTCTGGCTGAAGAGATTGACTTTTCTCTAGTACTTAAATAGGAATGCAGAATGGCTCTAGGACTGGATACTGGCTGTCAGTTTAACTACTTCATGGTGCAGGATTACTTACTGGCAAATGCTGAAGGCATGCTCTTCTGAGGCTTCCCAGCTGGGATGATACAAAACCAGCTTGCCTTGTGCTGGTCCTAAAAGCAGTGCCACCAGTGTCTGAAGGCACAAGGTTTGGAAACCACGCTGAGATCTTCTCCAGAACTAAAGTGTTCTCCCAGGCTGTACCGCCAAAAACTTTAAGGTGGAAAAAATTGCTTCCAAATCCATTATGTATAATCTAAAGCCTACTGAAGTGTTAAAGCAAAGCCTGCAGCCAAAGCTTAGAAAGAACAGGACAGTTTAGCAACACCCTGTTAAGTTTCCATGCAACGACTGTAATGACAATTCAGTAGAGAAGTTAATGAACAATAGAAGAGCTGCTCTGACTCAGCTATAGGAAGCTGAGCAAACAGGATTCATGTTCAAGGAATGCCAAGAATTTACCTGCCTCTTAAATACATCCAAGTGGGGAAAAAAATACTCGAAAGCCCTTGGAAGACAAAACTATCATTAGAAAGCCACTGAGACGGGCGTTTCCTGAAAATCAGTTTAATTTGACTTTCAATTATGAGTTTAACTTCAGATTATTACTCTTGCACTTTCTCACCCAGTTGCATTTCTTACTGGGGAGTCTGAAGGGTGTTCTGCATATTACAGTTCAGGCGGGCCTCTGCTATTGGGAGGAGACTGGATTTGTGTAAACGTTCTTTATGGTATTTGCTGTTAGTACACTTCGTGCCCACAAAGAAGTGCTACTAGGAACAGTGAGGTTTGGCCAAATTTAGAGTTACCAGTTCATTTTTCCATTATTTCTAGCCGCATACTGTACTTAGTGCCAGAGCTGCTGGTACATTAAAAATAAAGTCTCTAGAGAATCTTGTTTCTGCAGCTGCCTGACAGCTGTATCTTGATATGGATTTTATCTGCAACATGAAAAAATGTTTCCTCTAAGCCATAAATCTATGTAATCTATAACATTCCTGTTATTTTTCTCCACATACCTTTTCCAAGATTATGTTGATTTGCTCTGTCTATGGCTCTAAATTTGTCTCAAATATTTACAAGTTCAGTACAGGCAGCTGCCCATCTGCTTTTTCAGTCTGGAATGAGTCAGGGTGCCAATGTGTGCTTGCTGATAATCTGTCCAAACCCAGGAGAAAAATCTGGTTACCCCAAGGGGAGTCAGACTGAATCCTTGGCCTGTGACCTTTCCAGGCACTCCAAGCAGGGAGCAATACTCTCTGTGACCGACATCTGCTCAATTAGCAACTCGTACGCTTTCTTGACCAGAAAAAATATATATGTATATGTATATATATTTCATAAACACCTTCAAAAAAGTGCCCAGGCTATTACCAGTCTGAGCTGGGTTTATTCCAGCTTTATTTATTTATTTTTGACATGTTTAAAGACATAAAAAGCTCTGTTTTGTTTCCCACTCTCTCCTCCTCTCCTGCTGTCCACTCAATGTTGCTTCCCTTGCTTTTGAAGCGTAGCAGAAACTTAACTGTAATAAGCAGGAGTCCAGGTACAAATGGCAGATTATCTACAGTATGTAACCCAATGCTGGCTGACTTGAAATGGCGTTTAGTTTTTCATTTCACTGGAAACATATTTGTATCCTCTTTTAAAGAAAAAAATCATTGTTTTATACCGTGCAAAGTATTTGACCCCAGAAGGACTACATTAGAACTCCATCTGCCTTTCAGAATGTTCCTGTGCTCCCTGTTTTGCTTGGTTGGCTGTTATGTATAATTAGTGGACTTAAGTATCACTTGTGAAACACAGTTTGAGTAAATACATAGGTGCTGGCGTATCAGTTCCTATAAACTCATAAGCAGCAGCATGGCTTAATGAAGACAGTCTTTACTATGCTACTGAGAAAATCACTCAGGTGCAAAACCATAAGGAGCACGTGTGTGATGTACCAACCACACCCTCAGATATACACACAGATCTCTGCCTCCTCAATTTCTGCTGCTGTTTGGGCAGATATGAAAGCACTCCAAGCGGACTGCTTGAGATGAGCTCCGTAGTGCTGGGCCTTCTTTTGGACGTCTTCCTGCCCAAAAAAGCATCTGCTCTTGAAGATGAGTTACAAAAGCAGTCACCTCTTGTTTGTAGCTTCCTAAATGGTTTGTTCCAAAGTAAAGCTTTAACTGTGGGTACAGCGCTTGAGCTCACTGTTCAACACTTGAGAGAATGTTGCTTCTGTCCAACTTCAGTTTCCTATGCTCTTGAGAACAAGCAGATGGACGTAGAACACAATATGATGGTTACTACTTCCAGCCAACATCATCATAATTCAATATTAGTTCTGTGATCAGAAATTACACACCTCTATCTGTGTAAACTTCATGAAGCAGACCCTGTTGTATTATCTAAAAGATACACTGTTATATATGTATATAATTTTAAGCGTTTTGTAAAAAGCTTTTTAAGGGAGAATTGAATTTAGAGTTGTAAGTAGCTCAGAGTACTCTGAAATCCTGCACTCAGCCAACTCACAGCTGGTGCTGTTATTGATTAAAGTGGCAACGGATGGGGCCCTGGGAGGTGAACTGTAATGAGTATTTAGTCTTGTCAATTCAGTCCCGGGGAACTCAATGGAAGGGCTTCTATGGGAGCACGTCCTATAATGCAATTGTGGCCAATTGATATGACCCTTGAGAACACCCTTCAATTTTCACGTTGATGATAAAAGTAAGAGCACATTTGGAGCAACATGATTTTCAGCAACATTAATTTGGAAATGCAGAGAGCTTTGAAGTTAATTTCCCAAATATAAGCATAGCTTTTCACTTTGAGACTATAAAAAAACTGATGACATTATTGATAAATCTGTTTGTCCACTTAGGAGCCTGCTGACCCACTGAGACAAATTAATTCATGTCTTTCTAAAAGGAATACAGACCTTGCATATTTCACACCTCTTACAGCGTTGCACATTATGCCTCCTCTTTCTGAGAAGATTATTTATTTGCATTGTTATGATGAGATTGCGTTGATATTTCACAATTAGAAGGAAATTATTGTGTAGATAATTTCTAAATATGGCCACTGGTTTTGAACTGCAGACGTGCACAGGCATGCCTCTGCATCAGGAAGGTGGAGACTTCTGGTCTGAGTTTGTAAAGTGACCACATAAATGGAAGTTCTGACTCAGTTCAATTCCCATCTGTTGAATTTGATTGTATTTGTGGGCAAAAGCAAGGATTTGGTGTTTGTTTGAAACAGTTAAACGTGCTCGTAGAAGTGAGAAAAACAGAACAGGATTAAACAGAGTTGTCAGCTGCAGTTGGAAGGATTACTTCCATGCTCTCCTCTGGGCAGTGCTGCTGCAGGGAAGGGAATTACACAGATGTAACAGAACAGACAAAATGTTCCCTGTCCATTCTTCTTGCTCATGAACTTAGAGCAACAGGAGGCCCCTTGGTCATCTGCTTCTTGCAGACAAGGCATCGGCTGCTGAGCCTGACGGAGGTCATTCCTTATAAAGCAGCATGTTCCTTATAAAACTTCTCCACCCACACACAGCCACCATAGCTTTACAGCCATCTCCAGTCCCTAAGTTTGGCTTGCTTCTTTCAAAAAAGAACTTAGCGTGGCCCTGACAACTTCACTAGATTCATTGTTAACAGCACGTGATAGTAAGGGTTAGAAACTTCAGCCAAATACAAGGTAAGGTTTCCAGTTACAAAGTCAGAATCTGGTTTATAAAAGGGCAAATAAAAGCAAACTATACTTGAAAATTCCTTCTCGGTCACTCTGGCATCCTGAAGCCAGAATCGCTAACAGCCTCTGCAGCAGTATCACACATTTTCCACAATATTTCAGGATGAGACAAAAACTTACCCAGAGAGCCTCAGTGCTTGTGAGCACTTGTCCAAACTCCCTGCCTTCTCTTCACTCAAGATGGCACTCTCTCATTTTATGATGTTGTTTTAAAGCCAAAGACAGTACTTACTGTATGTTCATTTGATTGATTGGACTTTGAGATGTGTTTTTTACGTGCTGCATATTGCCTAAAACCAGTTATTAGTACAGTTATAGAAAGGATGTTCTGTCCAAACCATCTCCCTCATAGCCCATGTTTGCCAGTTGTAAAGGTTCTTACATACACATTTTATAGACGTACTCAATATACAAGCTGTGGGTTTTCTCTATTTGAAAATCTAACATTCTATAGCTTCTAATTCTCAAATTTTATTCAGTACAAAAATCTTCTGATGTATAAAAAAAAGAACATGGACAGAGTTGGCAATTTGAATAAAAACCTAAGTTACCTATTTCACCACGCTGTAGGCAGTATGCATATAATAATATTAAATAAATAAATAAAAGGCAAACAAAGTGACTCATTCCCCTTACAGAGGATGTGTTGTACCCAGTGGGGAAAGCTACTGAGTAGAAGAAGACAAACGTACAGAGGTTGTTAGAGAAGCTGTAGCACCTGCAGCTGGCGGATGCTGAGCATGAGACCGACAGAACTGGTGAAAGCAAGTAGAAGCCATACAAAATGAACACGCAAACAGCTGCCACTGGAATCATTTGTACTATTCTATGATTCATATTTTTTAATGTTACTGTTCCATTTGTTCAGGTGTTACTAGTCTTATGAAGATAAATTGAAAATTCTTAACCTCATGCAAGGTTTATTTGCAGCTGTGCTATGGTGTTAAGCACCACGACACAGAATAGCTGAACAGTTTATACTTGTGCCTTCAACGCATCCATTAATGCACCACTACAGAACAGGAAGGTGTGTTTTCTGATTACCTGCTCTCTTAACGTTGTAATCTCTTAAGTAAGTCATTCCTGAAATATGTCAGCTATGCAGAGCACCCCGAGGGGCTCAGCAGACAAGCAGTTACAAACCACTAATTTTCTCTCCAATTCCTCATGTTTGGCTGCTAAGCAGTAGGCAGGAAAGGAATCAGCTACTAGAGAAAGCTACCAACCCTTATTTTTAATAAAGAAGCTGTCAGAGATGCACAGAAATCACATTTAAACCTGCTTTTGTAAACCTGTCCTGTTGAATCCCTTTTTAAAGATCTGTAACCCAGCTGTAGACTTGGCCAACTGCCACCTCATTTAGCCAAGTCTCAATCTCTTGCGGTAATAAAGCTCTACTATCGGGTTTTAGTGTAAAAGCTGACCTATAGATTACATTTGTTTCTTAGTGTTGCAGATCTCTATCAGGCAAAGGCAGGAGGGCATTTCATTTTAGATAACATAAAGAGAATCATAGAATCACAAGGTTGGAAAGGACCTACAAGATCATCTAGTCCAACCGTCCTCCCATTACCCTCGCAGACCTCTACATGCTGGAGAAACATGCTAATATTATTTTTAGTCAAACTACATTATTATACACTTGGTTAAATACGTTGAAACCTACGTAGAGTTACAAGTGCTCTTTATCCAGGTCAACAGTTCTCAAAATATGTCACTGCCTGAAAGATGCACGTGTAAGGATCTGGTCAGAAGCCAGAAGGGGGGTAAGTGGAGGGTCCTGCTTGGTATGGCTGTGCACGTGTTGAAGAACCAACACAGAAATACACAAAGAAGGAAGAGAGAGCCAGCCACAGTCACAGAAGGGCTAGGAATACTCTTAAAAGGAAAGCATAATGATAAAGCTAATAGGCCGAGTGCCAATTCAAGAAGAATGGAAGCTCTGAGAAACTGCTCTGCTCAATTCCCTCTGTGTTAGGAGAAGCCGGACTCCTTGTGTTCTCTTTTGCAACACTGTATGCAAGACCCTGGGGAATTTAGCCCATTTGGGCAAAAGAATTGACAAAACATAGATGAGTTACAGAAACAGATGGTCACTCCACAGAGCCTCTGAAAACATTTTATTTCTTCAGTTCACCTGTTGGTGATTTAATAAATGAATACAGTCTGTATTCCACCTGAAGACGCAGAGATTGAACGTCTGTGGGAAAGCACAGGGTGTACCATCCACATTGTCCAGCACTGAAAATACTCATGGGAAATACCTTGTTTCAGTGCTGCATGAGGGTCAGCTTCTAAACGTCTTGAGAAAACTTCCAGGGGAAATAAAAATAGAAATAAAAAATAAAGGACACAGCTGGGGGATTCCAGAGAAGCAGCAAAGCCAACTAAATAAATTATTTACTGCTGGCCACTGTGAGTATCTGCAAATATGGGAGGAAAAGCTGATTGGAAAGGCACAGAAGGCAACAAAGAAAATTAGTTTTTGCTTCTAGTCGCAAATTCAAGGCTGTTGCCTGTGAACTCTGAGCTGATTAGAGAAAGTGAAGCAGAAAGAGAGATGTTGGCAGTGACCACTGCTCCTGCTGGAAATGCCAGAACTGGCCATTCTGCAGCTCCTGCCAAACACACAATCCCTTGCACAGACCAGTCCAAAACTGGACTGATACCAGCAGATCTTTCCATCTGGACTGCTCCCAAAACGAAGACGACAGAAGGATATTTGTAATGCTTGTACTGCTCTCCCTTGCATTTTGTGCCTGCCAGAACAGTGATGGCTGAACGAGCTTAAAGAAACTGAGACGGTAGCAGTTACACATCATTATGTGTTTTAGCACACTGGATGTAAGGAAGAACAGGTCTAAAATGCCACTCTGTTGCTTATACAATGGGGAAAACTTTTCTGCTTTCAAGTACAGGACATGTTTTCATATATAAACATATATATGTATAGTAAAAGTGTACAGTATTAGTCCTTAAAGACAGAATGTCTCGAGGTTTGCCATAGTACCTTTTTAAATGTCTCCTTCAAAATGAAGTATTTTGGAATCTCAAAATTGGTACCTGGTGGGTTTTTCATTAGAACGTCTTCATCTTAATGCCAACCTAACTTCTGTTCATTAGAATCGATGGAAAGAAAGCTCCTTCTTTTCAGGGGAGTGCCCGATACCTTTTCAGGGTACCCATGTTAGATAATAATAATGGACCTGAATGCTAAGTCATGTCTGACATTTGGAATGTCACGATCAGTCCTTTATGGAGGTTACAGTAATAATACCAGATCAAACACAGGTATGGCAGTTTAAACTTAAAGAGCATCTTCTCCCATCTCCTGTAATTCTGCTGCTCAATTACAGTGCAAAAGCCCTGCCACGTAAAGCAGCACGTAATACAACGTTATTTGTAATAACTCATGAAACACGTTCAAATGATGTACTTTAGCATCAGTCACCATTCAACAACATTGTATTCAGTATAAACTACTTGGAATGCAAGAAATGCAATTAAGAGGTATAAAATTAGTTACAAAAGAAAAAAAAGAAAGAAGCTTGCCCACTGGAGAGTGAGACCGACTACCATACATGCCTGTAGATTTAAATAATGCTTATTTTTAGGATCTGGTTAAAAGACTGTAGGACATCTGCAACTCTGTGTTATTCTGTTTCTTTGGTAAAGAAGTTGCTTGAACTCCAACAGCTTGGGGTGTGACCACTGCCCTGGGGAGCCTGTTACAGTGCCTGACCACCCTCTGGTGAAGAATGTTTTCCTAACCTCTGACCTGCCCCTCCCCTGACACAGCTCCATGCCGTTCCCTCGGGCCCTGTCGCTGTCACACAGAGCAGAGCTCAGTGCTGCTCCTCTACTCCTTGTGAGAAGCTGCAGCTGCCATGAGGGCTCCCCTCAGCTCCTCTGCTCTGGGCTGAGCAAACCAAGGAGCCTGAGCTGATCCTCACACACTCTGTCCTCTAGACCCTTCACCCTCTTCATAGTCCTCCTTTGAGCACACTCTGATAGCTTTATGTCCCTCTTACATCATGGCACCCAACCCAGCACTCGCTCTTGTTAAACTTCATTACCCAGCCCTCCAGCTTGTCAATATCTCTCTCTGCAAGGCCTCTCAGCCCTCAAGGGAATAAGCAGCTCCTCCTAATTTAGTATCTTCGGCAAGTTTACTTACAATGCATGCACCCAAATCATTTATAAAGACATGGAAGAGAGCTGAGCCTAAAATGTAGCCCTGCTGATCCCCACTACTAATGGGCTACTAATGTAGCCCTAATGATCCCCACTACTGGCCGCCAGCCTGACGTAACCCCATTTACTATTACCCTCTGAGCCAGAGCTGACAGCCAATTGTTCACCCATTGCATTGTGTATTTATCTAGTTGTGTGCTGGACATTTTGTCCATGAAGGTACTGTGAAAGACAGTGCTGTGATCTTTTTGGATTTCAGCAAAGCTTTCAGCAACTTGCTTCCCCTGCTAAATCTGAAGTAGAAAATGAAGGAACTCCTGAAATAGTGGTATGTGTTGCTGCTGAGTAAAAAAGATGGTCCTAAGTGCAAACAATCCTAGGTGCAAAAGGGTCCAGAATCTCCAAGAGAGCAAAGAAAGAGAGCTAAAAAAAGCCAAGGCCAGCAACCTCAGCATCTGCCATTTTTATTACAGAACTATATGTGGCGGCTGAAGTCTGTCCACAATTTAGAAACCCGCAGGAGAATGTATAAATCCTCTTCTCAGAGATCTCTGTAACAAGAAAAAAATCAAACCAGCAGTACGTACTGCTGAGGTATTTTCTGACAACTAATCATTCCCTCCAGAGTTTCCTCGGTCCAATTTGGAATCTGAGCTCTCTCAATTGCTTGCTGAGAAAAAAGCAGCTATGTTTCCCTGCAAACATGAGTAATAGAGGATGGTAAGGCCTGTAAGCCTTAAGGCTAACAGACCTTTGGTTTTTAAAATGAATGTTCATCTAGATTTCTAGGGGAAAAAAAAATCTTTAAAAGGACTCTTAAGAATATGATCTTGTATAGAAATCACAAAAGTACACATTCTTATTGAAAATAGGAGCGTATTGTTAACTGAGGCAGTTGTAAAGCACTGACTTTTTTTTTTTTAAATGAAGGCAAAAATCTCCATGAGAGCAGCTAGAGAAATATAGAGAAATTCCCTCAAACTTCATCTCCTGGCCTGCATTTCTGACTAGCCTGCAAATGGACTCTGTCTTGTCTGCTCTAGTCGTGCTTTGAGCCAGCTGGACATAACATCAGTGTCTTTCCAGAAATCATGTGGCCACATTAGCATAGTCCTGAGCTCACGCTAGCGTGCCCTGCCTCCCAGCCAGCCTCATTAGCTCAGGTTCATCATCCCAATCTCATCATCCCAATCAACGTGGCATTTACCTAGAATACTCAAGAGTACCTCGGCAATATTTTCTTTTTCATTTTCTGTTTACAGTAACCAACTCTTATCAGGAAGCGACCGTCACCATCTGGGTACTGCAATCCCAGTAAGATGCTTTACCTATTTAGGAGTCATTTTAATTCACAGAAATTGCATATCGCTTGTTTCTAAAGACGTATTTTAACTCTGGCTTTACTCAACGTCTTTCAGCAGTGCCAAAGGCTTTTACCATCCCCACATAATTCATACAGTGGCTTTACAGCATTTCAGTGGTTATCTTCCTGCCATCAAATGCCTAACAGTATTGCACCATCCTGATTTAAAAACGGCTTTTCTCATTCTCCTATTTTGGATTTGGGGTTTTGTGTAATTTATGGGGCAACAGATTTTTAGTACTTAGAGAGATGCACGCATGGATAACTCAGCACAGCCCTCTGTGTGCTGTTTAATTGCACTTCATTCGTGCAGATGACTCTTCACTATTTTCTGCTTCCCTTTTTTTCCATTTCTATCCTGTTCTTTGAGAATACAGAATGTTTATGATTTCACTCACAGAGTGTAAATCAACATTTTAAAAGCAACACTCTAACACCTTGCTGTAACATCACAGTAAGAAAAACAAATTCATATCAAATTTATCCTCGCTCAGGCTTCAGTAATTTGGATCTTACTTTTTTTATACTGGGTGAGAAATGCTTTCTGTAGGTGAGTGGGGATACCTACAAAAGCACTAAGCTACCAGGAATTCCTGACTGCTGCCAAGTTACACCTGAACAAAAGCCCACTGAGTTAAGCCTCTGATGTTTGCGATGCTGATTGGCTAATAAGTATATTTCATTTCCCACACTGAAAGTCACTTCGGCTGTTTTTGAGGTGTGTAGAGAAGTGCTTTTAACAGCACTTCACTAGCAAGCAAAGCAGTGTTCATGTACAAGGCAAACAAAACACAATCCAATAAAAATATTTCATTTTAATAAAAAATAAGCCATGGGAACTTAGTATAAGAGTATAAGAAACACAATTTTCTGCTTTTACATAATTGTAAGAAAAAAAAATCCAAGTGCCTTTTATACATCAGATTGTTTTAAACGTTTTAAAGATATACAGACAAGCCAGCTAAGATTAAATAAGAGCTTGGCCCTAAAACATAATAAATTTTCCAGCAGCCTCTGAAGTCAAGGGCATTCAACTGCTTCCAGCCCAACAGGCATAAGAATTTATATCTTTGGATCTTAAGTAACTGATGCCAAATAATCTGAGGTCATGCAAAAGATTCCAAACATTAACACTGCATAAATTAGCAAGTCAATTCCACAGATAGGCACCCTTTTCGATCCAGCTGGATAACAAGTAAACATTGTTTACTCCCCATTTATTACTAGTTGTTTCAAAAGATTATCATCCGCTGAGTTTTACTGGGAAGGATCCCAGCGCTCAGACTCCATGCAGGTCACTGCAGCAATTCTGACTGCTGTTATGCCACTCTCCTCCTTCTCCATCACTCACAGACACAAAGATGCTTTCCTCCTATATGTGGATACAGCACTAAGTTCCCTCAGGATGTTTCCATTGGTATTCTCCTTACACATGCCAGGACACTATATCAGCAGGAGATAACTCCTCACTGGAAGGATGGATTTGCAGGCTCCGAGATGGCTGTGTTCAGGAGGCAGCATGCACTGTTTTTAACAGCCAAACCTTTTCTTTCCATGTGGAAGAGGCAGCAAAATGAACCACTTTGCCTTCCTCGAGGATTTGCTTGATGGAGTCACAGAATCATAGAATGGCCTGGGTTGAAAAGGACCACAATGATCATCGAGTTTCAACCCCCCTGCTATGTGCAGGGTCGCCAACTACCAGACCAGGCTGCCCAGAGCCACATCCAGCCTGGCCTTGAATGCCTCCAGGGATGGGGCATCCACAACCTCCTTGGGCAACCTGTTCCAGTGTGTTCCACCCTCTGTGTGAAAAACTTCCTCCTAATATCCAACCTAAACCTCCCCTGTCTTAGTTTAAAACCATTCCCCCTTATACTATCACTATCCACCCTCGTAAACAGCCGTTCCCCCTCCTGTTTATACGCTCCCTTCAAGTACTGGAAGGCCACAATGAGGTCTCCCCAGAGCCTTCTCTTCTCCAAGCTAAACAAGCCCAGTTCCCTCAACCTTTCCTCATAGGAGAGGTGCTCCAGCCCTCTGATAATCTCAGTGGCCTTCCTCTGGACCCGCTCCAAGAGCTCCACATCCTTCTTGTGCTGGGGGCCCCAGGCCTGGACACAGTGCTCCGGATGGGGCCTCCTTCAAGCCCAACAGCAGTCTATCCCAACAAGTAGGAAGTCAGACAAAATTGCCAGAAGACCTGTGTGCCTAAACACAGAGCTCCGAGCCACACTCAGGAACAAAAAGGAAGCCTACAAGGGGTGGAAGCAAGGATTCCTCTCCACTTGAGAGGAATATGGAGACATTGTCCAAGCATCCAGAGAGGAAATTAAGAAAGGCAGAGAGCCCAAATGGAATTGAATCTGGTCAGGAATGTCAAAGGCAGCAAAGGTGTGCTTCTCTAAGTACATAGGTGCCAAAGAGAAGACTACAGAAAATGCGGGCCGGTTGATGAACAAGACAGGGGACCCGCTTACACAGGGCAGGAAAAGGTTGTGGTATAAAATATCTTCTTTGGCTCAATTTTTACTAGCAAGACCTGTCTTCAGAAATTCCAGGTTGCAGAGACCTGGTCTGGAGAAGAAAAGGCTGAGCAGGATCTCATCAGTGCATGGAAATACCTGAAGGCAAAGCACACAGAAGACAGAGACAGGCTTTTTCAGCCATGACAGAACAAGAGGCAAAGGGCTGAAACAAAGGAGCATCTGTTTAAACATCAAGAAACACTCGTACTGCATGGGTGATAGAGCACTGCACAGGTTGCAGAGAGCTTGTGGGGTCTCTGCTTGGAGATCCTCAGAACCTATCTAGACATAGTCCAGGGCAATCCGCTCTGGGTGTCCTTGCTTGACCAGGGGGATTGGACAAAGATGGATCCAGAGGTCCTTTCCAAACTCCGGTCGTCCTGTGATCTGGGCTTTAAAAATTATAATGTGTTGTTCACTGTAAACTACCAGATTAGGAGTGATGAATTCCCGTTGTGCACCAGAGGCAGAAGCTGAAAGCAGTTGTAAATTCAGCTGAAACTGCTCAGCGCACCCAGAAGAAGATCCTTTCTAATTCTGAGCACACCAGCTTTAGCTCAAGGCTACCCAGTCCAATAAGACAAAGAACAGACCAGCAAAATGCACTGTCTCAGCTACTGAACTGATATACAGCACAGATCTCCAAATAAATTTTTAAGGGGCTACACAGGGAAGAAGTTAATCATCTCTGGCCAGAAGCAGAACTAGTAGTGGTAAGATGTGCATGGTTTCTCTTTCACTTTTGATGATATTTTGAAAAAAGGATTGTAAGAAAATTTCTCCAATGTTTCTCCTGCTTTCCTCTCATCTTTTGCTACCTCAGGCCAGGAAGCAGGTGAGAAAGGGAAAATACTCCCCAGTGCTTCTTCTCTCCTTCTCGCATAAAGATACTGTGGGTAAGAGTGGCAGAGATGCAGCTGCTAGTGCTCTATGTGCATACAAATAAGGCATAAGAGAGTTCTCAGAAAGAAGCAGCCACCCTTGCCTGCATCTTTTTTACCTCCAGCTCCCCAGTTCTTCTCAGATCAATTCCCCTTTCACAGCTGAGACTCAGAGCACTCTCTCATGCTGCTCGTCAACCTGCTCCCACCATGACAGACAGCACTCCAAGAGTCAGCAGAACTGCAATGGCAGAGATGGGGAAGCAGGTGCCAGGTAACAACAAGCACTTGTGCAGACTGCCTTGTACACACTGGCTCAATGACACCAAGATTGGCATGAATTCTCCAGAAACCTGAGCACAGGACTCAGTGAACCTCTAACTTCTTCAAGGTCCTGCTGTGCTGCAATCTGATTTCAGTTTTTAGAATTAAAGCAGAAGCCTAGTGAATGGCTATAGAATCACCTGTGCCCAAAACACCCCCCAGCTCTACTCCTCCCTCCTCTTACCACTATCTCTGTATGCTGATCCCGTTACAGCTGGAGTGAGACCACCTAAATTATAAATAGAAAGGTCTCTCTCACTCAACTTCTTTACTCTCTCCTACTGTACTGCATCTCAGTCCATAATCTTAGGTGGAACATGCAAAACAGAATAAGCACTGTGGAAATAAGTGCTCCACTTTACCCTTCTTTTCCCTGGCTTTGCTTTTTCTCACAAGGTTGCTAGGATTTCCTTACATGATCTTGAAGGAGCTTTGCAAAAAGACAAAGATAGATAGAAAGGAACTGTGGCACCTATGAGCAGGTTTGGCTTGCAAATTCCTAACTGAATAGGCTCAGCAATAAAGCTTTAGGGAAATCCCAATCATCCTCTGTAATACTATCAGCCAACTACTTTTGTCCTGAAGCTGACTTACGTTTTGTGACCCTGACCTTTTGTCCAAGGTCTACAACCAGAAATAAGCTAGTTGCTCTCTTACATGTGTTCTTCTGTGTCTCTCTGCACCTTGCAGCACTATATTATCATGTTTACCTATTTCACATGAAAACATCTTACTGAGGAGCCTCTTCTGAAATTCACAGGCAATGAGGTTTTGCTTTATCATCTATTTCAGTTACATTTCCATTTTAAAACAAGCCTAAAAACTACCGTGCTCTTCTCCTGAGCCAGTCAATTCTGCAAATAGTACAGACACACAGACTACGTGTGTGTACACATACATACCTACGCATGTATATATAGGCGTGTGATGTACAGGTAATATAATCTATTACCATTTTAAAATACTAAATTCTGTACTCTTTTCACTACAAAACACACAAGTTCTTTGACAGATAGTCTAAACAGTCTAAACAGACAAAACTAAAAACCTCAACAAAGACTTGGTGTTTGTAGAAATTATTTAACCTTTTACTCAGACTCAGCTAAGGCCTCACAGCAAACCTAAATGTTAAGCAGGGAATGGAGAGCTAAGCAGTGATTGCCTTCTGCAAAAGGATTGAGGAGGAATTCCAAGCATGAAGATAAAAATCAAAAGAGAATGGTAAAACAAGAGAAAGCAGAAAGCCAGAAGATATTGATTAAGTATTTCAGTGAACGTTTTCTGACTTCCTGTAATGTAACATAACTGTAGTAATGTTTATTTGCTAAAACAGGAAGTTCAAATCTCTATTTTAAGATCTTCCACACTAAAGCCTTGCAGACATAGAGGGCCAAAACTAAAATAGGCATTAACATGCTTAAATTGCAAGCAAACCCGCAGAAATCAGTGAGGATGCAGATTTCAAACATGATTATTTACTTTACATTTAATGTTTGGTTGACACGGACTCAATTCAACCTCTATACCATCTTAGCATGTGCTTCTTGCAGCTGGTGCACATGAACCCTCCCAAGTTCTGTCAGGATTGTTAGCTCAGGTCTTAGAAACACAAAATCTGGATCCTCAAACACACACATTTCTGGCTTTATCTCATCAAGCAGTTCAATCTCCCTATGGATTCCAAGGATCCTTCTGGCAAAACCTTCACCTAACTGTTCTAAGAGAGAAATTGTGGAAGCGCACTTGCTGGGATATGACAGACCAAGCCAAATCATGAATGCGTGTGGCAAGTTTAGGCTGGCAATGAGCTGTGGCCTCTAAAACGCACGTAGCACTAACACACCAACAATTTCCCACTGTGTCACTGCACACCCTGACAACAGAGAGACAACTGGAGTGACTGTGGATGCTGCATGATGCTGAGGCTGGCACAGAAGCAAAATGACGTGCTGTCTCACGAGCAGTTCGTGCCAGTCTGCCATTTACCCGGGCCGACCCAACTCACATTTACCTTCTCATTCCGGGCAGCCTGTGGTTTGTGAAAGTCACTTAATCTCCCACCCACACGGAGAGGAAAGCTTATTTTTCTTATTTTATAGAATCCTTAAGCACAGCAACCTACGCAAACTAATCAAGTTTTGACAATTAACTCTTCTAATACACCCAGCAGCTGTTCCGCAGTGGCTGCCCCCGCAGTCAGAGCACGTGCCCTGCCGAGGGCTGACGCGCTTAGCGCCCCTACCCGTGTGCAGAACCGGCCCCAGTTTGTCAGTCATTCTTACTGCAGCCTCACGTAACGCTCCAAATCTAGTCCCGTGTAAGGGGTAATTAAACCTCCAGGCTCGACAGAAAACAACAACAACGAAAAAGCCGAACGCTGGCTTCCCTAAGAATAACTGCTGAACTGACTTGTACGGTCAGGGATTTTTGTGGGAGAAAAGATAGGGCTCTGCACTGACATTTGTGTTCTCCTCCTTAAAGCAGGGCTTAGGTAGAGGCTGCCGTGAGTTCCCTCGGCACCAGCTTTTATTATTATCACAGGTATTTATTTAACATTTGAATTAATGGTGGCACAGTGAGTAGGAAGGCACCCTCGACGCAAGCACGGCAAACGTAACGACAGCGCAGCGACAAAGCGCCTCACGGCCGCCTCCTGCTGGAGGCACGGACAGGGGCGGGGCCGGGCCCCCTCTAAGATGGCGGCGCCGCGCCCACGTGGTGCGCGCTGAGGCGAGGCGGCGGGAGAGCGGCTGGCGACATGGCGGCAGCGGAGGGCGTGGAGGGAGGCGAGAGGGAAGAAGAGGACGAGGTGGAGGTCGGTCTGCGTGTTCCTCGGGCTCCTCCGTTTCTCGGGCAGCGTTAGGGGAAGGGGCGCGGCGAGATCGCTCCGTTCGGCCCCCTCGGGGCGTGTCTCGCCGGTGTGCCCCGTGCCGCCCCTGGGGAAGGGCCGCGGGGCCGGGTGAGGAGGGCCGGGGGTGACGTGGCTGCTGGGCCGGCCGTGGGTCGGACACAGGGCGGCTGCATGTCCGCTTCAGCGTCCGCTGCGTGCGGTGGGTCTCTGCCTCTGAAAGTTATGTCCCTGGGGCTGTTCTAGGTTAAAGTTTTCTGCAAAACAGTGTTAGTCGAAAGCCCTTTTCTAGTACCAGGGGCCGCTTACCTCTCTTAAAGCAGCCGTTTCAAGCAATGCCATGACCTCTCATTGTGGTATATCTTACCTTAGGTAGATACTTAACGTCTGGAAAATACGTTTTGAAATGCATAACTGGTCACATTGTTATAGCTCGCACTGCTTTCCCCACGTTGAATCCCATTTTTCCCAAGTAAACGGCTTTTCAAGGGTCAAGAATGATCTCTTCGTATCTAGGAAGAAAAGGATCAGGCAGGCCAGGTGCAAAGCAGGTGTCTGATGGAGCAGTGGGGAGCAGCATTCCCCTGCGTGTTCTCATGTCTGCCATTTTCTGTGGGTGAGATGCAGGATAAGCTGCTTTGGAGTCCGTTTATGCTGAAGGTCTGTGTCCTTGTGTATTTTCTAGAGTTCGGGTACATCAGTAATTGATGCACGTTATAACTTCTCTTGTAGGAGCAGCTGGTGATGGTGGAGCTCTCGGGAATTATTGATTCAGACTTCTTAGAAAAATGCGAAAACAAATGCAAGATTTTGGTGAGTGATTACAGCACGATAGGAAAGGGGTAAGTGAGTGCACACGTCAGCAACAGAGCAGGGCTGTTTCCAAATGCCTCGAGGTCAATGAAATGTAGATAAAATCTTTGGTAGAAAGCTGCATGAGCTTTCTTGGCTGTATTTGGCTGTGGGTTGTGGTCATCCTATCGGAAGTAGCATGTTGTTCCTGAATTCAGGAAATACTTTCAGAAGTATATGTTATGCTGGAACAGGTTGCCCAAGGAGGCTGTGGATGCCCCATCACTGGAGGCACTCAAGGCCAGGCTGGATGTGGCTCTGGGCAGCCTGGTCTGCTGGTTGGTGACCCTGCATGTAGCAGGGGGTTGAAACTGGATGATCATTGTGGTCCTTTTCAACCAGGCCATTCTGTGATTCTGTGAAGTATGTATACATCTTTATTATTTCTTCTGTTTTTAAGATCTTAGTTGAGTTTTTAAAATCATGTATCTTAACACACCTAAATAAATATGAAGTACACTTCTTTAAATAACTTGGACACAGCAAAGGCTCTGTGTTTCTGCATTGTGCTGTGTTCTTGCGGATGTTGTCTGGCTAATTCTATTTACTGTGAATGTAAAGGATAACCAGACCTTTGCTATGCGTTGCCAACTGCAAAGGTGAAAGAAAACATCTCAGAGTGTGTGATTGGTCAGACTGTGTGTGAGGTGGTAGAGTCAATTTTGAAAATCTTAAATAAGGAAATGCAATCCAAAATTCATAAATTATCCACCGCTGGATGAATATGCTTTTATAAGCAGATTGGCTTCTTGGGTCTGACCTAATTCTCTTGAAATGCGTTACAGTGATGATTGATTATTGGTGATTGAATGAGTATATGCTTTTCAGCAGTGTTAATGGGATGCTGATAAATACTGTGCTTTGAGATTCTCTTGCAATGCTGTTAGAATAGCTTTAAGTATCTGCATTGTATACTACTCATACCCAGTCTCGTTCACAAAATAAGCATTCCTTGGGACTGTTGATATTATATCATGGGAAAACTTACAAGACTTATTAAAGCTCCAGTAAAAGATTCTGCATTGTATTGTGCTCAGCACACTCTGGTTGTACAGTAAAAAATGAGCTCTTAACATGTACTTTTTTTTTTTTCCTGTTCCTTTGTAGGGAATAGAGACAGAGAGACCCATTTTGCAAGTGGACAGATATGTCTTTGCAGGAGATTATGAAGGTAGGAAAAGTACAAAAATCTCTCCTTTTTCACATCACCTAAAGAACTTTCTTAGCATTAGTCTTTTTTTTTTTTAATCACTGCAAATGGAGAGTATGAGACAGTGAAGAACTGAAGATCATGATGGTGTCTGTATAATAATAGAGAGCAGCACCATCTAAATTTGCCACGCATCCATATTTATTTACTGGAAAGTATGCCTGGACTTGACTGTGGGATGTACCACCTGTTATTTCTGAAGGAAAAAAATATGGGGTATAAGATGTCCTGGAGTAAGTGCTTGCAGTCTCCTGTATAAGCAGAACTGACGTGCTGTGCAAACTGTGGCTCTCCTATTTACCTTGTGGTGACATCACTGGGAAGAAAATGATCTGAAACCCTCTACTGTACATTCAGTGGAAGTAATATTGCTATCTGTTCCTGAGTTTGCAAGTGGTTAACAAAGGCTGGGCCTTTGGGTGAGACTGGAAATAAGAGCATTTCCAGAGTTGTGACAGTGAGTGCAGCATCTGTGGCCGATAGAAATTAGTGACTAAGGCTATTTCACTTTGTTTTCCTTAGATGCCTTGGGAACCTGCGTGTTTTTTGAGGAAAACACAGAGCATGGTAATGGTAACAGTTTGATGTCCTGTTTATAGTTAAAGCCTGTGAGATTCAAAATAATCTTAGTCTTGTTTCAGCTGATAGTGGAATTCACTATAATGATTGCCTTTTGGGTATTGGTTTTTCCTTCTCTCTTCATAATAGATGCTGAAGGCAACCAAAAACTACAGCTGAAGTACAAGTGCCACACAATGAAGAAGTTGAACATGACACGGACGCTTCTGACAGAGAAGAAGGAAGGAGAAGAGAGCATTGGTTAGTGCCCTTGCTCTAACGCATGGGGTCATTGATGGGTTATACTACGAGTGTCAACCTTGAGTTGAGTGTTTGATTCAAGAATGCAGAAATTAGAGGAGCTCCCTTCTTTAGGCAACAAATATATAATTAAAAAAAAAAATCAGATGCCTTCTGCTCAGAGTTGCCTCCAATATGACAGTAGGAGATTCCTGCAGAAGGATGTAAGCACTGGTCAAATGTATGCTGAGATCGCCTGGTATGCTTGTCTGTCCTATAAAAGTTTGGCACTTGTTCTGAAATCTGAGGCAGTTCTTTTGCATTTAATAGCTTTTCATAGATTTTTATTTCTGTCACCTTATTGCTTTTTGAATCTATGTGAAAGTTGGAAATCTATAATGTCCTTGGTAAGAAGTTCCATCTTTCATATACTAAACTGTTCTTATGTAATATGTAGTTAATTGAACTTAACTTATTTGTAGGTATATACCCAGCAGACCATACCTTTTTTTTCATTCTGTAGGCAGGACTCTGCTTACACGTTTGCTTTATTTCAGTGTTATATTTTTATATGTGCTCTTCGTTATTCAGATCCCGGCTGTCTCCCCTACATGTAGTAATGCTCATTAACAGCATCCTATTGCTTTTAGCTACCTCTTCTCACTCAAGTCAGTGTTACTGCTTCATATTTTTAAGAATATGTAGCTATTTAATGTTCAGTGTGGGTAGTTGGCAAGATGTTGCTTGTAGGATGTATAACATTAAATGTTATCTGGAATGTAACAACAATTCAGCAGTCTTATGAACACCATGCATTCCTCCTCTTTATATAAGTATGTAATACTAACAAAAACTATTAAAGTGCCATAAACTAGAGAATGTGTTGCTCTATAAAAAGGCCCATTTTTTTTTCCCCACAGGGAGCAACAATGATACTGCCAAATGCTCTTTCTGTACTCTGACAGACACTTAATCTTGTGCATATAAAGTAATTAAAACACCTTGTGATTTGGCAGTATGGACTGCCTAAATGTTTATTGAAGTGGGAGGGGGATCCCAGTTCTGGTTGGAGTCTGTTGTGTGTGTATATGTAGATAGATATACGTATATATGTATATACACACCCATATTTGTATATATTATATTGATATTTATGTATATACAATATATGTATATATAATATACGAAGCCAAGAGCTTGATACACTTGACTTCAGGAGTTGACACCTTCGTACACTGTCTGATTTCATTCCTTGTTGCAGCACTGGATATTCTCAGATTCATGTGAACATATTCACTTCATTGCGTTTTTAACTTGTGTGAGCAGTATAGCATGGTTCTGTGCCTCATCGTTACGACATTCCTGTTTTTCATTGCTCTCTTAATTACCTTCCTTGGGACTGCTCTCTAGGTGCTGAGCTGTTGACTTCAGTGAACTATACAGAGTTATTCTACTATCCATTCTTTTTCTTGACTGACAGCAGATTAAAAACCTGTTGCAATGTAGTATGTCTTATAAGTGTGTATGTCTAGTAAGTTGAGCCTACACATGTTAATTTTTCAACAGTGAAGTTTTCACTCGATTTGAAGTAGACCTTCCTGTTACTCCTAGCCCTGCTTCTCAAGGAAAATGAATGGTATCAATTGAAGGAGAGGCGCAGCACAGAAACTGGCGTTGATCCACGCTTTTGAAAGATGTTTAAGTAGAAGAACCATTTAGGATATAAAGACGTTACTTTGGCTCAGCATGAATAATCTGTGAGCAGATGAATTTGTTTTCCTGGCTTAACTCCTGTTCTCACTAATGCTGATTTCTTTTTGTTCCTTCGTTGCATCAGGTGGCGTGGAGTGGTTACAGATCAAGGACAGAGACTTTTCCTACAGCAGGCCCAATACGATCTGCAGCTTTCTGCACGAACAGGAAGATGCGGAGGAGTCAGCTCAGGCCCAAGAGAAATTAACTGAGGAGGCAGAGGGGGAGGTGAGCGACAGAGGAAGCTCTGACCTGAACTGTGATCCGGAACAGCCGCGTGGCTTGGAAGCAGATGCTTCTTCTGTCCCTGTGCCTGACAGCCCTGCTTCTGAGGCGGCGGATTCTCCTTCTGGAAGCGCCGCCTTAGACGATGCGCCTCCCTGATGCCGGATCTCATCTCTTCAGGATGTCTTCACTGAATTAATGGGCCAAGGGCACGATTTTTACTTCACCTGAGGGGTTTGTAGTGGGGGGAAAAACTGGCACAGTGTTCTTGTGCATTCCTTTCGTGTGCTGGGGGGAGCTTGAGTGGTTTTCCTTTGTTTTTTGATGCTGATTGGAAACGTGTGCTTCTCTACCTCAAAACTGACAAAAAGGAAACAGCTACATAATAATGAAATAAAAAGAACCCTACCTTTGAAAAACACGGCTGTATTGTGTATCTTGTAAAAAGAAGGGAAAAAAAATGAATCGTAGTTTAAACTGAATGTCCTGAGGCTTTCAGGTGTGGCTTCCCCTTGTGTCATGCCCAGCTGGGCTGCTCTGTCGATGTGCTGCAGCGACAGAACGGACACCGGGCTGGCCGAGGGTTTCTAACGCCCACCAGCGGTTCGTAAGCTGAGCCACGTGACTCCGGCGTGGTCCCCGGTTACAAAGCGACGCTTCCACCCGCCACGGATTGCAGCCGGAAGTGTTGCTGCTCGGGTTGCGTCGCGCGCTTCCCGCGCATGCGTACTGCGGCGGCCCGGGTCCTCGCGCCGCCCTGGATGCCGGATGTGACGCGCCGGAAGCTGAGCGTGAGGCCGTCATGGACGCGCTGGACCGGGTGGTGTGAGTGGGGGGAGAGCCGCGTCCGGGCTGTGGGCGTGAGGGTGGGACGTGGGGACCGAGAAGGCCGGCGTGGTGCTTCAGCCGCGGCGGTCTTCATTTGTATGAGTTCCGTGCCCCTCATATAGCGCTGCCCCTCTTAAGCAGATACGTTTTTAGCTGTGAATTTGTTGTTGCAGGAAGCCCAAAACCAAGAGAGCAAAAAGGTTTCTTGAGAAGAGAGAGCCCAAACTTACAGAAAACACAAAAAATGCCATGCTTATAAAGGGAGGAAATGCAAACTCAACGGTGACTGAAGTGCTTAAAGACATTGTAAGTCATTACCTACCCATCCAGTGAGATAGATTTATCTTCCTTTTTCTTTGACAGAAGTCTTGACTTATTCTTTGCCTTATTATTTCGTTTCTATGTGTAAAGATATACTGGACCTTGTATGACCTTCTATAAGAAGCATTGCAAGCACATTTGAAAACGAGAGGGTGAGGTGCAGGGCTGGGCCCGGGCCGTGCAGCTAAAGGCACATCCACAGTCTCATAGGCTGCCTGTGTGTGTATTGATGCCAAGTGTTCGGTCTCTCCCAAAACATAAACTTGCCCATCCTGTCTCAGTACCTGAAAACATAATAGTTACACATAGTAGCTGCTCTTGTGCTGTTTTCTCACCACGCTTTGTCATTTTATTGCTGCCTTCTGCCGATGATATTCAGATGGCTGTTCATTCACTGTTTTTTTTGTTTTTTTCTCAGGCAGATAGGCTTGTATTACATGGCTTTCATTTCAGTTGTTTCTTAGTTTAATTGCTAGTTTCCAGAAATACAGCCTTCCTCCATTAATTGTGATCCAGAGTTAGGATTCCTTCTGTGGAGGGTTTTATTGTGAGCAGGCTTTTACAGGTGACTCATTTTCTAGATTGATTTGCACAAACAATTATACTACTTCTTGTGCTCTTGTAAGTTGCAGAGTTTAAGGAAAAGCAGTGCTGTGCGTTTAGATGTATTTGATGTAATACGTTTAACTTTGTCTCTTGCAGTATGCTCTGAAGAAGCCCTTTGCTGTGATGTATAAAAAGTAAGTGGTCACGTGCAATACAGCATTTGTTAATTTCCAAGCGTGAACAGAAGTGCTGGTTAGCATGGGTGCTTGAACAACGCAAGGGGTTACAGAAGGTGGCTGAGATTCATCTTAAATTTTAGTAGACTGGAAACCAGCGATGTGGTCAGTGTTGATGTAGAGCCGTTGCTGATGCAGTTCTGTGGCAGATGTTAGCAGGATTCAACGCACTTGGAACGATTGGCTTCCACAGTTCTGATCTGTGCAAACGGCTAGCAAGGTTCTGGGTTAGGTGGGTAGGCTGCTTGTAATGACAGGGTTGGTCTTGCTCCAAGTGGGAAGCCATTGTCTGTATGGATGTGGGACAGAAGCATTCATTTTAAGAGCTAAACTTAACGTCGGATGAACAAGCAGAGTCAGTAGTTTGTGAATTGTCACTGACGTGATTGTTCTGAAAGTTGGGCTCCAGCAGACAGGAATCTTGGAAAAGTTTACTCAAAATGGCAGTGGCAGCACTGAAGAACACCCGGCAGTATAAATATGACCTACATTTTGAACTGAAACTGAACTTCTAGTGCTGCGGTTTCCACCAGAATTCAGAATCTCGATGTTGTCAGGAAAAGAACTGAAGTGCTTTTCTCAGATTTTACAATTTTTTTTATCCCCACCCCCTCCCTCGCTTCCTGTCAGGAAAAATATCACCCGGCCTTTTGAGGACCAAACGTCATTGGTAAGTATAGACTAGATCTTTTCTTATGAGATCTTGCAGCTGTGAAATCAGAAATAACATTGCTGGAGGATAATTTTCTGTTATACTGTCAGAAGTTTGATGAGAAACAAGGCTGTAATGAGTTTGGGTAAGCTGAAGGTAGAATTACGTCTAGATATGTGGTATCAGTAGGCATTTTATTCTTCCATCTGCAAGGCAGAATCCTCATGTTGTGAGGATGTTCTTTTTACCTTAAATACTTGTTTTTCCAAACAGACAGGCAGGATTAGGAATGTGTAACACTGTTATAAGTAACAGTGCTTGATACAAAAGGAAGAATGAAGAGTTCTTTTTGGTTTTCTAGAAGGCTGCCTTTCAAGTGCCACAGGTTGTAAATCACTTGTTTTCTATTTGGTGAATTCATAGGTTAAGAAAGCTATGACCCCCCCAGTTAGCCTGGACTTTTCATCACGTTTGAATAGAGGAAGGAAAGCCCATGTGTGAATGCCTGTACCAGCAGAGCAGGGCTGAGAGTTCTGTTCCAACATTCAGTAAACGACTGTCAGAAACATGAGCGATATCAGTAAAATACTTGTATTTGGCTCCCAGTAAAGCAGGGAAAAGTGGCTCATCAGAGGCTTGGAGAATATTTTGGAAGGGGTGGGAGAGATCGTAAATCCACTTAATGATATGTGTCTGTCTGGCTTTTCTCTTGATTTAATGTTTTAAGGTCAAGTGAATTTAGGAGGAGGAAAGGAAAAAATAGAGGGGCAAATCCCAAGATTACATCGCATACGTTTGCACTTTAATCAGAGCACCACTTGAACTGCTGGAATATCTGTCATAAAATCAGTATATTCAACAAAATGGGAATGGTGGTGATGTATGGTTGTGGTTCTGCATTAAAGACAGAAATGAGTTATCTCAAAATATGGTCAGTGGGAACCAAACAACTTGATGTAATAGTTTGCCCTGCGCTACCGCTGGCTCATGTATAGGGAATAAGGATCAGCATTCCAACATGTGGTTGAATTGCAGTTGATAAAACAAGTCATTGAAAGTGCACACTGAAGTTGGGAGTTGGGGGCTACAGTAGTAAGTAAATGTGTGTATGAAGAAAAAAGTCACGTGGATGTGCCAGGCAAAAACTTCTTTTCTTATTGGAACGTGAAACTGTAGGCAGCAGGAAAATTGTGCAACATTATTAGCTGAAAATAGAATCGTAGAATGGCCTGGGTTGAAAAGGACCACAGTGATGGAGTTTCAAACCCCTGCTATGTGCGGGGTCGCCAACCACCAGACCAGGCTGCCCAGAGCCACATCCAGCCTGGCCCAATAAGCTCCTTACAGCCACGTAGCTGGATGATTCAGGTCACAGCCACGTGGAAGCTAGTTATATTCTAGGAAAACATGGCAGCTAAAAACATTCTGATGCTTCTGGTCCTCCAGGAAACTTGCGTTCTCATACCCTAGAATAAACAATGGAGCTAGTCATCACTAAATGTGTTAGTAAACAATCAGAGAGGTACAGAAAATCAAGTTACTTTTTCTTTTGAATTTGATTACATGAAGTCAGCGGTGTATGAGATGCTGCAGTTTAAATGGGACACATCTTAGGCCTTTGAGTTTGTTGCGTCTCTTTAATGAAATACCATGCAGCTGTTTAGAATATTTACAGATGTCAAAGTGAGGTAATGAAGAGCTGTGCGCTCAAGTTTCAAGGGAAGTCCCCTGGAGGTCTGTTCTCCATCTGTCTTCTGTCTTTCTGGGACCTGGAGGCAGAGCTCAGTGCTAAAGTATGATTTGTGAATGCAGTTCACCCAGACAGGGATTGCTCCGTGGGGTGTCTTTTCTGACCTCCCAGAAATGAAGCTGGAGGCAGGGCACGGTGTTCTTATGAGCCTCTTAGCTGCTGCTGCTGCTGGGAGGAGATGTGGCAGGTTCTTCCTGCTGAGTGCGGGTATGGAAACTCTGCTCCTTTTCTGGTAAATGCAGTTCTTAGAAGCAGATGATCGTATACTGAATATTTTAAACACTTACGAAGTGAAACTCGTGATTTATCACTTTTTCTTTTTCCCAACTGTAGGAATTCTTTTCCAAGAAATCGGATTGTTCTTTGTTTCTGTTTGGCTCTCACAACAAGAAGCGGCCCAATAACCTGATAGTAGGTAATGTGTCCGTCTTGGGTTGTTATTTGGATGGAAAGTCTAGCTTGCAATAGTAGCTGTACTGTCTTCATTTTGGTGTGGTTTTTCTTTGCTTTTGCAGGTCGCATGTTTGATTACCACGTGCTGGATATGATTGAGCTAGGCATTGAGAACTTTGTATCCCTGAAAGACATCAAGGTAAGGAGTTGCTATGGCCTTTCAGTGACATCTACTGGTTGGTTTTGTTGGTGCATTTACATTTTCTGCATATTAAAGACCAGAAGCTTTTTTAAAGAAATAGCGTCACACTGTACTTGAGCATTGCTAGTTCGTATTTCCATACAGTGTTACTTTTGTGCACTGCTTTTTCTTTGGTTTGCATATGGCGAGCTTGCTGCAAGCTTACTGTGACTTTATTTACAGATTCTTTTCTTCAGACTTGTTTTATTCCTATTTTATTTTTAATTAGCTGCATGTACACAGTTCTTTATTCAGATTGTGTTCATGGGAGGTTTCTGTATATAAATCAGCATGTTTTAAACGTCAACCACATTAAAAAGCAAAAGGTGATCCAGCCGTCAAAAAATATGGCTCTGGATAGCAGTGCTTACAACTCTCCCACCCCAGTTACACTTTTCCTGCTATGCAGCTAATCCTTTTGGAGAATTAATCTAATAGAAGATGAACCAGTGGCACAGCGGAGAGGTTATTCTCCACAAGTGGATGATTTTCCTCCACCCAGCCAACCGTGTTGGTATGGAGATGTCTTGAAGATGGCCGGTTTATTAAAAATGCACCAAATACTTCAAACACTGCAAAAATCAGGAGAGTTTATGGTCCTTGCTTTTGCTGGTCTGTTGCAGGGCTGTCCAGAGGGATAGTGAAAAAATTCACTTCCATAAATGTGAACCTTTCCCCTGAACTCAGATTGTTTGTAGCGTTAATGGTGGGGAAGTTATAGTCAAGTCGTTGTGTATGTTGGTCAGAATTAGAATTCGGTGGTTGACTCTTTGGGCTTTCTTTGTGTACTCTCCAGTGTCGAAGTACGGCAGATCTGTTTCCCTCTATTTTTTTTGTTAGTAGTTGTGGTCAAATTAACATCTGTTTTCACTGCAAGGGGTTATTTTGCATGTTTTATGCTTTTAAAACCTGGTAGTACAATTCATCTGTTTAGAAACACGTCTTTCCATGTGCATACCGCAAGAAAAGAAGTGTCTGTTCTGTCTTAGAGATCACAGGTCACCAGTTTTCACTCAGTGTTGAATGGATAACCAGCCATTCATACAATAATAAGTTCCCCGATACGGTCTGAATTTTTGTTGTTTTAAAATTCTTATCCCACAGAACAACAAATGTCCTGAAGGAACAAAACCTATGTTGATATTTGCTGGTGACACGTTTGATTTAAGTGAAGAATACAGGAGACTGAAGAGCCTTCTCATTGGTCAGTGTGTTATTATTTGAGCAGCGGGGTCACATAAATCTGTCGCAGTGTGATGCGTTGGGTAACGATGGCTTGTCAGTAACTGCTTGCTCCTGTTTGACACAGAAGGAAACCAAGAGGAGAGGCACTTGTAAATTTCACGTGGCATGAAATTAGAGTTAAGTAATCATCATGACTGATGAAGACGACCAGCCTAAAGCACCCCAAAGTTGAAAATGTGTGCTCACTAAGATTCATAATGTTGATTGTGTGGAGAATTTTGGCATTTCCCAAAAAAGTATTTACCCTGTAATTATACTGCTACATTACTTTCCTGACAACGTGAATATCTGATTTTGAATCAGTGGATTAATTTCATTAAGTGGGATGTTTCTGCTTACAGAAAATGTCGGTATAATTGAGCCTGTGTTTGTATTATGAAAGCATTTTCTGTTGGAAATTTGGCCAGTTCTCACAGAAGTGCCATTGATCTGAGTATTTGGAACGAATACGTGCATTAAAAACTAGCTGTAAATAACAGCTGTGCCATAACATCCGGGCGGGCTGGGATCTTAATAAACAAAATGGCTTGGAATGTTTTATTCTGCCTCAAGGTTGGAAGTGTCAGAAGTTAAAGCACTCTTTGGGGTTATTCTGAGGAGCTACAAAAAGTGATGAAACTTCTTAGGGTAACTTTGTGGGGCTCACAGGTGGTGTGATGCAGTGTCTCTTGACACTTGGAAAAAAAAAACCCAAAAAAAACCCTAAAAACTCCAAAGATTGTTAGAGTGGTAGGTTTTTTTATGCTTCCTAATAGCTTTCTTGAAAGTATATTACTTCTACAAGCTTAAGTAAGATAGTGAGAGTGGCCTGAGAAGGGCAGGCATGTTCTTCCACTTCATTCTTAGGTTGTACTGTTTCATAATCTTGCATCTTTGTAAGATCTACCTTTCATGTAAATAAAGATTGGACTCCTTTTTCTAGGGAAACAGACAGAATCTCATTGCTCTTTAGAAAGTGACCTTAGATTTTCTTTTTTTCCCCACTTGCTCTTTTGATTCCTTAAATGCAGATGTTTCATCTACAGTGAGACTAAAAGGGAGCAGAAGAGAACACTTCTGTCCTTGGGCATATGAAGGACTAGTACTGTGCTTATGGACCTTTGAAGTTGGATGACCGTTGAACGTGAAGATTAATGAGTTTAAATAATGCATATTTGTGTCACTGTAAATGAGTATTTACATTGCAGGATGTACCCGCATTGTTTTCTAAGATGTATCTTGTTCAGACGTCTGCACAGTGTTGGTGATTTGCATCCAGGTGTGCTCATCTAGCCCATTATCAAGCAACCTGATACTTTAAATAGAAGACATGCATCATTAGACAGTTGCCAAATAACTGGCAAGTCTTTCCTGTCCTCTTCTTTTGATGTTTGCCTGTCATTTCTCCTATTAATTTGCATTTAACAGCTCTCTGTTGTCAGCTGTACTCAAATTGTCATCCAGTTTTTCATCTTGAATGTATTCCAAGTACTCCAGGTCCTAATGTTCTATTGACTTCTGTGAGGAACCTAAATGCAAGACAGTAGATCAAGGGAAAGGTTAAGTCATATGAAGGCTTGAAAGTATCAGTAACCAATTAAAATAATTTGGCTGATAATTTGACTGCTCTTAACGGATGGGGAAGAACAGATTCTTTCTATTCCTGCACGAGATAGTGCTTTTAAGCTCAGACTTCATTTCTGAGAAAGAAAAACTCCTTTAATAACAGCAAGAAGTTTGTTACTGTACTAGATCTGCTAAGATCCCAGTGGGAATATTAGATAGCAAGCAACTTCTTGTTGCCCAAGCAGTGTGATGCTGGTGAACAACCAAGCCTTCATTGGCTTTTGTGCTACCAAGAGGGATTGTGCATGTTAGGAGTATCATCTTACAGCAGTTTGTTTGTAGAATTAAAAACCAAGGGTGAATTACTGTCTTCATGTCAAGCAAACGCTGTAGCCAGCTTAAAACGTGAAGTGCAAAGATATTTGCACTTCAAAATTTAGAAGATAGAAATGGCAGCTGCGTATTTTTTAAGAGGCCTGGAAGGCAAAGACATGCTGTTCTTTCTCTGTTTTCGTTGTCTAACAAGGTAGTAGGACAGGAATCCATTTTCAGTGTAAGTTCTTGGAATGCAGTTTATGAAACTCTAATAATTTCTTATGCTTGCATTTATGAAATATTTCTTCACTTGAATTGCTGCCTGCTGGCTAGTTTGCTGTTGCATACCACTTTGGTCCTAAAAATGATGAGGCATTGCATGGCTTTCTTATACACTTTCTGACCTGTTGATTTGTTGGAGACTACTGCAGTTTTAGATTGGCTTGTTCTTTGTACTGCTTTCCTTACTCGGACTTCTGACCATCTCAGGGATTTCTGGGTTCCATCTAGTCAAGAAAGGGGATGGCTGGGAAAAAAAGTCAGGGACAGAGTTTAAACTCCTCTAATGTTAATCATAGCTTCAGAGGTTACAGTATTGCCACCTTCCGAATGTGAACTGATATACAAGAAGTGTATAGGCTAATAGAATTCCTTAGTTTTTTGGACTACTTGAAAATTGGAAGGGTTTGTGAAGCTCTCTGCAGGAAAAAGTAAATTAGAAGTGCTGGAAACGTGTTGAGGGAGAAAGAGCTGGGAATGGAAAGAGAGGAGAAAGCAAGTCTAGAGTCCAACCAAAGCAAGAGATGTCAATTAAGAAACATTAAAAAGTTCAGCTGTTTGGGTGTACTGAAGTGTGAGGTTTCTGCAGCTGTTGAACGCTGCCAGGAAACAGAAATTCCTGACCACCTGCATTTGTTTGGAAGAGATCGTCCTGTGGGTAAAAGGATGTCTGATGCCACAGGAAAATACAGAGAGAAGCGTTGCCAGTAAAAGCGCTGTAAATGTACACTTGTGAACCCACAGAGAACGAGTCAAAGGGAAAAGAACATGCAAAATTGGACAAAGTATTTTATTTGCCACTTCTTCTCTGTAACTACAAATTCGACCCAGCAGAGGAGTGAGAGTATTTAACTGAGCAAGGAAATTTCCTGGCTACACTCCAACTGATACATACCAGCCAGACTTTGCTTTGGATGTCATTCCGATACTGATACTCTTGAAAAAGGCAGTGGAGGAAAAGACAACAACTAGCTGAGAAATCTGAAATGGGACGGAACGGAAGAGACTGATGTGTTTTGCATCTGTTAGTGGTTCTCCCGTGTTTCAGCACTGCCCTGTCATGTTTATTAGCACACCTTGTTCCCTCAGTCAAGGTCGCATTCTTTTTTCCACCCCCTGCATCTGTTGGACGGATTGCCGTGCTTATTTCAGGCACTGATTGCACAGTATTTTTCGTGGTCTCATGTAAAAAGCTGGCTGAAGATGGCTCATTTTGTATTTAACCTGGTTTTCGGTGTTCTGTTTGCAAACTAAGCAAGTATTTCCAGTGTTTGTTTTTTTATAGGTGTGTTTTGCTTATTAAATAGAGAAAGTATTAATTGTAATGACAGATACCTCTTACTCCAAGAACGTAAGTGCTTTGTTGTGGGGGAGGCATGAAGGAATTTACATACCAAAACCTTTCTTGCCCACGTCACTGAGAGGGGAGGTAGATAAGATTGAACAAAATAGTTTTGTTCTGTTTTGTACAAGTCTTCATCGCTTCTTCATGCTCTTCCAAATCTGACTCTGATTAAGAGTTGAGTGCTGTCTTAAAAACACCTGAATTAATGGCTTCTCTGTGCTAATCTGCTTAGCTGAATGTGAATTGGCCTAAACATAAAATAAGATGCATTTAGTTTTAAGGCTTTGTAGCTAAAAAATGTAGAGGAATAGACTATTCTGCTCTCCCAGTCAGGTGGTTAAAATGGAGTTACTGCTCTGAAAGGGTATTTGTTCTTGTCCATGCACTTGGGTTTAGATCCCATATACGTATATTGCTTCTGAAACTCTCTCTGGGAAGTGTTCCTCTCAGGATTCCTTCATGCACTTGGTTTCACACACAGAGACCCTTTTTGATGCCATAAGAGAATCTACAGAGTCGAGGAGTTTATATCGCTGCTATCATGTGGAACCATTATGAAATGAGCCAGTTTGTTACAGTCATTTCCTGGCTTTGTTTTCAGTCAAGTAATCAGACACTTATTTTTAAATATTTTTTCAGATTTCTTCAGAGGTCCTACTGTGCCCAACATTCGTCTGGCTGGGTTAGAACATGTTCTGCATTTCACAGCTGTCGATGGGAAAATTTACATGAGAAGCTACAAGTGAGTGTGGATTGTATCCGTGTTTGCTTTTTTGGTACATTTGTCAAGCCCTCCCAAATTTTAGCCTGTAATTCTGTAGTTGAACTGCCTGGAGCAGTAGCAAACTGCATTTAAAACATACGATGCGTATAGGTAACTCAGTAACTTGCGTGGCAGAAGGAAAGCACTTAAGAACTAAATGTGTTCATTCCTTCCTTGTTGAGCTCTTCCTTCTAGCTCGGAGGACTGTTCTCTCGTGGTTGGAGTGGTAAGGTGTTGCAAATTAGACCTGGGGAATTGGTGAATTTGAGTACATTTTCAGACTTCACAGACTTAGTCTGATGTCAGGCTGATGTCTGGGACCCTGTTGAAGAACAGCAGGCAGTACGCTGCAGCCAGAGATACAGAAGGGAAAACAGGAACATGCTAGAAGATTTCTCCCTGCACTGGCATTTGCTCTCAGTTCATGGCTTTTCCTCTGTGGGCTATGAGTGCTGAAAGCTTTTGTATTCTGTGCGACTTTGATTTCTCTTGTAACAAAAAAGCTGTCTACAGTCTTAAACAAAGAAAAAACAGTGTGCAAATGCAGCAAAACAACACCAAAAAAGTGCAAACTTCTTGCCTAGGGCTCAGAGTGTTTTGCTGTAAACCGTAGTATATGTTCTTTCCCTGTTTATTAATACACAGGACACTATTTTGTATTTATGGAATGGTGTGGCTTTTTAGGATAGTATAATTGAATTTCAACAGTTGTAATGAGAGTACTAATCCCATTTAAAAAAACAGAAGCTACACAGGATCGTATTTTGAGTGCATTCACGTTGTGATGGAAATGAATTATACATTGTTATTGATAGACATCTTTCTCAATAACAGAATTAGCAGTAGCAGTTGTTTTTAATAATCCTTCCAAGCGCAAGATTGAAACTGCCCTTTAGGAAGACAGATAAATATTTATAATAAGGATAATGTTGGTTGGTTTTGTTCTTCTCTTCTAGGGTACTTCTGAAGAAATCTGGCTGTAAAATACCAAGAATTGAACTGGAAGATATAGGACCTTCATTAGATTTGGTTATGAGGAGAACACATTTAGCTTCAGATGACCTTTATAAGCTATCTTTAAAACAACCCAAAGCCCTAAAGGTAAATACCTTGGGATCATACGCATCCTTGATTTTAGGCACCTGATTTGGTGGTTTACTGGTGATGATACAGGCAGACATCTGGCTGCTCACCACAGCTACAGGCACACTCTGCTCAGAAATACTAATGCCATCCTTCCCTTACAGCCTAAGAAGAAAAAGAACATCTCCCATGATGTGTTTGGTACAACTTACGGTCGAATCCACATGCAGAAACAAGATCTTAGTAAACTGCAGACGAGAAAAATGAAGGGGTTAAAAAAGAGACCAGCAGAGAAGTCAGCTGAAGATGGTGGTATTAGTCCTAAAAAGACAAAATCTGTGTGATAGTTGGGAACAACTTCGAAAACTATTTGTATCTTAATTTTTTTTAATGCAGATTGTAATATAAAAATGACAAACATAAAGGATTCAGCTGCCTTTACCTCTAGTTTTATATTAAAAAAAGCCAAAACAAAACACAAATTTCTTTAATGACTTGTCATTTTAAAGGAAACGTTGGGTTACTGAGCTTTAGCTTAGAACCTGCTTATTTAGAAGGGGGGGGGGAACACAAGATGTAACTTGTTTAGTTTTCCAAAGCTGAATATTTACTCTCTTGATATGAGCAAACGTGTGCTAGTTAAGCAGGTGACTCATTTCCCAAACAGTTTTATGGTTATAATGTTGGGAAACCTTGATCAGTCAACCTATCTTATAAATTCTTTGCAGGACCAGCATAGAGTGTACACATACTATGTGCGACATGACCTCTGCGTTCAAACACTGCTGATGTATTTTGGTTTATGCACAATTGCAATACTTAATAAACTCCAAACCATTTTCTAACGTATGAACTCATAACGTGTCTAATGCCAGATTACTTTCAACTGTTGCACCAAGCCCTCCTTCACATTTGCAGAATCAGAAGTGATAAAGGTGTTTTTGCTGTGTTCATCACCATGGTAGCAAAGTACCCATTGTTTGCTTTAGGCATAAATGAAACCTTTACAGTTTGAATTTCAATCTTTGATGCTTCATTTGTGCCCAGAATGGAAGGAGCCAAAGGTAAGTTCGTATTTTTGCTGATCTTAAGTATTTCTACCATGCTTCATTTTACAGTATGTGAAGCAACCATGAAAGGCACAAGTCTCCTCTTACCTGCGTTTGAGAGCTGCTTCTTTCCAGAGTTTATGCTTGTGAGTTGGGGAGGATTCTGTAGTTCTTATAAATATGTGCACTATGTACATGATGAATACAGCAGTGCTGCAAGTGTGCTTTTCAGTACTTTCTTTTCTACTCATTTCTCAGAGTTTCATCAGCTGAAGTGTCACTTCAGAAGGAAACAGTTTAGTTTTACTTGTCTTCTCCTTCCTGGATGGAAACCGTTGGGCAGCTTTGCTGTCCTTGTGTAAGAGCTGAGCTGTAACTCTGGCTGTGCAAATGCCACGCAGTGTTCTTGCTGCACTTAGTTTGATGAAGCTTGCAGCATGACAAAGAAAGGGCTTTGAAAGTTTGGGGTCTTTTTGAGGTCATTTAGCTAAGAAAAAAAGATATATATATAATGTTTTCCCTAAAAATATTTTTCATTGTTAGGCTGTGTTGTATTTTTTAATACAAATTGTTTTCAGGTTATGTTGCTATCAGGGATTTAAATTTGTTCAGTTCGTAGTAAGTTCTTTGTATTAGTCAAAGCGGCGCTGTCTTGGTGCAAAGTGGGCAGTGTGAGTTTCATAGTGTGCAAAGAGAGAGTTGCTAGCTTGACTTCATCCTGAGCTCACCTCATTTCTTTTGGAGAAGTTTCAGCCTTGCTGCAAAGCAACGATTAAGCCACGAGACGGATGGCAAATGTGATCTCTGTTGTACAGTGTGTAAGATGGCACCTCTGCATGGCAGGCAGTGCTGTGGTTTTGAGTATCTGGTTTGACTCAAGGTAAGTGGAGATATGAGGGCTAAATATAACAACTTCATAGTTACGTGTTCTTTCTCACAGTCTTTTAAAGCATGAGGAAACTTGTCAGATGCTGCGCTGTAGGTGTGTGCGTGGGGAAAAGAACATGCTGTGCTCACAGGGCAGCTGTCAAAAGGGGCCTCACCGCAATTGCCCCTTGCGTCTGGAGCTCTCTAGGTCTGAAAGCATATAAACATGGCCCCCAGGGCTCTGTGGTGTGGGCAAGGCACAGCTGGCATGCTCACTTCTCCTTTTTTCATCTCCTTACCTTCCAGTGATGCACTGGAGATAGCTTTATTTACGGACTGCAGAGATGAGTTTGGTTTGGAGGAAAAGCTCCCCAGTGGCAAGGCGTGCTTCCCGAGGCTGTACCTGCACAGCAGGGCGGAGGTGGAGCTGCCTCTGAGGAGTCATGGCCTCACTGTCCTTAGCTGAGCTGGCAGGAAGGCAGGGGCAGGGATTGGTGCCTTCTGCATCCCTGTGGTTTGTGTGCTTACGTTGCACAGCTGTGCTGCTGTGCTGGCACCTTCACTGCTATTGCTAATGAGGCTGCTGTGATTAAAGGTAATGATGCAGTTACACAATGAATTCTAACTGTACTATACGTGTACTTGGCACTTTGTGTGGTATGATTTAAAAAAGGATGGAGGAGAGACAGGTAAATACCGAGTGATGCCGTATGCTGGGTTCTTGGAATTCCCACATTTTTGGGAATTAGTCCTACACAGGTATCACAGTAATCACAGCCTCAGTCTGTATTAGTACATGACAGAGCGAGCACTGAGGGGAATGAGCATCTGTCTGCAGTCAGCTCATGAACAACTTTCTATTGCCCAGATTTTGTGGGTTTGAGTTTTATCTGGACGGTTCCTTAGCAACCTTATTTGTTTTCACTGACTGCTTTCTGGGTTTGACTGTGATGGATTTCCCGCCCCCACTCATGTGGTTGTAGCTGGGGAGGGTTAGAAGAGAGCCTGAAGAGAGGGAAGTCAGGCACCAGCCATAGCTGGTACAGCACTGACTGCTGTGTTGTCCAGCCAGCAAAAACAAACAAACAAACCAAAAGCTGAGGACTGTTGCTTATTCCAGATGCTGTCAAATTGAAGGAAACTAGAGCAGAATTGTTAGAGACATTTTCAATATTAAAGAGAAGGAAGTGGAAAAAATGTGAGCTATATATAATGACATAGCCATACATAATCCATGTGAGCATGTGTACTATGGGTGGTGCAAATAGTCCTCCTGTGTCTCCATCGCAGTTTGTCTCCTCTTGGACGCTGCCAAAGTACCTCGAAGTAAGGCTGATACATCCCTGAGAAACAGATCAGCTGTAACAGAAGTCATGTTCCCTAAAATCTTACAAGGAAAAGAAGACAGAAGGCACCTGAATATGAAGCCTGTGTAGGATTCCCTTCTAAACTGATGGATGTTCAAAGGAAACAACCTGACTGGTGCCGTAGAGGAAGAATAACTCTGCTGTCATGCATTTATGCACAATAACAAGGAAGAGCCAACAAAGGTGTTTTGAGGTGGGCATGAGGTTTCTAAGAGACCTACCTGAGGAGGCTGGGAATTGATACTTCACAGATCACAGTAGGCAGGGGTGAGCTCAGTGCTCTGTGGACAAAGAAGTAGATATGAGCACTGTGGAAGAGAAAAAAGTAATTCGGGTTAAGTCCTATTCTAAATAGCAAGGGAATCACCTACTTGGAGGAGTGAACATGGCAGATGTGTGTTGATAAACTTCTATGACAGCTGTTCATTTCATTGCTCTTTCTTTATGACTTTCATATTATGTCTACTTGATCTCCATCCCCCGCCCCCCTCCCCCCTCACTTCTTTAAGATAAGCACAAAGAAGTCCATGGGAAGTAGAGGTAAGGTTTTGAGCAGAACTTAGTAGAAAACATGTATAATTAATGCCTTTCTCTCAGATTCTCATTATATTCTTTCTCCCTTGCTAATGGCATAATCCTTCCTGTTATGCAACACAACACCCAGGAAGTCTGAATTTCTCACTCCTTCCATGACAGTTACAAAAGCATTGCCCCTGTATGCCCTGTCTTCTGTTTTGATTGCTGCCATTTTCTCCCTTTCCCTCCCTTTGCTTACATCCTCCAAATTCAATTGGGCACAGCTGCAGGGAGCTGTTTCCCACTGTCTGTCGAGATCAACTCTGTATTGTCCGAAAGATGAGCTGCTTTTCTTTAGTTGCTCCTGATGATTGTTCTATTATTCCCTTCCTTCTGCTCTACTATATCACTGACATGCTAATGACTGGTTTCAGATATCTTCTGCATTCTGTGGTGTTATTTGCGTAATTCCTTGTTTTCTTGAATGATGTAGGGACTGAGGCACTTAGTGAGATGGTCTGAACAAACTGAAATGAGGAATTAGGAGTCAAACTCCGAAGCCAGAGTTCAGGAGCCAGAGCCAAGGGCAGGAGGAAGAGCTGTCCTGTCCACCGCTGTGTTGGAGATGTAGATCACACAAGGAAATCTGCAGGAAAGGCCTAAGCAGGTGTGTTTTTCTGTTTGTTCCCTACACATGCTGGTGCTAGGGAAAGGGACACTGAAATTTGCGCAGCAAACTCAAAACTCCACTTGATTGTCTCCTTCTGGGGGTTATGAATTTGTTCTATGTTAGAATCATAGAATCACCAAGGTTGGAAAAGACCTCCAAGATCATCCAGTCCAACCATCCACCTATCACCAATATTTCCCACTAAACCATGTCCCTCAGCACATCATCTAAGCATTTCTTGAACACCTCCATGGATGGTAAATCCAACACCTCCCTGTCAGCCCATTCCAGTGTCTGACCGCTCTCTTGGAGAAGTAATTCCTAACGTCCAACCTGAATATCCTCTGGCGCAACTTGAGCCCATTCCCTCTTGTCCTATTACTAGTTACGGGGGAGAAATGGTCAACCCCCAGCTCACTACAACCTCCCTTCAGGTAGTTGGAGAGAGCAATAATGTCTCCCCTGAGCCTCCTCTTCTCTAGACTGAACAATCCCTGTTCCCTCAGCCATTCCTCATAAGGTCTGTGCTCCAGACAACTCACCAGCTTTGTTGCCCTTCCCTGGATACACTCCAGGGCCTCGATGTCTTTCTTGTAGTGAGGGGCCCAAAACTGAACACAGTACTCGAGGTGCGGCCTCACCAGAGCTAAGTACAGGAGACAACTGCTTCCCCACTCCTGCTGGGAACACTATTTCTGATACAAGCCAGGATGCCATTGGCCTTCTTGGCCACCTGGGCACACTGTTGGCTCATGTTCAGCTGAGCATCGACCCAGGTTCATTTCTTCCACAGAGTCTTCCAGCTGCTCTGCCCCAAGCCTGTAGTGTTGCCTGGGGTTGTTGTGGCCAAGTGTATTGAACAGGACAGGCCCCAGCACCAACCCTTGGGGAACACCACTCAGGGCCAGCCGCCAGCTGGATTTAACTCCATTCATCACCACTCTCTGGGCCCAGCCACAGAGACAGCTCTTTACCTGACAAAGAGTGTACCTGCCCAAGCCATGGGCTGCCAGCTTCTCCAGGAGAGTACTGTGGGAGACGGTGTCAAAGGCTTTGCTGAAGTCTATGTAGAATACGTCAACAGCCTTTCTCTCATCCACCAGGTGGGTCACTCAATCATAGAAGGAGGTTGGTCAAGCAGCACCTGCCTTTCATGAACATGCTGGCTAGGCCTGATCCCCCAGTCGTCCCACACATGTCGCCTGCAAAGATCTGAGCAATGCTGAATTACATACAAAATTGTTGTAATGTAGTTCTAAATGTCTTTTCTTCTTTCCTGACGTGGATGGCATGGAGAAGCCAGCAAAATGAGTCTGTGCTTGGGACTAAGCTCAATTCTAGATATCTTCAGATGCTTGCATTATTTCTCCCTTCTTTTAAATCTGTGAAATTAAATCATTAATAGCAGTTGCTGAGCTCTTGGCAGGAGAGTTACTGCTTTGTGCTCTGGAATTGTTGCTGCAGTGGTGTTATTTTTGTTAGCCGCAGATGGGTGCACTGGGGATGAACACTTGCTGTTACCAAAAGATAGCTCAGACGCCTCATCCCTCCCTGCCTGTTCTTCAGATAAAGATTTTACTCCTTTTACTAAGTGCAGGTTTCCTTATCTAAAAATGTCCAGGAGTAATTGAGTCTTTCCAGTTTTGAGTGCAAATTGCTGATATTTTTCTGAGCTCATTGGCTCAAAAGTTCCTCTCTCATCTACGGGCAGGTGAGGAACGGAATGTGGAAGTAGAATGGAAGAGACAGGAAAAGGTCTCCCCACTCTAATGTTGTCATGCTTTTGCAGGGACAGAAACTATTCTCAATGCAACAAGGAAACATAAGCTCTTCAGCAGTATATATTTGTAATAAATTGCAACATGGCTAAAGAGAAAAGTTTAACTCCCTTGGTTCTCATGAGCAAAAAGAAGGACATTTGCATGTCCTGTATCAGGAAGTTTATATTAAGATGGCTTGCTGCAAAAACATACAAAAATAAATAAAAACTTTGCTATAAAGTATTAATAGGGCCCCCCAAAGTCCTTATGCAGCACACCAATAAACACTAGTAAGCTTTTAATTCATAATAGGTCATAGTTTTCAGCTCCTGTTGACACACTCTGCACGCAGTACTACTACTTCGCACATTACTGTTATTTGAGCCAAATATTATGCTGGCTTTATTTCTTTTTTCTGAAAACAGGTCTGTTTGTAGGCTCTTTTTTTTAGAGCAGTAGATAATGCGTAATGGTATTTCTTAAAACAGCTGCAGAAATGCACAAGACAAGAGTGTGAAGGGACTTGAGCACTGACGCTGCTGTAAGGAGTTATGAAGGTGCAGCTGTGGGATGGTGCCCTGATCAGGGCTTTGAGTCCATCCTTACGAAATTGATGTTCTTTGGGACCTATGCTTGTGACCGAGCTTCACCACAACTTTCCTTACGAAGCAGGCATTATTTTATACATGTGACAGCAGCAACTAAGGAACTTTTTGAGAAGGAACTTCCTTTGTGATCAAAGGCAAAATGCTAAAGCTGTGAGTTTCCTGCCTGTGAGGCCAATGAGATGATTTCCACTACTTCTCCAGATCTGTTACACCCAGTCCTGGTCACTAAGAGAGTCTCTAGTTCATCTGCGTGCCTTGCAGCAAAACATGAAGAAATCTATTCAGAATAGTTTTAAGACGATCTCCAAAATAACATTCAGGTAGCTTCTTGAAATGGTCTCCTTTCTGCCTTCTGTCCCTTCTGACAGAACTTCTTATATGGCTGCTGTTTTAGCTGGAAGGGGTTTTTCTACTGTAAAGATTTTTTTTTTTTTCCAACAGGCTCTTCCACCCTATCCTCCATCCCTGGATGCTATGGAGCTGTGCTATGAATAAGGCTTTTTGAGCTGTGTTGAATGCTTTTGTTTAATGAACTTGAATAAAATATGAGGTTGTGTTTGCTCTAGTCTGAGCATGAGCAGAAGTACAAGGGAACTGTGTGGTAGTGTGTTATGTTTGGAAAGCTTCACTACTTCCTCACACGGTCCCCAGCTCCTCTGAAGACAGATTCAGTTGTTCTCTTCAGTTATGAAAAATACTTTAAATCTACTTTGGACTCCACCAGCCCTCTGTTGCTGTTTTCAGGAGGTAATTGCTGATAGGGTTTACAGTTATTTCCTTTTTTTTGTCAATTCCTAGAAAATAAATTCTTCTGTGGCTTATGTGGTGAAGTGACTGAAGAGTTGAGGCACGTACAGACAGAGCTGTCTGTTAAGAAAAAAGCGGAGTTAAAGGAACAATAAGAAGAGGTGAAAATGAAATGCTTTTTCAGCACATGGCATGACAAATCTAGTGCAAAAGATGATCTCATGGATGAGATTCTGTTAAGGGTAAGGCTTGCTCTTTCAGAGACTCATGGTTGTGGCAGGAGATTTATGCTACCTGACCAGCATGCCTTGAGGAAAAAAAATGTATTAAATGCTAGCAGAGAAGGAAAAAACCTGTCAAAAATTGTGCTTTATTAAAATGCCAACATTTGATCAGAGCCAGCTAGACGAGGCTTGTGATGGATTCTGGGAGCTGAACTTACAGGAAAGTTTTGTTCTATTAAAAAGTAGAACAGAATGAACTTTTCAACCTAGTGGGTAAAGAGCTAGTTTCCATGGGCCTAATTCTGTAAGCAAAACAAATGAGCACTAAGAAAGAGCAGGCAAACTTTTAAGAGATGGCTTTAGGGGAGGTGTTTTCTCATAGCAGAAGCCAGATGACTGAAATCAGAATCCTTCTGGTCTTCCAAGTCTTCTCTTGGGCATTGACTTGGAAGATGGGAAAAGGAGAAATCAGAACTTGTGAATTACATCTGCAAAAACAATGTTGAAGACTGTCTGAAAACTGACACATACAGGAATTGTTTTCCTGCAGGTAAGAAGGAATCATCAGTCATAAAATGAAAGCCAAAGTCAGATCTTCAATGTCTTTTCCCATCTGTCACACAGAAAGCTGTCTTCTCATACACGTAGCCGTATGGGTGTCCATAAGAGCACCGTAATATATATATTTAATTCCTATCTAAGGATCACAAATCATGTTCCATTCATAAAAGGTCCACTTATAAAAACTGAGGCTTTTATGGTAATCTACAAAATAAATACCACAACTGTATATTTACTTGGCACAGTCAGCTTTATAGCAGACTCACTGTGGTTTGCCTCAAAGGTCATTTTGTTGACCAAATCAGCAAAGTCCAGTCTTCGAGAGCAAGTTTTGAATGCTTACAATCATTTATTTCTTGTCAGACAGTAACACCTAGGTTCTGCAAAGAAGGATCCCAGAACGCTGTTGAGTCAGACATAGTAGAAAACACAGCTTAAACAGAAAGTCCTCACCAAGAGGCTGAAGTAACAGGTGGCTCTTCAGAGACTGAGCGTGGCTTTCCCTCGTTGTGGTAGCTTCTCCTTGGAACAAACAAACAAAAAATGAAAAACAAGGTGCCTCCAGATCTTAATTTTTGAGGACTTCTCTTTACTTGCAATTCCAGGTCGCAGAGGAGTGTTGAGCAGTTTC
Source organism: Gallus gallus (assembly GCF_016699485.2). NCBI lineage: Eukaryota > Metazoa > Chordata > Aves > Galliformes > Phasianidae > Gallus > Gallus gallus. The sequence continues at coordinate 65,980,500 of NC_052534.1, read as the reverse complement.
TTACTGTGCTGAGTAAAATCCAAGGGAAACCCTTAATGAGAACAAGCGTTCCTGTTTTTGTCTGGAGGATCATTACTCCTCTTTTGTATTTTGTGCTTGCCAAGAAGTACTTGTGCGATGAAAGTGGTTTGTTGTTTTATACTGATGGTTTGGGTGTGGGATGTGGGAATTCCTGCATCTAGGTTCTGGGGACCAGAAAATCCAACTCAGCTCGCTGCTGTGGGAGAGATCTTAATGGGACCATGAAAGATCAGCAGATGTTTAAACAACGATATCTACAGGATGAATGTTTGTAAGCGATATGAACCTTCCTTTTACAAGCACGCTGACATTTTGTAGACTGCAATGAGGAAAGAGCTGTGAGGAAAATGGAACTTCTGGGAATTGCAACATTTTCAGACCTCGTGGTGTTTCTAATCAGAACGAAAAGCCAGAACTTCTCACTGAAAGAAAATTCTGTGGATAGGAGTCCTGGGGATAGCTGATTTGTGGCAATGGAAACATTTTGTGCCTTTGTATTCCGAATAATGTGCTCATAGTGCAAACAGCAACGCTAATATTTTTAAATTGAAGAAATTCAGGTGAAAATTCGAAGTACAGCACTTATGTCACAAGACCAAAACCACAAGCATGCTCAACTCGCATCAAGAGTTCTTTTGATCTGATGTGACACGATTTAGAGATGGGCTTTTCCAAAGATAGATTTAGCCAGATGTGGAAAATAAACTGCATTGTCTGAGGTAGCACTGAGCTGCATTTGTCTATCACTCTGGAATTTAAAACGAGGATAAGTGTCCTGTGCTTTGGATAAGAGTAAGAAAATAGGGAGAAAATCAGCATAGTTCTATTTCAATACCTCTGCCATTATTTCATAGTATAGGGAAAGTTGCAGTTTATAAAGTTCCCGAGCTGGAGATGATCTCCTGTTTGCTGAGGGCTTTTTTTTTTTTTTTTTTTTTTTTATTACCAGATATTTTTTTTTGTGACTTTGTCTACTGGTTTGTTAAGTTTATCATTTTGGCATCTTAAATATTTTGTATTGACTAGTTCTATAATTTAGCTTTGTTGAGTGAAATAGTAATTTTTGGGTTAACCTTGATGCTCAATGGTTCTCTTGGAGGTCCCTTAGCTCTTCTATTTGAAAGTTAGCAGATAAACATTTCCTTTTGCCTGTTTCATGCCAGTCATGACTTAATAGGCCTTAGTTTTCTTAGTGATTTCTTTCCCAAGCTGTAAGGTTCTGATTAATTTAAATGCTTCTCACTCAAACGCAGTATCAAATTGCTGATTTGTCCTCTTTGTACTTTTCCTAGTTCTGCAGCATTCTTCCTGACAATGTGGTGAATAGGATCGTATGCATTATCGTAGATGTTGCTGCAAGACTAATTAAGACAAGCAACAATGTATTTTGATTTTTCTCTTCTTAATAATGATTAATGTTCTATAAGCATGTTAGATAATATTGTTTAGTGAAGGAAATATTGTTTAGAGAAGGAAACAAAGCAAGTCCAGGATCTCTCTTCTCTGGTGAGCCTTCTGATGAAAATAGCCTACTAGAAATCACTATTTTACATACTTAGAAGAAGGGTTTTTTTGTCATTTAAGTTTCTCAGTACTGAATACAACCTACTAGTTTTCCTTCTGGTTGCTGGGTATATTCAAGTTCTTCCACAGTTTGCAATTTGATTTATGTTGGACCTTTCTATATTTTTAATAGACTTTATCCATGTTCTGTGGAATATTTGTCAGGTCCTGTGATTTGGCAACGCTGACCGATGCTCTGTGAAAATTTGCTGATGATGCTGTTGGTGTTGTAGAGACCAGCATCACCTGCAAGAATATCCAGATGACCCTTTTGAGAATGCTATTTTAATGCCAGTCAAATTGAATTAACTGTTGGTAAGTGCAAGTGATGAATGGTTCTGACATCAGTATGTTTAATAGATTTGTTCTGAACTAGCCAAGGCTATTTAGAAGTAAGACCTTGAGATTATGGTAGAGTGAAAAAGTCACTCTGGTACTCAAAAATAAATAAAATAATAATAATAATAAAAAGCAAACCAAATGTTGAGGGTAATTGTGGAAGGAGGAATATTGTACAGAGCACAAACGTCAGCCGCTGAATAAATGTAAGGTGTGCCTATACCCTGACTGCTGTGTGTAGTTCAGCTATCCCTGACCCCCTCCCTACCTTGGAAAATGTTACAACATAACTGTCTCAGGGAAGGACAAAGATGATTGAAAGATAAGGAATAGCTTCTGAATAAATAATGATCGAATGAACTTTCAGCCTGGAAAAGATGTAGCTGAAGGGAAATAGAGCAAAGATATATAAATTTGTGAACTATGTGGAGAGGGTTATGAGGAGAAGGTTGTTCTTGTATTGTACCAATATAGGAACAATACTGGAGCTGCGTCTGCTGTTTCTCTTGCAGCAATGAGGACAAAACCCACACTGGTCTGTGCCAGAAAGAGTACAGCCTGAAGGTTGAGGGAAGGGATCATTCACTTGCATTTTACACGTCTGGAGCAGTGTGCGTGGCTTAGGGTACCTTGAGCTTAATGGATGCTTGCAAATTGGAGAAGACTGTGAGGACGCTGCGGCACATAGGCAGGGGCTGGGAGGGTGCCTCTGTTCAGCCTGCAGGTGGGGAGATGAGGTGGGGAGGTGGGGTTCCATTTTCTGTTGTCTTCCTGCAGTGGATGGCTGCCAGGGAAGATGTCGTCAAATAACCTTCCACTGACTCTTCTCATGCAGAAAACACTGTGAGACACAGAAGTTAATTTCTAACCGAGGCCACTCATCACTTTCGTAGAATCACAGAATCATTAAGGTTGGAAAAGACCCCAAGGATCACCTAGCCCAGCGGTCAGCCCATCCCCACCATGCCCACTAACCACATCCCTCACTGCCACATCTCCATGTTTATTGGATACCTTCAGGGATGGTGACTCCACCATCTCTCTGGGCAGCCTGGGCCACTGCCTCACCACTCCTTCTGAGAAGGAATTTTTCCCAATATCCAAACTTCGTTCAAAAGTTCAAAATTTCCACAACAGAACAATCATTTTGCTGACTGTTTTTAAATCAACACCTCAATAAAATCAAGAGGTGTCTCAGATCACCAAAAAACTATTCTCTTCTCTGTTTTTCCCCAGCCCTTCCTGGAGCGAGGCTGAGCAGCACCATGCACTGTGTGCAGAGTTGGCTGCAAGCTGCATTGTCCTGCTTTCACGTCACACCATCTCTTATGCTCGAATCCACTTCCAAATTTAGCCACACAGATGAAGAAATGAATTGCAGGCACAGATCATTCCTGGCTCGGCCGGCAGATGGCAATTCCTGCTCTCACTATCTCTAATTAGGTAAAGGGACATTTAGACGGCATTTAAAGCTTACAGAGCAGGAGTTTCTAGCAGGTGAGCTCCATAACACCACACTGAGTGTAGAAGCACCTCTGAAGACTGAGCTCAGCTTTCGTGTCACCTACTGACAGATGATCAATGCTTCTGAGCCCGTGAAGTAACTGCTGTTATGTATCAAATGGAAAGCACTTAACACTCTTCTAATCTACACACTCAGCACTTAACTTTGTTATGCCTCTGGAACTGCTGGAACATGCAGTGCAGGACCTCCTGATCCCTGTCTAAAGATAGTGTAAAATCTACATTGTTTCTGGAATGCTTCCTCTCACATCGGCGTGTCCTGCTATGCATCAGTGTGGATAGCTGAAATGGAAGAAAATTTTAATGTATATGTGTTTCACATTGTTGTTATGGGTCTAAGGGAAATGAGCTGTTTACTTTCTGAAGAAAAAAAAAAAAAAAAAACCCACAAGAAAACAGAATAACACCAGAAATTACAGATTTCTGGAGTAGGTTCACAGCAAAGGTTGCAGCAGCAAAATAACGTAAATGAGAGTGAGGTTCTCAGCTCAGCAAGGGGAGTGCTTCAGGGGTGATGTACAGTACATAGAAACTACAGTTACACAATCGGTGTTATCCTTTCCCTGCCTTGATTCCTCTTTCATTTTCACAGGGAAATGGCTGTGTAGAGCCAATTACAGTGTGGTGGGTTGGTGCTGTTCCTCAGGAAGGGGTCAGAAGGAGCTTCAAGCAGCCCTTGTGCTCCGGCTCCCAACTGTCCTGCAAAAGTTGTGAGCAAGCATGGGGAAAAAGATTTCTTAACTCGTTCCCTGGTGATCTTTTTGCCTCGAGAAGCATAAATGGGATATGAAGCAAGCTTTATCTAGCTTAGTTTGGCTCAAAGTTTAGCTGCCCTGACAAGACTGAGGGCTGAAGGGAGAAAAGAAAATCAGTGGGAAGTCCTCCCAGAAATGCCGGTTTAACTTTAAATGCTTGGTATTTAGACTGACTGAAATTTTACTTTCCAGTTGTACTGATACAATCGAACTGTAATGAGAATGAATTCCTAGACTGAGAATGTGATTAACAGCTTTCAACTCAAGGTCCTTTCCTGAGCTATTGGAGATAAAGTGTCAGAGGAATGCTGCTATATCTGCATGGTTAGTGGCCCGGGCCTTGTGAAACCATGCATGGTCAACAAAAGAAAGCGTTTCCTTGAGCAAAAGAGCATGCATAGCACCAGAAACCAGCAGTCGGACAGGAAGTCTGGAGGGCTGTCTGGCCTCAAGGCTTCAAAGGCATCCTGGGATCTGCTGCTGGTGGGGAATAGTTTGAGCAGGCCACAGGGACCATGTTCAAAAGTTTGTTTAAAAACAAATAAACCTGTCACTCTCGTGTGTTTATGGATAAGAAATTCCTGCGCTAAGGTTGTGCCCCTTGCTTTAACACCAAACTTGTTTCTGAAAAACAGTTCTTGGGAAACCACGTTATTGGGATCGGCAAAGCAGATGCGGGTAGAATTTGCCAACTAATTAGAAAGGCTGGTGTAGGTTAAGGGGCAGAAAAAACTCACAGTGGTGAGAGTGGGGTTACGTAGGGAATCTGTACCTGGCAACATGCAGCAGAAATTCAGAGGTAGCGACACTTGGTTTGTCTGAATCAGGGAGGCTCTGAAACACCTGAGGGTAAGGCAGGACACAATGGCAACAAATTGATGTCTACCCAGAGATCAGAAATCAACCCACCTGTGGCAATTAGTGGTTCCAGTTACTATCTCGTACATACTCCCTAAAATGAGCTTGATAAGAGTCATGCATCTTGGCTAGAAAAAAATAAGGCTAGCTCTCTTGCATTGCTCCTGCATCCTGGGAATAGCAAAGCGAGAAGAAACTAAAGCACACAAATCCCTTTGCAGGTTATCCCAAAATAGCAGTGTCTCTGTAAAAGCTAAGGTGAGACCTCAGGTTTGTCTCTCTAACTTCTGGCTACAGCTGGGTTCATCGAAATACCAGGGAACTGCTTTTTCCACCTGAGAGCTTTGCAGATTAATACTGGAAACTGAAAATGACTTAATAATGAACGATGCCATTCTGCCTAACAAATTTACCCCAAATTTGGAGTTATACACCAGACAGTGCCCAGTTTTCAGGCCTAGTCAGTAGCGCTGTAGGTCTTAATGACTGCCAAATCTTGTCAGTGCACAGCATTATCCTGCACTAGGCTCCATCACAGTGAATTTTGAAACTGCGACACTGCTGCTTGCACATGCTTATAAATCAAATTCCTTTGTGCTTAGGAACCATTCCTGTGGGTTAAGTGGTTTGGATTTGTATCATGTTGCTGATTTGTCATACCTTTCTTCCCTTAAGGGTGGTGCTCTGTGTGCTGAATTATCAAGCGGCTGACGAGTTCTTAAAGGCTTAGAAGATGAAGAAAGTAGAAGCGTTGAAGATTCCTAGTGGAAAGTTTTAGATGAAGTTTAATTTAATATGAAATATGACTACGTCTTAATTAAAATGATCTTCATTTTACCCTAGTAAGAGGGAGAGGGAAGACTTAGACTAAAAAAAAAAGAATGTTTTACATTGTAACTAAAGTAAAAGACACTGCATGGTGCCTAAAGTAAGGATTACCCCATACACCTAGTAAGGATGGACTTCCTAGCATAACTAGAAAGTGCAGGATCTATGTGTGTGTTAACTTTTGGGAAAGCAGTTCTATATTCCTTTCTTTAAAGCCTATTTTTCCCGTGTTACTAGATTGGGGATGGATTGTGAGTTAAATATCTGACAAAGGGAGAAAGTTGAACGACAGAGCGTACGTAAATTTTGTTCTGAATTGACCTGCAACTGACTGGACTTCTTGATGTGGCATATTTCACTTTAAAATCAGTATTTCTGATAGCAGTTAAGAAATGGATGTAGAGCTGGCACGGTAACTTAAATAATAGTAACAATAATAATAAATTGCCTTTCTCTTACTTATTTATCTCTTTTATATATTAAAACAACACAATCTGGTTTTTCAGCGCATGTACCCAATCTGAAAAATATTCCTTGATATATTTAGGACACTTACAGTACTCTTAAACTGACATTTTTTATCCTGCTCTTTGTATTTCTCTATAGAAATCAGTTCGATCTGCAAAGTCTTCCACAGAAGACCTTGTTAACAGTTTTAATGTGCCTTCGTATTTGAATTGACTCACATAGATATACAGTTTTGCTTACCTAGTAAGTAAAGTGCTGACAGAGTTATAAATCATACCTTGAAACGAGGCCACAACATCTGCTGACCCTTGTTCCAGCCTTGCATACAGAAGCACTTTCAAGGTGACAAAAAGAAAACTGCGATAAACGAAGTACATTTACTTGGAGTAGACGTGGAAAATCTTAAAAAGCAAGCAATCATGATCAGTGTCACTTCTGTTCTTGGTTATTTGCTGCAGAGTATTGGCAGAGGCAGCAACTGAGCAGGCAAACAAAATCTGCTGCTAGACCACAGTCAGATCAGATTTATTTGATAAAATATTTGCTTTTCTGATGCTCCATACTCTTGTTTAAAGCAAAATTGAGTTCTTGAGATTGCAAAGGTGGTCTGAAAGATATCAAATGTAGGTAAACAAAGGAAGGAACTTTGAGGTGCTTAGATCCTATGATAATGGATGAAGGTTTAAATACTTGACCTGCATAGTGGTATCAAACCAAGCCTGAAGACAGCCTAAAACAATGGCTTGAAGCAGTTCCTACTCATTTGAAAGAGAGGTTAACTTTGAAGCTGAATGAGAATGTTGCCAACAGTGTTTGTTATTTCACTGCCAAGGAAAAGGTGAATGATCAGGCGAGGACAATGTATTCTTCATGCTTCCTCATTTTGCAATGGGATCAAAACAAACTGCATTTTTGGAATCTGCATAGAAGTTATCTTAAGATGATCTTCCACTTGGTATCTGAAGGTGGAATTAACTCTACCAAATCTTAGATGCCTAGAGTTCTCGTACCTACATCTAAGCTATTCATCTGGTCTCCTTTAATATCACTTATCTCATCATAAATGTTAATGTTTAAAGTAAATTCCTATGAATTGTCCCCTGGAATTTCCTTTTCCCTCCTACAAACAGTACGTAGGTGACCAGCTCTGATCAGATGCTCACAGCGAAGCTCGTTAGGAGGCAGAACAAAGGATTTCAATGCTGAAAGACTTCAATGAAACACATGACTTTGTGCAACTGGAGATTTGCAGGTGGCAGAAGGCTTTTATAGGTTAATGACTACTACTTTCTTTCACTTAACTATCTTCAATAACAGCAGCTTTAACTGTCCCAGGTAACAGCCTGCCAAGTCCCATCACTGAAGGAAAAAACTAAAACCAAACTTAATTTTAGATGAGTTATGTCTCAGGTCCCTGAGACCCGAAACACAACGTATGTTTTAGGTGAACTCAGAGAGGAAAATAGTACGTCTGGAACTACTGTTTTAATTGAACATAAGAGTGAGAATCAGAAGCACTGCTTACTCTCAGCCTCACTAGTTAGGTATTAGGCTATTCTTTCCATTCTATTTCTTTTTCTTTAGAAATGACAAAAACCGAAAACACTCTTGCTATTTGTGAAGTAGGAGGGAACCTATATTTTGACAAATAATAGCCCTTTAGGAAACTTTTACTGTAGATACTATCAAATGCTAAAACAATGGTTTGACCCTCCCAGGGCTCCCCACAGAACACAAGTCTCTTCTTTGTATCTTTGAACATGTGACCGACTTACTTGCACAGTGAGATGCAATCCCTGTGCTTCACACTGCTCAGCAGGAGCCCGGTCTGAAACATCAGTAGAACATCCTGTCTGGCTGAGAGATGCATAAACACTACTCACTGAACTGGATTTAATCTGATGTTGATCTTCACACAGTTGGTGATAGCGCATGTTTTTGTGTTTTAATGGTCATCCTGTTTATCTCATCTTTCTGACTTAAGGCCAAATCCTTCTGTTGAATAGGCGCATTATAAATACTGGCTGAAAATTAAACAACTGAAAGGCTTAACGATTAAGCGTATGCATTACTCTAAGTGGCCGCAGAATTCTGCATTATCCTCTCCATAAAGTGCCAGCATTTCTTGATTTTGCATCTGTTGTTTCTCTTGTTGAAGATTTGTGATAAAGGTCGAGCATTTTTGATGGGCACGATAAGCATTTTACTAAAGGCCTTTTTTTTTTTTCTGAATGTGTAGGCATACACTTTCCATTGAGTGCAGTACAAATTCTAAACTACTCAACAGAAGAATAAAAAATAAAACTCTCTGAATACGTACTCTTCAGACTTGGCATTCTACCCTCTTTGCCTTTGCAGAATACTATATACGTCTGAAATTTTCTACAGATAAAATGATTTATGGAAAAAGCCATCTTGACATGTCATTATCAGCACACTTGAATTATATAGGCAATAGTGTGATCTTTTTAAGTATTTGGTAATTGAAACTTGTCTTACGCTAGAAGGGAATACTACATGTGAGAGCTACTGAAGAACTGGTCTATTTTCAATAGTCTGTGATACAGGGAGTGAATAGTTACCAGGTTGTTGGCTGGAGTTTTAGGTAGAGTTGCAGAAGGCACTATTGATAGTCCACAAAGGACAGGGTAAATTCCTATCTGGAGTGGGCATTTGCTATACTGATTCAAAATCAGGCATAACCTGAGAACCACCACAGCAAATGAATGACAATCAACAAGAACAAATCTTAGACAAAACCAAGATGCTTCTCACATCTTAGTCTGAAATCATTATTTCTCAGCTGATTCAGTCTCCGCTGATATTTTTTCACTTTTGTCTCTGTTTTACTGTTACTTCTATTACTGTTTTTCTTGCTCACGAGTAACCATTTTTCTTGTGATGCACGACACAAAGAGCCACAAAGGTGGCCTTACTTTCAGGTATATCCTTAATGTCAGATATATATTATCTGTAATACCTGGTATATATTTTTTCTTTCAACTAGCCTTTTTCTTAAACAAACAAACAAACAAGCAACAAAAACCCCACAACCCTTTGATTGAAATATTTGAAGACCAATGCTTTTATTGTGAATTATTTGGGATAAAAATGTTTAGAAATCAAACTGTGGTTAAACTTGGCCATGTTCTGTTTGCAAGGCACATTTTCTATGGAAGGTGGAGATTGAAAATTATCTAACTCGGAAGAGTGACTCTTTATTGTTCTTGGGAACTATGAGGGAAATAGCTGGGATCTCAAGAGACCTTTCTCAAAAGGGAAGAGACTTAGTTTTTGACAGGAGCACAGTGTACCAAAGAGAAGGTGGTATTAAATTTCCCTAGATGTCTACTAAAGACTTCTAGTAAGAGCCCATAAAGGAAAGCCCCACCTGCCCTAATTTTTGATAACATAAACCATGTTTTCCTGACTTAATATTAATAGCTCAGTAAGATAGAGAATACTGAAGGAACATGCAAATTAACTATATCCATCAGATTTATAAAAATCATATGTGTTGGAGAGTCAGATTTTGTGAGTCTCCATTCCCAACAATGTGAGGAGAAAGGGAAAACAGTCACTTCATACTAACCCAGGGAAAAACAACACTTAAGAACTGTAAAATAGAATCCATTATGAAAATGTCCTGAAGCAGAAGTTGCACATAATATGTTCACAATGGTTTTAAAAAAAATCACATCCTTTATTTTTAAAAAGTTGGGGGAGTAATTGACAGTGTTTATGGGAAAACAGGGAAATGAAACTGTAAGACATAAGTACTATATTGAAAAACACAGGGAGAAGGAATTAGTCTTATGCTTTGCTGAGTACCATCCAAGAAAGAAAAAAAAAATGCAGTTTTTGCTACAAAGAAATTTGACCATATATCATAGAGGTCACAGCCCCCCATTCACAAACAGGGTTGAAGGAATCTGAGGAGTCCAAGTAACAGGAATATACATAAGTGCTTGTAGAACCATGACCTGTCTGATCAGCCACACTAAGACTCAGTCTTGGATTTTGCCCTTGTTTATTTTATGCAACCGAAAAGTTTAATTAGGTTAATCATTGTTGGCAAACGTACTGAAGATCGAATCTGGTTCCAAAAAGGGTTTGCTCTATCTGAACTATTCAAACACTTACCTGGTGCTGGGTGAAGCCAGACTTACTGTAAGAAAGCTCAGCAAGATTTGGAGAACAGCCTTGGGACAGAGGCACTGGAGGATGTTGGGTGTTAACTTCTGCTTCTTAAATTGTTTAGGATGTCTTTGGGGCTTTTCATGGAGAATAAAACTTGATCCCTGGGTATTTTTTGCCAGCTGCCCATAAGTTCTCTTTGCTTTGACAATTCTTATGCATTTTACACAGCTGCACTAAGTTTTGTTATGGGCTTTTAGTTTTTCTGTATTCTTCTGCCGTTGTACGTGTGTGTACCATTTCTTTGTGCTCGACCTGGGTGTGCACGGTCAAAGAGATAAACCGTAGGGTCACAGAGTGCCTTGGGTTGGAAGGGACTTTAAAGATCATACAGTTCCAACTTCCCTGCTGTGGGCAGGGCTGCCACCCCCACCTCAGCTGCCCAGGGCCCCATCCAACCTGGCCTCGAGCACCTCCAGGGATGGGGCACCACAGCTTCTCTGGGCAACAAAGGGAGCATGCAGCAAGATCTGTGCTTCTATAAGACGTCCATCATTAGGATCATAACTGCATTTTTAACTATTTCTAAATTAGCTTCTTTTAAAACCATTTGGAGGACACAAAGCACACAGACTTAAGAATCCAAAGGCCAGTTAATTCCAAGAGCCAATCATTCGTAAAGAAGACACCTATTTGGCGTGTGCTATGACTTGGGCTTTCATTACATCATCATGTGGCTTGCTTTCTTTAGCTCCTGCTTTCCACGCGGAGAGTGGCCGAGGAATTTGTGCAATACAAGGCACGGTCTGTGAACCCGAGCCGTATTTTGGAACGAGGTTTGTTTCCCCTGTGGCCACGGGTTGGTAGGAGGGAGTAGGAGGCTGACAGCCAAAACAGAAGAAACGGCAAAGGTGGGACTATTACTTTCCCCTCAGCGCACGGGAAGCGTAAGGGCGGCGGGACACCGCCGGGTGGAACTGCCCGTTCCCGCGGGGAGCCGGCCAAGCTCGGGAGCGCGGCCAGAGGCTTGTTTACTCCCCGTCCCGCTCCGTCCCCACACGTTCCACAGCGGCGGGGCCGTGCGAGAGCCGCTCTTCCTCACGCGGCGGCGGCCTCGCGTCCCCCTCCCGAGGGGCGGCGGCACGAGCGCCTGTCGCCGCCGCTGACACGCCGCGCCACCGCCCCACCCCCTGCGCTAGAGGGGCGGGGAGGGGGGGGGGACACAAGGGAAGAGAGGCCACGCTCCCCGCCCTCAGCCAATCGGAGCGGGGGATGCCGCCTCGCGCCGCTGACGCCCCCGCGGGAGCCCCCCTTTTAAAATAAAGCGGCGGCCGCGGGGCGGGAAGGGCAGCGCTGAGGAGGAAGGGGTGTGCACGCGCGCGGGGAGGGCGCGCACGCGAACGCAGAAGGGCTACGGGTATGCGCGCAGCTCCCGCGGGCAGCGGCTGAGGCGGGCGGGGGGCTGCCGGGAGGAAGGAGCGGAGCGGCACGGCGCGGCTGAGGATGGCGCCAGCGAGCGAGCAGCTGCCGCCGCAGGACGACGGGGGTCCCGCGGCCGCCTCCAACCCTCCGATGGAAACGCGGCGGGAGAACGGCGGAGAGCGGTGCGCGGGGGACGACAGCGCGCCCGTACCGCGGGCGGCGGCCGAGGGCGGCCCCGGAGGCGATGCGGCCGAGCCCCCCGAGGGCGGCTGGGGCTGGGTGGTGATGCTGGCCGCCATGTGGTGCAACGGCGCCGTCTTCGGCATCCAGAACTCGTGCGGGGTCCTCTTCGTCTCCATGCTGCAGCTCTTCGGCGGCGGGCAGGACAAGCAGATGGCCTTCAAAACAGGTGAGGGGCTGCGGGGCCGCCCCCGGCCGAGGCGGGGTGCCCCGGGGCTGCGGGAGCGGGGCCGGGGCTCGGCTCTTGGCACCCGAGGCGGAGCTGCGGGAGAGGAGCAGGTGCGCTCCGCGGCGGTATTTTTAGCAGTCTGGCACCGCGTGTTGTGGGGAAATACAGGCGTGATCGTGGTCCCAGGAAGTTTTTTTTCCTCCGCCCTTTGAGCGTAACGGTTGGTCTGAGCGATTGGCTCGGCGCTGCTCGAAACGCACCGCGCTCTGTGTGTGTCAACAGCTGCCCCGTGCAGCGCCTGGATGCGCGGCTTCGTGACCTCCGCTCCCAGCTCACCCGCTAATGGTGCTTAGGAAGCTCGGAAGCTTAATAGCAGCACGCTCAGATTTCCCCTCTGCCGGTACCGATCTTAGTCTTTCTAGCCGCACGTGTATGCGTGAAGTCAAAGGTAACTCTGTTTTGCACACGTGCTCTTCTTGGAGAGTGTTTTGTACTTTGTGCGAGCTGAGGACAGGCAAGATTTGGCTCTCCAGTTATAGCGAGTGGATAATTATAACAGCTTTAATGGCAAATAACGATGAAGTTGGCTTATTTAGACCGTAACTTAAAATATTTTTTTTTAAAAAAGCTAAAATAACAAACGTTATTAATGTTCTGTTTCTTGTTTAAAAAGTACGGCCGTTACATAGCCCTGCAGAAGGGTAAGCCTTCCAGGAAACTTCTGCAGCACAGAGAGTTCTTAAATGTGCTTTGATAACTGTCGTCTTCAGTGTTGAGATCAGCTGGGCCTAATGTTGAGAAGTGAGAGGAAAAACAAAGCTAATTCACCCCCAAATAGCCACCTCAGTAACAGTGTTTCTGAGGCGTGTTCTGACTGAACTGAGTGAGAATGCTATTGTGGAGCGGTAAGTGTGGCACTGTAGTGTTTAAACTTTGCTGTCATGGGTAAGGTATGGAGCTCTGAAGGCCTTCAGCTGGAAGTATGAAGTGCTGCTGAGGCACTTGATGCCCAACGTCCAGATGTATTTCAGAGAAGGGAAACAAATACCCAGAGCCAGATGCCTGAGCTGCTCAGCCTGCATGAGGAGCGAGCAGGGTTGTGCAGAGGAGGTGCTGGGAACACTTGCAGGATGGGCTGAAAGCCACTGAAGTCAGAAGTGAGGAATCACACAGGTGTCTGCTACTCTGTGGAACAGAGATATAGTTGTTTTTTTTTTTCTGAGCGTCTGGTTCTCCAGTAACCCCGGATAAGGTCCTTCTGTTTAAAAATGGGACTGTTTAGATAATGGTATAGTAGTCAAAATAGTCAGTAAGAGGAGATTCGGAATAATCTACTTTCAGATGACTAATTGCACCACTGGTCTTAAAGTGAGATGAGATTGGGAGTGTGCTCCACCCATGCTTTTGAAACTTTGCTCAGCTTCAGAAAATTGGCGAGGGAGGAAAAAAAAATGGACCTGGCTGTATAGTTTGGTTGTTTTGCAGCCTGCTTCGTAAAGGAGGATAAGTTCTGAGCCACGGGGGATGCAGTCACCACGTCCTGTGTCAATTCTTTCTTCATTTTATTTTAAAAAATAAAAGTTACAGCTGATGTTTATATGTGATCAGATGTGCTATGGATTGGGTAATGCTGAAGGTACTCTTTTTTTTGTTGCTGTTGTGCTTTTTTAATCCAGGTGGCTTTAGGTTCAGGGGAAATAGCACTGAACAGCTGCCTTGACTAGATGACCTACGTGCATGTGACAGAGGGGCTGCAAATGCAGAAGTGTCTCCTTTAAACAGCAGAACTGCAGCTAAAAGGGTGCCCTTTCTTCTAATATCTGAAAGCACTCTAAATCTCCTGAAGGACTGAGCTGCAGCTGTCAAACAGGGCTTTTTGTTCCTTAATGTTGAATGTCATTGTCTGCTGTTTGTGATCTTGTCTGAAATAGGAGCAGACTCAAACTGAACTGAAATCATGATGCGGTATTAAGCTTGCCATAAAAGTGAGCTATGATCAGAAACGGAGAATACGTTTAGTGTAGTTCTTACTGAACACTGATGGATTAGCTGACATGCTGTAGGGAGGAAAAAGGATGACTAATGGATAATGTCAGTGTGACTTTAGTGTTAGAGAAAACCCTAGTCCTGTAGTATTGATCACGGCACTTAATCTGGTTAGTCTCTTGCTCAAACTAATTGCAACTTAAGACTGGCAGTAGCAGGTGAACTCAGGAGTCACATTTAATAATCTGAGAACAGTGAAAATTTTCTTGCTGTGTTTTTTTTCTTTGGTATATAAAGCTTAATATTCTAATTATTCGGGGGGGGGGGGGGGGGGAGGAAAGACTTTATAATCTGAAAAGCTGATTTTTGGGAGGCATGAATGTTCCAGATAATCTCTCCTGGGACCCAGGTGTTTGTGGAATCTGTTAGTTTAACCATAGTACTGCAGGATTAAACGTTTCTTCTTATTACAAATTTACTCAGATGATGCCAGAAGCATAGGCGTTACTTAAGTTTTTGTGTGAGGTCAGTCAGTGGTTGTATATTGCTTCATGTCAATTCCTCTCTGCAAGGAAAACTAGACTGTAGTGCATGGTGTATGTTTGTTATTGCTTTAACACGTATTTGTATCTGAAAGGCAAAACAGGAGAAGGCAGAAGGGAGGAGAGTGTAGCCAAGAAGCTGTGCTGCCTGGTAGATAAGGAGTCAGAGGAACCAAATCTGCGGGTGGGGCAGCCGGCCTATCTTTAGGGTGCAGAATGGACACTGGCTAAGTGAGATGAGCAACTACAACTAACAGTGTTGCTGGATTTGGAATGGATGTTGGTGGAAGAACTCCTCTTGTGTGTTATAGAGCCCGCAAACTTGGGGGGCCATCTGATTCCAACTCTTATTTTGATCAAAATCTTTGAACATAATTTGTGTACATTATTAATTATATTGCTTATAGGCTAGGAGACCAGGAACTTTTATAATGCACCATTGATTTCATTTTTTTTTAGTTCCAAAGCTAATAAATGCACAACTACAGAAAAGTGTTTCTAATGCTAAGTGTAAAACTTCAGTCTCAGGAAACCAGCCCATACATTGCTCATTGTGCTTGAGAAACAAGTTGGGTGGAAAAGCGCAATGGCAATGGAAAGGCGTATCTTGATGATCTCCCGTAGGCCCTTACTTTTTCCTTGTTGTCTTAGAAGTTAATGTCAAAACAAGGTTTCAATTTAGAAATTCGGAGTGTGGGATGCTTGAGGATGGTCTGACCAATAAAAGTAAAGTGATCTGCAGACAACTCTTCATTGGCTCAGGGCAACAAATAGAATATGTGGATATCAGAGCAGCTTATTTAGTTTATTTATTGACAAAGATGTGCGTTTACACCTCCTAATTATAATACATCATACTGTATAGCGTAAGGTTTTTGCTTGCAGATGTTTGTGTCCATTTCCAGTGGAGTTTTTCATGTAGTTGTGAGTTAGTAGCTAATTTAGGACTTTAACCAGCGGAGGTCCTTTTATTTTTGTGATCCTGGTCTAGTGGGAGGTGTCCCTGCCTATATCAGCGGGGTTGGAACTACATGATCTTAAAGGCCTCTTCCAACCCAAACCATTCTATGATTCTGTCACCTTTAGAAGTAGGAATTTAATTTCATGGATAAAAGTCTGAAGGTGACCAACTACTATAACAACTCTGCACATTAAGTCTTTCTGAAAAGATTGCGTACTGTACAATCTTTCCTGCAGCTATGTTAATCTAGTTACGTGCACTGAAATAAATAATGGACTTCTAAGCTATCTTAACCTCATGTTTAAAAATCTCTGTAAACTGAAATTGAAAATTTCTTTTTTTTTAAATTGTAAGAGAAATGGCAGTGTTAAGACTAACCATTTTTTCTCAGTGTTATCCCTAAGCAGCAGTTATCCTTAAGTAGGTAAAATGTTTGCATTGAGCACTCTGACTTCCAATCCAAGTAAGAAGCAGCAGTGTGTGGCTAGATAAATCTGGACAAAGAATCCATTTTGATTTGATATCTAAGTAGCAGCAGAATTTCTTTTTCATCTTAATTTTGAGCACAACTTATCTAAATGGTTTGCTGGTCTGTGACCTGACAGCTTACTTTTAGATGAAGTTATTTAGGTCTGGTGTGTGTATTTTCACATAGGTCTCCCAATGTCTTTTTCTTGGATAAACCTTTCAACTCTTTCTAGGTTTGTTCTACATAGAATACATTTTTTTGTACAATTAGTTACTGTTCCTTCTTTAACGTTGTTCAATTCTTCTATAGCATTTTGTGATGTGGAGAAGAAAGGTAGAGTTTCATATTGCAAATGATGCTTTACAGTGTGGTGACGTGATTTGTATTGCTGTTTTGTAGCATAAGTTATGCCCATGAAGCTGTGCTGTCTATTCTGCCTTATTTATATAAACTAATGTTTTACTTGGCTGCTTTTTATTAATACCTGCATGTAGTGCAGTTTAGATAGTTTCCTTTGAAGGAGCAATGCACGCTGGAAAGCTTCATTTTCAACTTTGTTTTGATTAATTGGTCCCAGTAGTCTGCTCGTTGTCATCTTATTCATCCATTTTGGCTAGTGTTCTTTGATGTTCCTCAAGTCCCTTCCTGATTTGAGTTAGCCTAAATAACTGCTGTCTAAAGAGGAAGTTAGCAAAACTTATGCTCATTAATAGACCCTCTTGCTAGACTCAGCAAGATGTACCAGTGCTTAGTGTTGTTTGCCCAACCATAACGATGATTCTTTTTACTGAGTCCAGAGGCAAAGCAGGCTTGGTTTCCCAATAGTGCCATTTTTTTTTCCTTGTTATTTGATTTCTAAAGCCTGTTGTGCAGCAGTATTGTTAAACTTAAAAATTTTAAGTTTAAATGTTGGGCTTTTTTCCTTTATTTATGTACTTGTTTTGCATGGATAAATGTAGTGGATTATTCTCAAGCTGTAGTATGTCATGTTTTAAAATTTATCTACTCTTCAGCCAGTTTGAGTTAATCCAGTAACTTCAGATAATCAAAAGATGTTTGAGTTTGGAACAGACCTCTAGAAATCTAGGCTCCACCACCTCGGTGGGCAGTTGCTGGCATTTGACCACCCTCATAGTAAAGAAATACATGTATGTATCTTTTACTTTTAAACTGAATTTCCTGTATTTCATGCTCATTCCTTCCTGTCCTTTCACTGAATACCACTGGGAAGAGTTTGGCTCTTTTTTTGCTTCTTCCTTTCAGTTATTTATCACATTGATGTGATACCCATCACCTCCCTGAGCCTTTTCTTCTGAGCATAACCAGTCCTGGCTCCCTGTTTCTCACTGTAAACTAAATGCTCCTGTTCCTTCATCTTTTGTGATCCTTTGCTGGATCCACACCAAGAGGTGCTGACTGTGCTCCTCCTTCACTTCAGGAGTGTAGGGGACTCAGACTCCAGAAGCTGCAGGAAAGTGGAGAAGATCTGCTCAATCTTTGTCATCTCTGCTGCTGTGCAGTGCTGACCTCCTTCTGCATTTCCTTCACTTAGTGACATGACTGCCAGCATGCACCTCCTCCAGACAAGTGGTCCCTCTCCCACTTCTGGAGTGGAAACAGAGCTCAGTGGACCTCCGAAGATGTGTCCTCCAAGCTGAGATCTTGGTCAGGTTGTGATCTGCTGTGCTGTGCTGCTGAGGGCTGTGCCCTGTGGCAAGTACTTATTGCTCTGAAAAGAACCTCTGGCCATCATATTCTCTGCTGTTTGCTTTGTAGGCTGCCCCAAATCTCTTATGTAATGTAAGTGAAGAAAACGGTTGGTTAGTCTGGATTACGAAGAAAGACTTCTAATCCTCTACCTCAAAAAGAACGTTTGGAACTATTAATCTTTGTAACTGCAACTCACATTAGTGTGTATATTAGTATGGGCAATAAAGATTTGAATAAACATTTTATATGTTTATCAAGCAATTGTCCAATTTCAAGTTTTTTCTGTATGAATTGTGAGGAAGGAGATGTGCTGACTACTTGCATTTAAGCTAATGTAGCACTGATAATAAAATTGCCTTCTTTTAGAACTGTAGCACCACTAGCTATAGTTGTAGAAGAAACTACATTGATTTTTTTCATCTTTCTCTTTTTTTTTTAATATAACCTTGTTTTGTGAACTTGCACATTCAAGGCAGCCTTACCCTACTGTGGTTTTAACCTCCAGCAAATATATACAGGAAGGATAATGCTGAGAAAACATTCCCTTGTAATCAACAATTCCGCTTTAATTCTGGAAATCTAATTTATTAGATAATAGCAGCTCTGTTTTATATCCTGTCTTTAATTTTCATGGGAACTGGTTAGGAATGACTTGTCGCAATAGCAAGTTAAAGTAGCAGCTCTTTAGTAAGGATGGGACTAATTTAAAAATCATCAGCGTTGGTTCCCACACAAGTGAAAAGTCTACTGAGATGTTGAACTTGGCTCTCTTTCTGTTATTGATACTACAGATCTGGTCACCTCTTCTCTCCTTTCATGGGGGCGGGGGGGAGAATGTGACAATCAGCAACGTACTTATAATCCTGTGGAACACCTCAAATAGGTAGAAGGGAGTCAGATTTGGACTGCAGATTGTATGTTTTTTTATTGTCTTGTTGCTGTAATGGGCAGGACTTACAAATTCTTTGGCTGACTATCTTATGCAGTGTGCTTTGTTTAGTAAAGCTGTACTGGAAGTTGTGTATGTTCAGAGTATTCCAGGATTTTTTTTCCTTCTGCGTTATTAAGAATTTATATGTGAGGAACAATAAGTAATTAAAACATACTAGCTACTCATTTTATTCTCTGAACTTTTAACTATTCCTGCTCTTGCAAATTACTTGTAAAGTGGTCAATAAACGTTCTTCTGGCTCACAGTCTGAATTCTAGCCATTTATAAAAAAAGGCTTCACTAATAATCCAAATACAAAATGTAACTAGAGAAGTACCCTAGAAGTCTAACTTATTGTCGAGAGGTATGTTGATGTCACAGTTGACAGATCATAAAACTTAATCACTTTTAATCTTTATTTTAAATTTTAGAATTGTTTGATCTGGAAGGGACCTTTTAAAGGTCATCTTGTAGGAGGGTGGCTCAGGGAGCAAGAATTTGTGGGCTTGAGTGCTATGTGCTCAACCCAGGCTATGAGACCTTGAAGCTGTCAAAGCAGGAAGAAAAACTGAGGCTTCAGTTAAGATAAGGGGGTAGCTCGCCTGGGAAGAGATCAAGACATGGGAATGCAAAGAACAGTGAAAAAAAGCTGTGAGATGATTAATGCTGTACCATAGCGAGCAAGATGTGTGATTTCTGTGTGCTAACCAATTATAAGTTGCCATGTGTACCTGTATTTCTGTATAAGTATGAGCTGATTTGGGCAATAAAGTATGCTTTAGAAGTTCCCACCGTTACTTCTGTGAAGACGCGTGGATTCATTCAGGCCACCTTCCTTGATCATCTGGTCCAACTCCCATGCAGCTGCCTGCCTTGATCATCTAGTCCAACTCCCATGCAGTGAGCAGGGACACCTACAGCTACATCAGGGTGCCCAGAGCTTGGTCCAGCCTGACCTTGAATGTCTGTAAGGATGGAGCGTCCACCGCCTCTCTGGACAGCCTGTTCTGGTGCTTCATTGCCCTTACTGTAAAAATAACTTTTTCTTTATACCCAATCTAAATCTCCCTTCTGTAAGTTTGAAGCCATTTCCCCTCAACTTATCACAACAGACTGTTGAAGAGTCTGACTCTTTCTTACAGTTCCCTTTAGATATTGAAAGGCTGCAATGAGGTCTCCCTGGAGAGATCTCTTCTCCAGGCTGAACAGCCCTGGCTCTCTCAGCCTGTCCTTGTAGGGCGGGTGTTCCATTCCTTGGATCATTTTTTTTGTGGCCCTCCTCTGGATGTACTCCAGCATGTCCACATCTCTTGTACAGAGGACTCCATGTCTGGATGGAGTATTCCAGGTGAGGTTACCCCACTGCAGAGTAGAGGGGCAGGGTCACCTCCCTTGACCTGCTCATTATGCTGCTTTTGATGGAATCCAGGTTACAGTTGGCATTCTGGGCTATGAGAGCATGTTGCTGGCTCATGTCCAGCTTCCCATCCATCAGTATTCCCAAGTTCCTTTTTGTCAGAGCTGTGCTCAACCCTTTCATTCCCAGCTTGTACTGATAGTTGCCATGATCCAAGTGCCAGACCTTTCACTTGGTTTTGTTAAACTTCATGAGGTTCTCCTGGATGGCATCCTGTACTTTGGATGTGTTGACCACACCACACAGCTTGGTGTCATCTATAAGCTTGCTAAGGGTGTGCTTAATTCCCCCAGTTGATGCAATTGATGAAGATGTTGAAGAGCATCGGTCCCAGTGTGGACCCCTGAGGTTCTCTATCTGGACACTGAGACATTGACTGCTACTCTCTGGGTATAGTCCTGTTCCTTGTGGAACAAGACATAGCTTTAATAATTGTTCATTCATGGTGAACAGGAACACTGTACAAGGTATAAAACCTGCTCTCTTGCAAAGTACAGTTTCTTAATTAAAACGCCAAAGAAAAAAGATTCTTCTAATTAGGGAAATACTTGTTTGAACTCTTGCTGTATTGCACTGAATGCTTATGAACCAAAGAATCTGAGGAGGAAAAAAAAAAAGAGAGAGGAAACATGAGTATTCATTAAAAAGTGATCCTCAGTGAATGTTGAGCTGGGTCTTATCTTCAGAGGTTTTTGCCTCTACTGTCTCTGGTACTGGCAGATCCCTGTTGTCTTTGGATTGACTGCTGTGAATCTGACAAGCTAATTTTCTGCGTCCAGTTGTATACTATCAACTCTTAATGAGCTTCTTAGCTTGCTATTGACCAGTCTGTTCTGTGTACTGCTTAGCTGCCATCCAGTTTTACAACAGGAGTATGGATGTAAAAGAGAAACCAATTTCATATGCCCAAGGAGGCGTATATCTTCCACTGAATGCTTCAGAAGCCTAGCTGTTTTTGGGCTTAGACAGCAACGTGATTCCAGCAATTAAACATGCTGGAAAGTGATTTAAACATTGTCATCAAGTAACATTGCAGTTCCATTCAAAATGGGACTACAGTAATGTCATTAGACTACATAAGTGAGATTGAATGACTGTGTTGCTGTAGTTTTCTCCTCGATAAGCACCTGCAATGATTTCAGAGTGGTTTGGACAGGCAATGTAGAATCACCAAGGTTGGAAAAGACCTCCAAGATCATCTAGTCCAAGTATCCTCCTACTGCTAATACTTTCCCACTAAACTGTTCTTTAGTACAACATCTAAATGTTTCTTGTGCACATCTAGGGATGGTGACTCCACTGCCTTCCTGGGCAGCCCATTCCAGTGCCTGACCATTCTTTTGGAGAAGAAATTTTTCCTAATATCCAACCTGAATCTCCCCTGGTGCAATTTGCGGCCATCCCCTCTAGTCCTGTTACTAGTTAGGCGAGAGAAGAGACCGATTCCCACCCCACCACAGTCACCTTTCAGGGAGTTGTAGAGAACAATAAGATCTTCTCTGAGCCTCCTCTTCTCCAGACTTAAACAATCCCAGCTCCCTCAGCTGCTCCTCATAAGATGTGTGCTCCAGCCCCCTCACAGCTTCGTTGCCCTTCTCTGAATATGCTCCAGGGCCACAATATCTGTCTTATAGTGAGGGGCCCAAAACTGAACACAGTACTCGAGGTGTTGCCTTACCAGGTCTGAGAACGGGTGGGGGGTGGGTGGTCACCTCCCTGCTCCTGCTGGCAACACTGTTTCTGATACAAGCCAGGATGCCATTGGCCTTCTTGGCCACCTGGGCACACTGCTGGCTCACGTTCATCTGAGTGTTGACCAACATTCCCAGGTCCTTTTCCTCTACACGGTCTTTCAGCTGCTCTGCCCCAAGCCTGTAGTGTTGCCTGGGGTTGCTGTGACCAAGGTGCAGGACCCGGCACTTGGTCTTGTTGAACTTCATCTCGCTGGCCTCAGCCCAGTGATTCAGCCTGTCCAGATCCCTCCATAGGGCCTTCCTACCCCCAGGAAGGTCAATACTTCCCAACTGGTTATCTGCAAGCTTACTGGGGGTGCACTCAGTGCCCTCTTCCATGTTGTCAATAAAGATATTGAACAGGACAAGCCCCAACACCTAATGCGGTTGCTATTGCTACTATTTAATGCTATTTTCTTGGGCAAGGAAGACAATGTGGTAATGGTGCTTTACCTGATGTTTATATTGATGTCAAAGCAAGTAAGATTGAAATACAGAACCTGATCTTTGGTGTGTACTTTCAAGGTATCATTGGTGTGTGTTGTGGTTCAGAGTAGCAACTTTCTCAGTAGGTCAGTGGACAGTTGCTAGTTCTGTTTTCATTTTTTTTCTCTTCTCCCCCTTTCCCTCCATGTTAAATACATATGGTGTTATTTATGTTCTGTTTAAATTCATTTGTTAAAACGTTGAGTTCATTTGCTTGCATCACATACGCCAAAACTCAATATGTGTAGTTCAAGAAAGCCTTTATGATTTGGGCACATAAAAGCGAATTTGAAATTGCCCTTTATTTATTTTTTTATATATTTTTGAGTATTTTCCTATTTCTGAAATATTTATGTAGCTTAGATTCTTAAAAATCCAACACAGCATTCCAAACTTGAAAGAAATTAAAACCATCAGCTTATAATTTCTGATACTGCTGGTTGCAGGCAGTGATCTAGAAAATTAAATCAGTACCAGGAAGTTTTCTGAAAGCTTAAATAAAATGTGCAAGCTTGAGATGTATTTTCTAATCCTATCAGAGTAACCCTAGTTTTTACAAATTGAAGCATGGAGCATTAAGCAGTTTTCACACCTCTGTACATATCAAAATCTTTTGCTCATAGCGCAGCAATTTAATGAACCTATTTAGTTTCTTGCAGTGAAGTCGCTGACCCTTGAAGGTGTGCGGTGGGTGGGGAGGGAAAGAAGGGCAGAACAGAGCAGCTTAGTGGGAAGACTGGAAAAGACTGCACAAAAGTGATAGGGACAGTGTTAGTCTTTGTATCCACAGAAGTCTATTCAGCATAGCCCGCTCTGATGTTCTCAATTTTTATTGTTTTTTTCCTAATAGTAAGCACAGAAAATAGCCTCTGAAAAATAATAATAAAAAATGTCTATCTAAACAAACCACTCCTCTGCATGTTTTTGGGGGTACAGTCTGAGTGCCTGAGATTGCCTCTTGTGTTTTTATTCAGTATCTCACCTGCACCTATCTGCACTCTACTACATGCATATTTTTCTGCATGCATATTGGTCCATAAGTGGGACGCTATAAACAGTAGATTTAAAAGCCAGATTTTTTTTCAGGTGCTTTGCTTGACAGCACTGCTAAATTTGTAGCAAATTCTGTGGATGTTTTGAGTGCTAGCTCTTTTGTATAGCAACTTTGTTGAAGAATGCTGGTCAATGCTTACTGTGCAGAAGATTTTGGTGTTACCAGTGGTGTTCCTGGACTGGAAAAGTTTTCCTTGTTTCTATCGGGACATTGCTTTTGAAAAAAAGGATTAAGGCTCTCATTACTTGAACTTTTGTAGAGTTTTGTAATTCCTTTTGAATATTATTATTTCTGTTGTTCCAAAAGAGACTGATTTCTGGGACATAGCGATCACTGAATGGTTTTATTTTGTGTTGAATTAAAATTGAAAATAGAGGACACTTGATTTAAAAAAAAAAATAATTATGATTGTTAGTTATATCTAGCTTTAGAAATGGCTGGTAACAGTAATGTGGACATGGTGATTAGTTTGCAAATTCACTCAATTAACTCAGAGATTGTCCTGCTTTATTGTAAGGATTTTTTCCGGAGTGCTTCTACAGTACTGTACTGTAAAGCAGTGATGGTTCTGATTAATGCATATTATCATACTCATGAATCAGTCCTGATAATTTTTCTCATCTGGGGGCTTAAGATGAGTCTGACTTACTCTGCATCCTGCTTAATGGATTAATAACACTTCAGTTCATACATGTGTGGCCTATATGATGTAAGAGCCTATAAACGCTTTCACTAGAGGAGGGGGAGAAATTGTACTCTAACAGTCGCTATATTTGACATACTCCTTATCTATTTCCTAGAAAACTATAGACTTTTGGTGTTATTTTTAGCAGAGACGGATCATCTACTCTAATGCAGGGCTCTCCATCAGCTTGGGAGCTCTACTTTTTTACCTTGAAATTTCTTGGTGGAAGAATCTTAGGGGCCATACGTTAATTTTTTCCCGCAAGCTCTCTATGTCTTTGATACCAAAACTGCCTCCTGTCTCTGTATGCAACTCTGACCTCAGGTGTGTGATCAATTATTTTTAAACTAACCTTGTTGCTAAATGTGAAAATGGAGAATTAATAAAATTCTTCATTTCCTTGACTATGTGTCTACAGTGGCCAGCCGCTCAGGTAAAGCACTGAGTGCAGCTTTGTACAACACAGTAAGGCATTAGCTGAAGGGAAAGATTAAGGCTTTGTGATGAGAGGATGTTTAATAGGCACCTAAAGAGGTGGTGAGAGAATGCCTCGTTGTTACTTTCAAAGACAGGTGAAGCAAGGGGAGTATGGGGCCAGTTTAAATGCAGAGGAAGGTAGAAAGAGCATCCAACAATTGCTGGGACCAGGGAAGAAGAGACAGAAATAAAATACTTATCCTAAAGGTAGAACTATGCCTTTCTAACGAACTCTCGTGAGAATGCTGCACCCACACATGTATTTGTTTGATTAAATAAACACTTAATCTTTCAAATTGACTTGTGTCAATTTGATTTCTTTTGATTTCTTTTGATCACTTTTGATTTCAGCTGTGCTTTACTGTTAGCATTCTCATTGGTTTTAGAAGTTACTTTTGTCTTTTGTCTGCAGCTGCTTTCTTTTTTTTCTTATAAGTTTCTTAACTGTGAAGACTTTTCTGTGTGCAGTTGGTTTAGTTTAGATAGACACAGATCCTCTGAAATTCAGTAAGTATTGAATTTCTGATTAAGACACATTAGATTGCAAGTGTTTTGTGATTGAAACAGTACCATTGGGTTTTAGAGCTAGTTTGCTGATAGCCTGATCTCTGACTTAAGGAGTAGAGATTTGAAGGTATTAAGTTGCATTTTTTCCCCCTCAGTAGTTATTTCTGGCATGTGCTCGCATCACAAACAGATAAACTACACGTAGTTATTACGCCCCCCTCAGCTGGTAATTCAGCTGTATTCCACAGGCTGTCTTTCATGTGGTTTGTATGAACGTCAGCCTCTAATTGCTCTAGGATTTAGTTTACGTGTGCCTAAAAAATAGGCTGTTGAAGGGTTTGTGTGGCCAATACTTCTGTGTGATTCTTTTCTTCAAAAAGAGAGTGAACTGTACAATGAATTTACCTGTAATAGAATACTTGAATTCATTTTCGTAGCTCTCAGTAGTTAGGCTATCACTGTAGGTGTTGAATCACTCCATCATTTCTGGGCATAGGGAGCTTTTCCAGGAATGGTTGTAGGCAGTGGTTTGTTGATGTGCAAAGTTAAGAAGCACAGAATGAAAATCAGCATGAATACCTCAAGAAAGATGAAGCAGTTTACCAACCTAACATTGGTAGAGCTCTAAAGCATGTTCTCAAGAGGCAAGAGGCAGCTGTTCAGTGTGATTTTTCTATCTGTAACCTTTTGGCTTCCAGTTCTGATATTGGCAGGATTACAGAGTCCCTGCTATCCATAACTGACTGGCAGCGCCTGGCCTCTGTGTCTTATCTCTGGGAGAGGGAATTCGTGCTGGGCCCCAGGTTTGGAAGGAGCTGGAAACTGGAAATTTCTTTCTCTGAAACTGTTGCTCTTCTGAAAGTTGTCACGGCAGGACATAATGCTTGGCTACTGTATCTAATAAGTAAATTAGCTGACTACGGTTTAGCTGGATTATAAACAAGTACAAGTGGAATTACCAGAATTACAGTGCTAGTGGTACTTTCTTATTCTAAGGAAAAGACTTAAGAAAACATTCTGTCAAGTATGACTTGAACATGTTCAGCTGTAATATAGATCTTATACAAACTTTTGGACTACATAGGTATTGATGAGTTAGAGAATAAAACAGCAATTGAAAAACTGAGCACAGAGCCTTGATGTTAGGTATGCTGATCTCTTGATTTAAAAAGTCCTGCATTTCACATCAGTAGTCTCATTTTTACATGTGCTAACACATGGTATATATGAACGATGTTAGGATTCATTGTCTTTATTGCTTGTGTTATACTTTCTTGTTCTGTAAAGCTTTTGGTTTCTGTAAAAACAGATCAGTTGCTATGAAAATAGATCACTGGAAACAGTGCGCTGCTGGGTTTTAACTTTAAGTGTAGGCAACCCAGTGTCACTCTGCATGCATGCAAATAAAGGCCTCCTTTCTTCTTTCCTTAAAATTTATTGTCTATATCTGGGCTCTCCCTTTTCCAGACACCGAGCAACATCTGGAAAGAGCAGTGCCTTGAAGAGTGTTTCAGTTTTTTCTTTCTGAATGCGTTCATTTTTCCCTTCAAGTAAAAAATGTTATCTGTCCAGTTCATTTCTCAAGACTTTGTTGTTGATCTTCAGCAGCAAGATGTAAGGGCTGACTTCCTGTACACATCAGCTCTCTAGATTTTGCTGATGCAAATTGCCACTGCGAAGCACTGCTTTCTACAGTTCCTGTAAGCTGAGTTGTCTGCAACTTGTTGCTTTTCCTGGCTCTCAAATCAGAGAAGAAATGCAGGAAAAAAAATGACTCCTGGTATTTTACAAGTTTTAACATTATTCTCACAACATTTAGTTTTGCATTCCTTATATTAAATGAGGTAAAATGGTTCTCAATTTTCAATTAGAAAGAAGGAAATGTAAAAGTAACAGTTTAATCCAATTAATGTATTTTCCTGCTTTGATTCATTGTAATGACTGCGAGCATCTGGTAGCAGCTGAGCATGAACTGCTTAAAGTCACAAAAAACCAATCCCCATTATTTCTGCTCATTGAAGAGAATAACTGAATTACCAAACGCTAATCTTTGGATAATTGCTCTATAAAGCAGATCTTAGCTCTTAGAGAAATTAGTTTTGTAAGTTTATAGGACTGTCAGAACTCATGAACTATTTTAAAAGGTTAACAATAGCTGAGTAGAAGCGGAGCTTTCTTTTTTTATTCATGACTATTACAGATTAACCTCTTGGTATACGTAGTATGAAGCAATATGCTCATCTACCAAAGCTGAACTGAAGACTGATGTTTGTGTGAATGTTTCTGACAGTACAAGGTTAGAACATATATGGAGTAAGATACAGTGTGTATTGCTGTTGTATGACCAAACCATTTGTGGTTTGGAGTTGCTCTTGCTCATTTTGGTTTGATGTTCTAGTTCAGATGCTAAAGAGGTGTACACATTTTTAGCTCTAGACAGTCTAGCCAATGACATTACATCATGAATGTAGTTACTGATTCTCCTGTATTTAACATAGCTTTGGCAAAAGTGTTTGTTCTTGATAACCGACTGGATTTGTGCTTTGTCTTTAAGATAATGTTATCTGAAAGTCATACTCTTATCCCTGGGGGCTGACACTTCTCAGAAGGTGTTAGGATTCCTTATTCATAGCTTCTGCTCAGTAGCACTAGAGCTGCCCTTGCTGCTTAGACCTCAGTGGAGTCTTTGATCTTTGTATAGGAAACGATATATTTCTTCTGTTTTTCCTAACATTATGTATAATTATAACTTCTATTACACTACGTCTTTGATCACAGTTCCACGGGGATTCTGGCAAAGGGGTGACAATACTCTGGTTGACTCAGATTTAATGCTCTGATTGGACATAACTGTTGTACGCAGCGTGTTTCTGCCTATCCATGAGAACTGGACTTCATTCCTCCGGACAGTCTTTTTATTGTGGAGTCTCTGCTTGAGACTTCCTCAATTTGGAGAATTCATCTTTATTTGATTTACTCCCATTTATTTCAATTACTGTAAAAAAAAAAAAAAAATCAAGGTACAGCAGACTTGCCATATAGGTATGCTATTATTGATATTCTGGAGGACAAAGCGATGTCAGTAAGCCATACTTGAATTCGATTTTGAGTTGTCACAGAATTTCATACTAATACTGCTGTAAATTTGTTTTCTGAGCCCTATTTTAAATAATAGTAAATATATAGATGTATTTTCAATATTATTGGTGCACAAACAGGTTTAAACACATGAAATAAAATCCTGCTTTACCCCTAAGGACAAAAGTACTGTCTTCCACAATCCTCAACACAGTCCAGTTCAGATATCCCATTAGCTATACTTTTAAAACCACTTTTCCTTATACCTAGCCACAGTCAGTTGGGTGGTTTTACTGATTTTACAGCTGTTTGTAGTTAGCACAGTAAGAAAGAGAGTGTATGTGTGCAGGCGTATTTTTCTCTCCTAAGACTGGTTAGTGCAGGCACTCATTCTCCCCCTTCCCTGGATGAGAGGGTGCTGATAGCTCTGCATAACTCCCAAAGGCTATTGAGAGTGTTTGTGGTGAGGATGGGAGCACTCCTGAGTCAGCAGTCCATGCCTTGATAACACTGGAGATAAAAGCTGTGTAGTATCACATGTCGCAGATACTGGTTGTAAACATACAATGTTTTTTACTCATGACACACAAACATATAACTAGTTTGTTTCTTGCACACAGGAACTTCTGTTTCTGAATACACACACAGTTTCAGGGAAGTGTAAAAGCAGAATCAAATAAAGCCTCCTGATCTGAAGTTCCTGTTCCTGCTAGGACACAGCTCTTGTGTTTTGTTCATAAAACCTGTAGACAGCAGAAATGAGGTCAATATTGCATTTGCCATTACAGATCTGAATGTTTGTTGCTTAGAATAATGAAAACAAACTTCTGAGCTGATTTGAATAGACATACCTGTGCTTTTTGTCCACTTCACATGTTTCAGATTTATGGCTCTCCTGCACTATATACGTGCAGTTTACATGTACAAAACAGCAAATGACTTATTCTTGACATTTTCAGCAGTTAGAGATATTGCACTGTGCAGAGCGTAGCTGAAGCAGAACTACGTTCATTGTCAGATTGTACAAGTTTCCAGATGCTGGACTTCACTTTCATAATTCTTTTTGTAGTTAGAAAGGTGAAGTTAGGTTGAGTCCACCTATTGATAGGTGAGCAGTTTATTTTGATCCATCCTCATCTTTCTTAATTTTCCAGTGGTATATTGGATGGACTTTTTGCCCATATATTTAAAATGCCCAAGATTTTTGATTAGAGATAAGGAGTTCTACTAAATTCTAAATTTAGGAGCTCCTTTCACACGGCTGCTAATGTTGTTCATAAATCAATACTAATTCTAACTGTTTTAGATTACTCTGCAAGGACAGAAGTCAGAATCCTTGGAAAAGTCTTCAGCTGACGTGCTCCCAGGTTTCCAAGTCTTTCAGTGTTACAGTATTTTGACACAAAATCTCTTCCCATCCAGAGTTTAAATTTCAAATGCAAACAGAATATGGAACCTTAAGAGGCTTTGGTAATTTGTAGTTTGGACTCTGAGTGATCTTATATATCACTGATCTTATATATCACTGGTATGACAACTCAGCCACAGAGAAATGGAAGCTGCTGACAAATATGTGATCAACTGTAATTTGCTGGCGCATTTGATGATTAAAGTCAGCTTGTTATTTATCAGCTTGAACCACTTGGAAACAAACCTTTACACTGAACTGTGGAATGTTTATTTACAATTGAAATGTCAAAATATGTGGTTGTATTTGTTTGTATCTGGTAGCTGTAGAAAAGAATCTTATAGTGTGGAAACATTCCACTAACTCAATTTATGATGCTGTGCTTGCGTGGAGCCTCCTGTTAATTGACAGAAAGATCTGTGGTCCTTCCTTGCAAGTGTCCTGGCAGTACGTATTAGAGGAAATAGCCCTGTTTCCCTTAGTCTTTTGCTGTTCCGCCTGTGTTCATGGACTCATAGAATAATTAAATCTGAATAGGATCTCTGGAGACTGTCTTGTTCAACGCACTGCTCACAGAGCAGCTTCAGTCAGATCAGGTTGCTCAGCGACTCTTCCAGTCGAGTTTGGGTATATGTTCTGCTTTTCCTCTAGGTAATATATCCCCGTGTACTTCTGCCATTGCTGAACTCCTTCTGGTTCCTCTTGGCTTGCTTCTCAGCCTGTTAACATTCCTGCTTGTAGCAACCCTGTCCTTAAGCATATCAGCCCTCCTGCCAATATGGTGTTAAGGCCTTGACTTGGTGAGTCTGAAGTCTTTATTTTCATCTGTGTTCTCTCTTGTAAAACAAGGTACGTGGCTTTAATGTTCAATGAAAGAGACTGTAACACTACATATTGAATGACTGAATCTTGCACAAACAAATAAAATAACATAAAAATATTATGTCACATTGCAGATTGACCTAAGCCAGTGTTCTTTATGCAATACTGGTAAGTAATAGATGCTAACCTGCTTTGGCAGGTTAGCTTTAGAACTTGGCACGACGGAGAACTCCACCCTTTATCAAATACCTTTTTCTGAAGTCTCTTAATACCTTTTGGACTTCAGAACAATCAGTTGTAGAGGATTCATGATCATTTTTTTTTTCAACATAATTTTCACTTCCTTGTGATCTGAATGTGCTTTTGTGATAACTTTGGCAACCCCACCCCATCTTGATGCTTTATGAGAAATAAATAAGTTAAAGCTAGTATTTACCCATCATCCATACTCTGTATGTGTGTGTGTGTATTTAGATGAAAAACGCAACAACACAACAACAGTGACAATCACCTGAGATCTCTGGTCCAAGATTCGTTTTGTCATTTCAGCACTTCTCCCTTTTGTACGGGATTTGTTAATATATCAAACAGCAAAGGGACTCAATGCAGATTTTCTGCATGTTGCTGGTAACTGCTCTCTCTATGCTGATCTGATTCTTTTTTTAATTCAGTTACTAATACTTCACAGGGCTTTGACTCTTAATTCAATGGAAACTTTGTTTTTCTAAGGATCTTTCATGATGGATGAATCTTTTGTTGAAAGCTGTAAGAAAAATCCACACAATTAACATTCAACTTATTTTGAATAGCATGTTTGCATGAGCATATCCAAATAATTCTCATTAAGTGAAGATATCTAAAGACTGTCTTAAAAGTATCTTTATTTTAAAAATGTTTAATAATGATTTATGGTTATTGCATGATATACTTAAAGCTGCTTTCACATATTCAAAAAGCTTGTGATTTAAAAAGCTTTATTCAGTCACTTTGAAGATGACTTTCATCAGAGCATGTGACGTTATGATGAAATGCTTCCATTTTTGTGCTTTCTAGAATAAAAAATTGATAAGGGAGAAGAAAGTTATCCTTAAAGAAAGAAGAAAACGTGTACAAGAAAGAACAGGATAATTTTTAGTTTTAAGTTTTGTTTTAGTTCTAACAAAATACAGAAAGCATGCTTAAAAGTAAGATTTCTCAGAGAATTTACTGAAATGCCTTCTTGCATCTAGAAGGATTCGCTTTTAAAACAAGTTCTAAATATGTATTTGCCATGCACAAATTCTGAGGGTTTTTTTCTGAAACAAGAATTAAAACTCTTTCCGTCTTTTTAATAACGTTTTTATTTTATTTGGCTGTGTTACAGCTATTAAAAGAGTAAGTGTTCTTCACAAAACTCCTACCGGCATCTACCTAGAAGAGTCTTCAGTTCTGATTCTCAGGAAAACTACAGTCACCAGTGTTGAAGTGTGTGGCATCTTTATTTACATTTTATGTTATTTTTTGCCCGAACAGGACTTTGCTGAGGTACTCTTGGACTGGGAATG
Source organism: Gallus gallus (assembly GCF_016699485.2). NCBI lineage: Eukaryota > Metazoa > Chordata > Aves > Galliformes > Phasianidae > Gallus > Gallus gallus. The sequence goes on along the minus strand of NC_052534.1, from coordinate 65,948,366 downwards.
GTTGTGTGGTTAAGGGAGAAGGACACTCCTGTCTTCCTTACAGGGCTTTTAAGAACAGGACTGGCCTTGTTTGACAGTAGCTGTCTTGAGTATGGAGAAACGTCAGTGAATCTGGTTTCTAAGGGAATATCTCTAGTTGTGTTTACCAAAGAAATACTCATCAACTTTGCTAGTTTGCATCTTTATTTTCTGGCTTGTATAATTTCTCATATTTATTTTGTAATGCTAAGAGTAAACTGATTGTAGAACTAGCAGCATCTGTTGTTTACATTATTGGTTTTGTTGGTAAGGAGGAAAAAAAGTCACTACAGAGCTTCTGAAAGTAATAGCATTGCCTCAAGCGAAGCATGGTGTTGGCAGGAGCTGTGCAGACTTCTTTGTGTAGTATTTGCCAAAGAACCTCATTCTTGACCTGAAATATCCCTGCTGTTTCCAGCTGCCAGCTTCATGAACAAACAGAACGAATTTTGACAAGCTAATCATTATTCATGCAGAGTAATTTATTAGATCACATTCTTGTCCTAATTAGTTTCCCTTTGTCTCCTTTCTTTTTAATGAACTTTACTTGGTGTGGTATTTTTCACTTGTTTTCTTGCAAGTCTTCCTCCTTTTGCCAATTTAATTGGATTGAGTAGGTAATCCTGAAAAATGACTGAAGGATAAATAACAAGCAATATTCCATTGTGTAGCTTTAGGTGAAACCCCCCCACATGCCCCCAGAAATTACTCCCTGAGAATATGTAAAGATGCTACATGATTGTATTGGTATATGAAGTTATCTGAATTGCTCTTCAAGTTGTGAGTTTCTAAAGCCAGGAGTAGCCAGAGTATTTGAAGAACAACAATGTAACCCCAAACACTTTCCTAGCTCACACACTCATGTCCTCTTAGAATCATAGAATCACAGACTCCTTAGAGTTGGAAGGGACCTCTGAGAGCCATCCAGTCCAACTCCCCTGCAATGAACAGGCACACCATAGCTAGATCAGGTTGCCCAGGGCCTGATCCAGCCTCACCTTCAAAGTCTCCATAGATGGGGCATCAACCACATCACTAGGCAATCTGTTCCAGTGCCTCACCACCCTCACTATAGAAGATTTTTTCCTTTTATCCAACCTAAATCTACCCTCTTTGAGCTTGAAGCCATTTCCCCTTTTTCTGTCACCACAGACCCTGCTAAAGAGTCTGTCCCCTTCTTTCCTGTCGCTATCTTTTAGATACTGAAAGGCTGCTATCAGGTCACCTCGCAGCCTTCTCTTCTCCAGGCTGAACAGCCCCAGCTCTTTCAGCCTGTCCTTGTAGTGGAGGTGTTCCAGCCCTTGGATCATTTGTGTAGCCCTGCACTAGATGCACTCCAGCAGGTCTATGTCTCTCCTGTACTGAGGACTCCACATCTGGATGCAGCACTCCAGGTGAGGCCTCACCAGCGCATACTCAAGCATCACCTCATACTCAAGAACATCACAGTGCATGTATCCAAGTAGTCTGTCAAACAACAAGGCCACAGTTGAATATGTCAAGGTGGTCTGTCCAGATATCATTGGAATGAAATGAGAGGTAAGAGATGCTTATCAAACCCTTGTGTCTTCTGGGTGATTTGTAAGTAGATCAGCTGTATGCGGAATTTGGATGTGGCCTTTGTACCTCTTGAGAGTTGTCAATAGTGAGAATCTCTCCATCCTGTTCCACCTCTGATTCATCAGATTTCACTGGTTGTCTTTTTGTTTCTGTGTTGGCTGTCTTACAGCTGGAGTGCTGTTGTATTATTATCTCACCATCATCTCTCAATAATGAAAGTCTCTAGTTTGTCCTTTGTTTTAGTGTAAATGTAGTCTTTGATTTTCTGATTTTGGTACTTTGACAAGCTGATATGTAGATGTACTGTGGTCTTTGATCCATTTACCTTGGTATTAGCAACCTATACTGTGCTTACGGCCATTCTGCTTTTCTTTCTGATGCATCCACACCCAGTCTTTCCCATTCGTTTTCTAATTGTATCAGTCTTAGTGTTTTTATCGCAAAATTTCCTTATATTTGTATGAAAAAAGAAGGGAACACAAATCAATTCCACACCAGCAGCTTCTAATCTGGTATATATATTTCCAGGTTGGATGGGGCTCTGGGTAACCTAGTCTAGTACCAGATCTGGAGATTGGTGGCCATACATCTGGCAGGGGTGTGGAACTTGATGAGCCTTGGGGTCCCTTCCAACCCAAGACATTCTGTGATTCTATTCCTTTGTAAACCACCAAAGTATGTTCATTACATCTGATGTTGGAATTGTTATTAACTCACCCATTATTTTTTTTTTATTTAATGTCTGTTATGGGGGCTCTAGATTTTTCCTTCTGGGCAGAATCTTTGTTCCTATCCTGTCAGTGAAAAGGCTGTGCTTTCCTTTCCCCTTAATCTTCATTTTCCTTCTTGTCTTCTTTTTCCTTCTTGCCAGAGATAGGGAAAATGTGGGATTTTGCTGTCATGCCGGCTTTAGCCATTTGGGTGTATCAGTTAAAATACCATGAATAAGAAAAGGATTACAGACTCCTATTTTGTTCATGCCTGCAGATTTCTCCATCTCTAGATCCCATTAACTTGCCCAATACTTTGCAGTTTCTTTGTGCCTTAGGCTCCTGGTCATTTTCTACTCACGGACTGACTCATTCCTTACATAGTGAACCCTCTCTTGTTTGCCTCATGGAACATCTCTGAAGAGCAGCCACCTTCCCAGAGGACTGAATGGGGTGGTTGTTACTGGATTTAATTTGCCAAGGGCTCCTCATGTTCACACTGATTTTGTCTGCTGTTGGCACCCAGTGCTTTTAACTACGAAGAAGTAAAAGCAACAGAGCTTTCTGCACTAACCCTCCTGCTATTTTATCTCTGTGCCCCTTTATGGGTTCACAGCTGGTCTTTTATCGCATGACCCAACACTGTACACAAGTAGAGCTTGAATGAAAACACAGTCTGATACCTGTTGAGTTCAGCAGTGATGTCTGTAGCAGGGCTTTGACCAAGCTCAACAGAGCTGTGTGCTGTGTGCATTAGAACTAGAAGATTTTCTTCGGAATCTTGCATAAAATGTATATATAACAACGCTTTTCCTTATTCTGTCACCCTTCCTGCATTTTCTTCTCTAAGAAGCTGTAACTTACTTGTTGATGATGAAGAAACCAAACATGTCTCTTAAGCTTTTTAGATGATAAGAGCAAGAAATTTTGTATGGATGGATTCTAGAAGACCACAAATCTCTGCATATGGAATACGGCTGCTTTCTGTGAAGTGTGAATGTGTATTATATGTATATTTTTTACACTTTATCTAGCAGCAGTTGCTATTTATCATGTAATAGCATTTCTGTTAGGCTAATATTATTTTGTCTTTTCCTTCCTTCCTCTTAAAATCAGAAATAGGAACTTCTGATTTCTTGTTCATTCATTTACTTGGAGTTAAGTTCTGATTGAAAAAATGGCAAATTGTTTGGGTAATTCTTAATTGATCTGAGGTGGTTACTGCTCTGGAAATAACATTTAACTACATGTGGTTGTAGAAATGCTAGAAGGCAAGCTACTTGCTGCTTAGGTGTTTCTACCTATAGCAGGGGAGTTGGAAATATATGATCTTAAAGGTCCCTTCCAACCCAAACCATTTTATGATTCTATGATTGTAAGCTGATAAAAATAAAAAAGCATTTAAAATGTACGCTCTTCTAAGAAATTAGAATAGTGTTAGTATATAGAAATCGGTCCCTCAGAAGAAAGGCTTGAATATTTTTGTTTTCTTATTGACTTCTGTTTGTATAACAAAATAGTGTGTTGTAGAATAACCTGGAAAAAATCTCTACTGATTATATTACCAGTTCTTGCTACTGACATAACAAAAATAGCTGAGTCACTTCACAAAAGAGTATTTCAGATTTGTGCCAGCTCAAGCAAGGCTATTGCACTTGCTACGTAGGGTGGTTGTTTAAACTTCTTTTCAACAAATAGAGATAAGGATTCTCTAGTGAATGACTGGGGAGGAAGGCACTGAAAATCACGTTTTCCAACCCTCCTTGTATCTTTTAGGTGATGACTGACTGCAGCGGTCTTGTTTAGACGAGGTGTTTATACCTTGAAGAAATAATGCTTTAAATGATGTTTTAATCCCAGACTTCAGAGAAGAAAACCATAGTGGACAGTGTGCCTGTATCTGTTTGCTCACGTTGGGTACAGAGTCTTTTTAATACAGGCACCCAGAATCCTGAGCTAAGGGCATTGGTGAGAAATGGGGGAGGAAAGGAACCAGCAATATGATTGGTTCAGAGTTTCTTGCAGTTGTCCGTAACTTATAAATAAGAGCTTTGCACTTCAGATATTTTTCAGAATACAGTAAAATATTTTGTAAAACCACTGATTTCATTTTTAAGATGGAATGATCGTTATCAAACATAAATTTTGAGTTTTAAGGGAATCTTCTGAAAGTTGTCTGCTAATCTTAACCCTAACTTTTCATTTTTAGGAGCAGGTAGAGTAGATTTGGCAGAAGGTCATTAATTAGGTGAATCCAAAGTAAAAGAATAATGAGTAAAATACTGTTGGAATAGAGAGATATTTGAGTGGAACAACTAATACATTCAAAGTATCACTATGTATGTTTTTTTTCTTTTTTGGTAAAATACGTGCTTTGCTGCACTATTTTTTAACCACGCTTTTCCAACGTAAAATTTTGGAAAAACTTCATCTCTTTCAAATATATTCACTGCTTATAAGAACTCTGTATGCTTTCAAGCATAATAAAATCGTTTTTGCAGAGCAGTACAGCAGGATGAATGAAACCACCTGTGATGTTTGGAAGTACCTACGTGTGTGACAAACGTAGGGTAACGTTCACTCTATGCTAATAGAATTTTGGATCCAAAGAAGTTATTGCCATCTTGAATTTTTAAAACCAAAGTAGATAAATTATTTGCCCATTGATGCGTATCTCAAGATGGAAATGCCAACTTTTGCTGCGGCATTATCTCTTCCTCAGAGTAGAATATTGCAGTTGTGTGAAAACGGCTATGAAAAAGTGAAGTCAGATTGGTTTGGGGATAAACTCAGTGAAATCTAACTTTTCAGCTATGAACTATTGGCTTGAACTTGGAACTCCTTTAAAACAGTTGTAAGGATGAAGCGTTTGCTTTCATCTTTGACTCTGTAATGTTTCCTAGGGAAAAAAACATGCTTGCCTAGTAGAGGGGAGGCGCCTGTGATTCAGCAGCTCATCAGGAAGCTGTTTGTTTAAAACTTTATTGCTAATTTACTATATAAAAATATCACCTAAATTATAAGCCACCAGTGGTAAATATTTGCAGTATCTAGAGTCTGTAGTCAGAATCTTGTTGGTATTATGAATAAATTAAGATGTGCATAAGCTTTCACTTTTTCAAAATTTGGACATTAGGCTAAATTGGGACAGATGTAAACTCCGTATCTGCAAACCGGTACTTCAAAAGGTGCAGTTCATGTGTAGTTCAGGCCCCATCACTGGTGTGAGTTGTGTGCGTGGAATGCTACATATGCAGTGAGTCTCGTCATTACAGTTTGTGAGGTTTACTGAGTATCTGGGAGAAAACCCTTTTACAGTCTTTTGTCCAGGTTTTTGCTATGTCCAACAACCTGGCCCTTTGGATTGCCAGGAATTGGGTGACTGCTCCAGTAGTTGTACATAGTTAATGAGAAGTAATTTCTTATCCTAGTCAATAATATTGGCAGACTCGAAGATTTTGGATATAGATGGCATAGAGAAGCAAGGTCAAGAATTAGTGGCTGGCTCTGTTGGTTTCAGGAGTTACAGAGAGCACAAGCCGAGTCACGTGTGCGTGTAGTTGATATAAAGAGCACATGTTGGCACAGAGAATTGCTGTCATATATGCTTTATCTTGTGTTTGCTTTTATCAAGCTTTCCATACCGATGATTCACTCTTTGTAATAATCCTCTGAAAGAGGTAACACTTTAACGCATTTTTAAAATGTACAAAAACACTGTATGGTATCTCTGTTATTTTATTAAACTTTCAGTATTTGAAGGGAAGTGAATGGGAGATATGAGGGGAAAAAATGTGATGCGGGTAAATTCCTTTTTTTCTCAGTAACATGTTTGTATGTTGTAAAAACATTCAATTCCTACACAGCCATCTGAAAAAAGTCCAGTTTTGAAATGCGTTTCCTTTTGGCAGTGCGTTTGTGATGAGGCAAATAAATCTATATGTGAATAGTCTAAAAACCAAGCAAACATTCTTCATGAAATATAAGCATGCTCAACTTCTTATTCCTGTCACCTCATTTTACGTTGCTTCTTTCCATGTCAAATATAACTTTCCACATAACTTCCATTAGGAAATGTTGTAAAGACATTGTAAAGACAGACCTTTGCTGTATAGCTTCAGCGTTTGAACCTTCAATGCTAAATATGTCTTCTTGAATTGCAGTGTCCTGTTTCAAAATCAGTGTTTTTGTTTCTGTATATATACAGGTTGTTCCCCTCTGAAAGGGATACTTCTGTAATTGGGTCTTATCTTGAAAAATATTTACCTGTTACAGCATCTAAACGTTCTGTGGTACAATCACTTTGTTCTTCAGTCTTATTTGCTTTGTGCAATAGCATGCTGGCTTTAGTCAGTGTTGTTTCACTTTCTGAAAGTTACTTCTCGTTTGCAATAAAACCCAAATAAGAAACTCTTAGTAATTTGTGGTAGACAGTGGGGAATGATGGCTTATAACATCAGGAGATCTCTTGGGTTACAGCAGTTTGGGCCTTGAAGGTATAGAGTATATGCTGTTGTAAGTAGGTCTGAGGATGCCCACCATGTTACTGAGACGTCATGTGGTTCAGAAGGATCTTGGTATGTGAAAAGTTAGTGAGTGTGATGGTAACTTAACTTCAATTAGTGTACCAAATTTATTTGTGAAACAAGATTTTCATCTGTCTTGTCTCTTTTAACCTTTGTCATGCTCTCACAAGGGCATGATGCTGTAAAAGAAACATGTATGCTTATACCATTTAAGAGACAGCCTTGATTTGCTGATCCTTTCCCAATCTGAGTAAGGTGAGGGGACAGGAAAAAGCTTAGTAGCTTCAAGAAGAATTTTTTTCAGCTTTGGGTCTTACTTTCGAATCTATGGTACAACTCTAAAACAGGAGACCATTGCATGACAAGTTTGGTTGCAGATTGTTCTGGGTATGAGGAACAGTTGATTGTGAGAGCACTTAGCATTAAATCTTTCAGACAAGTCGGTCTATCATCTTTGAATTCAAGAGCTAACACTAATACACAGAATTGATCCTAAATCAAAACAGAACGTGATTCTTGGTGTTAAACTGTTTGGCATTTAAATAAAAAAAAAGGGGGGGGGAGAAAAAGTAGTTTAGAGTGACGGAGGGAGGGAAGATGAAAGCATGCCTGGAAATCTGATCTTGAACTCCAATTTTTCAGGCCATTAGTTAAAAATGTGATTATATTGTGCTTTAAAAACTATCTTAGTCAGCAGAAAACACTGTTGTATGACTTCTAAAAGGGAAAACAAGCGATTACAGCTATTTCTTATTGATCTGTTCCTTGTTTATTCTTCCTACCACAGCATTTTCAGACTTTAAGTGTCAAAGGTCAAGCTCAGTTTGCCATGAAATCCAAATGCGTACGTTTTTCTGTTAATGATTGACTTCAGCCTTTTTTTGAAGGCTCCTGAAGGCTTAATGCTTATAATCTCTACCAGCAGTATTTTGATTAACACCTTGTTTTTGATTTTTGAAATTTTGTTGTAGCTTTTCTTAACTTAAGCACTTGTTTATTTTCCTCCAGCTTTTAAAATTGTACAGAAGATCTGCAGTTTCTCTGGTAGTAGAAGCTGTTTGTCTGTAAGGACTTTTTTCTGCGTTCAGGTTTTGTATTATGTAGTTTGGAAAACAAAACAAAACAAAAAAACCCATAATCATTTTCCTGTTTGCTTTGGATTCAGCAGTGCTATCTGATCTATTTGTTTAGGGTGGGGACCACCATCCAAAAAAACCCCAACCACCTCTGCCTACGTTTGTGTTATTTTAGTGAGTGTAAATTAAATGAAGTAGCTGAATTAATCAGATCTCCTCCATCACTACGTCTAGCTCTTTTCTGATTTCTTTCTATTTTCCTGCCACTTATGCTCACAAGGACTTGATCTCAGTAGAGATTCTGAAGGCAGAAACATATAGCATATAAAGCCATAGAAGAAATCAATGTTGCATTTGGACTTAGTAATGTCTATATGGCTCCTACTCCTATTATTTAAACTTATTATGTAATTTCATAACATACTGGCAAGCTTATACGTCTTTCTATCCTGTTGCATCAAGATCAAAATGGCATACTCATATGTGAAATAGCATTTTGGACGGTCACAAGGCATACTGAAGAGATGTCACATATAAACGTAGTAAATCTTACAGCTATTTGTAAAATCTGCTGAGTTCAGCACAAACTGATTCAGATTGCCTGTTAATGATTTAGTGTTGTGATTAGTTTGCTAATGGAAACAGTGTATCTGTTCAGAGATCTCTTAATTGGGATCCAATGGGTCATATATAGTTCTTGGTTTCTGACTCATTGCAATTCCCAGGATCTTTCAGTAATAAGGTCACTGAATAATTAACTTATTCCCAAAGGACAAGGAGAAGGAAGAGTGGGGAAAAAAACAATGCCTTGTATTCCTGTCAGAGATTTCCACTGGTCTCTGATTCATACATGTTTATGTATTAATCTTGATCTCTGTGTGTGTGTTTCTGATTAGAATCCTTTACAGATCATTCTGATTCTTAAAGCCTGTTCAAGGCATCTTTGCTTTCCAAAAGATTTGTTGTTTCCTTGCACTAAATTTTCTTTGCCCTATTTTAGAATTTTCATTTAAAGCAGTATTGTTTTTTTTTTTCTATAATATTTCTTTAAGGGAGAGCCTACCTCAGACATCTGCAATGTAACCTGAGTTCAGAGTTAGAGGATACTTCCTGTGGCAGCATTATGTCATAAGTTTATTTTTAGGCCTTAAATGCATACTTGCACTAATGGGATCAGCAATATTTTTGAGTAGAACAAGCAGTACGCTTTATGACAGTATGAATTCTAGATGTCATATGTATATGTCACTATACTGCACGCATTTCAAAATATTATTTCCTTTTCCTACTGACATACAGTTCTGTGACCTACAGATCGCTCAGTAATGGGGTAACTATCTGGAAATTTGTTTCTCCCCTCTGTGCCCTTCATCATAGACACATGAGGATAATCTAGTGAAGTTCCTCAGAATTCACAAGAAGTTAGTGAGCAGTCTCAGAAACAGTTTTCACAGGCTTGTGTGAGCAAGGAATGCAGCACAGGTCGTCTTATGTTTTTGGCTAGTGACAGGTTGGTTAAAAATAGGGCTGGCAACTTCTAGGGAGCTGACCTACAGGGGCTCTGGACATGGGAGGATATTGTGGCACTTGCTGGTTCTAATGGTTCTGTTGAACTCTTCTGTTGAACAGTTAACTCACATCTGTTTTAGAAATTACAATTTTTTTTTTTTCCTGGAGGAAAAGAAGAGTAGATAATGCATGAAAGAGGATGTATCTGGAATGTCTTAGGCAAAAGGCAATGCTCTGCCTCTGGTAATTGGAACAAAAAAATTTCAGTGAAAAAGCTGCATCAGTATTGGGGCAGATTTATAGTTCTAAACAACAATACTGCTAATAGGTCTGATGAGATCTACATATAAAGATCTCTTTCGCTTAAAAATCCAGGACACCATCAACTTCTTCCAATTTTTTGGGAAGGGTGTGTGTATATAGCATCTTAATCTTACAGATTAGTCCAGTTTTTTTCTTACCTGAAGGAATCTTTACATGTTCCTAAGTTCCACAAATGAGGGATTGATGGTTGGGCTAACACTTCTAACCTACTAACTTGAGTTGGAAGAGACTAGCTATGTGGGCTGGCCCCCTCCCCCCCCCCCTCAAAATTGGACATTTCAAAAGTGTGTTGAACTTCTAAGTTAGATAAGATTATTCACAGGGCCTTGTCCAGTCTGATTTTCAACATAGCCAAGAGTAAAAATTTCAGTCTTCCTCTGGCTTCTTTCATTGAGAAAGAAACACTTTGCAACATATTATTTGAGCGATGTTTATTATTGTTTGCCTCAGTTGTTCATTGTCCTATTGCTGTTCACCACTGATTCTATAATGATCATCTGTTGGATAGCTGGAGCCAGTAATCAGATTTCTTTTGAGCTGCTGGTCTTCTCATCTGCAGGCTGAACAACAGATCCAAAGCTGTAGCCTGTCTTCGTGTATGAGCATGTTGGTAGCCCACTCAGACTTGCAGTCGTTGTGTTACTGCTGATGAAACTCAGTGTACGTATGTGCAAATCACTGCTTATTGGAGGAAATATAATCTCAAATGCATGCTGAAAACCCTAGTGGGCTCTGTGTCAGTTGTTAATCGCTGGTGGGGTTTTTGGTGGGATATTTCCTTTTTTTTTTTTTTTCCTTTGAATCACATATAGTTTTCTAAGCCCTTTTACTCTGGGGCACCTGATATAGTGGGTTTTTGTTGTTGTTGTTTGTTTTTTCTTTTCCTAAAGTAAGGATAATGAGGAGACAGAGAATTAAGCTAACAAACCAGTTAGGGCAGAAATGTATTGTTTGCTCCGTATTAAATACTGTATGAAGTTCTAACTACTCTATCTCAGAAACTGTAATACAATTAGAAGCCTCAATGTGAAGGGGGATGGGGAGTGGGAAAAGTATGGAGCTTCTGTGCAAAGACAAAGTCTGTAGAAGCGCTTCACTCAGAGAAGAGACTTGTGAATATCTCTAATAAAGGCATATAAAATTATAGGCTGCAAGATGAAATTGTGTAGGGATGATCAGTTCGTGTTTGTTACAGCAGAGGAAGCTGAGTGGTATCAAAACAAAGGGGATTTTTTTCTTAATTATTATCATCTATGGGCACTGGTGCTTGAGTGTGTTCTGTAGCTGATAACAGCCAAATGCAATGAAGCCAAAGTAGTAACATTCTGCACTGGAGGTTTCTGAGCTGCTTATTTCTGAATGTTGGGAGTACATAGGCAGGCACAGGGTCCCGAGAATGCTAGCCCTGTTTCAGGTGTTCTTTGGCTCAGTATTTTGTGATGGCCGGAACAGGATACTGATCTACACAGTACTGCAGTTCTTTTGTTCTTAAAAGAAATGCTGTGTAAATGTGATTAAGCAGGCAAGGAATCATGAATAAGAGCTAATCCAGAAATAACTTTGAACAGGCACCCGGGTTTCCCAAGTTTCCTTTCTAAAGTAAAAAACAACCTTGTGGAAGGCATTTGTGTGCTTTGCTGAATAGTATACCTTTATAGGTAATTGGACAGTAGAACTGGAGATCATACACACAGCCCGGAGTGGAATTACAGAGTTTGCTTTAGGGTGTTGTGGGTTCTGAGAATATGGAATTGTTCTGGGAGGAAAAGAAGTAGAAGTTACCAGAATATACTAAAATAAATAGAGGTTCACTTCTTTTAAAACAAAAAATGTGGCTCAGGAAATCTCAGCTGTTACTGGTTTGAGGCTGGGAGAGTACCTACATTCTGCCCTATTCTTGCGTAAGTCACAACTGATAACTTAATGAAAGCATGAAGTTTTTATCTAGTAAATATTGTCCTACTGTTTTCTTGAAGTATTTTTTGCAGTACAAAAGGAAAACCCCTAGATAATATTAAAGTTGTACATTCAGAAATTGCTAAATGCCATTATTTAAGCAGTTATATTAACTCTGTATCGTAATTTTATTATAGTAGACTTTTTCCACATAAACATTTTCAGTGTGTGGCAATGACAGCTATTAAACATCTGCTGTCCACATAACTTGTCCTATGTTGCTTGTTTCATTTGATCACTTCAAAGTATTTTTGCTTAGAAATCTGCTCTCTCGAAACAATAAGAATTTCATACTGTTGTTAGTATGTGAGAGAAGTATTGTTTCCACTTCATAAATGTAGAGGCTAACTCTAAAGCAGGTTGTCCCTGATTCTGCACTTTCTGTTCTTTGTGAGTTAAAACACGGCACTTTATTACTGGGGGAACTGGGCTTGTTTAGCTTGGAGAAGAGAAGGCTCCGGGGAGACCCCATTGTGGCCTTCCAGTACTTGAAGGGAGCGTATAAACAGGAGGGGGAATGGTTGTTTATGAGGGTGGATGGTGACAGGACAAGGGGGAATGGTTTTAAACTGAGACAGGGGAGGTTTAGGTTGGATATTAGGAGGAAGTTTTTCACACAGAGAGTGGTGATGACTGGAACAGGGTTGCCCAAGGAGGTTGTGGATGCCCCATCCCTGGAGGCATTCAAGGCCAGGCTGGATGTGGCTCTGGGCAGCCTGGTCTGGTGGTTGGCGACCCTGCACATAGCAGGGGGGTTGAAACTCGATGATCATTGTGGTCCTTTTTAACCCAGGCCATTCTATGATTCTCTGATTATCTAGCATCATTCTAGGCATTACAGGCTTTTGTGCAGTACAGCCTGAAGTGCTGTGCTGGTTGCATAATGGGGTGGTGAGAGAATGGATTTTTAGGAAGCATGTCTGGCACTAAGCAGAGGTGAAGGGAATGGCTGGCCCATCTGTCCTGCAAATCTCACCAGCCTAGCTATAGAGTGAAGAGAATCTGCTGTGATATTCAGTGTAGACAGGTTGCTCTTGTTTTTCAGGATCTCTGCTTTGTCTTAGCATGTGCAGTGCCAAGCACATTGTTCTGCAAGCTATTCAGTGAGCCAGAGTTCTACTTCTGTCTTGATTTGCTACGTGAGCTACACAAACACATCTGATTTTTAATGTGGGCAAACAAAATATTTTTGGAGTTGATACTGACTCCTCAACTTAAATATTCTTCTCTTCATTTGCCTTCTATCGCCTCTTCCAGACAGTGGCTTTTTGTTCCCTGTCTCAACGAGAAGATTCCCAGGGGAAGATGTTAAAAAAAGAATAAATCTTGAAGTTCATCAGAGAATGAAGGCTGCTGGTGCTGTATTAAGCCAACCACTTGAAAGGCTTTTGTGAGGATAAAACTGACAACTCTCGGTGTAATGCACAGATGAAAAATAAAAGAAGTAAACAGGAATGCTATAGAGGGGGTAGCCTTTATTTAGATTTGTGTGCATGAGAAGCATTCCAGTGTGAAACGCTATTAATGCTTTCTTTGCCGTTGTCTTGTAAGTCCCGGTGTTTCTGTCTGCAGAATGAACTAAAGCATTTGACAGCTTGGGGTATAAGTATATATTATGCAATCCAGCTGTGATAAAGGGGACCATTTTTGCTGACAGATAATGGCTACTTACATTTATTGCTGAAGACGAAAGCCATGCTATTTAAATCATAATCACTTTTTAAAGCAGTAAAATGGCAGCTTATCAGTGGAGTGCGTGCTGTGGTTTTATGACTGTAGACTCTTGGACAGAGAAACAGCGTACAAACATTCTTTGCTTACAGCTGCATTATTTCCAGTTGTAGTGGACTGATAAGAAAAGGACATAGCTGAGATTCTTATTTCAGTACAATTTTAGTTACAGTAAATGTTGCTTTTTTTATATATAACATACTGTGTTTCAGTGGCTTAGGAGCACTTCAGTATGGGTGCTACCCATGGACTCTCTGGTCTGATGTTTTTAATTTGAAGAGTAACTTCTAGGGAAGCTCAGGAACTGGTTGTTTTGCAATAGCGTGCTTTGAGAAGTACATTCTGAAGTTCCAGTGCCCAAGGAAAGTTTAAGTGCTTTCAGTAGGAATAGCTCTTTTTCTATGGCAATCAAAATGTTTTGCATCTGAGCATCAACACAAATGCAGAGGTTAGTTGTTACATTAGTATCCGAATTAACAGCTCTGGAATATAGCCAGCATGTGAGTAGGAAAGCAGCCAGTAGCCTGGAAGAAAAATGTTTTAATCGATACGTAATAAGTGCTGTAGAGAACTCTTGCAATCCTGGCAAGCTACATTTGTATTTTTTCATGAGTTGTTTGGGACAGTCGCTATTATCTGTATTTTAAAATGCCAAATACAATTCATTTAACTTTTTCATATGGAGTGGAAGAAATGTGAGAATACCTGAAAGCTTCTTAGAACAAAGAATTGAAAATCACTTAGATCTGTTGGGTATGTTTTATATCCATCAGCTTCTTCATAGGATCACGCTACCGCAGCAAGGCATGCTTGCCTCCAGGAAATAGGCTCACATGTGCTGCTCTGCTTTCTTTTTTGCGTGTGTGCACTCAGCTTTTTCACAAAGGATAAAGACAAATTTCCTTGAATTATGCACACGTGTGAAGTTAACTTAAAGACCATTCTTTTTGTCAAGTCATAATAAGGGTGTTTATACCAGGCATGCCAAAAGAATCTCCACGAGTTCCTTTTCTGTGGGATCCAAGAATCTCGTAGGAACTGGAAGTTAAAGGGCTCCGGTTTGCTTTAGGTAGAGAAGTGGTAGAGTAGAGCATGGACTGCCACTTCTGGAGTTGTGTCACAGCACTGTTGTGAAATGCCTCAGATAAGGCTGTTGCCCTTCCTTTTTGACCCCACGTTATGTGGGAAATCAGTGGAACCTTTCTCCTATTTTAGGCTTAGCTTGTAATAAGAAAAGAAACAAGTGATAAGAAGCGTATTTCTTTCATTAGGAAGCATGAAAAGACAAAGTCAGCAAGTTAACTGAATGTCATTTGAGCTGAATGTTTTCACCTAAGGCTTTTATATTCTAGTTTTATTTTCTTTGTAAGCCTTTAAAAGTCCTGTAAACTATTTGCTTAAGCCAAGGAGAATGCCACACGCAGCCTGTGCTGACTGGAAATTAGAACGGCTGTGCTCTTACACAGGGCTATGAAGCAGCTTAGGCCCTGCCCTTGTACAGCTTGAACTCTCCCAGTATCCTTCCCTTTCAGTGTCTCAGGGGGCCCTGTTTCACCCAGTGTTGCCTGCTCTTCCTTTGTACAGCCCTGCAACTTAATGTCACAGAGTGTAGGGTTGACGGGGCTTTGTAGTCTGGGTTAGTCAGAAAATGCAACAGCTACCCATGAAACAGCTACCCTTGTTCTTCTACAAATTGTTCCTTGAAACTCCATGGTGTTTATCACATTCTCAATAAACAATAAACTGTCCAAAACAGGTTGGAGTTCATTGAAACCATTGTTTGCCCTAAAAGGAAGGTTCTATTTCATATACTCTCATTTCTGCTTGTCTCCAACCAGCTGTTCTCTTTTGTCTTGCATTTACATTGTCAACTCTTTTGAAGAAACAGTACTTCTGTTAGCTTGTTTGTTTTACTCTGTTTATTTCAGTGCCCAACACAACGGAGTCTTCATTGTGTCTAGGCCATGCCTCAGAGGCACTTCAGCAACTGCTTCTGAAGCTTGATATTGATGTATGCATGTGCTTCCAAATATTCCTCCTTAGGTCTGTTGGTTGCATTTTGTTTTTTTCAGGTGATGTTATTTGCCTTTGTCACTGAATCTCCATTGTTTATCTAACTGTAACCAGCAAAGAAAATCTAAATAAAATCCCAATTACAGGAATTCAAACCTATTCCAGATGGAAAGAGCACTTTTATCTTCCATACAATTCAGAAACAAGTTAAAATATTTTTTTTATGCGTCTTGCCTCAGCAGCTTTTTTTCAATAACCAATTTTGTCCTAAATAGATAGAGGCTTATAAATAAGTTTGTCATAAATGGTTTACCTTTATGACCTGGGAGAACTGTTGGGTGATACACCACTACTGTGTATGTGAAAGAATGACTGCATGATAGCTGATAAATGATGCCATTTGACTACTTGTACAAAGAAGAAAAGAAAGTTGATTTTTAATTTAAAATGAATCAAATAGTCTTAGACCGAATTGGCTTGAAGATACTGTAGTATGTGATTCAGTCACAAAAGTGTTTTATAGCTTTAGTATACTTACCTGAATTGAGTCCTAATGATCTAAAGACTCACTGATAAACAAGGAACTAAAGGTTAAACAGTGTTTATAAAGCTCCAGCTGGATCTAGATCTGTGCAATTAAATAAAACATTTCTTAAACTTTTCAGCAAACTTAGCTGCTTAAGGTCAAAAAAGTGTAAAATTAAATCAAGTGAAATGTGCTAATAATTTCAGAAGGAATGTGGAATTATCTGTATCTGTAAGTTATCGTTAATGGCCTGGTCGTTAGTGTGAATTCTAGCTTAGTCCCTGGTGGAGTAAATGTATTTAAAAATAAATTCAGTAGTTAGTTGTATTCTTTGAGCTGATGAAATCTACATTATTTGATCATGTGAGTTGGTCGGGGTTTTCATTTGCACTATGTTAGGCAGAGATATTTAAATATATAGCCATAGGTATGATGCGGTGCTCAATTAGAGCAGATAGTAGCTGAAAGCTGAAATCATGTGATCTTCTAAAATGTGCTGTCTTTTTCTGTTCTGCAGCATGGGTGAGCTCGCTCTCAATGGGAATGGTCTTCTTCTGTTCTCCAATAGTCAGCATATTCACAGACCTGTTTGGTTGTCGAAAAGTTGCTGTTATTGGAGCTGCATTAGGTTTTGTCGGACTCCTTTCAAGTTCTTTTGTAAGGTAAAAACAATCTTTTTAAATTACATTCCAAGTACTTCTATCGGTCTTATGCTGGTCCCATCAACTGAATACGAAGGTGCTACTTTATATTATAGCTGAGGACGTTGTTTTATTGCTGTTTTTCTAGCTGTGACTTCTGTGAATAATCAAAAGCGGAGCTTTCAGATTCAGAAATTTCTTGTAAGATGTAATGTAACCTCATAACAGCACATCCTGCTTAAGAGGAGCCACTTTGTATAAGTGTATCAATAGCAAAACTATGCAGTAACCTCCAGGGAGGTGTTAATGTTCCAGTCAAATTCAAAGTTTTCTTCTATTCTTACCAGTCCAGCTGCCAAATATTAAGATAGCAAAAACATTGGTATAATGCTGGATCCTTAGGGCTTACTGTAAGGAAGTCTCAGCTCCTGTGTTATTGAATATACTTCAACAGTAGTTTAGTGTTTGTCTTCCCTCCAATTATACTTAATTTTCTATAATTTTTGCAGAGTAAATCCCAAGAAGTTTGAGTGACATGCACAGTAGAAGATGAGCAAACAGGAAACTTACTCTCTGATTTTAGTCATCAGCAAAAACCAGTTAGTGAAGATAGGGTAAGAAACAGCAGGAAAATAAGCTGCATTTATTTCTAGTTCTCAGTCTGCCTTTTCTACCCTTAGCAGCGCATAGAGCAAAATTCAGAAGTTTTCCATGTAGAAATACCAGTATCTATTTCTACACTTTCTACCAATATCAATAGGCTTGTGAAAGTGTGTTTTCTGTGCCTGTGCTCTGAACCAGACACATGTGAGCTCTCTGTTATCTGCATGGATGGATATCAGTGCTGCATGGTGCTATCCTGAACTTATACCCCTGGTTTGGGCATACGTCCCCTAATGTGGAAACATATATTCACAAGTTTATAGGAGGAGAAGATGAATGGTCTTGATTTAGGTGCTGAGGCTAGCGTTTTTATTTATTCTGGGAATAAATAATATTCATGGGAAAAGGAAACTGTCTTGTTACATGAACATGTTTCTGATTTTTTTTTTTTATGTTTTTGTTTTTAGTTAATCTAAGTGTAAAGATTTAGATGAGTCCATTTTATTTAAAGCAAACAAAATAGAACACCTTCTGCCTGGTATGTTTTCGGAGGACTGCCACCACAATGGAGGTGCAAACTAAAAGAATACATATTGAAAAAAGTTTTTCTTCCTCCCCATGTAGCACAATCTTGTGGTAACTGCTAAATACTATAAGAACTTCGTTATTGTAAATTAATAGGAAAGATATTTCTTTCCTTTGAGGAAATGCTGCCATCCTTCTGTATTTCTTTGATTTCCACAGGAAAAACACCACAGAAGGTGCATTTTTACAGGCTTTAAAGATGTAGCTTTTTTGGAATTTTGTTTTAGAGGAGCAATTATGGGCTTTGGGTGAGAGATGAATTCTTGTTAAAGTACATTCCAAGTTAATGTGCATTCTTACTATTTCATTATGTTACACTATCAAATGGCTTATGTTGATATTATCAGGTAATTGAGGGAGTGTAGTTCAGATACAGGAGTGTTTTAAAAGTAATATTTCATACAGCAGATGAATGTTAATATGATTTACTGCTTTTGTTACATATGTAATACAAATTTTATCTCTTAGTAATCTGAGATGTAAGATTATTTGTAATGCAGGAAAAATATTTTTCAATATGTGTCATACTGCAAACTGCTTGGATCCACAGAAGAAAAAGTTCAATGTCCTTGCTGTACTATGTTCCTTCTCTCATAAATTCTGATCTTAGTTTCTTTGATATTTTTCATTGACGAAGGTAATCAGTTGTTTCTTTTGGCTACTTTAAATGTAATCAATTTTATAAACTGATCATTTAGTGTAGAAAGAAACAATAATATTGCAAATGTATTCTTTTGCACAGTAGCACATAAAACCTTAGTTCCTGGTGAGACCTGTGAATCAAATGCTATTTTCTAACTATTTCTAAAATGGCATGGGAAACTTGCAAAGTGTATTGTCATACTGTGGTCTAGACGGATATGGGCAGATAGCATCCTGTGGTGAAAAACGCTATGGAAAGCATTTATACTGGTAGTATGAGGGCTGCTCTGAAAGTAATGCCTCCTATTTTAATATATTGGTCCATGACATTAGAGGTGGATGTTAGGGGTATGCCAGAGGAGGTTGAACCTTCCCGACAATATTCCATCACATTTTGTTGTCGTGTGATGGCAGCAGAAGGGCAGTCTGACAAAATGGTGTCTGACATAAAAGTGTGTATGAAGCAAAGGTGTGTCACTGAATTCCTCCACGTGGAAAAAATGGCACCCATCGACATTCATCAACGTTTGCTGAATGTTGATGGAGGCCAAACAGTGGATGTGAGGCAGTGAGGCAGTGGGTGATGCATTTCAGCAGTGGTGAGAGCAGTGTGAAGGGCAAGCCACGTTCCAGACAGCCATGCACAGCTGTCATGCCACAAAATGAAGAGTCTCAATCAGCTCATCCATTTAAATTGAGTAATGGTGGTGAATATGTTGAAAAAGAGTGTTTTGTAGCTGAGAATTTGCTCTATCAAATAGTGTTATTGTCTCTTTGCACTTGTAATTTCCATGGAAATTCCAAACAGGACGCATTACTTTTGGAGTAACCACATACAAATGCTTAACTCATTTCTGAAAATATGTCCATTAATTGGAAGAACTCTTCTGTGTGGTAGCTGAATATGAGCATACACTGTTTTACAATTTTTTTTTCTATTTTTTATTTTTAATACAGCACCATCGAGCCTCTGTATTTCACCTATGGAGTATTATTTGCCTGTGGCTGCTCATTTGCATACCAGCCATCTTTGGTCATCCTTGGGCACTATTTCAAGAAACGCCTTGGACTAGTGAATGGCATCGTCACTGCAGGCAGCAGCTTGTTCACTGTGTCTCTGCCCTTCCTCTTGAGAGTTTTGATTGATTCTGTTGGCCTGTTCAACACATTACGGGTCCTGTGCATCCTCATGTTTATTCTGTTTCTGGCTGGCTTTACGTACAAACCCCTTGTTTCCAACACCAAAGATGAGGGAGAAAAGAAGGGCAAGTTCAGATTTCCTCCTGAAAAAAAGATTTTCAATTTCTCCGTTTTCAAAGTCAAGAGTTATCGAATCTGGGCTTTTGGCATTCCTGCTGCACTTTTTGGATACTTTGTGCCTTATGTTCACTTGGTAAGTGCACTTTTTTTTTCTGCATATGATGTGATTGAAACCACTGTCATTCCCTTTTGCATAATGGACTAAGAAAACAGTCACTGATAGGAAGCAGTATTTAAGTCAAAGTTGTTTTTGAGAGCGTTGTGTTTCGCTCACTGCCCACCTTCCCACTGTGATGGGGGAGAGAATTGGAAAAAAAAAAAGTAGAACTTACTGGTTGAGATAAAATTATTTACTAAGAGAAAATGAAAAGAGTAATAGTTATGTCTATATGTATGAATGTATATAAGAAGTGATGCATAAGCAGTTGCCCGCTGCCCACCAAGCAATGCCCAGCCATCCCCTCAAACAGCGGAAGAGAGTGATGAACTTCCATCCCCTTCAAAAGTCCTTCTGCATGTGCTATGGAATATCTCTTTTGCAAGTTTAAGTCAGCTGTCCTAATTCTCTTTGCTCCCAGCTCCTTGGGCCCTTCGCTGCGAATGGCCTTGGCTCTGTACAACAACGCTTAGCAGCAGGTGTAAACATTGGTGTGTTATCAACAGGATTTTTCTCCTAGAATAAAAACATAATATCATACCTGACACTCTGAAGAATATAATTCCACCCCAGCTGAAACAAAATAGGGAGAAACATGAAATTAATTCTGATGTTGTCTGTGATCAAGAGATTCCAGGGCTTTAATCAAAACTAGTAGTGAAAGCCAGTTACATTTTTAGTTCCTCATTCTGAATTTTAACTTATATAGAAAGGTTTAAAAATGTTTAACCGTAAAAAAAGACATTTGAAAAGGTATAAACTGACCTTTATTTATGGTAGTAGTTTGACTTAACTTTTAATGATATGTAGATCTTATTCAATAAAACACTGAATAGTCCTTTGAAATAGTTTAATTCTATTAGCTGACGTGTCTATTGTGACATCTTGTACTTTTTTCTTGTAAATTCTGTATAGAGATGTTCTGAATTAAAACAAAACAATCAAAGGAGTAGAAGGGATGTGTTGTAGAGCAAGCATTAGAGAATCACAGTATGGCTGAGGTGTGAAGGGTCCATCTGGTCCAACCCCTGCTCAAGCAGGGATACCCACAGCAGGGTGCCCAGGCCCACACCCAGGCAGCCTTTGAAGATCTCTAAGGAAGAGACCCCACAACCTCTCTGGGCAGCCTGGGCCAGTGCTCTGTCACCAGCACAGCACAGAAGTGCTTCCTAGTGTTCAGATTGAACCTCTTATGCTCTAGGTAGTGTACATGGCTGTTTGTCGTGACCCTGGCCACCACTGAAAAGAGACCAATTTCATCCACTTTGCACCCTCCTTTCAGGTATTTGTAGATGTTGATGAGGTCCCTCTCAGCCTCCTCTTCTCCAGGCTGAGCAGGCCCAGCTCTCTCAGCCTGTCGTCATAGGAGAGGTGCTCCAGTCCCTTCAGCATCCTGCTGGCCCTCCGCTGGACTGTCTCCATTATGTCCAGATCGCTCTTCTCATGGAGGGTCCAGAACTGGACACAGTGCTCCAGGTGCAGCCTCTCTGGTGCTGATTAGAGGGAAGGGATTGCTTCTCTTGGCCTCCTGGCAATACTTTGCCTAATGCAGTCAAGAATGCTGGTAGGTATTAGATAGAGCTACTCATGTTTCTAGAGAATTGAAGAACAGGACTGTACAAGTAGGAGCTCTGAAACAGAAGCATTGGTTATTGTTTTTCCTCCGTATCAGATTGGCACAAATTCTGGTTGCAAAATTTAGCGCCAGTATATGGAAACAATTTGATGGAGGCTGTTTTTAATGTAATGTTTGTGACAGAATTAAGAAGTTGAAATCACTGATTTGGTAAACATGGTGATATATAGTTGTCAGTAAACATGCTGCTTGAGATTTAAAGAATGGAGTGTTCCCACAGCTAAAACCATAATTTCTGTAATTCCACATAAACTCACTCAGGAATTTAGGTCTGTTTTTAGAACCAAGCATATACTCTTCCCTATGACTCAATTTCAAAAGGTATTTTTTTAAACTGAATTCTTGAAAGAGAAATTTATTTTTATGAAAGAATGAGTAAGTGAAGAACCGTATTTGCTGATGAGCAATGATGTATAGAACTGTAGAATCATCTGGGTTGGAAAACACCTTCAAGATCATAAAGTCCAACCATCAGCCTGACCTACTGAGTGTCACTGTATGCCTGGAGGACTCCCTGAAACCTCAGAAAGTCTCTGTGGATCTGTATTTTGAAAATCTGAATGTGAGTGCTGGAGAATGCCCTTGTGAGGGAACAGCATGAATTCTGCCCTTCAACACAAATACTCTATGTTCAATAAATATTTCTGGATTGGTTTTTAAACCTATTTTGTATGCTTTTGATAAAAATATATTTTATATACTTCCAAGTGCACCACAGAAGTTGAAGGCAAAGAAAAAAGCAGCTTTTGGCCAGTCCATCTACAGAATCACCATTTACTTTTCTCAGCTTTAGGAAAGGAAAATTACTATTGTCACATCATTTACTGTGTTTTTTTTTTTTAATTTTATGCAATACTGGAAAAAGGATTTGACACTTGAACAACCAACAACTTAATATGATAAAACTTTCTGCTGTTGAGAGTGGCCAGCAATATCCATCCTGCTGGGCAGCTAGTTGCAAGTGCCTTATGAAGACAGATCTACATGTGGTACTCTGGGAAAGATTCAGAGGTGAAGTTGTGAATTGTTCTCCTAGAAGTAGCAACAGGGTCTCCTTTTCTCCTGACTTGAAAGCTATGCCTAGCCATCTTCTCTACCTATGTACTGCCTATCAGAATTTCAGCTTCATTTCCATGAATCTCAGAACACCAACTGGAACTTCTTGAGCCAGTTTTCTGTGTCTGGTATTTGTCCCAGACTTCCATTAAAACAACTTGACTGGGACACGTGTCCTGTTTCTTCCTTCCTCCTACCCCAGTGCCCTCAAGTCCCATTTTTCCTTCCCTGAGCAGCACTTTCTGTCAGTGTGATGGGAGCCCTTGAGCACATGGCAAAGTGGGCACGGCCCCTGCCAATTGTGCCACCAGCTGAGCCCATGGGACCTGGATGTGGCAGGCTTGGTGTGCTGTAGGCACCACACGTTGGCTGCTGTCTACTGCCTTGGCACTGCAGGGAGCCTGATGTTCCCAGGCAAGGTTTTTGATTGCTGCTGAGGCCAAACCTGGTGTCTGCTTTTTCTGTGTTTCCTGGAGCACACTGGGCTGGAGGATGCAAGCTGTGGGGCTTGTAGTGAAAAACAAATGCAAGTTTATTTCAGGTTTTGGAATGAGACGAATAGCCAGGTTTTCATAATTTTAACCAGGTTCACTGTATTTGCTTGGTAGAGTAAATGTCAGTTAAAACCAGGGAAAAGAACTTGCCCATAAACTAGGCTCTAGCTAAAATTGAACAAATGAGCCAATTTTATATTGTGCCAGCTGGCATGGATTACCAGTACCTGACTGACAGCTATCAGCTGAATTTGAAACAGATAGCATGTTGGCTTTTGGCCTTTTCAGGAAAGGAAAAAAATGAGAGCTTTTAAAAATCCAGCTTATTTGGTGTCAGATTCTGTTAGTGGGTGTCCTGTTCCATATAATTACAGGGAATCAGGCTAGGAGATTTCTTATAAATAGATTTTGACTTAATTTTATTATATACTTATCGGTGATTCGGATTGTTGAATAGGAAGTTGATAGTTTGTGGGATTACTAAACCACATGGCTGCGACGCTTCTCAGTTTTAGATTCATTCTAAACAGTTATTCAGCAGTTATTCAGTGCAATTCTAGTTTAGCCCATTGTTTTAAATTGTGTCCACAGTAGAAATCTCTCACATTAATGTAAAACCTTCTTTCCAAGTCATTTTAATGCAAACTATCTCGTTCAAGGAAATGATTCTGTACATCTGAGTATTAAGTACAACTGAAAGAAAGTACATCTAGTTGCTCTGCCACCTCTTGTACCATGCTTGTTCTCCTAAGAAACAGAAGATTTTTGTTTTTCAGGAATCCTAGGCTAATATAATGTATTTCAGTGCTGTTCTCTCTCTCTATGTTTTTCTGAAGAGTATCTCCTTATCGTGCTCTGTTAATACCGAGGAGCTTGTTAGGTTGACTCTGTTTAAAATTTGGTATAATATGGTAGGCAGTTAAAAGGAACGCTCTTGTTTTTTTTGTATGTTGTTTAGCAGAGTGAAAAGAAATGCTACTTCGTGGGTGTTGTTGTATAATCTCTTATAAGGTAGGTTCAATTCAGTATGAATTTACGTATGTATCAGTTGTGACACGTTTACAAAAAATGTGGCTGAATACTGTGTTGTGTTTTGACAGCAATAAGTGAGGAACTGTGAGGAACGCCAGTCAGACTGAGAATACCATCTTAACTTTCTGTGCAATGTTTCAGTCTCACAGTGATTTGTCTTGGGATGTTTACAGTATCCCCACTACCTCCATTTCAAATCAAAATGTAGTTCTGTGTAGCAGTGACTTTTATTGAGTGCATCCTGTTGGTAATGATAGGTCCTGTCTTTTTTTTTTTTAATAGTGTTTGACACCTTCAGCCCTGAGTTTCAAATGTAGGATGAAAAAATGAATTGAATAGTTAAATAATTCAACAAAGTAGTGCAAGTATTTATTACTTGTTTTACAACAGCAACAAAAAGATAAAGGAACAAAACAAACCTTTCAAAACAAAAACACGATTGTAGACAATAGGATAAAAATGCATATTGATAGAATTACCTTATGAAGTCTAAACCTTTTATTGATAAGGGAAATGTGTACTCCTAAAGAATGGCCAGATCTGTTTGAAAATTAGGCTGATGGGTTAAATATGATTATATACTTGGATGCAGAACTGCATCCTGAATGTGAATGCTACCGTAACACTGACTGTACTCTTAATATTTCAGAATAGCAAAGGAAACAGAGCTCTCAATATTTCTCACCCTGCTTTGTTTCCTGTTTCTTAATTCAAGGTGTAAATCTGAGTTTATACTTTGATGCTTATCCACATTCATATTCCATGGTGGGTACATACTTGCATATGTAAAGATTTTTGGTTAGCAGCAGCTATGTGGAATGCATGTTGGCTGTGTCTGTGTGCTTCATGTTTAAGAACTAAAATATATGTGCCTGGTTGTTTTTTCCAACATATTCCCTGGGAGAATCTGTCTCGAGAGGCAGATTTAAATACTGTATTTATTCCCTTCAGTAGATAGGGGCTGCACATTTTTTTTCCTTTTATGAATTTGTACATACCAGGAATTGGTTCAGCTAACCTTCAGAGAACATGGAAACGAGAGTGCAGACCGAACATAGGTAGATATTGCTTCAGTTTGTAGAAACTGCCACTGAGAAACAAAGCAACAATTTGGATTCTGCTCTAAGATTTTCATCAACTGTGCTGGAAAAGAAAACTCACCACAAACTAAAAATGTGAGGCTTCAAGGCAGCTGGCCAGCTGAAAGGTATTCCGAAAAAAATACTGCAGTCCCAGCACTGTTGTTATATACAGATGTGTGTTCTGCTGGTTATTGGAAGATGCCATTCACTTTCTCTGCTGGTAAACTGCTTTACAGATTTGTGGGGAAACCTTGCGACAGTGGAGTAAAGGGTTAGTGTCTAAATAGGCCTGGCAGCCACTAGTGGACACTATTTCGGTATAGCTGTAATCACTGTAAAATCAGAGACCCCATTTTTCACTGTGAAATAAATGTATACTGTAATATATATGTCACCTGTTACTATACTTTTCTATATGAAAACAAGGAATACTGCATTTCAAAAACAAACAAAAAATAACAACAGAGGAGACTCAATGCACATGCTGCACAAAGATAGTCAATTCAGCCTTTTCTTTTTATAGACCTCAGGAATGGCTGGGAAGAAGTGCCAGTGATGACAGGCATTCTTAAAAGGCCAGTCATCCTTTGCTCTGCTCAGTTCAAAACAACTGTGACTTGCCATGTCTTTTGGAGACTGCTTGGCCCATTTTGAGGGCTTGAGTGAGCATTATGCAGCCAGGATGCTTAGTCACCTTAGCCTCTCTTTCATCTGGATGCTACTTCTTTTCAGGGCATTACTTCCCTGTGGTCTTTCAGCTGTCCTTCCAATGACACCATTTACAATAGGAAGTTTCCTGGGAAATAAGAAATCATTCCCTTCTCAGAAAGTCTGGGGAGACCTGTTCATCTGCAGCCTGAAATGTAATGAAGAGATTGGTTCTTCTGTCTTAACTTTCAAAATTTCATGTTTTCATTACACTTCCACACATTCCTTGGACCGTGGTTGGTCAGTACCATTGGCAATACAGGATCCTTGTCATCTAAATTATTGACAGCTTTGAGGACTGTAACCCAGGTCTTTGAGGTAGCTGGCTGATTTAGGGATCTTCTTTACAGAAAATAAAGAGTGGTATAATAATTTGGAGGCCTGATTAAGGAGCTTGGTAGGATTTTTAAACCCTTGGAATTCACACCTTTCCCCTTGATGTAGTGAAGACTAATGGTGGGCTCTTGCAAGGATATAGTTATCTCACTAAGTTCTAGATTAGCAACATTAAAAATGTACCTTTTGCCACATGCCAGGCTACATTTCCAGTGCAGTGAATTGCTGAGGGTTGGCCTGCTCAACAGACAGGTATTTTTTCTGAATTTGTTTCAATTTTCTCAAAGTTCTGGAAGACCTTAGTAAGCCTCTCTGAGGGAACTCCTCGTGACATGCAGGGCAATGGTGCTGGTGAGCAGTTCACTGCGAGAAGAAACTCACTGGCAGTATCCCCAAAACATAAACTGTCTTGATAACTTTTAAGAATGTGTTCTCTTAGACAATCTCTGGGCCTACTGCAGTCATATTTTCTATGATCGGTATAGTCAGAGAGGTCATAGTACTTCTGCTGTGTAGGGAAGCTTTAAAGCTATGGATTTATTTCAGATATAAGAGAAAACATTAAAAAAATAATTTAGGCAATCTGCTTCTCAGAGGAAGCTAATATGAGCTCAAAATGCACACCATAGTGATGAGGACCAGGTTTTTTATTCTGGAGAGGTGCATGGAAATAGTTGGAATCTCTGTAAAGTACTTGTTTATGCATATAAACAAGCTTATTCACCTTCTAGGTTTCACCACAAATTCAGATGGCTCCAGTAGGCTCAGCTATCTCCTCTTTGTGGCCTAGTCTGCCTCCAGATTATCTCTATTTGTTACGTTGAAGTTGCTGGACCTAATTGCTCTACCCATGTATTCTGTCCTTGTACAAAGATAGTGCTGTCTTCTGGTCTGTACGTACTAACTTTTGCTGGAACATCCACTTTGTTCTTGTTCTTCAGCAACAAGTTCTTTTTTCACTTTAAAAACAACATAACCAACAGGAGGACTTGCTGATGTGGTTCAGAGACGATGCAGATTGTTGTTGTTATGCAGAATTTTTTTCTTCATTCTTCCTCTCCGTAGGGTAAGATCCTTGAGTTGCTGTGAGTCAACCATTTTTTGCTGGGACTACCTCCTTAAATTGAACCAGCATGATACCTTCAGCTCTGCTCTTCACCAGACAGCTATTTTGGCTTGTCTCTGTTTCTCAGCTCTGTAACAGTGCTGTGCTTTCCTCTGCTAGCAAGGGATCTGCTGTGCAAATTCAATGTAGTCCTCACACATGTGGACTATGCTTGTCAGTAAAAAACATCTTGTGCAATCAACTCAGAAATGAAAAGCCAAGCTCTTGTGAGAACCTCTGTACTCAGTTTTCCTAGAAACTTGTTCAGAGTTCTTGCTATGTACTTCAAAAACTGTTTATACTTCTGTGCATTCTGATTGTGACAGGCCTTATTTATTCAGGAATAAATAGTCTCTCTATTCTGCCCGTTTAGAAAGATAGCCATTTTCCACATGTAAGTGGCACCTTCTCCAGGCAGAACTTTAAAATTAAGAAGTCATTAAAAAGAATGATACTGGAAAGTACAAAGGTTATGGTGAACAGCCAGAATACTCCCAACCAGAGCTGAGTTGCTGCATCTGTATAGACTAGAGGAGAGTTGGGTTGAATCTTGCTGTAGTAGTTGATGGACTGTCCACAGGACCCAAGTCATTGTTCTTAATACTGCTTACAAATATTTTTGCAATTCTTCAAGGACACCCTACTGATATTGTGTTCCCTCAATTCTGTCCAGCTGTGACCTCTCTAGACGAGACTCTTGTGAAAAACTAATTTCAGTTACTGTTCTCACAAAAGTGATCATCTCTGCATTATGGTGACAGTTCTGTAGAGTTCTCTGCAGTGGCAAGTGAATCTGCTCAAGGGGTCATAGTAGATACTTCTTACATACCTTGCAATAACTGAAGCTCTTCAGGTGGTGCATTCTGTGTGCACAGTCCTAATCCAGCACCTCTCCCTTAAAGTCGTGTGTCTCCGGATTTCATAATGGAGACAAACAGAAACACAGCTGTCCTGTATGTCTGTGTGCAAAGAATGGTGAAGAGGATGACATATACTGTACGGACTGTAGTAACCAAACATCTGCCAACTTAAAGCA
The DNA here is from genome assembly GCF_016699485.2 of Gallus gallus. Lineage (NCBI taxonomy): Eukaryota > Metazoa > Chordata > Aves > Galliformes > Phasianidae > Gallus > Gallus gallus. Next base: position 65,920,044 of record NC_052534.1, on the reverse strand, counting down.
TTTAAAATACATGCACGTCCACAGTAAAGTACATACACATAGCACATCCTGAAGAAATTCAGTTCTTGTAAGGTAAGTATTGTCTTTGTTTTGTGAACCACTTGTACTAAGTCATACATTTGCTGCTTGAATGAAAAAAAAAAGAAAAGAAATTGTATAAAAAGTATTTAATTTCTGATTAGTATGTCTGGATTTTTTACTATTAAACTGGGGGGAAAAAAATCACCCTCCATTGCCATATTCACTTGCTTTCCTTGGCTGCTGTTGAAGGAGCCCAGTCATTTCTATGGTTCTATGATTTCTTCAGATCTCCACCATTCATTTGCCTGAAGACTACTACATTTTTCATTTCCCAGAGATTATTGTTCAACTATTCTGTAAAGATAGGATAGTAACTATTAAATGATGTTCAGTACTAACAGATCATTGTGTCATACAGGTTTTTCTCCAGATAGGCTGAGAAAGTTAGAGTTATACCTGTTGATTTTAGTGCTGCTACATTTCTCATCCACTTTATCTACCATTTTTCTGTCTCCACAGAAAGACTAGCAAGGCTCTGGTTTTGTAAAGTCCTATGTAATTAAGCAGGTTATTTCTGAGACCCTAAATCTTCAGTGGCTCCCCATGCTTTACTTGCTTTTCTAATCTTTGCATTTATTTCCCTTCAGATCTCAACATCTGCTGCAGTTTGACTGCCCAGGTTAGTGAATTTTTCCCCCTTTATCCACTTCTGTAATTATCCTGTGCACCCATTTCTCTCCCAGTATTCCTCAGTGTTGATCTGGCAGTACTTATTCTTGACTATTATATCCACTTTTGATTTTGGGGGGGGTGGTGGGAATGGGAAAAAAAAAAAAAAGAAAAAAAAAAGAAGAAAAAAATCCTACTTGTTATGAAAATATATTTAGGCTGTTTTCCAAGTGCACATTGGAGAAAGGTAAAAATCATAAGTACAAAAAGAATAGAAACTGAAAAACTGTTTTCCTCTAGAAGTATATGAAAATTCACTGCAAAAAATACATTAGGTAGCAGATATGTTCATTTATACCCAGTAAGATGTTGAAGGAGAGGAACAAAGCAGACTGCCCTGTGTTTATGCAGTACCAGCAGATTTAAAGGTCTGAGTTACGCTCTAATTCCCGTTGTATCACTCTCTATCAGCATGCTGCTTGGTATATATTTTGGATAGCCCAAACAATTATAGTACCAGACAAGGATACAGTTCAAAGTCCAGAAAATAAAGCTGCAAACTGTTTGTTGTTGGTTTTTTTTTTTTATGTTTTTCTTGGTAAACTCAGTCTTTTGTCTTTTTGGGGTGCTTGAAGCATCTTGACCTGAATTAAACTCTGCAAGTGCCTGTGGCATCACAACTTCTTTTGTGCTGTTCTTGTACAGAGTAAAGAAAACTAATGATTAAAGTTTAGTAGAACCTTCTTTCACTCATGTGCAGGCTGGGTTTTGTGTCTAGCTGTGGACAGCTCCAGCAAGAGCTGCCTACAGACCCCCTTTATATCCTCTCTAAATCCAGGCTTGTGAATTTCTTTTTGTGTATTGCATTTACCTTTGGGGAAATATGGAAATCCATCCTTTTCCAATTAGTTTCCACAGGTTGTCAAGTTGTGCTCTATCCTCCGGCTTCTTTTTTGCCAACTGAGGTAAAATTTTAAGTCCTTACTGCTGAGCAGAATATTTCCTAGGAAAAAAGAGGAATGACTTCAGACTGCTTTCAGGCTGGAAAGAAAACTGCATAATAAAGGGCTGTGTCTCTGTAAGAGTAGCGGAAACTGTCATTATTATCTCCTTTTACTGTGTTTTAAGGGACAATACGACTACTTGATCTAATTTCTCTGGGCCATGACCTGGAGAAGTTTTGCTTAGTTTTGTTTTTCCTCCTAGTTTGCCAGTAGAATGAGACAGGCCCTTCAGTCAGCCCTGCCAAAGCTGAGGTGATTGTGAGCATGTCCATAAGTAGATCTTAAATCTTGAAGTATTACAGGTGCTCTCAGAGTTATGTGGTAGCTGAATAAAGGCTTGAGAATCCGTTTTGATTTCACTTAGCTGAATCCTGTGGTATCAGCAGTCTATTCCTACGAGACTCAACAACAAATCTGGTTTTCTTTTAAGTTTGGGAAGACTAAACTGGATGTGTAGCTGCAGACTTGCATTACAGTCTTAAGTGTGCTAAACAAAATTAGTCCATTCTGTAAGTTTTCAGTTTAGCTTTGTAAACATATTGAATATATTGAACTTGCAAGTTCAGTTCTGAGCTAAGTATTAACTTTCTGTTATTAAGTATTAGCTTCTTCTTATTAAGTATTATTCTCTGGTTGGTTCCCTCCCAGTAGCTGCTTTGGCAATCAATGATAATTGTGTTTAGAACAACTAGTCAAAGTGTTTTGTTTTTTGTTTTTTTTAAATAGGCTCAGTGCACACAATGTTAATAATCAGTGATTACTAATGAATATTCCTGTAACTGGTTATTTGCATGGCATAACTTGATCCATTGTTAAGGTATTGCCTAATTCCTTAACACAAGTTATATAGAACATTTTATCACATTAGTAAATGCTACAATGATTTGAAAAGAATTATTATATTGCAGAGTTTTACCAAGTTGGATTGTGTGTTAAAAACAACAACAACAAAAACTTATGAAGTTACAATAAATAGCCAGTAAGTATGTATGTGGGGCTGCATACATCTGTCAGATCACTTCACTGAATGGTGGACAGTAAGAATCATAGTACATACTCTAATTTATAGCTTATCTAATATCAAACTGGAGCTTAACTAGTGTTAAAAATCTCCATAGCCTCTTTTGATCTGTGATAGCTGGCAGTCATTCCATATTTGGAAGAACTTTCTTAATGTCTAACTGAAGGTCCTTTTGTGCAGCTTAGGCCCATCGCTTTGTGTTCTGGCCTTCACACCCATTGTGGGAACCCTCGACTATCCAGTTATTTGAGGACAGACTGACTTTGTTAAAGGGCATATTTTACCTTTTTTTTTTTTTTAATCTTTCTGCAATATAAGCCTTTAAAGCTTATGCTTACTGCCAGATCTGTATTTTGGGTTCTGTCCCGGTAGTCCACGTCTTTAGTAATGAGTAATGTCTGCAAATAGACATAATAATACAGCTGAGGCTTTACTAGCACTGAGCAGGCTGTGAAGATCACACCAGACATCTTATGAATTGACCCATCTACTATTGTTTTTGCAATATGATGGCATTATTGGAACGTGCTGCAGTTTGATCTGCTAGCTTTTCAGTGCCCTTTCTGAAGAACTGCTGACAGATTATTCTCCTCTTATGCTCATTTATCTGACTTTTTTTTTTTTTACCTCGTTGTGTTTTTTGAGCATCATTTACCTCATAAAGATTTTATGAAACTGAATTACGTTTAGCTCACATTACCTGACTAGGACGCCAGGATGCCCAGATCATTCTGAATTTTGGTTTTATTTCACAGTACCTGCAGATGCCCTTCATTTGGTGTCGTTTGCAGATTTGATAAATATCCCTCAACTTCACTATCCATATTGTTAGTGAAAATGCTTATTAGGGTTAGACTGGGGCACGCTCATTCTTTGTCTCATTCTCTGTGAGCTTTCCCAGATACGTGTTCCTTTTCTGCCTTGCAGCTGCTTGAGCCAAGCCAATCAATCAGCAACCTTGTGCCCATTTCTTTAAGCTGTCTCCTGTGGCTCCAATGGGACCTGGCCTCTGTTGAGACTGAAAGTGCAGTGGAAGAGGGAGGGAACAGAAGTTGTGGGTCATCTCTTGCTGTGGTGTAGGGATTGTCCCATGCTTCAGGCTGCTCTGTCCCCAGCATGTTTTCTTGCACCATTCCCCATACATCTTTCAGGCCTCCCAGCTGACATGCACCCTTTCAAGACCTGAGAACTGGTTTAATTGCTTTAAAAATGATCAGCCTTTCTGTTTCTATTTAGTGAAAAACTAGTTACTGGTTAACAACCCTCGTCTTTTTTCTCCAGTCTGTGCTACACATCCTGTTGCCTTTTTTGATCTCTGGGATCATACTAATTCTTCATGTGTTCTTAAAGATAACATTTCTGAGATATCTATTTTTTTAATTATTCTTTTTGGGGGCAAATTTCTTCTGGAATAGCTATTTTGGAAAACAAAACAAAACTAATTTAACTATATGAGTTTCTTTTAACTTGTCCGAATCCTTAGCCTTTTTCACCTTAAAAAGTCTTCACAGTTAATCTGTTGACTGTTGTAATCTGAATTGAAATAAAACTGAACATACATTATCGATGTAGGAATTATTCTATTTCATCTGCTTTATTTGGTGAAATAATAGAAAACTCCCCAATTGTAATAATCATGTAACAATCACATTCCTGTTATTCTTCTGTTGTTATGTAGTTTAAGTTGACCAGAGCTATAAAGAGGACCTATCACTGCTGTAGCAAGTGTGTAAGCAGGAGTTATCTGCAAGTGGTCACATTTTTGTCATGTGAATACATTTCATTTCTTAAAAGAAAATAAAAAATAGCAGGAGAAGAAGCTGCTTTATCCATCCGAGATCCATTTCTAAGGGAGTGCTATCATTCTACAGTAGGTATTAATAGTACTTCTGGCATGTCAGTCACTTTTTCAGTTGATGTTCAGGAGTTGATATTATTTCAGGATTTCTGTCCCTTTGCTCTCTTTTTGGTCATCAGTAAATATCATTTCATTGGTAGAGTGTGTATCAGAAATGTATTTGCCTTAAATGATCTTCCACGTGCCTACTATCATACAATTTTCTGACAACACATATTTTTGCTCTTTTTTTTTTTTTAAATGTTTGTGTTCTTCTGTTATAGAATAAACAGTGATTTATCTAGGGTTATTTCATGCTATGTTTTTCAGTACATCCTGAAACTTTCAACCTCTCTGGGGCAGTTGACATCTCATGCACATCTGCATCTTAGATAATTGTAGTCATGTTTCACCACTTGGCATTTCAAGGAATCACAGTTTTGCTTTGGATATCTGTTAGAACTCATGCACTTCTGGAAACCCTGAAGAATGCAAAGTTTGTGTACACTATCCTCTTACCAAAAGAACCCCCCAGATCCTTCAGAAAACTGTGGATTTGGGACAGGTAGGTTTTACTGGAATATTATATCTAATTTACATACTGTAACAGCAATCTCTGTGAACATCTCCTTTCTTTCGTTTAAAACCAGTGTAAGAGTAATATCAGACATCAGGACTTGTAGCATTTTCTTTTTATATGAGTTTTTGATTGTGGTCAAACTTTTCTAGGTTATATTTTGCTGTTGGCCATCTTTTTCAGTGAGAAAGAAATTATGCTGCATTTAACCTACTAACGTTGTATTTGATTGGGAATTCCTCAAATGGAATACACCCCGGAGGAAAGCAATTGATAGAAAAAAAAAAATCTTACTGGTTTATTATTTCTTTCGAATTTGTGTTCTTTGGTTCTTGTGGTTGGAGAAAAGAACTGGATCAGTACTTGGACTTTTTCCTCCTGCATCGTGGATTTGCTGCATGGACATAGCTACATGTGTATGCATTGAATAGAAGATCTTGTCAAAATCTGTGTCTTGGCTGGATGGAGAGTTACCCAAGATGACCCTTACAGCCACTACCACATGACTAATCTTTATTTTAGTCTTATCCTAAAAGGAATGAGAATTTGGACAGTAAGATCTGTGTACTACCCTGATACAGAGAACAAGATTGTAAGGTAGACTGCTGGTGCCAGGGATGTATTCAGTTATATTGTATACTGTCTACATCTTGATTTGGAAAATGGGATTATACAAAGATAACTTCTAAAATAGTAAAGAAGTGAGTGCTAGTCTGGCAAATCATGCAGACTTTTAGCTGACTCAGTTCTGTTCTTCCTTCTGTAGCATGGAAAACAGAATCTCAACTTCCTTTGGAAAAATGCTGTGTATTCTAAAATTAGAATAAACGGAGCGGGGGAGAGAAGCATCAAATTTTTAATTTGTAATTCCTTTATTTTATTTACGAACTTACAGCCTTTGTAATTGGATGTGTGGCAGAACTTATGTGGCATAACTCACTGATTAGAGATCTGCAATGCTAGATTTCCTTCAGAACGCCTTCCTTTGGATCTGCATTATTTGTACTGGTTAGCCCAGGCAAAATTGCAGGCCTCCTCTACTCTTGAAAAAATGAGATTTGCAATTCACCATGCATGCAGCTGTAATGGGAAGAGCTAGGTACGTTACCAAGAATGAACAAAACCTGTGCTTTGGCCTTGGCTGGGTGCCTGGGTCCCCATTCAGCTGCCTAAAAAGTCATGTAACTCTAACATGTATGATTCTACAATGGCAAGAGTGTGTTGATGCATGACGTGCTGCCTAGGAAGGTCCATAAGCCATTATCCATCATGGGATTTTTGAGTAGTTTTGTCAGTTAAAGATGTGGAAATCTTCAATTTTGGAGACTTTCTGTTTAGGCTGCTTCATCATAAATAAGTGTATTTCAATTATAGTTACAAGCTGTGTCTGTAATTCCATAATTGGTTAGCACTTACAATACTGGATTAATCCTGAACCAGTGTATTTTCAGATATTCAGTTAGTGCTGCTGTTACTTACGTGTTACTTAGTGACTGTAACACTGGAGACTACATGTGCTGTTAAGGAGCATGGGGTAGGATCAGAGGATAACTGAGATGGGAGGGACATCCCGGAGATCTCTGGTGCGACTCCTGATCAGAGCAGAGTCAGCCTTGAAGTCAGACCAGGTTGCATAGAGCTTTGTCCTGCTGGGTCTGGAAAACTTCTCAGGATAGCCCGCTCCACTGCCTGCGTCCTTCCATGGAGGTTTCTTGCTGCATCTAGCTGGAAGCTCTCTTGGAGCTTATGGTGCTCTTGAGAGGAGTGAACTCTGAAAATAAATACTAATTTAGATACGTGAAGCTCAAGATAAGTAGCAATTATTTTCCTACTTAAGTTGGTTGGATCTATTATCTTCCCCCGCCTCCCCCCTCCCCCGCTGACATGAGAGAGGACAGCATTTCACCCTGGGAGCGTTGCTTTGAGAAACCCGGTTGCTGAGTTGTGGGTACAGGGTTAATAGTTATCTAGATGTAGAGCTTTATCTTACCTCTTGAAAAGCCTCTGGGGAGTGGATAAATGAGGTCTGCTAATTAAACAACCTAGAGGCTGCAGAAATGTGAAAGTGGAACAGGTGAGAAGAACGGCAGAAAATTCCAAGGTTTCTCTGCCAGCTCAGCCGGCAGGTGTTGACAGAAGCATAAAGGTGGGGATGGGAAACTGCCAGCTTTTCTTCTCCCCTTTCACAGGAAGGATTTAGTGCAACAATTTGTTTGAATGCCACTCCAGAAGGAAAATTCAGATTCTGTTCCCTAAAACAAGAAAAAAGTTGTCAAAAATAGGAATAGCAAGTGTATTTCCTCTGAAGCTGGATTTTATGCTTAAAAGCAAGACAAACCCAACTCTTATTTTTCTTGCTTTCTGACAAAATCAATTACATATTATACAAATTGATACTAGATTTAATAGTTCTGTGTGATATGTAAACAAAAGGCAACTGGCTTTATATTTAAGAAAATCAACCACAGCTTAGCAAACCATGCTTATGCTGGGGGAAAAAAAGGCTCAGCTTGTGTATAAACAAGAGATTCTCGAGTATTTTATAGGCAGAGAATATGGATTCTGTAGTTCAAAATTGTAGAATCATAGAATCCCAAGGTTGGAAAAGACCTCCAAGGCCATCCAGTCCAACCATCCACCTACCAACACCATTCCCCCACTAAACTGTGTCCCCATACAACATCCACACATCTTTTGAACACCTCCAGGGACTCTGACTCCACCACCTCCCTGTGTGGGAATATGTCGTGTAATCAGAATTATTAATAACAAAAACTGCTCTGACTTCTTACTAGCGAGGTCTGTCAGTCTGTAGAAAAAACACCTGAGGCAAGGTGAGTGCATCAATCCTTAAAAATCTGTTTCTTCGGTCTGCTTCTTCACACCTCTGAGTCTTCACAGTTTCTTTTTCAGAAGTAGTTATTTGCATAGAGGTCACAGGATTACATAAATAATTTCTGCATCTCTTCATGCATCCTTTGACATATTTGGTGTTGCCAGCAGCGTTTCAAAGAGTGGTTAATGCAAAAGTCTGTGTTCTGGATAATTTCTGGGTTTTGTGGCTGATTTAACATCTCCTCCTCACAAACAAATCATTAAACCCAACCCAAAACAACAACAACAAACAAACATCACATGGAATTCTTGTGCTTGATACTCATAAAAGCTATTCCTTGCAGTTCCAGAAATAATGTAAAGGAAATCCAAATCCATCCATCCATCTAGTCTGTCTTGTGATTATTTTTTTTCCTTTTGCATGACTCAGAAGGCTGGAATTACTGATACTGTTAATTCATCACATCTGTATTTGATGTTCTACTGGCAGAACTGGAGGTCAGTTGCTGAAGTGCTTTAGGTCAGAGTGGCTTGTGAAACTGTTTCTCCAGTCTGTCTGTCTGCCCTACTCTCCACTGCTGTTCATGTACCTGCTCCTGGAAGGTCCTGCCTCTGTGTTTGGCACTGCAGGGGGTTCCTGCTCCTCTTCCTTCTGGTCCCTGGATGTTGGGACGAGGGCCGCTCCTGCCTGCACTGTCTGCCTCTGCCACTCTGCCCTTTTCCTTCTTGCTCATCCCCTTGAACTTTGTTGTAAGGTTGGTAGTGTCTGTGTCTGTCTTAATGCACAGAATAGGACTGTGCCGATTCTCATTAATGATTCAGTGCCTTGGGACTTCAGTACACCCTAACCAATGAAGCTGAGATTGTCTATGGATTCGACATTATTCTGCATCCTTTGCTGGTGCATGAAATGTGGCTGGGGGAGCGTTTCTGAGATTTTAATTTCCTGGTATTAGCCTTGTTGCTTTCTTGAAATAAGGTTCTTAAATGTGAATAAAGTGAAAACACATTCTCAGGTTGTTTTCATTGTATTGCATTCAATACTGGTAACTCAGTGCAGTAAAAACATCCTGCCCAAGCAGAATAAGCAAGTTGATCATTTGTAGCCATATTTGAAGTCAGAGATTCACAGCTCCACCTCTAACTCAAAAATTTCAAAGATTTATCTTCCTTTTCATTTTAAAACCAGTTAACTTTCTGAACCCTCTTTTGAAACAGATGAAACATGTGGAAGACAGATTTGGTGACAGTGTGCAAGAAGAAGTGCTTCTGCTGTGTCTGGGCATTACTTCAGGAATTGGTCGATTGATCTTTGGTAGAGTTGCAGATTGTATTCCTGGTGCAAAAAAAGTTTATTTACAGGTATGTCTTCACGTGGTTTTGAAGGAATATATGTATATATATACACAAAAAGCATTCTGAAGGCTTTGATTGCAGGTAGGTAAGTAGACAATAAACTGACTGAAAATTTCAATGCTAAGAGGTTTCAGCACTCAAGGAAGCATCGTCTGGCTGTTGATACTCATGGGCCCTTGACACAAAATTTGTGAATCTTTCTCCTGATCTTTTTTGGTTCTTATACTGAGAAGCTATGGCTACTGCTTGCTGGCATTTTTCAGCTGGGAATTACTCATCATTAGCCCGGGAATGAGAAAACCTTTGGCGATTCTGTAGGTTCTTCTTTCCCTGTTTTATCCGTAACTTCTTGATATTTATAGTTTCCCTCAAGTTCTTCTGTTAAGGATTTTCTCATTCTCCTTTCCTGATATTTCTTAGGTGCCCTCTTGGTGTAGAGTATATTCAGTGCATAGCACATGCTGATATGGCCAAAGAGACTGTTACAGGTGCTTAGTTGAGAAGATTTTGCTGCGTGAAGTGGGTTACTCACAGTCCCCTGGAGGAGGTAAAGCACCACTCCTTCAGTTTCCAGAAACGCGGAAGCTTGAGAACGAAGATGGATAGCCCATTCCCTCTGCACATAGGAGCACTGCTTTTGGAGAAGGTGGCAGTTTGTGGGTTGGATTTTTTTTTTTTTTTTTTTTTTTTTTTTTTTAAGAAAGGTGTACTTCACATGTTACCAACTCCTCAGTGTTCTTGTTTTGTTGCTTTTTTAAAAATGAGAAGTAACGAGGGAGACATCTAATGGCTGTTGTCCGTACTACATTATTGAGAACAAAAATTCTTGAGAAAGAACCAACTTTCTGAAGCGTCTGTTGCCATAGTTGCATTCACTTCGATTCCTTGATGAAGGAGCCTGGAACCTAATCTCATTGATTTGGATTGATTCAGTATCTATTGTAAACTCTTAGGAAATTTCAATATTAAATTGAAAAGTGAAAAGATAGCATTGAGGGGTTACATGATTTACAAAGCACGGATACATTCCATTATTTTTGTGAAATACATGTCAAACTTGCTGTAAAACTCTGCAAGCTTTTTTTATTCTTTTTGCTAGAACTGAAAGAGCAGGGATCTGCTTAGGATGTGAATTCTGTTGCTTATAAGTAACATTGCTTTCACCAAATTTTAAGTGAGGAAAAATGTGCAAAGCTCTGTCTCTTCATCTTCAACTCTCCTGTTTCAAATGAGCATTTTTTGGAGGGGAAGTGAATATTCACAAGTGTTATTCTGGGTTACCCAACAGTTCATACAATCATCTTATCTTGTGCAAAAACTGTGTAAGAACCAATGCAGATGAAAGTTCTTTCTTCTTAAAACTGTACTCTCTTACAGTTGAGCAACTTACAAGAGATCTGTCCAGTAAAATCAACCTTCAGCTTTCTCTTTCTGTGCTCCTTAAAGTGCTTTTTGCTGGATTTTGCTTAGTAAATGATATCTTTACTACTAAAATTATACATTCTGCATCTTCCAGGTAAAGCTTAGATTCTGTTTTTAGTGCTGTGTGTAATCTTAATATGATAATGTAACTAACCCGGTCAACAGCACCTTGTTTAGAGTTTGTCTATGTATAACTATATAATTTATTGGTTATAAATACATCTTAATATTTGTATTTTATGTATCAGAATACACAGAACTGAGAACTTCTCCACTTCTACCCTTAAATTCCCATAAGAAGCCCAGTTCTCCAGTAGTTTCTATCTCTGTGCAATATTTCAAGTGTTTTCCTTAGTATGCTAAATAAAGTACAGTGCCCAAAGGTAATTTCTCTGCTGTCCTGAAAAGTCTCATCTAGTTGTCAGCTCAAAGATTTTTCATAAGGATCTCATTTATTTGATGTCACTTATTGTTCAGAAAGTTGTGATGTCTGGGAGTGACTTTGTTTTCCTTGTCATGTTCTACGGGTGAGCAATGCATAGTGTGTGTGCCTTGTTTGGAAAGGTGGGGCATTGGGCTTCCATGCTGACATAAGAATGGTGCATAGCAAAACTTTCTTTGATTTTCTTTGAAATGACTCCTGCTTCATTTTGTTGAAAGATGGTTTTATTCCTTTAATTTACTGCAAATAACAATAATGAAATTCATAGATTGTGATCTCAGAGGATTAAAAATATGTGAAGATAAACATGGCGATAGAAATACAGCAAGATGCCTTTTTATGGAAAAATTGAAATGAGACTTTCAGGAAACATCTCTGAATATAGGCACTGATATTGTTACTTAAACTACAACAGTGAGGAGTCTAATTACAGTGCATTTTAGTTATATGATTTTTCTTTTTAATATCTTTGAGGATTTTCTTTGCGAGAAGAGTAATTTTGCACGAAATGTTGGTGTGCAGGAAATGATGTCCTTACACAGTACCTGTGGGTACACGTGTGCTCTGGGAATATTGAGAAACAAGCTGTGGAATCCCTTCGATTGCATATTATGACAGTTCCAAGTGTTTGATTTATTTGCTTCTTAATTTCTAATAGTGGTAATGTGTGCTTATTTATTTTAAAGTAACTATGGGTAGACAGTTGAATTTTCCACGTATGCAAGAAAGCTCATCTCTTCCAGTTATTTTGGCTGATTTGATGCAATATGTTTTTATATTCTTCTTTGGTCATATTTAGGTGACGTCATTCTTCTTTATCGGCTTGATGTCGATGATGATTCCAGTGTGCCACGTCTTTGGAGGTCTCATTGCTGTCTGTCTCTTCATGGGTCTGTTTGATGGGTGCTTCATATGCATTATGGCTCCTATTGCCTTTGAGCTTGTTGGGGCTCAGGATGTCTCCCAGGCCATAGGATTTCTCCTTGGATTCATGTCAATACCTATGACAGTTGGTCCACCCATTGCAGGTGAGAATAAATGTGGTCTGTAGCTGTAAATAGGCTTCTGTAGTTGCCAAATTGTCTGTTCCTATATCATATGCGTTGCATTTACATTGAATTTTTTTCTATCTGAGCTCCAGAATATACAATGAGTCTAACTGATGCTTCTGGGTTATTGATTTACTGAACTTTTGAAAAGTTTGCTTCAGACATACGTGACTTTTGTATATTCCAAAAGCATCACTGTAGTGATTTTATTTTGTCTTTCCAGGTTTGCTTCGTGATCGCCTTGGTACCTACGATGTGGCATTCTACCTGGCTGGAGTCCCCCCACTTATTGGTGGGGCGATATTATGCATCATCCCCTGGGTCCACGAACGGCGTAAGTTGAAAGAAAGGGCAAAAACTGTTGATGGAGAAACTACTGAGAAAATGCTGGAAAATGAAAGCACTTTGGTGTTAGATGCTGTGGAAAAGCCAGTCAAAGAAATGGAATCGGGTGTTTGATGCTTTCTTTTCCTATACGAGACAGACTTTCTTCTACCAAAGCTACATTTCTACTTTTTGGCTGAAGATACTACATGATACTAAAGATGTTCTGAACTGCTGAAGTTGCAAAACTGCTCTAAGAATCTTTTATACCATTGAACTTTTTTTGATGAGTCGTTGAGTTTGATTTCAAGCCACGTTTTCAGAGTATTTGAAGTTTTGTAGCATTAGTGTGTACATACGTAGTGATTCTGTGTGTGAAGAGAATATTTTTCTAATTCATCAGAATGTATTTCTTGGAAGTATGGAAGCTGTGTTTGGTTCACTGACCCAGGTTTCTTCAATAACTTCTGTGCTCCACTCAATGCAGGCGCACCCAGGAGTGTTTTATACTGGAACATTTAGTAGTTCTTAAAACTGATTTCATTTTTGAAGTTTCTCGTGCTGTTTTACAGTCTTTCAGAATTCTGTATCGTGATTCTATTTAGTGGGGAAATATTGGTGGTAGGTGGATGGTTGGACTGGACAATCTTGAGGTCTTTTCCAACCTTGGTGATTCTATGATTCTATGAATGTGAATGTGCATATTTTAGATCCCCTTTAGATCCCCTTCGCTCTCGCTGAAATCATTTAGCATTACAAAGCTAAATTATTAAACATCTGTTTCGTTTTCTCTAAAATCCCCAGATGGCTCAGTTTAATCATTCACTTTTTGCATTGATTCACCTTTTCACAGTATCCTGAACAAAGAGATGACATTTTGGTTGGAAGCAGGTTTTCAATATGCACAAACTGAGCTTAGAATGCAAACAAACACATTTGGAAGTACAGCTGCTGTATTACAGGTTCTTGATACTTTTTGGTAACACAATACTATTGATGTGTATATAGTCTTTTTTAAGCGTCAGAATTCCTGACGATGGTTTTAAATTGTACTGACAGCAAAATTTCAGAGCAGGATTGGGAATTAGCCTAAATTTCAAATTATCCTGTTGTACCCTTCAGGTTTTTATGTTTTTTTTCCTCCTTAAAACTGAGACAGCTTTAAAGATACATCCTAAGTGCAATAATATGAAATCATTCTTGACGTGGAAATAAAGGTGAGCTATTAAAACAACGTTCAACAAGATATTTGCACTAAGTGAACATGCAGCTTTATTTTAGGTCTTCGCAGCTCTGTATTGTATTTAAATGTAAAGAAATGTCTTTGCACGTCCTCTTGGTTGCTTATGATACTAAAATACGTCCCGATTGCTTATGTATTCTTAGATAACATGTACTGTTTGTCAGGCGTGTATTTCTGGATATCTTCTTCTGTGAAAAATATTTGAAAACACAATGCTTTCAGATGAAAACAAGTTTATCTTAGAATGCACTTCCAAGTGCATTGCTTATCTGTGGGTATGGATGAGCGGTGCAGTGGGATTGCCTGAATATTCTTTACATCAAGTCCATTGAGCATTTCTGTAGTCTTCAGGTGCGTCATAACAGAGAGTAAACTGAACGCAGTCTAAAGACGAAGTGCATCCTGAACTGCATTTTAATTAGTGGCAGTGCCTGTTCCTTATGTGAACCACAGGGGGATATTGTTTTAAAATTATATCACTTAATGTCTCTTCTATTTCTGTTGTTTTTCAGTTTTTCAGCATTGTAGTAAACTGCTAAGAAAGCCCACAAGCGTTTGTGATCTGAAACACTCTATTAGCAGTGCTGTTACTTAAAATGTTTACATCCATTGGCTTAAAAAAGTCCTTTACATGTAATCACACAGAGCATCCCAATTGTAGAAGACCAGTGCTGATACTTTGTTTGTATTGTAGAATTTCAGTTCTTGTCTCATGTAATGCTGGAAGGAATTGGATTTTACACAGTTAATGGCGTATATAAGCGGGACTTAAAGGTAGAAAAAAATCCAAGTGGGTTCACTGGGACTTGTGCTTCTGCACCTCCCAAGTACTCATGAGAATTTCATGAAAACATTAATAGCATTGCTAATTAAAGCAAGTACCAAATGCTGCCTTTAGTATAGAAGCGATAACAGCTCATGCTGTTGCAGTCTGGCATATCTCTGCAGACGGTGCTTTTCAGTATTACCGCGCGTTTGGGCCGTGCAATGGATTCTGCTGATTAAGTATGATTCAAAACCTCTCATTTCCTTTTGCTTTATGATAAATGAATATTCACCATGGGTCTTACATTTCATGTGTTATAGCTTTGGGAGTTTGTAACAACAGTTATAGCTGCTTTTTAGCATTAATGTAATTTGGAATTGTCATGATGAAACATCTTGATGTAATTGTGGCACCTTCCTGACTTGGTGCTCTGAGTATATAGAATAGCCAGGAGAGAATATAAAGCAAGTGCTGTTAAGACTTATAAATGATATAGAAATAATGTAACAGTAATGTGAGTTAATTGTTGTTAGACCCTTTAAAAATATATCTGTACATAAAAATCCAAATGTTCATATTTGAGTAACTAAAAATGTGAATTATCTTCCCCAGTATCAACTACATTAAAGAAAAACAACAACAAAAACCCCAAAAAGTGGCCTTGGGAAGGGAACTCAGAGCGAAAGATCACCTAGCAGTGACCAGAGCAGTATTAGAAACAGATGCCGAAATCAGGATGTCAAGGCAGTGGATGCAGAGTTAGAACTAATGAAGTTAAGTTGGTGCGATGCTGTTGGAATACCGAACCTATTGCTGATGCCAGTGCTTGTTTTACAACGGTGCTGCAATTGAAAAGGCTTCCAAAAAATGAGATTTCAGAAAAGGCTTTTAAAGAGATGAATGCATGAGAATTCCGATAGCATCTTTACTGCCAGCTCACATCTACTGCGGAAATGAACGCCCAATAGGAAAAAGTCTGTATCAGACAGAAGCGTGAGAGGATTGCATCCTAAAATTAGATAAGAAGCAGTTAAAATGGAAGTAAAATTCAGATTGTTGGCAGTGAGACTAATTAAGCATTGAGAAAGTTGTGCAGAGACGTACTGCATTCTGAATGCCCTGAGGCTGTGAAAGGGAGACTCCCAACCTGCCTCCCCTTTCAAAAACTAACAGATAAATGTCCATCACACACAGCAGCTGGTTGGTGCACCTTAGAAAAAGTGACAGTATGGTGTAGAAATGTTTGTTATTTTGAAAAGCGGAAGGAAAATCAGCAAATATTCCATTTTGTTTCACCCGAATAAATGTAAATTTTTTGTAATTAAGTTTAATTTTAGGTGTGGAAGCCTGGTCATAGGGAATCTATCGAACTCCCATCTTGATGATGTAATGTGTGTCAGATTTACTCTTGTTGGGGATGGATTCTATGTTGAAAATACTGCTTCAGTTCAACAGAAAACCTTAAATCATTCTGAGATGCAGATGTATCCCTGTCCTAAGAGGTCTGTGCTTTCATACACATTGTTGTCTCACCATATAAACAGAATAATCCTCTTCCTTTTTTCTACTGGGTATTTTCAGGGTAAGCTTCTAGAAGATACTGGGCAGAAACAGCTTCATTTATGATGTAGTCTGTAGTCCTACTCTGTGCTGTAGCTGCATACACTGGATCTCAAAAGCAAAACTGATTTTGAGTGAGGGTTTGGTTTGGTGGTTTATATGGCTGACAGTTGCGATGCCCTCTCAGTAGGTATTGAGATCCTTGGAAATCTTCTTAAACCTGTTCAGCAAGTAGTCTGAAATAGTGCCAAGTCTTCATATTCTTATTTACATCTATGCTATTCAACAATATACAAAGCAAAATTTATTAAAATTATTGTTGGGTTTATTCCAGCTATGTATTTGAAGACTGTTGGAGGATCAAAGATCTCAAATGCCTTTTTTATCATTCAAAACTTGTCCTTATTTCCAATGACTCTTCATGGAATTATCATAAAGTCAAAGATGGCATTGCCACAAGTTCTGTTCTGTGATTGTCTGTGAGGGTCTGTGTGGGATCAGGTGAGGTAAGCATTTGATGCTTTTCTCTTGGCTCCTCATGTATTATGTTTGGATGTGTACATTCCTAAATTCTCACTGAAGACACTGGATTTTCAAAGCCAATGTACATCCTATTGTATATGGATAGTACTTCTCATACCTCATCCCTTCATTAAACCTTTGAGCAGCCATCACCTGATGGAGAAGGCATTCTCATGGAGTGGGAGAGGAGGCTGAGGCAGCCCAGCAGAATGCTGAACTGTCACACATAGATGAAGGCTTTGATCACATTCTTAACATATAAAATATAGACACCACAGTTCCAAAGCAGAAATGCCCTGCTCAGCTATTGCACCAGGGAGTACATGTCAGAGGAACAGGAGATGCATCCTTGTGGCCCTGACTGGAGTACCTCAGGACACAAATCACTGCTACTACCCTGGGATCATCCTGATGGGTGAGTTTAAGCACTGTGCTGGCAGCCCTGCTCAGCTCATAGGGCCCTACAGGATCCGGATCCCACCGTGGGAACCAACGTCGGGCACCTCAGTGCTTCTGTTGGAACCAACCCTCTGCTGAGGAGAGTGTGCATGTATGCGTGCACATAGATAATACCATGTTGTTTGGCAGGGGCATACACAGTCTGCATTTAACTACAGGAGCTGCAGCTCTTGGATGCGAGGCATGGCTGAGAAAATACTTTCGTTTCCACATCTTGCTGTTGACAAGCACAGTGCCACTACAATTCCAGACAGTGAGCTTCTCTTAATGCTGGCGTGTTTTCAGTATGCCTTTTAGTCTTTTCTGTATGTTGTGTCAACATTTTACATCTTTCAGAACTGTGTGTTGAGTGATTTTATACTGAAATGTGTGCTAATATTGGTAACACTGACGTGTTTCGCTGTCTTTATAGACCTCCTCTTTTGTATGTTGTTTTTGATATTAAAAGATGCACATTTTGCCAGCCTTAACTCTGTTCTTTAAGATTCTGCGTTGTTTGAAAGGTGGAAAGAAAAAACAACATCGTCTGATGTCTTTCATGGTGCTATAATAATTGTGCCCAACCTCAAATTACCCTGAATAAAGATGGTAGTTCTTAAGTGCCCCCTTTGTTACTGCACAAATCATTTTTCAGTCCTGTTTTTCCTGCACAACCTTTAGCCTTTTTTAAAGGAATTCTGTGTTTTAAAGGAACTGTGTCACATTTTGATACTGAATCTCAGCTGCAGCCTTCTGCATTAAAGTCCTCGCAGCTTTTGTTACCACTGTGATCTGACTGCCTCTACATCAGTATTTTGTGCAGTGCACTTCTTTTTCTAATGGCACCGACTCTCTGCTTTGAAACCGGGCGTTTATAAACCTCAACTACCACCTCCCAGCAGTGCGTGCTTCAGAAAATTCTGTCTGCTGCATTTTACATGCTGGGGTTTAACGTCAAACTTGCTAGACTGTTGCATTCACAACAGGAAGAAGCAAAATTGAGGAAGGGAGGGAAAGGGGTAGAACAAACTGGTGACAAATAATATAACCGGGTATGTTTTGCTTCAAGAACTGCCAGTGCAATTCAGAGGACCTTTGGTCATGTCCTGGCCTGCCACCACTCTCACCTTGACTTACCTTGGCAGCGTGAGGTGTTTCCTCATTGACAGCTCCAGGACATCACAGGAGTTCACTCGCCTTCCCTTTGTAGGAGGGCCAAATATTTCCTTTTCTTTCAGAAACAAAGCTGATGCTATTGGGAAAACGTTCCTATTCATTCCGGGCTTATTCTCCTGGCTGTGTGTATGTCAGAGGAAAATCTGATAAAAGATGCCTGAAACGTTTTCCTAAGAGCCCGCGTGTCGCTGTGTGCAAAACCTCTCTGCAAGCACAAAGCACACCAACACGCTTCTATGCAGAAGTCTCCTTATGGAATACATTACAAATACTTCTGCACATTTTCCAGTGTACTCCTGTACGTTCCAAATACTCTCTACCTACAGAGGGCTTTAAGAAACCCATGAGCCACTGAGCTGCTCGGAACAAGCAGAGCAGATTTACACATATGTCTTAATATAAGCCACAAGGAGACCCTACTTACATGTGTGTGCATCTTGGTGCACTGTCCAGGCATGGCAGGGCGCATTCACCGCAGCAGACAAAGAGACCTCTCATGCTAAGTTATCTTCAGAGCCTGGTTTCAGTGATAACATAGCTTAAAAATAGCACCCATAACAGAGAGGGATGTGGGTATGATTAACGCCAGGCACACGGGCTGACCTCCCGGAGGAAGAGCTCTTACAGCCTTCTGATAAACACTGAAGGAACCTTCAGTTGCAGTCACTGACCATGACTTGGAGGTAAAGGACCACGAATTGGATCAGTCAGCAACAAGAAGTACAGTTCTCCCTGGAAGATTGTAAATGCTGCACGATAAGAAGAGGGAACTGCTGCTTTCATAAGGACTCTCCTGTTTGCCTCCTGAATACAGTTAGAGCAGTACTGCACAACTGGATTGTGCAAGTGCAGTAATAACAGCCTTTACAAACATTGCCTGAGGCTGCAGATGGTCACAGAGGTTGCAAATACATTACAAGCAGAGAGATAGTGCAGCTAAGTGCTCTTGGAAAAGACAGGCTGCATTTTTCTCAGGCACTAAAGATAGAAGGGAAAAAAGAAAAAGAAAAAAGCAGAGAGAGAACCATTTGTAGCCACCATTTGTAGCAGCCATGCAGCATTCCAGCGCTCCTTGAACTCTGGCATTCAGGGCCATGCCCACAGCCCTGTGCAGCCTATTCATGCCCACCGCCCTCTGGTGCAGACCCTTTCCCTAACCCCCACTGCCCCTCCCCTGACACAGCTCCATGCCGTTCCCTCGGGCCCTGTCGCTGTCACAGAGAGCAGAGCTCAGCGCTGCCCCTCCGCTCCCTGTGAGGAACTTCAGCCGCCATGAGGGCTCCCCTCAGCCCATTCTCCCTGCAGGGGCGCAGGTCTGTCCCGCTCGGTACCACGGCTCAGCACGCCCCGCCCCTACTCGGAGCTCGGAGCCCGGCGCCTCGGGCGCCATTTTGTACGCCGAGCGGAGCGCTGTCTCCATGGGAACGGGCCCGGCCGGGACCGCGCGCCGCAGAGCCCGTCGGGATCTGTAGGCTTCCCCTGCCGCGAGCTGACGGGGCGGGGCTTGCGGTTCCGGGTTCCCCGCGGGCCCGAGCGGCCGTGCGTGCCGGCCCGCGCCGCTAGGAGCCATGGCCGGTGCCGAGCGCAAGAAACACGTCCGCTTCGCCGGCTCAGCGCAGGTGGCGGCGGGGCCCGGACCGGGACCTGGTCCGGGCCCGGGCCCGCGCCTCCCCGCCGCGCCGCACGCGGAGGTGGCCGTGGTCGGCGGGCGGCGGTGCGGGGAGGGAGCCGCGCTGCGGTGGTGCGTCTCCGCGGCGCTGTGCGCGGCCTTCCTGGGGCTGGTGAGTGCGACCGGGACGGCGGGTAGAGGGGCCCGGCCCGGCCCGGCAATGCAGCCCTCGGCGTTGTTTTGCAGGGCACGAGCATCGCCGTGCTGGGACCGACCTTCCAGAACCTGGCCGACAACGTGCACAAGAACGTCACCGACATCTACTACATCTTCGTGGGCCGCTCTCTGGGCTACCTGGGCGGCTCCGTGCTCGGCGGGATCCTCTTCGACCACGTCAACGCGCACCTCCTGCTCGGTGAGTGCGGCTCGGAGGGCGGCCGCGGGCGGGGAGCTCCGCTCGGGCTCTCGTCGGCTCCGCTGTGCCCTCCGGCTGGAGAACGGGCTGCCGGGAGGTGGAAGCGCACCCTGTGCTGTGCCGCTCCCCGTAAAACCCCGTCCTCGTGTTTGTGTTCGTTATCGTCGTCGTCTGCTGGTTTGGAGCGTGGCACTGTGTGGGTCCGGTTGCTGCTGGTGGCGGTGGCTGTGTCAGCAGTGTCAGCAGTGGCTGTGAGCTGAGCAGAAGGCACTTATCACATGCACAGCAAAGGCACGGCTGGACTTCCCGATAACACCCGAAGTCACAGTCTCCTGCAGCACACAGCCGTGCGTTGCATGGCTTTAGGAAGTACGCAGATGAGGCAGGTGGGACTGGCTTGGCTTCTTACTTGCACAGCTGTGTGGGAAAAGCTGTGTCAGACTGTTGCCTTTGCTAAAGCTCGGCCGAGCTGTTTATCCTTACCACACAAAAGCAGGGAGGCTTTGACTGGGCAGCCTTAATACGATTACAATGTAGTTAAAGTGGAAAACTTTGTATCCTGTCTGTGAGTTTGGAAATACGCTGCTGGGTTGCTGCCTACCTGTGGCAGCGTTTGGGTTCTGTAGGAGCAGTGGTTCGTGGTCCTCGTGGTTTCCCGTACACATGTGGATTTCCTCCTGTGCTCAGCCCTGTGCTGGCACAGCGGGGCCGTGGGGTGCCAGGAGTGGTGCTCATCCCCTTCCTATCCCTTCCCCTCCCGCTCCTCCATCTCCTCGTCCCTCCCTTCCTTCATCTGAGTGGATTCAAATAACCCCGAGCACAGAGCTTTACTCACAGGGTTCGTTTTGAGAATAGTTTTCCATTGCTTGTCTTTGAACCAATCTCTCCTTATCCCCACTGGCCTATCTCCCGCTGCCATGAGCAGTCACGTCATACAATGTCTGTCTTTCTCCTCTCCCTGCCTTCCCCTCACCAGACCAGTTCCTTTTATTTGCTCTTGTTAAACGTATCTTACAGCTTTATTTGTCCTCTTCCCTGTTCTTTTTTCTCTGCTCCAGATCACATGTAAAGTGCCTTCCCTCCAGCTTGCTGATCCTCCTGTATCTGGCAAGGGTAGAGTAGATTATGTCTGACATCTGAGACTTTACCTCCTACGATGAAAATAAGACACCCCTGAAAGTCAGCGTGAACTTGAAGCAGTTTAGGATTTGCTTGTTTTCCTGATGTGTCACAAGATAGCTGTCTGTCAGTAATGCTTGGAAAATACATTATGTCTCCAAATTCTTTCCGATTTGATGGCTCTTAGAGCAGAAACACAGTCTGAACTACTGAGCTGCCTCATGTTTCTGTCATCTGAGGGCTGACTGAGGGTTTGGGCTCCCACCTTCCAGCTGTTGAAACTCTGCTGCTGTGCAGATCTTGAATGCCTCGGTCAAGGAAGCTCTTAAGCACCAGTCTTCAGGTGAAGATCTGGAGCAGAGAGCTGAAAGCTGGCCGAGGAGCCACTTTCTGCTCTGACTGATGAAGCTGTATTTAGCACCTCTCTGCCCTCTGTAGCCTTTTCCCTGCGCAGCTCGCTGTGCTTCCCTTGCAGGTTACACGGGGGCAGGAATATCAGGTATCTCAGTGAAGTTCTTAGGCTCTACGTTTTTTTTTCTTTTCTTTTGGAAATTGCTGCTAAATGTATGGCGAGAAACCTTGTAGTTCTGTGTGTGAAGGCTGCAGAAATCACTTGGAATTCACTGCTGACGTGAGAAAATAAAAATGAGAGTCAGCATTTTTATACAGAGCGCCCCTTAGCCAGTAGGGAACCTCACTTGATGGGATTTTAGGAGTGCAGTGGTTGTTAAGTGGGGCCAAATATAATGCTCTGTAGTTCTCAAGAAAAATGTCACTTTGCTCGAACCATTTTCTATTTCTTTTGTGTCAAGTGATGCTTTTAACTGAAAAGTTTGCAGAAAAATGCTTCTTGGGTTAATTGGCACAGTAAGTACTTAGCAGCAGATGGTGCCCTATTTGCACATTAAGCCTTAGCAAAATGAAAAATGAAACATTTCATTCTCACAAAACTCATATTTTCCAAAATCCTCCTGTTGGATTTTCTGGCTGCTTCTGCTATTCACGAGTTCAGGTAATGAGGTTACAGCATGTATTAGGGTTATCTGTAACTTGAGTAACAATAAAGGTATTTTTATTTCTTAGTTTGCTAAATGTTTTGCAGTTGAGGTGGAAACTGTAGTGTTTGTTTTTTATTTGTTTGCTTTTTACCCACCCCAGCATTTTCCATGCTTGGAACCACAGCTGGTCTTTTTGCCATACCGTGGTGTAAGAGGTCCCTGCTGCTGACTGCCTTGATGTCGCTCATTGGAGCTGCCATGGGAGTTCTTGACACAGGTGAGTGACTGCCTGGTCCAGTGAATGAACCAGAAACCCACAGGTGGCAGTTCTGCTGAGAATCATAGAGTCACAGAATGGCCTGGGTTGAAAAGGACTGCAGTGTCATTGAGTTTCAACCCCTCTGCTACGTGCAGGGTCGCCAACCACCAGACCAGGCTGCCCAGAGCCATATCCAGCCTGGCCTTCAATGCCTCCAGGGATGGGGCATCCACAGCCTCCTTGGGCAACCTGTTCCAGTGCGTCACCACCCTCTGGGTGAAAAACTTCCTCCCAATATCTAACCTAAACCTCCCATCTCAGTTTAAGATTGTTCCCCCTTGTCCTGTCACTGTCCACCCTTGTAAACAGCCATATAGATGTGAGGTTGGCCTGCTTCACTGTGCACAGTTGAATTAAAAGAGAGGAGCTGTTTTATCTGGCCAGGATGACTGGTGGGTTATTCTGGTCTTCAGGCTTTACTATTTGTGTCTCTGTAACAGAGCTTCTGCAGGAGAGAGCTGGGTATCCTTTGCTTCCCTGAGCAGATCAGTATGCATTTTGGTGGGTAGTTACAGGCTTAAAAAAAAGTGCCATGTGCTCTTTAAACATTGTTTCTCTTAGAATTTGCTCCTCTGTGGGAAGCTAGTTGGGTTATTGTTGATTAGTAACTAGTTTGTCAGATGGAACTAGGTTAGTCCTATGCAACCCTGGGTGTTTGAGAGGAAGGTTCTCCCAGTGGTGTTATGGGAGAGCTGGTGACATCAGTTTGGCCGGGCCAAGTTTGGGGATTCACAACAGATATGTTGTACCATCATTGGCTTACAGAGCTCCTTGAATTAAAGCACATGTGCTGCCCTTGACCAGCCTCACTTAAATATGGAACAAATATAAACAAACACCTGTGTTTATAAGGTTTCTTAGTGGAGGATCCTTACTGGAGGGAGATGCTGAGCAGGATGAATTTGCAGAGCAGAAGTCCACTGGTGTGGCTGGAAGGGTTGGTTATATCAGAGGTACAGGGAGGAACTTCTCACAGAAATCATCAGTTCTTTGGGCATGGCTGAGGCAGCGCAGTCTGCTGCTGTGGGTATTTCAGGTCTCCTCTCTATGCAAACACCTCTGAAGCATCCAGGCTGGGGGCTTGGTTGGAATGGTGGGCAGCGCAGGGGAACGATGGCTTCATGGGAACCATTGGCCATAGCTGTGTTCAGATTGAGAGGGCTCTGTTAATGTTAGAGAGAACCCGTTGTGGGATCTTACAGCAAAAAAAAGGTGGTTTTGCACAGCATAGGGTGTGCTGAAGAATGTGAGTGCGGAGGTGTATTTGTAGCCTCTGGTAGGATCACTGTACATGGCCTCTGGCTTCAGAACTCTTCATATGGGACAGTCCTGTGGGCTTACAGTGAAAATTTCTTCAGTGGGTACTGCTTGAAAGCCAGGCTTTGGGACGGGCTTTACTGCCCAGGGGAGCAGGAGGAACTGAGACCATGGCAGTGATGTGACGGAGCTGTGTTAGAGATGGGTGACAGGGGTGGGATTTGATTTCTGTCCTTATTTTCCCACGCTCATCTCAGGGGCAGTTTACAAATGCCTCTCTCAGGTCTTATTTTCTAGCGCTGTTGTTGGTCTGAGGGTGCTGCAGTTTGGCTTCTGCAGCAACATTACTGTAAACCTTTCTGCTTCTGCAAATGCCGTGAGCCATGTGAACACAGCCGGGGTAGGCCCTGCCCGCAAGGCGTGTGCAGTTTGTGGTGTCTCCTGGGATGTTGTGTAGTGAGAAGCTGATTTGTAGCACCGTCAGTTGTTGCTTTTGAAACATAGGAAAAGGAGAAGCAGAAAACAAAAAGGTCTGAAGCTGCTGCAAATGATGGATGTGAATGCTGACCTGTTAAGGCGGCAGTGCTGCTAGCTGAGGCTGCTCAATGTGCTGAAGAATCTTCAGTTTACAGCCTGCAGAGAGGAATGGCCTGCCGTGCCAGACCCATCACAGCAGCCGTAACGGGACATGGACAGAGAGATGGCCAAAGAGGGGAAATTGTTGTTGGATTAAGCCACTTTTACTTGCTGTGAATGCCCTCCTACGTTACAGCTAACCACATGGGGTTAAGGTGCTCAAATGCACAATTACAGTTAACCACAATTTTGCACGTTTCGTTCACTATAAAACTGCTGTTGTTGCAAATTGAACTCATAACATGATGGCTATTTTTTAAACAATATCTGGTGTAAGGCTGAAATGAATGAGTCCTTCTCTCTCTGATCTGCAGGTGGCAATGTTCTTGCACTGAACACGTGGGGAACAGAGGCCGGACCGCACTTGCAGGCCTTGCACTTCAGTTTTGCCATGGGTGCATTTGTGGCTCCGATCCTGGCTAAAATGGCAATGGGAAATTCCGAGCCCAGAGACCTTCAGGCAGGTGAAAATGCAAGCCAGTCTGTCCTGAGCCCCGTGCCAACAGCGTCGGCTACACTAGCACTGAAACACCATCTTGGTGTCGATTTCTTGTGGTCCTATATTGTCATAGGGACCTATCTTCTGTTTGTTTCTTTCTTCTTTTTTATTTTGTATTCAAAGAGCAGCTCGGTTCGAGACAAATCAAAGGCTTCTGCGCAGAAATGCAAGGTTGCCAAATACCACCATGTCCTTATCATTCTCCTTTTCCTTTTCTTCCTCTGCTACGTGGGAGCGGAGGTTACTTACGGCTCCTACATATTTACTTATGCAAAGGTCTTTGCTGAGATGAAAGAAAGCGAAGCAGCTGCTCTGAATTCTGTCTTCTGGGGAGCGTTTGCTGTTTGTAGAGCGGTGTCGGTATTTTGTGCTGCTTGCTTATACCCCGGCACTATGATCGTGCTGAGCCTCATTGGCTCTGCTGTCTCCTCTTCGTCCTTGGCTTTCTTTGCACACTACCCAATTTCGCTGTGGGCTGGAACTGCGGTGTACGGAGCCTCCATGGCCACCATCTTCCCCAGTGGCATTTCCTGGATCGAGCAGTACACGGTCATCCAGGGGAAGTCAGCTTCTCTCTTCGTGGTTGGTGCTGCTCTGGGGGAGATGTGCATTCCTGCGGTGGTCGGGTACCTGCAGGGGAGGTTTCACCACGTTCCTGTGGTCATGTACACTGCGCTGGGAACTTCGGCAATGACGGCCGTGCTGTTTCCTGTGATGTACAAATTGGCCACCGCTTCTGGAGAGAGCTCGAGAGAGATGAGCGAAAGCGAGGACAGGAAGGCTTTGTTGTCCAGTTCGGGGCTTAATGAAGATGAAGAGGATGAGGAGGATGCAGGAGAGTGGAATGAAGCAGACTTTGAGGTAATAGAAATGAACGATACCCTGAGAAACTCTGTGGTAGAGACCTCTCTTAAGGCAGCAGGGGACTCCTCATCCGAAGCCTCCCTCCAGCCACATCCAGCTGATGCTGGGGGCGATTTTCCAGTGGCAGCTGGCAGCTCCCCTGGGAGAAAAAGCATGAATGTTGACCGGGAGAAGAACGATTAGAGTAACAGCTGACTCTTTGGTTTTTAACTACAATGCAATGGAATCGTAGCCGTTGTCATAAAGTGGTTCAAGGATCTTCTCAGAGTACAGAGGAGGTTTCCACCTTTGCCCGTCCTTCCTCCTTCCTCAGTTTCAGTCTGCAGCGATGTATCCCGGAGAGAGCCCACAATGATGTGAATGTGGTAACGTGATACAATTTGTAGACTATGCTGAAAATGTTAAAACCTGAGAGGTTTTCTAAATGTCAGGCATGCATTTAAGTCATTTACGCTGTGATGTGAGCTAGCTGGGAAGAAGCTGCTCAGACCACTTGGTTTCTTGGAGGTGGGTGAAGGGTGCCGTTCTGAGCTCCTTGGTCACACAAGGTTTTCATCAGAAATGAGAAATCTGTTGCCTGTGGTGCTGAACTTTCTTAGCTTGTAAAGTAAGAATGTTAATACTGCTTTTTGGGTCGGTGTGTGGCAAACCAGGGAATCAAGAAGTTGAATTTCGGGTGATGTAAATGGGATATCCTGATGGCCAATCACACACTCTTCTGATTCTGTCACTAAGGACAGAACAAAAGGTTAATTTTTAGGAGTGTAACTGTGCCTTTGGGTCATTTAAAGGTGGTGTATGGGAACGAGAACAAAAAGTGTCATATTTATCTGCTGTATGGCTTAACTCTGATTACTCGTTAACCAGTGGTGACAAATCTAAATACGTTAAGTACCTGTGATTGTACCTGTGATTTGAATTACTGCATTACCATTGAAATCAACAAATATATGAAGAAAATATTCAGTGATACGTTAGATAAAACTCTGTTGATGACATAGGGCCATGATATTGTAAGCCAGTTCAGTTGAAAGGTTTAACAAGTTCTCTGGCTTCCCGTGCCAAGGTTTTTACACAGCAGTGTGTCACAGCGGCGATTTGAGAATGAGATGGAATATTGATGAGATGGATAATCCTATCCAGTTGTAGTGTGCCTGCTTGCTCCCTGTCAGTTGGGTGCTGCCCTTTGGCTTTTCTTTCCTTGGGTAATGACGCACAGCAGGTGCCTCCTGAAAGAGAAGCTGTGGTTTGTGTGTTTAGATTCATTGCTCCGGAGGGGGAAGCCCTCAGGTCTGGTTGTGTCACCGAGTCCTTCCCACTAAGAACAAAGATGCAGCAGCTGATGGCAAAGCCTGAAGCGGTGGTTCTGCAACATGTCTACTTGAAAACCAAAAATTAGTAGGTTGCTATTTTTTTGAAGCTGTGCGGTCAGAATGTGGGTTGGTTTTCTGTGTTGTTTGGGTTTTGTTGTTGTTTGCACTATTCTTACTATTTTTTTGCTAGGAGGTGTAACTGCTGGCAATAGGAAGAGCTCTAAGTGTAACATAGCACAGAACTGTGGATGTTCAGTGTGCTTTCAGTTGTTTTTGTTCCTCCTCCTGTCCCCCGTGTGTTTAACCTGGAACTGAAGGGCTCTTTCCTTTCTCCTGAAAAGTTGGTAAGGAGGAGGAACCCATTTGTAGTGAAAACGTGGGGTTGTTTTCTTTTTCTTTTTCATCCTGCAATGTTGAAGGGCCTCCTTGTCCTGCTGCTGTAGGCATTTAAATGCCATTGCCTGTTTGCCTGATTCTTCTTTCCTTGTGTGTTACATATGCACACTTCTAATGCAATGCATGAAGCTGCACTTCAACATACAGACTTGCTCCACTTGCTACACAGGGGTTATCTTCTTTGCCTAGAGTTCTTGTAAATACTTCTAAACATCAACCCAAATCCTGTTCTGGCTACACGTGGCAGCATTTGATCAACAGAAGTAAGTCTGTATGGCCTTATGCATTCAGTTAGCTTCATGTGATAGTCATAGAAGAAAGGGCTTGGCGGAGAGAATGACTGACTTAGGTGAGTGGAGATTAAGCCTGGGTTTCTTACAGTTTTCTTTTTCCCTCTTCCCTCCTGCACTCTGCAATAACTGTTCTATATTTGGAAAATAGGGAGCGTTACCTGGCAGCACGGGTGAATCATGTTGGTTTTATGGGGAGAGGAGAAGCGACACGTGCTTGTGCTTCTGCTCTGCTTTTATGGGATGCACTTTGCCCCCAGGGGGTCACAGTAGAAGAACCCTCTGGTAGAAGGGTTCAGTGTAGGGCAGACAATAGTAGGAACCCAGACAGGTGTGGGGCAGCTCCCTGCTGCAAGAGCCATCCATGGGCTTGGCCTGAACCAACAGAGGGACTCCCGACTGTGTCTGCAAAATGAATGAATACGAGGCACAGAGAATGTCCCAGCTGGGTTATGCACCAGAACTGCAAACCTTTGGCTGCTCTCCATCTGAAGTAGAAGTACCCGTAATTAGCAACTTAAAAAACAGAACAATGGGGGCTTCTGCTGATAGGAATCTTCACTGATTTTAAAAGAGTCTCCCTGTACCTGAGATCATGTCGCCAGAAAAAAATTAGTTTAAGAAACCTTCCTGAAAGCAGGCAGGTTTTACAAACAATTTGCAATTCGTACACAAATTTCTGAATGAAATTTCAGATTG
Source organism: Gallus gallus (assembly GCF_016699485.2). Classification (NCBI taxonomy): domain Eukaryota; kingdom Metazoa; phylum Chordata; class Aves; order Galliformes; family Phasianidae; genus Gallus; species Gallus gallus. Next base: position 65,891,368 of record NC_052534.1, on the reverse strand, counting down.
GAATGTTGTGCAATGAAGATTATTCTCAGGGATAGCTAACAAGTTTCACATAATCAAGTAGAGAAAAAAAACAGAAAATGAAAATTAAAGCCCCGTTGGGAAACGTGCTTTAACCTCTTTGAACCATCTGTAGCTATGTACATTACATACACGTGTATAGCTCTGTATACAGATGGATAGGTACGTACACGCTTACTTGTGTTTCTGACCAATATGTCATCACAACAAATGGAGAAACGCTGTCCAAACTAAAACCCATGACTGGCCGAGTGGCAGTGGGTAGCATCACGCTGGAACAATACCCACAAGCCTCTGCCTGGATGACTGCTGAACTGTGAGTTGTCCTTGCCAGGACTTAAAGCTCTCGGTGGCTTAATTTTGGTCTCAAATGTGAATAGCACATGCAGACATACAGAGCTTGTGCTCATCTCCCCTGAACATGTGCATCTAGAATCAGTGGCTGCCCCTTAATGGAAACAAAATGTTGAATGCAATTTAAGAAGTCCTAGGTCTGCTTTCATCTTCGGTGCTGAGCCCAGCTCGTGGCAGCTGTAGATGTCCTTGATGCTCAGGGCTGTTGCTTTCCTAATTAACTGGATTTTTGGTGTTCCTCAAGACTTTGTTTTAGGAAACGAATATTAGTTTTCATATATTTAAATTTTCAAAGTAAATTACTTCTTGGCATATAGAGTGAGGAGCTATTTACAGTGTCTTTTAAAGTTAGGGGTAAAATCAGTGTTTAAGCTCTGTGGAGGACCTCTTAAGTGTTATTTATGGGTGTTACCTCACCATTGCCTTGTTTATGCTGGAAAGTTGTCCAGGTGTTGTGGAGAGATGGCTGAATGTAATGTCATTCATACTTTTGCCTATAATAGCAGGATTGCATTGAGGACTGTCATGTGCCCATTTCCTCCAGCGTTAAAAGTAAATTCTTGCAGTTAAATGTCACACAATATTAGTACTTAGCCCTGACTCACTCCCAAAGGCTGGACTGTACTTCAGGCACTAAGGAGTTACTGCTGGCGCTTGTACTGCTGTTCTGTAAATGACCCTTCAGTGCTGGAATGCAGAGCGGGCAACAGTTTGTGCCTCGGTGGGTTTTTGGTTCCTTGCCATACAAGCTCATGGCAATCTGGATATGTTCAATTATATATTCATTGTTTTTATTTTGCTTGCGGTGGGTTTACATAGTACTGTATAACGTGGACTTTATAACACTGACTTGTACCTTGAATGTAATAAATTCTTAATGGGAGGAGGCACTCAGGTTCCTTTATGTAAATAAAGTTTTGTTCTATTTTTAAAAGCTACTCTGGACTTGCAGATGCAAAGCTTACCCTGTTTGGGCTAATGGAAAACAACAGGAATGTTTTATCCTCTTTGGAGAAGGCCTCCAGAAACCAATACTGAAGTTTTAGGTCTCAAAGCATAGGCTGGAAACTGCACTGTGCATTCTTACGGCATCGGCGCTGTATCTGTACCTAATGAGGGAATCAACGGCAACTGGGCGTTAAAAGGAAGAAGCAGACAGATTTGTACCATATCATTTTATTCAACTTTAATATGGTTTCCATTATTAACTTCTAAAACAAAATGATTTCCAGTTTAGAAAACAATGCACTGACCACATAATTCCTTTTCCATTTTATACAGTTATACAAATATTCTAAATACACATTTTGTCAAGATGGTGGCAAATAAGATTTAACTGTACAGTACGTAAGGAAAGAAAATATTTTAAGCATATTTAGAAGCAATAGAAATGTCTATACAAAACAAGCAAAAATGGAATAAAATTTTATATTTAAAGTATTGCAACAGTCCCACAGGTTTGTAACAAAAATGTCTTTGCACAGTTCCTCACAATGCCCCATTAATAGCTAAAGCAAGACAGCCATTTTTAGAAAATAATGTTTCAAAATGCTACACGTGGTACTACTGTTGGTTTGCACAGTCTGATCAAAATAACAATCTACTCCGAATCAAGCAAAACCGAGGAGGAGATATACCAACCGACTTTAAAATTATCTGTATAAAAGTCATTGCACATTATTTTACTCAGTTGTTTGAAAAGTAAAAAAGTGTATTTACAAAATATTTCGCAGACAAAATTATAAAGTGAATGGATAATATAGAATAACACGTCTGGATACCGACAGTCCAAGAACACACACAAATGGATTTATCGTTTCGAGAGGTTTTTCAGTGCTCCTTCCTCCAGGAAGTAAACTTGACTTCTACTCGGCAATGGATTTACAGGATGTTACACACAGCTATTTCAACATCAGCATTATAAAACAGTATGTTAGAAACATGAAAGGAAGAAGGAATTTGTACATCTTAAAAAGTGAGCTATTCATAGGTCAACAAATGCGTTTCTTTAATTTAGTTAGGATAAGCGTTCGTTATTCCTCAGATAATAAACCCGACAGTTAAAATGGAAATCCTGGACTAGATGAGTTGAAAAAGCACCATGCACAATAGTCTTAGTGTGGTAAACACTGAAACAAAATAGCACCTGGAATCCCGTAACAGATCGTTCAGAACTGGTCGAGGAGCTGGCGGAGGTACGGCGCCTTCAATAGTTCTCTGCTCACTCTGGAGAGCTTGAAAAGCACTGGGCAGTTCAGGGAGACACACGGGATCTGTCGGTCAAAGCAGCCTGTACAGTTCTTGCATATCTAGACACAAAAAAGCAGAACAGCTTATTTAAACTTAAAGCATCGAGGATGTAGAGACGCAGGTGATTTATGCCTTACTGGCAGAGCGGGCCGAGCCCTGCAGGCAGCCATCAGCAACATCTTAGCACGGAGGGACCTGAGAAGCTCTGCTCTGCTGCGGCTCCTCCTGCCCCTGCCAAGTGCTGACTTTGATGCCAGTGCCTGGCAAGCAGATGGCAGCCCCTGGAACTGGGCAGGGGCGCAGCCTGACAGCACAGCTTGGCTCACAACCCTTCCAACCCTGCTGCTATTTCTGCTCTAGCCCTGTGTGATGGCACCTGGGAAAACAACCTGAGAAGCCGAGGGATTCAAGCAGGGCAGCACGTTGTACTCATGTTAAATGTACCCTGGATTAAAGTTTCCAAGTGAAACAAGACAAAACTCCGCAGTTATTCTCTATGCAGGAAAGGAACTTCGCTAATAAGCAACTTCTATTTCCAGATAAACTTCAGTGAGAGCTTTCACTTTGCAAGGCAGAGCATGCAGGCAGAACAGCTCATTAATGTAGCCAATGCTGCTTTCAAGTATTTTTAACACGAGGTACCTGGTTAAATAAACAGCAGAGCTTTTCCAAAGGTGTTTCCAGAGAACACAAATGGATCGATTTTCAGGAGACATCCCCTGCTTTGCTTCTTCACTTTTGATTCTTTCCAGCATTAAGCCAACCCCAACAAGTTTTCCAAAAACTCTGCAGCCACTCATGGTTCTGTTCCACCAGAATTTTGACCCTGCCTACCACTTGGAACCAGAAGTCATAAATTGTATCTACAAAGTCCTGTCCTTTGCTGTTAAAATCAGTTCCTGTACTCTCCTTTGGTCTCTGCAGACCAAAATCCCAAAATGAAGCGAGATGCTTTCTTAGTTCAGTTTGTGTGTAGTGAAGAAGTCTACGGCCTTAATTTAGGCAGCTAATTTTTAAGCTATGTGTGATTAAACCTGTGTATCAGCGTTCTGCTGCCTCTGCCATGTGTATATTCCAGGAGGGCTATGAATTTCAGCTGTGAGGGATAAACAGAGCTTCAAATTAGCGGAGGACACTGCTCTTTCAGATGGGTTAAGACATCAAATACTGACCAGAACTGAAGCCCAGCCCTTGCTGACCTGCAGCAATGGCATGAGGGCGTTCTGATCAAAGCCACTCATGGTCCTTTTGTGGGGCCAGGCCCAGTTTTGACTTATTCCAGGACAAAAGCAATGTAAAAGTTACCACAGGAAAACTGCAGAATGTGCATCTTGTTCCTTCACTATCACTTACAGTGCAGATCAGGGCGACCATTGCAGAATACAGCAAGAAAACATATGTCCACAACTTAGTGTAATATTTATGAATTGTGAATTATGATGGCTTTCTGGTTTTCTAGGAAGAAAGCCCCATGGGACTGTAGCTAATCACTGCAGGAACATTTATTTATATCCCTGCAATTCACCAAGTAATTAAGTTGGTTCACATGCTAGTGCCAAAAATTGATTTTTAACAACAAAATAGTCTTAAAATACTACAGTACAAAAATTAGGCAAGATCACACTTATGTCTCTTAGAGGAGAGGCATGGTGCTTTGCTGGCACACATCTGTGAGCAAAGCCAGTGACACTCTTTATGGACTTCTAACTCAAGGGAAAAAACAGCCTGGGAAATTTCTGTCAAGAGGAAAAGTAACAAAAGACCCAAACCAACACAGCCATATTATGCATACAAATAGATAATTTTTTCTAGGACTAGAGCTTTTTTTGTCAATGGAACACCATCAGTTATGTTAGAACAAAAGGTGTGTATTTCAACATACTTGCACAACTTTTATCATCATCACTATAAAAAGGAGTCTAAAAACCATCTAAGATACTCTTAAATAGAAAAAGAAGAAAAGCATCTTTTGTTCAGTTTCTCTCCACCCCTTTGGCTTCAGTCTCATGCAAAGCTAAGGAGAACAGCAGCTGCTGTGCTGCCTTTTAGAGCAATGGGAAAAGTAAATGAGTTGTAACACGTTTAAGACAAGGACTGCACTTCCTACTTCTGCTGAGGGCATTCAGTGACTGCTGCTTTGGAGCTCCAGCCTTTGCCCACAGCCAGCAGCTGGCTGACAGCGCTGTAGCCATACCTTGACCAGCTGGTCTTGCTTGCGCTCCAGCTCTCGGATTTCTTGGTTGAGAATCACTGCCACATGCTGTGGCTGGCTTCTGCACTTAGTACAGATCCCATACTGGGTCAGTTCATCGCACACGGGACAGTGTAAGGTCGTGAAATACTGTGAGATGGTGCCTTTCCGTCCTTCCAGCTCACTGCGGGCAGTGGAGGCAGTTTTCTGAATCTGTTAATAAAATTTAATAAAACAAAAATAAGAGGGCAGTAACTTCCAAGAGAGCAGCCTGCTTTCTTCCTACAGTACAGAGATTATTATTCTTTTTCAAGGAGAATGGAAGTAACAGCCTGCAGGGTGTGGGTTAACATGCAAATTATTAACATGAACATGTAAGCACAGCACCGGCCTGAAGTGAGGTGCTGAATGGGGCCCACTCCTGCTGTGACCTGGTTCACTGGGAAGCTCATGAGAAAAGAGAAAAACAGCAACCACGACATCCTCAGTCACCTGCTAAGGTCCCAGACTCTGCTCCTGCATTGGTCACCTGCAGGTGCTGCCCTGCTACATGCCCAAGATGCCCTGGCTGCACCACCAGTGGCTGCAAGTTTGGAAACAGCTAGCTACACGTTTCCGGTGATACAGGTTTTTAACGAAGTATTCCTGCTGCTTGGGCACTCCCACCGTTGCCATAAAGAGGGAAGGTCTTCAGAACATCTTGGGATAGCAAGAGTTCCAATATCCAATATCCAATAGAGAGACTTCAAGTGAGCACAGCCAGGCAGACGAATATACAGCTATTCCTAAAAATAAGCTATTATAGCAAAATATTATTCTGAGGTATGAAAGTGGTCAAAAAATGACAGTGTCATCAGCCCCGAACAGAAGGACTGGAAGGAGAAGTTGATTTGCTAAGTGAAAAAAATCACACTCAAGATCTAAGAATCAACCCTGCACATCTGGGCATTAAAACCACCGCCCCATAAAATAAACAACCTTCTACGTGACCCTATGGAGGCCTCACTGTGTGAAAAACCATGATAAAACCAAACACTGCACAGAGGCACTGCACTTGCGATCACATTTGATTTCAGACACACTTACCCTTGGCAGCTCATGATACCAGCTGAAGACGTCTATGCCAATCAGCGAGAAGACCCTGGCCAGCGGTGGCAGAATCTGTTTGGTGATGTAGTAGGTGGCGTTCAGCCTCAGGCTGGGGTCCTGCAGCACTTCGGTGGGCCGCCTCACCAGCTGGATCAGGGGCAGCCCAGGCATGCCGTACACAATGACATAGGGAACCCGCTCCCCAACCCGCGGTTCAGAGCGACGGTCGTAGGCGAGCATTCTCCTGTTTAAAAATAGATTTTGTAGTGCACCCAGGGCCAAGGAACAAGCCAGGGAAACAACTAGGAAACTTCTACACCTGGTGATACGTTTAGTAGCTCTGCAGAAGATTGAAGCCGACATCTACTATTAAGCACAGGACCAAGCTGTTTTAGTTTTAGCCTGCATCGCAATCAGATCTGAATATTATAACCTGGAATATGACCCCTAATGTTACCTCCTCTTTCATGTCACTTGGATTTGCATGCAGGTTGCTCTCTAGCTAGCATTTCCTTAAAGAAATGTATTTATAAAGAGCAGCCATGACACTAAGAAGAGCTCGGGCACCAAGAAAGCAAAAGACTGTTCAGTTGGAAGAAACCATCAACTGCAGGACACAAATTTTACTTATTTAAAAAGCATAGCTTAATTTGAAGATACTTTATATTTAGCAAGGGAAAACTGGAAAATGTGCCAGTTCACATAATTCATTACTGATAGGCAATGTCAACGGGATGAAATACCAACTCTGAGAAAGGTACTTTTCAAAAAGTGAAAAATTATGCCTGGTAATGTATTTCACAGCACTGTCAGGCATTAGTATTATTGTTTTAAGCTCTAACATATAGATGTAACATCTGTGAGTGAATCATCTTTTTGCTCATCATGCCCCTTTACAAAAACAGCTGACAGCAGTGAACACATCATTTTACATGTTGATGTTTCTTGATAAGAGACTTTACTCTTGAATTTGGCTATTTCCAGGTACAAGGAATGGCTTTCTGATGCCTGATCTCTCTTCACACCCTGAAGAAAGTCAGACCCAACTGCTGCAATAACATCTGAAGGAGACATCTCCCTGTTACCTCTAACTAAGGTAGTACAAAGGTCAAGGGAAACATCTATTATTAGCACTTCTGCATTTCATTACCTGGTGATTTCCAGGGCTGGTACGCAGGATCCAGGCTTGTAAGCAGAGCTACCTCTGTACTCTTTTGCAAAGATGAAGTCTTGTATGCTGGCTTTTCCTTCCAGTAACTTCATGCACTGGTTCTGCACGTACTGTTTGATCTGACTTATGTCGCGTGTTTCAAATAGCAGCTTGATAGAACACTCAAGTATCTTTAAAACCAAGGAGAAAGGTTATTTTTTAACTCAAAATAGGAAGTTCCAAATAATGGAGTAAATTACATGCAAATATTAATATACTGTTTAGGACAAGTATCGGTCGTGAATATAACACTCGTTATATTCACGTGTCGTGTTAATATAACAACTGGTTGCACTCTCTTGCCCTCAAAGACATTCATAAACACATTCCTGAACAGTTTTTTTCCTCAGGTTAACAGAGATAAGAGCCTGCAGTTCACATATTCTGTTCTCACACTAGTTCTTTTTGTCAGGAAAGAATTACCCATTATTGACAGAAATGGGATTTATAAATATAAGGATGAAGAACAATATTCCCAAAATATTGGAAAATATCACAGATAGCAACATGATCCCAATTTCAATCACTCTGAAATTCCACATCTTTCATGATATGGCCGCGCTCAGGCGCTGAAATCACTTTGGCAATTACAGAAGTTTTCCAGAGTATGAAAGAGAATGGGGTTTTTTTTCTGCCATTTAAGATGTTTTTTCTAAGACTTTCTGATCACCTCAGCAAACAAAAAAAGTTGGGATTAAAAAGAAGAATGGAAATAAATCCTCCAAAGTGCTTTACTTTTCTTACTGGGATACATTTGTTTTGACTTGATTAAGAACAAGAGTCTTTTCTTTTGGAAATCCCAATACACAGCTTAAAATAAATAGGCAAGGAATTTTATTTTAAATGAATTCTTAGCGGAACTGGATTTATGTTAGTGAGACATTTAGCAAACACCCTTTAGGGAAACGTCTGCCTCACTCACCTTGGAATGAGTGGAGTTACTTCCCTGTGAAGTCAATTGGATCAATGATAGTCTTCAGAAGAACTTACATGGAGGTGAGCTTTTTTATGGGGTTTATAGGGACCAAAAGATAGTAGTAGTTAAGGTGGAAACTACAAGACCTTGTGATGCTGCACAAGATCTTCAATTTGTCTTTTAAATGATTCACACCAGAAAAACAAAGTCTCAGACAGCTCACAAAGACCAGAAACTCTGAGAAAGGATAAACGTACAATGAAATAATAGAATACTATGCTCTTATTCAAGAAGAAATGTTTACGTATTGTACCTTGGAAACAGCAGGACAAGAGTCCCTTCGGACGGTCTCTATGCCTTTTGCATCAAATACTGGGTCCTTCTGGTCCAGTGTTTCATACATGTAACCCACATACCGCTTTTTAGTTTGTAGGACACATGGCAAGTAGACCTGGAATGTTTAAAAGGAGAATCGACACACAGTATAATCTCAGTATCCTTACACTTTTCTGGATTTCAACAGTCAGCATTCTTAATGCAAATATACTCTCTTTTTTAAAAAAGACAAGAACTTTATTTTAGAAAACTTTCTCTGCTGAGGTAATGGCTTTTGAACTTTCTGTTCTCAAACATCACCTTTTTGAAGCCTATGCTCTCTATTCTCTCTAACCTCTGATTTCATTCTCAATTGTCTCAGTATTCACTGACAAGTTTTAGAAGAAAGAATTGGGAGTAATTGCTTCTCAGTATTACCAGAACTATGCCACATCTTCCTGGCTCTCTTGAGAAGAGGAAGCGGTGAGTTTAGCAGGCTGAAGAGGACCCTGCACATAGGTGCCACACTTCTTTACCAGGTACTCCATCTTTGAGTCTGTGTATATTGAGCATTTTCCTGTCTTAGGAAGCCACTCTAGGAGAAGACTCAGTATTCTGAGCCCCAGGACACATGAAGTGAAGCACTCAGACATGTATTCAAATTTATCTTAACATCTCATTATTTTTTCTGGCCAATTATTCCTTCAGACTAATGACACAGAATTACCTCAAAGAAGTGGGAAGGGTCTCTTCACATCAGTCAGTGAGGAAAGGTTTCTGTCTTCCATAGGGATCCTGACTTCTCTTGCTAATATTTTTTCTGCTGTATTTTCAGTGAAAAATGTCAATTTGCTTACAAATTCTGACTGAAACTCTTGAATCTGGTATGTATGTTAAGAATGTTGAGAACATCTGAACCAATCACTAATGACTTTACTGGGATAAACCTCCACCAGAATTAGTATCACGTTGCCTTGCTCTTCTATAAAAAGCTTACTGTCATTAGTACTTCTTCCAAAAGCCTACTGAATGAATGTGATTTCTCATTTCCTATGTATATGTATCCTACAGACATATCCTGAAGTGTGTGAAAGCTGGCAGAAGAATAAACATCTGGTTAGTAGTTAATACACTGGAATCTCTTTAAGGGTTGGTTTACATTCTCTCTACTGAGTTTGTTTCCTTCTATGTATTTAATACCAAACTGAGGAAGACATTTCCAAAACTTAATGAAAAGGGAATTTCAAACTGCCTGGTGCTGGCAGTGCAACAGGCCACCAGGCACCCAGATGTTAAAGTGGGAATAGCTCTCTCTGCTTTCACTCTGCAGCATTCTTCTGACAAGGTCACTAAGGCATTACGAAGGAGCTGGCAATACACCCACAATAACAGCACAGTGCATGACTGTTGTTTATAATTACATTATCCTTAAGTCCAGAACAATCTTTTATCTTCACATTGCTTTCAACTCAACACAATTGAAGTAAAATATTCTTCTTTTACCTTTTCAAACTTCAGTTTAACAGGTTTGGGGTTTGTTGCTGTTACAGCTTCAGCAATTTCTTGACCAATCTTGAAAGATTGCTCCTTAGTGGCTCCTTTCAAGAGTACAAACATGCTGCAAGAAATCAGACATAGGAAATAATAACAAATCTGTTCAACATAGTTTCTGAAGTTTATGAGCTAGTTTCCTGATAGCAAGGCAAAGACACACACTGTTATCAATTCTGTTCAATTCTATCATATTGGAAAGCCAAAAACCTGAGAAACTTCAGTGTTCAGTGAAGATTAGGAGTGCCAAAGGCATGATGAATGCTTAGGGCTGTGAGTGTGACTACTCCAGGCACTGCAAAACTTCTGAGTTCTCAGGAGAGAACTGTAGGGACCTCTGGGTATAACTGCTTCTTTCACTATGGCCAGCAAGAGGATCTAACTTCCTTCCCCCAAGAGTTCTTTTTTCAGTGTATTCAGTAACTACTACAAATCTACTGTCTTTGACATTTCAAGTCTTTCACCACATCTGGCTGAAATTGCTTGCTGGATTCACAAGTCATTAAAGAGGAACAACCAGATCAACTTTGTTTCTGAGGGCAGAGAAATGATCCAAGTCCAGGAGCAGTGGTGGATATGCCCACAGCACGTCCATTATTTAGATGAATGAATAACTAAGAAAGGGGAGAGATTTATGTCAGGTACTTCAGGCAGACTCATCATATCATTTTACGCTTTGGTGCCTGCTTCTGAATTGCATCCACTCAAGAAGCTTAAAAGAGTGCTCTCCTCTAAGCATCAGCATGCAATATCTAATGTACTGCAAATCACTCTATTTTCCAATAAGACTGTCATCATGAGCAGACACAAAAATACTCACTCAATAAAGACGACTTATATTAATTAACACCAGAAAAAAAGAACAAAACAAAAAACAAAATTTCTTTCTCTTCTTCCTCTTCCACAAAATCTCCTAAAGAAAGAAAACTCTCTAACTGCTTTCTAAGAGTCCTAAAAGAAACTCCAGGAAAATAAATATTCTTTACTTTGCATTATTCTACAAGACAATTAGCAACGCCCCAAAAAGGGTTCATGTACCTTTTTCAGTATCATAAGCAAGTCCTTTTTGTTGAGACAACAGAAAAATGTATCTATGAAGAACTACTATGATTTATTACCTGTCCGTATCTCCATACACAACGTGAGCACCCCATTTTTTGGTATCATTCACCAGTTTTATAGCACGCTCCAATGTTTCTCTGGCTTTGTGGACAATGCTGTCCCCAAGCTGCAATGTTAAAGAGAAATTGAAATTCTTTATTCTAATGCTGAAACTGATACGAGCTCTCAGTGAATATGGTCTAACCTGACTTGATCTGTTTATGAAAACTACTATATCAAGATGTTGTATTATATTTCATCACTTAAAAGAATATAATTAATTAAAAATAAAAACTTGCTTATATCACACCACCATCGCAGGAATTAAAAGGAGAGTGATCAAATTATAGTAAAAGAATTAAAATAAAATTTGGTTTAAACTTCTTCAGGCACATGAAAAGTAGAAGAACAAGAAAACACTGCTTAGGATTGCTTTAATCAGTTCTTGCGTTCTGATGATTCCTCCTTTTATAACAAGTACAATACAGCTATAATGTTTTGTTTTATTTCCACCAGTAGAATTGTAATCCAGTTTACCTTTGGAGAGATTTCTATACAAATGTCAAATCCATTTTTTTTAAATGGGAAAAAGAAAAATAATGCTTTTTTTTTTTTTTTTTTTAAGAAAAAAGATAACAAGTCCCAAAGTTGCCAATTTTCAGTACTACAAATAAAGAACAGCTCTTGTGACGCTACTCTGATTATAGATTCATAGAACGGCTTGGGTTGGAAAGGATCTAGTTCCAACTCCCCTGCTATAAAGCAGGGACACCTCCCACTAGACCAAGTTGCTCACAGCCGCACCCCAGCCTGGCCTTGAATGCTTCCAGGGTGGGTTAAATACATTTCAAATAATAATACTGTGTTACCAGTCTATACATTAAAAACAGTGTATTTTTCACAGTTTTTCTGTATTTTTATTTGCAACCCTTACCTCAATACATGGCATTCTTCCAGAAAAATTAGCAGCAGTATAACCATATGTAAAATTAGCTATATATTTAAGACCTAACTGACGAGCTTCAAGCATTCGAGTTATAGCCTTGTCATGTTTGTAAGCCTTCATTGACTGTTTCACCATTATCCTTGTCTTCAGGATTTCTTCAAGCATTCTTGGCAGCACGCCCTTTCTTACTGAAGGCTGACATAAAGAGAACAAGCAAAAAAATTATATTAAAAAGCCCAGCCTAAATGGTTAAGACTAGAAGCAAAACATAGAGTCTTTAGATAATCACTGATAAGACGACAAATTAATGAGCAAGATGCCCCAGGCACCAATGGTTTAGCTCTTCATGTAAATATTAAAAGAAATGTGGAATACAGGCAGAGCTCTTAAGGGCAGGGTTAACAGCTTTTTGTTGTTCTCATCAGCTCTGCTAATGTAATGTTTTGCTAACCTTTTTAACTAAAATGGTACTTCAACAGTTAACTTGCTCTATTAATTCTGAAAGCATCAGAAGGTGAAGGAACATTATCTTCTAAAAATTCTACAAGTATTCTTTACCTAAATTTTTCTTTTACATTAAATCATATATTTAATGTATGTTGATGACTGGCTAATTATTTGTAAGTGCTCCAGGCCATATTTATTAATTCATTATAAATCAGCTAGCAGTACATGCAGCATAAAATGAGAGCAATATAAAGCAAGTCAGGGAGTTTCATTTCCCAAACCATGATGCTTTGTCTAGGAAAGCATTCTGCTTTTCATCCAGGAGAAGAATGAAGTGTTACGTGCAGACAATTACTGTTTGATCCCCAAACTGCACAAGTGAAATACAGTTTAATTATAGATGAAATAAGCCTTTGATATAAATGAAAGCATAAAGATGACATTTTATTTTCTGAACTGCCATAAGTTCAGCACTCTGACAAGTATCAACAAACAGTGGGAATGAGACTGAGCCTCCCCCCTCTTCCATCTGCTCTTAATGCAGCAAAATTTAAACTACAACATCAATTTGATCTTGAGCTAGTCAGCCAACAGGAAGTGAAAATGTCTGTCACAGAGCACTGACATCGTTACCTTGACAAAAGCCACACCGCTGGGTGACACTGTGATATCATGCCTAATCTGGTAAAGCAAATCAGGAGGTACTCTCAGAGAGGTGCAGCCAAATTTGAATGCATCATATCTAATAAAAGAAAAATTAAACACAAACATCATTCATTCATTCTTTCATTTACAGCCCAATGAAGCAAAAACATCAACTCACATTAAAATGTGATAACGCTAGCAAGGTCAGAATCACAATTACAGTCTCAGGTATAAACAGACCATCATTTAAAATTTTTTTAGCTTCATACAAAACATTCTAGGAGTTAAGCAGTAATACATGGCCAGATTCCACAGAGGGTAATTTACCCATCCATTCATTAATGCGTTATTTCCAAATGTTGAGTTAGTGGAAGCAGACAATCGCACAGCAATCTTGTATGGAAACTATCAAGTAACACATTGCATGTGTTTTCTTCTTGCTAGTTCAGTTTCAAATCTGAAACTTGAAATTCTGCTGACAACACCCAATAATCTTTGCATACATTTTTCCTGTCTTCCAAATACTGTTTTATAAAGGTAATTATAGCAAGCAGTAAGATTTTTCTTTTTCCCCAATTAAGAGAACTACTGCTAAGATCAAGAAGAGGTGCTACACAGAGTAACTAATTGCATCTTTTCATTTTGCATAGTTAAGACAAGAGTGAACTGCAACGGTTAAGAGGACAACAACAACTTATGAACATATTGTGGAAGAAAACTAGTCCAGTTTTGAAAAAAGGTAATGGATTTATACAATGTTTCAATTTATTCTGAAGCAATATTAAAAACGAGCATCACCACAGTAAGGGAACATATGTACACACATGCACAAACACACAGATTACTACTATTGTTATACACATGCATACACCCACATGGTAAACCTTTGCCATCTCATATTTTGTATCTGAATAGCCCCATTTTCTGTTACATCCATAGCTTCCAATGACATGTGATGGTTCTCAGTATCTTACACAACATGCTGACATCTCTGCTAAACCAAAGTTCATAAGAAAGAGAAATAACTTACTTTCCTAAGTTTTCAACAGGTCCCAGACAGGTTGAAAAACAGTAGTTGTATGCTATCACAATGGAAGGATATAATGACTGGAAGTCTAGTACAAGAACAGCGTTGCTGTAGAAGCGGGATTCTGGCTCCATTATTAAGGGAACACATTGAGGGGCTTTCATTTGAGCTCGCTGCTGGATACTGGGTGTCACAGGGATATAATTCATTGGCTTTGCAACACGCAGCATCATAGATTCCACACGATACTGTAAAAAAGATTGGATATGGTCATTATCATTTCAAAAACATAGAATAAATAAGTATGGTTATATTAAAACTATCTAAGTACGTACTTAGATTTCCTGAGTTTAGTGCACAGACAACTATTTTGGAAAATAAACAGCTATACTCTTATTTTTAATGCACACTTACTATCTATCACATTTATTTGAACTTTTCCTTGTGTTTCCTCATCATTTAGCCCTACCCATTAAAAATGAAGTACTTCTGATTTACATCTGTGTAAAAAAAGCATTCAGTTCAGGATAAAAATTAAAAATCCAACAGCCTACAACAATATTACATGACTATGCTACAGTCGGTGAATGATTTGTTAATCTGCATTTTAGTCAGACTTGCAAAACATTGAAAAAAAAATATATATATAAGACGCAGTTGATTTGTTTACCATTTGCCTTAGGAATTTGCACAGAAATTTTATGTAAGCAGTCCAGAAAACAGAGAAACGGCATGCAAGTTCTGTAAGCTAGTAGCTGTGTCTCCAAGGTTGTGACTGTGCAAGATAACTAGAATATACTTGCAAAAGAATCAAGGGCAGAATATGTAAACCCATTTCTAAAGTCACCTTTTGCATTTTAAAGCTTTGCAGTGGGTATCATGCTTTTTCCCTCATGATGTTACAAGTAGTATAGGAAGAATAAAATAACAAAGACTTTTAGTACTTTTACATTATTCAAGATAACGCGAAAGGACATATATGGAGGCTGCCACATTAGAAAGAAATCAGCTCCAATTATTTATATATTACTCAATCTTTACAAGCACTAACAGGCAGGTACTCACTATATCTATTTTCAATAAAAAAACCAAAATGGCTGAAAATTATGTACATGGATGGCAAAGGACTTAAAATCCTAAGTTATCAAAGAGCAATCCTACACAGTTCCTAAGACCCCCTGCTTTGTCAACAATTAAATCACTATTCCAAAGCCCTCTGCCTGATGCACTGTATATTCAATCACGGTATTGAACTGATTTGGCACTGTTATCTTAATTTGGATATTATAAATGAAATTACAGAGCCAATAGCTTTAACAAGATCCTATCACCTTACAAACAGACTGCAAAGTGCAGGTGTGCAGTAGTGTCAGCTGTTGCTGCCTTCTTTGTAAACTTGTGTATCCAGTTATGGGCTCAGATGTGTGAAGAGATGGTCAGGGAGTAGATCTGTGCAAAAGCTAATTTTTTTTCCTTCTATTTTTCAGCAAGTACTTCAACTATCTGACCAATAATCCGTGCTATGACCATCTCATGTTAGAGTTGTTTAGTAAGCTATGGAATATGCAAGACAGCTTAACAAGAGAAAAATGAACTTTAGAAAAGTCTTGTAAAGCTTAATAAAAGACACTTAAAAACATGTACAAAATTAACTGAAAACCTTTCTTAGCACTATTGAGTTTTAACATCTTTTTTAGATAAGGAGAAAAGGAACATATTCCTAAGATGCAGTGATTATTCTTCTGAGGTGATTGGGAGTTGTTGCAACTTGCCAATTTTGTGAACTAGAAAGTTTCAATGGAGGAAAAAAAAATATGCACACAGAAGGAAAGAGAAAAGAACAGTCAAGATAGAAAATACTGCATGTTTCTGCTGCTCACTCCCACCCACAGCCATTTGAGAAAATGACAGGCAGAACAGTCTTTGCAGGATGCAATCATGATAGTTGAAGTGTAACTACAATTGGCAGTATGCCACTCACACCCTCCCTGTCCCTAACTGTGCATTTCTCTTCCCTTACTCCAACAGCACTCATTTTATTTTTTTTTAATAGTATGGTATGCCAAGTCAGGGAGCTAAACTGGCAAATACCTATCAAACACTCCTTTCTCCCCACCTTCAACTCCCCATCAGCAAAAAATTAAAAAAATAAAATAGGGCTGGTATAGCTCTGCATCAACAAAAACGTGCACAGGGTTAAGAGTTGACACAGGCAAGCGCAGTCAATGAAAATAGGTGGCAACGTTTTAAAGCTGGTATTATTCATTTCAATTTTTTAAATCGTTAAGGAAATGCAGCCTCAGCCACTTGAGTCTCTGTCTGGCTTAAGACATCAGCTGTTTAGGGCATTAGCTTTTAAGTTGTCTTTCTGTTGACGGAATTTAGCAAAGTAATCAAATCCTGGTCAGCTAGCTGTCTATTAAAACAGAAAGCAGAAGGATGGTAGGAAGGACAACAGAAGAGCAAACACATTAGTGAGAACAGGTCTTGCATTTCAGGTGCTGTCCAAGTCTCATGTGAAGCTGTGAAAACAGCTTAGCCTAGACAATCAGAACCTGGGTAAGATAAGTCCTTCTAAGTCATGGAGACTCCTGGCATCCTAAGGAAAGAACAGAGTAAATCTGTCCTGCTTTCTTTTCTTCTGATGTCAGTATCAAATTAACAGAACTATGCACCTGGCATTACATATGTACTTCATAAAGCCAGAGTGTTTCTTGTCTTACTGTCAAATCTCACCCAGTGATCTCCTGCACAGGAGATGTCACTTATAACACACACACAGTTGTTCTGCCTGCCATGGAAGAAAATCATCTCCTCTCTCAGATATGCTTTAATATATTACTTGATATCTTAAAAAGTGTTCATTTTCAGACTCATGTAAGTGTGAAAAATATCAACCCACAATGAAAATTTAGTGTTCCGAAAGTCAGTAGAGGAGATTCACTGGAATAATTACATTTGGGGCACTCTTAATTATTTTCAGTAACTATATTTAATATCTGACACTAATTATTCAATCCATTATTATTGCTTTTGCATTGCCTTTCTTAATGCTTAATTTTCACGTTATACAAAGCATTCCTCTGACCTTATAAAAATACATACAGTGGCTCTAAAAATATACTGACATACATAAACATTTTGTAATGACTACTTTGCTTCTGTGAAGCGTAAGGAAAACTAAATCTTACCTGGGAGCCTCTTGTTAAAACATGTAAGAACTGAATGCCAAAAAGTCTCGCCATTTCACTTGTTCTGTCAATCAAATCCAGTTTTTGTAACAACTGGAGGTTCCCATGGACCCGGCTAACATAATGATCAACCATTTTCCATCTGTGAAAGTGAACACCTCGTTATATACAATTAGGAGAGTGTTGTTCTTTCTAAGAAAAATGTATTTTTATGACAGCTTATTACAAACGAGCAAAAAAAAAAAAAAGTTCCCTAGGATGTTTACATACAGTTCTTTAAAAAATGAGGCACACATACACTTACATATTCTACAGATATACACAGAATGTGGTATAGTAACCTACTGCTAAGGCACATCGCAACAACACGCTATATCCTGTTTTCCTTATCATAGAACCATAGAATTGCTCAGGTTGGAAAAGGCCTTAAAGATCATCAAGTCCAACCACAACTTGACCATTACCTATATTACCCTAACTCAAACAACCCTCTGCTAAATCATGTCCCTGAGCACCACATCCAAATGGGTTATAAACACATCCAGGGATGTGACCTGCCTGGGGGAGCCTATTGCAGTGCTTAACAACCCTTTCTGTAAAGAAGTTTTTCCTGATATCCAACCTAACCTCCCCTGGTGCAACTTGAGGCCGTTTCCCCTTGTCCTGCCACCTGCCACCAGTGAGAAGAGATCAACCCCACTCTCACTGTCTCTACCTTTCTTACCTTGCAGATATTGGAAGAGAGCAATAAGGTCTCCCCTCAGCCTCCTTATCCCCTGACTAAACAGCCCCAGTTCCTTCAGTTGCTACTCATAGGGCACATTCTCTATGCCCTTCACAAGCCTTGTTGTCCTTCTTTGGATCTGCTCCAGCACCTCAGTGTCCTTCCTGTATTGAGGTACCCAAAACTGAACACAGTTCTCGAGGTGAGGCCTCACCAGTGCCAGGTACAGGGGCAGGATGACTTCCCTAGTCCTGCTCACCACACCATTCCCGATACAAGCCAGGATCCCATTGGCATTCTTGGCCACCTGGGCACACTGCTGGCTCATATTCAGCTGACTGTCCCTCAGTACACCAAGGCCGCTTTCCATCAGGCAGCTTTCCAGTCACTCTTCCCCAAGCCTCTAGGGTTGCCTGGGGTTGTTGTGACCAAAATGCAGGACTCAACACTTGGCCCTATTGAAACTCACAGTTTACCTTGGCCCATCAATCCAGTCTATAGAATCATAGAATAGAGTTGGAAGGGACCTTTAAAGACCATCCAGTCCAACTCCCCTGTAATGAACAGGCACACCACAGCTGGATCAGGTTGTCAAGGGACTGATCCAGCCTTGCCTTGAAAGGCTCCATGGATGGGGCATCAACCACATCTCTAGGCAATCTGTTCCAGCGCCTCACCACCCTCATTTCAAAATACTTTTTCTTTTTATCCAACCTAAATCTACTCTCTTCAAGCTTGAAGCCATTTCCCTTTTTTCTGTCACCAAAGACCCTGCTAAAGAGCCTGTCCCCTTTCCTGTAGCTCTCCTTTAGATACTGAAAGGCTGCTATCAGGTCACCTTGCAGCCTTCTTTTCTCCAGGCTGAACATCCCCAGCTCTTTCAGCCTGTCCTCATAGTAGAGGTGTTCCATTCTGTGGATCATTTTTGTGGCCGTGCCCTGGATATGCTCCAAGAGGTCTATGTCTCACTTGTACTGAGGAGTCCACATCTGGATGCAGTACTCCAGGTGAGGCCTCACCAGTGCAGAGCAGAGGGGTAGCATCACCTCCCTTGACCTGCTGGCCACACTTCTTTTGATGCAGCCAAGGATACAGCTGGCTTTCTGGGCTGTGAGGGCACATTGCTGGCTCATGTCCAGCTCCCCATCTACTAGTACCCCCAGGTCTTTTGTGGAAGGGCTGTGCTCAATCATTTCATCCCCCAGCTTGTATTGGTAGGGAGGATTGCCTTGATCCAGGTGCAAGGCCTTGCATTTGGATTTGTTGAAGCTCATGAAGTTCACCTGGGCCCACTGCTCAAGTCTGTCTGTGTCCCTCTATCACCCTAAAGAATTACTAAACCAGAAACTTTAGCTTCTCTTCATCTGTTTACATGCCTCTTTTCTTGTTCTTTTTTTGTTTCTTTCTTTCCTTTCTTGAGTAGACTTCTGTGGTAACAACTTTCCACAGAGTTTGTTGAATTTAAATTTGTGATTTCAACACTAAACTAAGTTCCCATGTAGTCCAAAAGTACTTAAGATATCATATGTGTGCTATGAAAGAGATTCAAATCAGTACTCACAGTAGTATGAATTGTTGACATGACAAAACACTAAAACACTCCAAGGAAGAGTGAAGCCCACTGTGATACGTGTCATTTACAGATATTTTTAAGCAGCTATAGCTACTGCCTGAACATCTTGTACACTGTTCTGTACTATTCTTAAGCCTAGCTTGGATGGCATGCACTGAGAAGTAAAACAGAAACCTGCCAGTTCATTAGAAATCCTTCTGAATAATCCTATATACAAAATAAAGATCGTAGAACTTCAAAACAGTGCATCTATTCAGACATGCTGGAACTGTAACTTAAAATCGCTTTGCTATTTTAAAACAAAAACATCATATTGAGGGTATAACTATACAATGGAACGCATCAGAACAGCAGAGTAAACAAGCTCATGTTGCTGGATGTAGATTGTTCTAATACCTCGGGCTAAACTGTTTATTTCTCTCTATGTTGATTTTAGCTTGGATTTACTCAATGCTGAGAATCTGGCCTTAGAAAGAACAAACAAAAATCTCGTAAAAATGGATTACCTGTAGACATCCGCCTTGTTATCAAACCAGTCAGACAGGACTCGGAAAGTAAACAGAGGAAAACGTTGATGAAGAACATGAAAGCCCACATTTTCAAAGGTGTAATTCATTAGATTCACCTACAAAAATGCAGAGGATGTGTTAACATGCACAAAGTCTTTCACAGTCAAGGAAATCTGTACCTTTAAAGAACACTAACAACTAATTTATTGCTTTTTTATTAGTATTCTTTGTTACCTAAGTGTAAACATCTATATTTAGAAGTCCCTAACTATTTACAAGTCATGAAATAATATCCCTCATCAATTGAAGAGACTACACAGAATTAGAGGGATCACAAAGACCAGGTCTGAGTTTGATCAGAGCAAAGTCTTTTAAGATTGAATCAGCTGAATGTTGAATGTGAAGTCATGACCAGCAGAACCAGTAAGTCTGAGAACTCAAAATAAGTTCAAGTACTTAATTTAGTGTAACTGCTGCACTAGCTGATTTGTTGAAATGGCTAAGTTGGCTTCAGTATTTTACATTTTAGTGATACACAATATCTATTCTCACAGAGTAGCAGACAGATCTGAAAAGGTGTACTAAAACAAAAAGGTCCGTAAGTAAACTGCTTTTAAACATTACCTCATTTCTCATCATTCTCCAAATATTTAAGATAATTCTCCCAACAATATTTATTTCACTCATTGTATCCGACCCATATTCATCCAGCTCAGCTGCGAATCTGTTCTCTTTATTATCATCTAAAGGCATTAAAAGAAAATATATTGAGACAAGTTAGAGTACAGTCAACATTGTCTATCTGCTCATTAGAGGGGTCTACAAAAATAATACTGACTGTAAAAGATCGCTAAATAAAATTTCTCCAAGTTTTTTCTACTCTTTCACATCCCTCTGAAGATAACTTTTTTGTTTCATTGAAATGGTGTCCATGGCAATATATTCTCCATAGTGAATATACTGGCTAAGTAACGTTGATGTTACATGAGAGCTAGCTGCAAGTTTATCAGTGCATAATACACACAAGAAGAGTGACTTCAGCCCCAAAGAATTTATAACTCAAGGTTTTAGTTCTAGTGGTTTTACACAATTGGAACCAAGTCACAGGAGAGAAAACTCAGCACTTTTTATTCTGTGAAAGCAAAAACCTTACAGTGGGAGGAGGTACACGTAAATTCTGGATAGCACAAATGGAGAGAGAAGGAAACAGGAAGGAACAAATATAGAGACAGAAGTAGCAATCTGACTTTCTGTAACACAGTGGTGATTACCCTATAAGCAAGATAAGCTTTTTCCATCTTTTTTTTAATACACTGAAATATTAGAACACAGGAGAAGACAGTCTCTGGTACACATTCCTTGAAAATGTCTTTCTTTCAGTAAACCTGAGGCTACAGGTTTGGTATCCTTTCCTGAAAAATCTAACAAAAGTGAGGAACTTATATTTCCCCCCCTTCTTTTCTTTACATTTTAAACAGAAGGCAGAAATTACCGCAGTGTTTTTCCAAGACTGCCTACTTTCTCCAGCGTTACTCTGGGTCTCCTCTTCTGACTTCTTTAGGAGATTCACTATGTATCTCAAGTTCCCTTCCTGTCTTGCTGGTAAAGACAGGTGACTGAGGACACTGTGGTCACAAGAGACCCGTTCCCCCATTGAGCAAGAGAATTTGCATACAAGGTGCATTACAGAATTACAAAAACCTGCAATGCTGTACAGCTGGCATGGGGAATTCATCACCAGAACCATCTAAGATACTTTGGAAGGAGAACTGGACATTTTTCCTACCTTTCAAGTGTGTGAGGTGAAACAAAAAGAAGTTTCCCCTCATCCTGTTCCCTACTCCCTGCTGTTGAGTTGTGATGCAAAGAAGGAAACAGGAGTCCACAGTGCACACAGAAGAAAAAAAATGCCACTCAGCTCAGGCACAGTACTCACTTATCTTGTGGTGTGTTCTAATGATTTATGTATAGTTCACTTCTAAATGGCAGAGGCAGCATCAGACCCAGCCAATAAAGCCAAACCAGAGAGAAGTCCAGCTTTCTTTAAGTTGAAATCACAGGAAAGGGAAGGATAAATACCTTCCATCTGTATTTCAAAAGGAAGAAAGAGCAGCATGCTGCTTGAAGGAGCACTTCCCGTTCTGAAAATACAGTATGTGAAGAAGGGATGGAAATATGAAGCATAGGGGGTGGAAAAGCAACAGGAATATAGAAGGGGTAAAAACCATGGACAAGGAGACCACAAAGCAACAGAGAACACAACATTTGTACATTTATGGTCATGCATGCAAGCCCATATTTATGGCACAACATTTTAGGAGGAGCTCAATGTGAAAATTTCCTTATCTTTCTCCTGTAGTTCAATGAAAAAAAAAATTACTTACATTACTTACCTTAAAATAATGTATTTATAAGAACTAGTGTTAAGTGTTATGTATTCCACTTCTGGGGTACATTAAACACCCGGCACAAGAATTTGTGTACTATGAATACTGGTGCTGTGAAGACCATGCTTATGTCATGCAGGTTCACAGAACCTAGGTTCATAGGTTTTTATTTCCAAAGATATTAAGAGCTACAACTCTGTATTCCCTCACTATAACTGAACTCAAGTAATGTAGGACTCTAGCTCCAGGGAAGGAAGCCTGATTCTGAAATACACAGAGATATCACCAAGAACCAGACAAGTTCCCAGGGAGGTAACCTTTCTTCTTTGAGTAACTTTTCATGTGTATTCCACTTTTAGTAATTTCAGCAACAGCTTGCTATGAAGGTGTATACTGAAGAGAGCTTTGTTGATATAACTGTTGATTCTGCAACAACTAAAGTGTGGGCACAGCTGTCCTGCAAGACAAGAGCTGTGATCCTGTCTGACAACAAGAGACACGTTAGTTACTGAACTGAAGTTAACAAACTGCCCTGAACTGAAGAGACAGTTGAGTCACATTTCCACAGTAGAGCAGGAAGCCCTTGTGATCTTTGGAGGTTTAAGAAACCTTTGAGTGCAACACTTAACATTAATCTTACCAAAGATATTGCTAATCTTGAAGCATAAAGGGCCAAGAGGTTTTCTGAACATCCTTCAATACATCTTAAGACTATATCCCAAAGTACTATTATTGCAACCACTGCATCACCTCAACTGGAGCCATCAAAGAAATTCAATGACAAGATTCGTGCAATTAGCTGTTATTCCTGCAGAACAAATTTGA
Organism: Gallus gallus; assembly: GCF_016699485.2. NCBI lineage: Eukaryota > Metazoa > Chordata > Aves > Galliformes > Phasianidae > Gallus > Gallus gallus. Next base: position 65,868,099 of record NC_052534.1, on the reverse strand, counting down.
GATCTTTATGCTGAAGAGGGAAACTCATGACCTTGGATGACCAATTTAAGCATAAACTGTTCTGTGCTTCTGCATTTATATATTAAGCACTTAAAAGTCCAGCTGCAAACAACTTTCAACTGGAGACATAAATTTGTTCCTATATTTTCTTGTCCCTGAGTGGTCTGTGTAACTCAGGCATTACCTAAACAAGTCACAGTTATCAACAGCATACAAAAGATTTTTAAAGTATAAAAGGAGCCCATAAATACTCAAACTTCAAGAAAGAAGTGAGTGAAAGCTTTTAAATGAGACAATCACAGGCAAGCACTCCTTATTTCATGGCTATTTAGTTTCTGTACAGATCTTCAGCAAGAACCCTGTCAAAAGCAACTTTTGCTGTTGTTTTTGATTTTTAATATCTCCTTTATTCACAGTTTTTTTGACAACCACAAAGAGCTACAACAGATTTTTTGGTAAATTTTTACTTCATAAAACTATTGACTTTTCTCAATTTATTTTTTCAGCTGCTCACTAATTGTAATCTTCAGAATGTCAGTCTCCGTTAATTGGCTAAGTGTAGACTAAAAGGTAACACTCCTAGATAACTTTGCTCAGGTTCTCGAGAAAGAAAACAGTGCACACAGATCTTTTTCTGAATGCTGGAAAAAGGCATCAGCAGGTAGGACAGTAATGTTTCCCCATAGTACATGAATGGCCATTAAAAGCAAGGGTTTTATTACAAACCAGGAACATCTTTAATGTCATTGTACTCCAGCTGCATGTAATAATTATGGCAGCTAGCAGGAATATAGATATGACTGAAGCCATAGAGAAGAACAGTAGCAGAAACACCACCAGGAACCTAAAACTTTCTGTAATTTATTTGTGCTATGAAATTATAATTAGAACTAACATCAAAAAGTATACAATGCACAGAAAAAAAGAGACTGGTTTTCAGCGCTGAGCTGAAAAGTTTCAGTACGTTGTACTTCAGGCTTTCTACTTTGGGATGCAGCAGAATATGCAAAATGGGATCACGGCAAAAAAACACACAACTATTCAAAAAGAGTTTAGAGTCAGGCATATGGGACATACCCAGAAGTGGAAGACACAAGACATTTCAAGATTCAGCAGATATTGAAAACCGCTATCTCATTGCTATTTATTTTTTTTGAAATTATACCCATAACACAACAGCAATAACATAAAAGAGGCCTGTATGAAAAATTACTCTGCGTTTTTTATTTATAGATTTCAACTTTTTTTCTGCTGTAACTGAACTGAAACCCTATATAGTAACTTACCTGGCACACGAGAAATCATCTGGCATAAATCAACATTTAATGCAGCAGCCCTCTGTAAGAGATAACCCCAGGAATGCATCTGGACTTCATAGCCTAACAAAATGTCTGGGTCATATCTAGAGAGGTGGGGGGGAAAAGAAAATGAGCTTCATATTATTTAAGAAAATATTTTCCACGAGCAGAATATAAACAGGATTTCATTCTTATTATGGTCAAAAAGGGATTTTTGTAACATAAAACTGAAAAAAAAAAATAGGAGAAATATTTTCATTGGAAAAGCATTTTTTTTAATATATACCTATGATGTTTTAGCCTTTACAAATAAAGAACAAAATTGAAATCTAATAAGAGCTGTATCAAGCATGATTACAAGCTTACCACCTGCAGAAGGCAGGCACAATCAAACACAGCCTATTCCTCAACATTTGCTGTACTATTTTTCTTTATGAAATAGAATTTGCTACTAGGCTAATCATTTTTTTTTTTTTGCAAGTATCAGTGTGTCTTGCATACTGCAGTGTATTGTATAATAATCAAAGGACACTCCTGGTCCTCAGTGATGACTCTTCATAGGGAAAATTAAAACTGACAATTGAATGAGTTGTCAAAACGGGAACATGGAGAAAAGCAACCTCACGTGCCAGATCTACTTAAATACCTCTTACTGTAAGATAACATTTTTCTTTCTATAAGATACACAAGAAATACTGATTTTATGCTGTACCTCATGCCAGGTGGAAAATTTGACTGGTTCGGGTATGACAGAAAGAAAAGAGAGTTAATTTCTGACACAGTAGCTGCCCAGCTTCCAATTTAGGTCTCAGAGAAGATTTGACTAGAAAGGAGAACAAGCAAGGTGACTTCAAAGCCAAAGTGCAGGTAGGAGTTGGCTCAGTGGAGCATGCATCACCTACCTTTTAAAAAGGCACTATTAAAAATGGAAGACATTATTTGAGCAGCTAGTCATATGCAGAAGAGCTTAAGAACAATTTTCTTGGGCTGGGAAGAAAAAGATGATTTGAGTTGGAAGGGAACTCAAAGATCATCTAGTTCTAACTCTCCTGCCACAGGCAGGATTGCCAGGTCCCCATCCAACCTGGCCTTGAACACCTCCAGGGATGGGGCATCCACAGCTTCACTGAGCAGCCTGTTTCAGTGCCTCACCATCCTCTGAGTAAAAAATTTTGTTGTATCTAATCTAAATCTCCCCTTGTCCTATCAAGTAGGCAGGGTTCCTGGCTTTCTGCATCCTTAAACACATTACAAATGCCAACATTGGCTGACTGCTTGATATAGGAGTTCTCCACACTTCTGCCATAGACACTTTGTGAAAAATAAAGTATCTGAATCTTCTTATTCAGCATGAGCATCTCTTTATTACAATTTGGGCTCTTTTTACTACCTAGCTGAAATTGCAAACCCCTTTTCACACCTACTTCCACCTGTGTAGGAATGGCTTTGATAAAATTTTTTGCTAGAGCAGAAGTATATTTTTGATTTCTAGCATTCTGGAGATATGAAAAGAAGCATTTTGTATCTGGGGGATATTCTGCTATTTGCTGTTAATATCAAATGAATGCTTTATTTGTTTCTGGACAAAAGAAATATATCCATAGTCTAAGAAAAATATTCACTTCTAAATTCCATTCTAACTGTACACAGTGGTGCAAAACCAAAGCTACTTGAACTTTTTATGAACAAACAAAAGCAACTAGCCTGCAGCTCCTTTCAGTAGCAGTAGCACAGTGTCAGAAAGTTATCACCACTTGCACACCACAATCACACAATGATTGTGAACTGAGGTTCCAAAACTATAAACTGTTTCCATCTAACCTTTGAAACCAGAAGGAATTATGTAATGCTCGATATAGTTAAATAACAGACATAAAATTTAACATTTAACATTTTCACATTAATTCTTGCACCTAAATCATCCAGGTATCAGCATATCACAAAATGTTGTTTGTTATTTAAAATGTAGGAAAGCCTTACAGAAGCCTTACATTTTCATTCATATTAGAAAACTGGTTTCACACTGTCCAAAATGGAAAATACTTGTAGATTTTAGGCAGGGCAAGAAGTTATCCACACAGGTTCTATGACAGATGTATACTTGAGTGAGAAACTTGAGAAGAACTGCTTATGTGGTATGAAAAACATGATTCATTATGCCATGGATGGCATGTTCCTTTATGCTAGTTCTGAACAGAAACCAACATACTGTTCGTAAGTAGCAAGTCACTGTAACTACACTAGCAGCTGCCATGGACCATGAGGGAAAGTTGTTTTGTGTTTCTCCTTGCAGGAATAGTACATCACCTCCCTCACTTCCTACTAAGGAGAAGACAAGTTTTCTATTTTTCATCCTTCCTTATCACAGTTTTTACAGTACACTAACCAACTGGCCTTCATCACCAGTTTAAGCTGTCTTACTCAACAAGACCCGCTTTCATACCTGCAAGAAACTACCACATTGTAGCACTGATTTTTGAAAGCTGTTGGCTAGGACTAACATGACAGGAACAAGAGGTAAGCCTGCCAACATAGTGCTCTTTTGTTAAAAGGATGGGCACTGATACTGCTTTGCATGCTGTTGCCAGTCTCTCTGCAAAGATGAAAAGCAGCATTTATACTGGCAGGATTTAAACATGACAGCATTAGCATTCAACTCATACATGCTGCAGAGAGAAGAAATAAGATTATTTTCCTTTCTAGCTAAGTTATGTGTGCTGTTATGCCATCTCTTCCACTTTCTCATCTGATAATTTCATGAATGAATTCTAAAGCTCTCAATTATGCCTTCCCTTCTATTATGAGTCTGCTTTTCCTGACTGCTATTTTTCTTCCAGCTAAAATTGAGAGAAAAGGGGGGAAAGAAAATTAGGCCAGACCTACAACACAGACAAAAGCAGAATAACTGGTGACTCAAACACATAAGCAAAAGCTCTGAAAGCGTTTTTCCAGTTTGCTTTGGACAATAAAAATCCATGAAGTTGATAAAGGACATTACGCCATTAAGCAGAGATGTCTACAGGAATATTCCAGAGGATGGTACTAGCCTGGGAAAAGAAGGTTAGATTAACACATCTCTATTTTATACTGGAAATGCTGCTAGAGCATTTGCAGATGAATAAACATAATGCATTGCATTTAATTCAAAATTTTAATTTGCACCATGTTTTATAACATAAACACCATATAAAACATTTAAACACTAAGCAATAATAGCTAATTAAGTTACCAATGATTTATCCCCCACATCTTTAAGAAAATCTTACATTTTTATCCTCTTTTTATGCTTTAAGCAGAAACTACTTCCACAGGACCAAAGTACAGTGCATAGCTAATGAGTAACAGTGAATTTTCTACCTTTTTTTCAAGCCCACTGTGTTTCCAAATTCTCTGCATGTCACAGAGATGGGGACTGTGCATTCCCACATAAGTTCCCCAAATATTGCTCCTCTCGTGCTTGCAGGTCAGCCCTTTTCTGCAATCTTATGATATTTGTACAGAAAAGAGGCATAATTTACATTAAAACTGAAAGAGAGGCCAAGACATTTAATTTCTCTTTCATGGGAATCCACTGCTCCATCAGGCTTGGATATCTCTAGCATTCCTGCCTTTTTCTTTTATCTTTCTTTCTTTTTTTTTTTAACATCTCCAAGACAAATCCCTGTAGCATTCCATTTCTCTTCCTTCAACAGCCAGCTTTTCTGTGTTCTGTACTGACTGGTTTCTGGAGCTATATAAATGTGTTTACCCATTTTTCTGCCTTTGGGTTCTGAAAGAGAGGTGATTTTGTTTTACTTTTTTGCAGGCAGACAGATTCTTCTGTTTTTCTCCAACTCACTGCAGCTGACACCTTCTGATAAAGAGAAGGGCTACTGAGGAAGACTGTTCAGGTAGCACCACAGAAACCATTAGCACATCAGTATAGATACAGGCTCCATATCAAGACAAAAAATGTACTTCCCCTATGGCAACTCCAAAGAGCCTCATTGACTCCAGAGGATGGGTGGGATGTTTTTCGGCTGCTTTATGCCAGTTTTGAGCTCAAGTCCTACTTTCTTGTTTACAACCAGAGGACAGCTTACCAAAGAGAAATATGGACTTATGTAGGTGAAGCTTCCTCTCAAACTGCGCCAAATTAATCAGACATCTGTTCATTTCACAGAAGAACCGTTAGGCTGGTATTTATTTTACCTAGGTATCTGCTTTGTCTTGTTGGAAAAATGCTTATCTTGCTGTACTCATTCAGACCTAGCAAACACTTTCACAATGAAAGTGTAACTCAATCGAACTTCAGCTAACCAATTCCACTGTACTTGCTGAAGTAATATTCATTTTCAAGGAATATGTAAAACAGTAACTTAGCTATAAAAAGATGTGGTAGACTCTCTTCATTGACAAATGGCTAGTGGTACAGCCCAGGAATAAAAACGTTTCAAGCATTAAAATCTCACTGATCTATCAACTCTACTTTGTCTCAACATCTCTGTCTCTCAACATTGACTAACACACTGTAAAGACTGAGTGGGTACTCTGTGTCATTTGTTCAAAGACAAAAAAACAACAACACTTGTAGACTTCTGATGAAAAGAGTAGAGACTGCTGGGCTAAGCGGTAAAGTGGTTACTTGCTAAGTCACATAAAGTGATGCATTTCCCAGAATCATCTTTTCCTCTCATTAGTGTGCTGAAATACTCTAATACTCTACTCTGAATGCTCTAATGTGCTCAATCAGAACTTACATCTATTCACAAAAAGTGACAGAATCAAATACTTCTTATGTTCAATAATGGAGAGGAGAGGAGAGGAGAGGAGAGGAGAGGAGAGGAGAGGAGAGGAGAGGAGAGGAGAGGAGAGGAGAGGAGAGGAGAGGAGAGGAGAGGAGAGGAGAGGAGAGGAGAGGAGAGGAGAGGAGAGGAGAGGAGAGGAGAGGAGAGGAGAGGAGAGGAGAGGAGAGGAGAGGAGAGGAGAGGAGAGGAGAGGAGAGGAGAGGAGAGGAGCAGCCTAAACAGATAAATGAAAGAACAGAACTTGAAACAAATATGTATGTTCTACAACATCACATAAATGAAACAAGAGCAAGAATTAGGCCAATTGATAAGAGAATGACTAGAAACAGGAATAAGAATTCTTCAACTGGACTGTATAAGACAACTGCTCTCCCACAGGTGATGTATTCCCTGTTCAGGATACCAGCAAGCTGGTAAGATCTGTTTCTGGTGTTGCCAATCAAGAACAAGTAAGATATTCTGTCATTCACTTCAGCCTGATGCATCCACAAGCTCCAAGTGGTAGTGCTTTTTGAACGTGGTCTGATCATTTCTGTTTTTTTCATCTACTGGTGACCTACTATTAAGTGGACTTACCAGAACAACTAGAGTACTAGTCTGTGCTGGAAGAAACAATTTGAAAACAGCAACAGAAGGTTATTTTAGAAATGATTCCCAATGCTGAGAATTTTCCATAAAGCTGTCTACTTGTTCATTTGCCATTGAGGAAGATTTTTGCAGTCTGCTACTTTTTAACCAGGAAGCTTTACAATACTTTTTTGTCCAGTTAAAGCTGCTCTGGGACTAAACTCTTACTTTGTACCTAAGAAATATAAAACATTTACTCTCGCAAATTTTTGTTTTCTCTTTGGCTTATGCTACAGAAAATAAGAGGGAAAAAGAGCTTCAATCTGCAGATGTAGTCCAAGTTTTAAAAAAGTATTTGTAGAAAATTTAGTAGAAGTCTGACTCTTCAGCTCATACTGCATTGAGAGAGGAGGGAAGTAGACAAGAAGACTTATCTAAGATAGCAGACTCCCTCTCCAAAAATAGATCAAATCTTTTATATCCTGGAAATACTAGTTAACTAAATCAATATTTGAAGTTGTTGAGTCAAAAAGGCATGCTAGCACAGTGTGGAAAGAGAACATCTCTTAAGAAGAACTTTGTCAGTCAGCAGCTTGATAAATTCCATCTTGGAGTACTACAGAAATCGAGTAATGTCTTCAATATGTACATCTGTAGACTTCTGTTCTTCAGTGATAAAAATATACCCTAAGTGCTGAATTCTCTCTTCCATGCTCACTCTTTAAACTGATGGGGGGTTTTTGATTTATTGGCAGCCTCTCAGTATTTTTCCTAAGTTTGATGGAGCACTAGATTTCCAAGAAAGAGAAAAATAAAATTTTCCTTACCTGAATTTTGTCTTCTCTGAACAAGGATCTGCTGCTCTGTCAGGACCCACCCTGTGTTGGTTGCATTCAGCAACTCTTTTTGTATTCTGGCTTCATGGGGTTGGTCAATGTCTTTCTCATCAGAGGTTTTCTGGTTGGAGAGAGAAAGAATGGCAAATGTACTCTGCCTAGTACACATGTTTTTCTTGAGTCTGTATTCCACCAGGGTGACTCAGTTTAAATCTGTTTGTCTTTCCTTGTAATTTTATGGCTTTACACCTCTGTCAGTAGAGGAAATGCCTGCAGTTCCACTTGCTGAGGGCTACAAAAAAAGGCCTCCCAGCCTTGGTGGAGAGAGGGAAAATCAGCAGTTTTCCAAGTCTGATTGAGCAGGGGATTTTCATTCAGAGAAGACAAAACTAATGAAGGCACTTAATTTTCAACTGCTAGTTACTGTGATCTGTCCACAGTATGTTTCAGTATCGTGTATTTTTTTTCTCTGCCTTGCCTCAGAGACCCTAAAAAAATTCTTCCTGTCTAAGGGTTTTCTATAGCTCTCAGCACTATTAATATCTACTCAGAGTTTGACAGAGAGATATGTAATGAACGCTGAGATTAACACAGGAAAGGTTGTTTGTTAAAGAAGATTACCGATATGGCTGATTAGTTTCAAGACTGTAATTCAGCTGCTTAAGAGGATCTGAATGTGCTTGCTGTCAGAGAAAAGGAAAAGCAGAAGAAGTATTTTTATTCAAAAGACCACCATGCTTGTCCACTCTAGAAATAAGCCTTTGAGGGAAACAACAATGACAATAATCAGTATTTGAGAGACTGGCAAGGGCTGAAGGAACTATATCTGCCGTACCAAGCCTGAAAAATAAAAGCAGAACGTACAGATATGCTACCTTTTTACAATATTCACTACTTCCTGGAAAAGAGTTCTTTCATCAGTAGCGTAACTGACTTCTAGTCCTGTAATTCCCGATCTTGTGAGCAAGGGTGCTTGGTCTCTGCTCCCTAGAAAATAAGTAAAACAGATCATTACATTTTAGAAGGAATTCCATCACTTCAGTCAACAGAATATAGAATGAACTATAGAACAAAACATTAAACAGAAAAAAACCAACCCATATTACATTCTCTTTTTACCTTTAACATAATTAATTCCACACACTCGTTCTGTTCCTCTTGGGTAGAAAAGTTTGTTCTCTCCACTTGGTAAAATTATGTTACAGTAATAATCTCACACAAATTCTTCCATATAATTGAATTTGACTCAAAAGAGAAATGTCACCATTCTACATATACAAGGGTTCAACTACTGAAGAATTATTTTTTAGCAGGAAACATTAAAGCACTATGTGACAGCTCACACAATATGCATCATATAGTATGTATTTTAATTGCCAGCTTAGCATAGCGCTTTGCAATATCCTTTGAAGAATTAAAATGCTACGTAACATTACAGTTTTGCTTTTTAAACTTCTTAAAAGTACACTTCTTAAAAAACACTGCTAAGTCACTAACAGAAATGGAAAAACACCCGCAACTCTGCTCAAAGTGCAAATTAAGAGTCTGCATTGATAATGTGTGTATAACAGCTCAATTCTTATGCACACATGAGCTGATAAAGAATAATATGCAATACATACACTGTATTTTGATTTTCTCTATACAACAGATTGTAATATCTGATTAAGGCAACAATCTGGAGTTGTTAAAAAGCATTTGGCTTTGACACATTCTTAAGATCCTGATAATTAAAAAAGTACATTTTCAGAAATAAATGTTAAAATGAGTACTGTAATTTGCAAAGCAATAATAATACAAAAAGGGAAAAAAACTGTATCAATATTGAGTCACTCCACTCAAGAAGTTCTATCCAAGAAAATACTGATAGCTCACACCACTTAAAGCAAGAAATGTCACATTAACATTTAAACATCATTTCATTTCACTTCACTAATAAAAACAGATCAGAACCTTTCTTCAAAATATTATTGGATATCTTTACAGAAAGCCTTTTCTTGATAATTTAGCAGAGTGGCATGCACCTAGGGAGCCATAGTTTTCTATACTGTGACAAATCTCACTTAGCAGGTTAATAGAGATAATTTTCCTAAAGATAGTAACAAGCATACATACCAGAATAAACTTCACTTAGAATAGTAAGGCCTTAGCATAACATGATAAAATATCCACAATACTTTGAAAAATAAACTGGTAAAATAAGGAGCTGTTGCCTTATTGCTGAATTTATTTGGTAGGCTTTTGTCAAGACTTTTTAATTTTAGACAGTATTTTGTGGTTTAATACTCTTTACAATGCCAAAGAAACCCTAAAAGAAAGGACTTTTAAAATATTTTTTACTAGCCTAAACCAGTGGTACTCAACCTTTAACAGCTGGAGAGCCACTTCTTTCTTTACTAAATGGAGTTGCAGAGCACCATAATACCAAGTATCAACAGTGTGATTTTTTTTTTTTTTTTTAATCATGACACTTCAATGTGTGAGGATGCTGCCTCATCATCATCACATATTGATACATCACGACATGACACATCAGCATCCTCTCTCCCAGCAGCATTCTGTCTTCAACCCCTTCTGGCTGCTAGGAAGAAGTGGGGTGGAGGGGCGGAAGGGGCAAAAGGGCGAGTTTTTCCCCATTCTGTCCCACAGCTGCTGGGTGGGAGGTGATCTCTACTCTTACCTGTGGGGGGATCCCAGCAGCTCCTTTTCTTTCCCCCTATGGGAGGGGAAACTTCAGCGACTCCCACACTGCTGGTCCATTTGCTCAGTGCTCCCCGCGCTGCCTGATAGAGTGGAGCGCCGATCAGACGCCTACATTGCGAGAGCCGCCTGTAGGGCCATGAAGAGCCACATCCGGCTCTAGAGCCACAGGTTGAGTATCACTGGTCTAAACAAAGCCAAAAAGGTACAATAGAATAAGGGCCCCTGTTTAGATCCTGAAAGGATCAGATAAAACCACAAAAATAACCCTTAAGTAAAATATAAAACATACTGTCTCGCTTTTAACATTTTCTACTTGCAGCTATCCAGCAACTTGAGTAGGAAACTAAAGGCAGGTTTTCCTCTTTATACTTTCAGAACACTGCAGGAGCTTGTCCACAAGCATGCAGACAGATACATTTTGAACATGTTTATATTATTTCTGATTTACAGCCCATGCAATGGTTCTTCAGAAGATATAAGCAGGAAAACTCTATGTTTAATATGGCCATTCATCCAACAGTCAACAAGTCAAAATTAAATGAGCTAAACAGCAATATAGACACCCTATTATATTTTGCTTGCTACTGTTTGATTATTATGAAATAAGTATTTTTGTAAAATATGTTAAAAAAAAAAAAAGAAATAAGAACCTTGGCTGGAGAGTGTCCTGTCACTATCAATCACTATAGCACCAGTGATTTCTTTTTTATCAGTATTTGGAAGTGCTGTGTCTGATGAGACGCAATAGAATAAAGCACAGATCGGATCAAACTCTGGGTCTGGTTCCAAATCTCGTCTGGTTCGAGCATGTAACTCCATACTGATGAGGGTAAGGTGTTGGACCTACCAACAGATAAATACAGCAAATTAGTATGTTTAGGACCTTTCTTCAAAAAGAAAAAAAAAAAAAAAGGATAATTTATTAATGCAAATGAGCTAACTGTAGACACTTACATGGTTACACGGTCATATTTGAAAATAATTAGAAGTGATTAAATGGCATCTCTGGATCTCATTTTTCTGCTAAAAACATTTTACAAGTAAATTAACTGCTTAAAGCACTTTTATACTCAATTATTAAAATTCAATATATGTTTCTGAGTACTATCTTCTTCTCTCAAACGCACATACGATAAGCAGAAATGCTCAACGTCAGCAATTACTAAATTCTTTAAGTATTTTCAAACAGCTTTGTATATTGAGCTGAATTCAGTTTCCAAACTCGTAAGAGACAAACAGCACCACTTTTAGTCTTTATTTTCCTTTTCCTCCCTTGCCCAAGACTTGCAAACAGGCATGAAGACTAAGTCACCTACAGGACAGCATGAAGAATACTCATCTTTCCCCTCACTTGCATTAATGGAATTCCACATCATGTTGCTTTACCTTTGTGTAAAATAGTTTGCCTTATGAAACACTCACAACATTACTTAATACCAATACTATCCTGTTTCTGTGTTGTCTTGCTTAATATAACTGATAAACTAGACTACTGAGTCAATTGGAGGGATTACAAGGGAAAAGTTACATACAGATACCTGAGTAAGCAAGCTGCCCTGAGGGCTCTAGATTTGTTCATCCATCAGTGAAACAGAACTGTACTATCAAGCTGCATCTCCATTTCCTGTAACATCATTAGTTTCTTGTTGTTTCTCTTATGTTATCTACTTAGCACATAAAACTGTCTCCTGAGCTTGTCTGTAAGCTGGTTGACAGCTAACTCCGAGCCATGGGAGTGGCGACTAATAGGAAGGAAACACGTGCCAGCCAGCCAGCCAGCAGCCAAACATAGTAGTGCTGTATTTGCATTGCATCCCGTTCTCCAGCACTAATTTTGTTCTCCTTTCTCAGACCAACCAATGACATACGTGAAATATACAGAAACACTCTTTGACATACCTAGCACCCTGACAAATGCAGAAGAAATTGGCCAACAGATTCAGAACTTACCATGTAGGGATACAGAGAGGGACTCACTAACATTCAGCCTGAAGCCTCCTTTCATAAGGAAATGATCCATGAAAGTTACAATCAACTAGTTTTTCCAGTAATATTTTTATAGACAACCCTACTATTTCCCCATCCTGATCCTTCCCTTGGTGTTTGTTTAAAGGAAGTTTTTCCATCTTCTCCATAAAATATTGTGAAATTTAGTCCCACAGTATCAAATAAAGGCAACTGAAAATCAAGCTAAAGTAGTAGAGCAATTACAGCTGCACACAGCACACACTTACTAATCTTAAGTGAGGCAGGGACCAAGGAGGGAATGTTTTTAAATACTGTCATTATGAAACTAGTTTGAAAAACTATCACTTTATAAAACCATATATAACAATAAGTTACCTCATGTAAAGATTTTGCTTCTTGCAGGTTTTGCACACTGACTTTAAAACCGTAAGTGTTATTTAAAGATGGTCCTTCAATCTGAGAAGTCTCTCTCTTTGGAGCACCAAGGGCAGCAAACTGATTCTATTGAACAATAACATAAAAAACAACACTCACATACAAATACTGAGAAAACTAGAGGTAGCTAAATTAATACACAGTGTTGCCAAAATTAAATGAAAATTTATCGCTAAAAGTGCAAATGCTACAGTACAACTACTAAATGTAAGCTTTTGCTATCCTGCTACTTTTTCAGCAGGACAACTGGAATAATTTCAATGAAACCTCATAGTAAAGCAATAGGCAGTTTAAAATGCCTTAAAAATAATATATATTTATATATTTTTATATATATATGTATCATATTGGCTCTCTTAGAAGGCTGAAGACAGGGAAACCAACAAGTCTTTGTTTACTCTTGACCAACAATTCATCACAATACCCTGCATCACTCACCACTTTGTAAAGGCACTAAATCAAGGGTACACTTGCCCACTTCAACTGGGTGAATACCAGTATGTTAAGACCAAAGATTATTGAGTCAGATCCATGACGCACCTATTCGATTGTTCTGTTTCCAATAGGGGAGTGGAAATACTCTTTATAGAAAACACGTGAGTGATCAAATTCACACCATCAGTTTCCTTTCTACTCTCTCAGCATACTAGTGCCATTTACAGATCATTTATGTTTTCAGAAAATGCCTAAGACATTGTCTGAAAACCAACATATACACATGGAGACACATAAATAAATACATGTTTTTATATATATATAAGGAAAATAGCAACAGAACTTAAAAAAGTATGCTGTAACCTAAACAGCAACACAACATTCTTAGATGGTCTTATTGTTTCATTAGTGCTTCACAACCCTAAAATAGAGAACACACTGTCAGAATCCAAGTTTTTTTTTTTCTTTCCTGCAAGTTAAACTGACTTCTTCCTAACTTTGAGTGGATACTGACTCTGCAGCAATCACACTCTACAATTTTAAATATATTTTCCAGATCTTAATAGCAAAAGAAAAAAAAAACACCAACACAGAATAAATTTTAAAACCAAAGTTCTGAAAGAAAACGTGTGGTAGAGCTATCTGCTTAAGAGAAAGATCATTAGTGAGAAACAGAATGGAAATGTATGCATAGCATAACAAAAATAAACTTGCACATAAAATCTTTATTCACCTTCATTTGTGTGGTTAGAAGTACTCTTCGAAGACCATCGGTATTAATTCCTCTCTTATGACACAGTTTCCGGGCTTTTGGTTCTAGAAACATATAGGAGTGAAAAACTGTTTAGCCTCAGCAATATTGTCCAAACATTATGCAATATGCTGCAAACAATCAGAGGTGTTTGCTTTAACGTTATCAAAATATATTTATATATAAACAAAATTAACATTATTCTCTCTCCAATCCAAGGCAGAACTATTACAATTTGATATTTGTGGACGTTTAGAAATGCACAATACAAGGCCAATCATTTACCAAATCTTACATCATTATCTTGAGCACTGCAAAGTTATTTACACTGCACTATGTTTGGAATATAAATTATTAATGGTAATATAACCAACAAAATTTTAAAGTTCTCCAAATAAGTTACACGTCTTTAAGTTTTTAACTAGCACTTCAGAGCTCAAACAATATCAGGAAGCACAAGGGTGTTCTGCTTTTCAACTTCTGTCATTATTAAATAGTCACTTTAACAATAATGTGCAGGCCTCTTCCTTTTCAAAAATAGTTTAAATATAATTCTGTGAGGACGTAGGAATTTTCTCTCAACATGTCAAAAGAAATATAATAAGAAATTCAGGAACACTTTTTGTGTATCATTAAGATCACTTAATGGATTTACCTGTTGATAAAGGAGTAAACCCAAGAACTTCATGAATTCCGTCATGACTTTTTCTCTGTGTGATGGGTGTACTATGTAAACAAATGGATTCGGAGTTTCCAGGATCTACACTAAGTAGAAGTGGAGATGTGTCAAAGGCCATCTTAATGTCCTCTTGGGTGGACGGAGAATTCTGTGTGCTTCCAACAGGTGCTACATCATTTTCTTTGACAGACGACAAAATAACATCCTGACTTTTCCACTCTGCATCTTCTAAATTGGACTGCTTGGGATCTGGAGATGCTACTTGTTGCCAGGGTGGAAGCACTGGAGAATCTGGTGAACTGTAACTGACATAATAGTCTTCTTCCTCTTCTTCCTTATCACGTTCTAGAGCTGAAGCAGTAAGCGTCTTGCTTTCAGATGTAGTTTCACTCGAGTCTATGTCACTTTTAATATTTATAGAAGCTCCTATAGTACTTACAGACTTGTCACAGGTTTCCTTGGTTTGTGCTTTTGTAGGATCTGCCACAGAAGCGGGAGAATCCTTTGTAGGCACTATAGGTCTTCCATCTTCCAGGCTTGACAAATTTAAATCTTTAGCTGCTTTTACTACCTCTGAAGATTTCTCTCCAGACAATACTGTGGAGCTGAAATTCTCAGCTGCCTTTTCCAGCTCAGCAGGATGATTCTTAGGCAATCTCTTGAAATGTTCATATTCTTCTTTGGCATGAAGCCATATCTGAACTTGTTGCTGGCTTGGAGCACACTTGCATGGCATTATAACAATTTTTTTGTCTTTGCTAGTTTTATGGCTATTACCTTCTTTTTTATTAGCAGCAGAGTGATCATAACGGGGAGGTGACCCTGGTCTAGGACCTTCAGTCATTGCTGAAAATGCAGTCTTCCAGAGTCGTAGCCCTTCTAATGAGAAGTCTCCCTCAAACTCAAGCAGGTCATTTGGAAGCCTAGTTTCTACAGTGAGAAGCCGTCCTCCAATCTCCCTGAAAAGAAAATAGTTTGAATCATTGCTTTGCTCTAAACTGCAATGCACAGGCAGTTTTTGAGACTATACACTAGCAGAGCTCAGCTAACTAGTCTTCTCACAATACAATTCCTGTGGGCAGTATCCATCTTCTACAAAGCAAGCAGGCATTCTTTCACTTACTACAGTAATACCAAGAAATAAAAAAAGTGTCATGAATGAGAAAGGGTGTTTGCAGGGGAAGTATAGTAATTTTCAACTTCAACTGTACATGTAACAGATGGAATCTTTCATGCAGCTGTGTCACATAACAGCAAAAAATTGTTTACAGGAATAAATTAAACTTAATATAATTACAAGCATATGTAGACAGAAATGCCTTTAAAACAGTACCTTGGCTTTTCTGGAGCATCAGAAGGATTACTGCAAAATGGTTCCTGATAAACTGTTTCTGTGAGATCATGATCCAGCAAAGTTGCCATGATTTCTTCACGACTGGGTGGGGACATAAGCGGCTTAAGAATGTGAGCAGTACGAGGTGTAAAACTTCCATTTTTTGACTGTGAGGGAGAACTGGTGGATCTTGGTGAACTATCTGGAGTTGGAGTTAATGCTTCGTTGTTTCTTGAAACATATAATTCTAAGTCCTCAGAGGCTGCATCTATGAGTTCACCGTCAGGAGAAGACAGTACAGATGTAAAAGAGGTATTAACTGAATCAAGTGGTTGACAGGGTCCAAAAGTGGTTTCTTTTCTAATGTGGCTTTGAATCCAGTCTGAGCTGGTTGGCTGAGGAAGGTTAAGAAATCTCTCTTTATTTACTGCATTTCTAGTCAATTTAAATTTTTCATTTAGGCAGACCTCTGTCTCTTGTGTACAAGAGGTATCAATAGAGTTGGATCTAGAAGTTGAAGGATGAACGTTTTTCCTCCGTTGGCTATGGCAGTGGTTTTCATTACTATCCAGGGAGGTTTTCTCAAAAAGCTCGGGGCTCAGAGAACCAGGTCTTATCCACTTGCTTGTGCTTGAAGAATGCTGTTTTTCTTCATCAGTTTTTTGGTCATTACGACATAGAAAGTCATTTTCTGTTGTTTGTACAGAACCAAGATCTTGAACTGCATCACTCAAAAATTTTTGGGGCAAATTCTGATCTGCGGGGACAAACTGGCTTGCAGAGTAAAAACTGCAAAATCCAGTTTGCCCTATTGTATTAATATCAAAGTTGTAATTGTGGTCTGGAGATAAGCTGTCTTCAAGGGAGTAACAGCTTTCAAAACCAGGGTCTGAAAAAAATATAGGGCTATCATCAGACACAGAATGATCAACATGACCAGTGACTTGTTGGCTTAAAGACTCCATTTTTGAAAGTTTTGGTGTTTTTTCTTTAGGTTTGGTATTCCTGGGAGCACGTGGTTTTCTAGGTGTGGCTGACCGTGACCTTTTGATTGCTTTGTTCTGTTCAAGAGGGCATGGGGTACCTCTGCTCAGCTGTGTTTTAACTGGTAATGGTTCTTGTGTGACATTTGCATTCTGAGCTTTCTGTTGCCTCTTCTGGAGCAACTCTTTCAAAACAGCCAGGCCAGACTGCCCTTCACTGAATGCTGACGGGGCCACTATAGTCCTGTTTTTATAGTGGGAAATGGGTTTTGGTTGAGTGGTTGTTTCTGACGGAGACTTCTGTTTTACTGTTTCAGGTTTAAAATGTGACATTTCCAAAAGAAATCCTCTCTGTTTTTGATCCCAATTTAGTTGTTTCACTGGACTCTTCAAAGAGGTTACGAAACAGTTCTTAGGCAACTGAAGAGGCCCTGGACTTTCCTCAGATGACTTAAGAACAGAAGAAGAAGGATCAGAATGCTTGGATGCCTCTGGTATACAAAAAATCTGCTGTTGATTATTGTCTTTACAATGCAAATAGCTAGTGGAATGCAACTGATCCATCTTTGTTGAGTCTGAAGACTCACGAGCTTCACTTAATTTCCCAGCTGATGGTAAATACCTGTTTTGCAAATTTTTTATCTCTTCTGCTTTTACAAAGGTCTTATCTTTAGAGATGCACACATTCTGTGTTACCTGAGTTGAGTGATTAGATGAGTCGAATATGTTTTTAACGAGAGCAGATTCCTTCATTCTAAATACAGCACTTTGAGTCCTGGGCCTTTGAGAGCTCACTTTCAGTACTTCTCTTCCAGATGCCACAGGACTTGATGTGAGAGATGAATGGGGGTCTTCTCGTGGAGCAGGCAAACACTGTGCATCTAAAGGCTTATCAAGTTCCATCAATGAATGAAAACAGTCTGATGAATTACCTTGTGTATCAGCTGCTGAGGGGAACGGTGCGGACGGCAGATACCCTGCTGTAAAGCCAGGAAGAGGACCATCTCTCCGATGATGAAGCGGCTGTGAGTTGTAAGACATCTCAGGCAGATCTTGATGTTTCAGCACAAACTTCACTTCCGTGGCAGACTGATTATTTCCTTTTTCATCTTTAAATACCATGCGTTTTCTTGAGGACATTTTTTCTGTTGTTTTCTGTCTTTGTTTTGTTCTAGGTTTCTTCTTTCCATCGTCTGCTGTTTTATCACTCTGATTCATCTTTTTCTTTTTCTTGGTAGATACAGTGGGGCTAGCAAATTTCTTTTTACATTTCTTAACCTGAGTTTTTGCTCGACTATTTTTTCCTACATTAGAATTAACAGTCCTGTTGTTGTACATATTACCTCTACTATGTAAAGCTTCTCTGTCCAGGTTGGTCAAAATTTCTTCTGCTTTTGGATCAGTGGGAGACCAGCAGCGAGGTGGCGATGTGTTTACTGGGCTTGTGCTTCTCTCAGAAAGAAAACCTAATTTAGACATAACATCACTATAGTTATAATCACAGTCTTCAGCTTCAGCATTATAGGATGGTGAAGGAGGAGAAAGAATTGTGTGAGTCCTTTTCCTGAAAGATAAAGTTCTTTTAATATTATTTTTACTACCTGTTCTTTGCAGTTTTCCAGCTTTTTTCTTGGTTGACTTATGTTTTGCTTTTCTTTTGTGACTTTTCTTTGGCGTTAGTGGATAAATAGGATATTTGGTTGCAGGAGAGTCAGGAACTTTTGGCCAAAAGTCTTTTAAAGGTGCAAGCTTTCTATATAAGTTCATTTTTTCTTCTGTGAGTACCACTCTTTCCTCACTAGAATCTACTTTCCCTAGTTTAACAAGCATATTTTTTCTCCCTCTAAATCTATTGATGATAATATATTTAATAATAACAGGTGGCAGTTTTTTAGAAAGTCTTCTACGTTTTCGAGACTTCTGAGACCCATCCAAACTTTCAACACTTTCTATTGGTTGAGGTAGATTAATTTTTGAGTTGTGCGCGACAAAGCTTGATTCACTGTCTTCAGTCTCATAGTTTACCTTTCGTTTAGTTCGAAGTGTATATTTATTCCCACATAATCCAAATGACTGCTCAGTTTCAAGAGATCCATCTCCAATCTGGCAGTCAGTACAATGAGCAGTACTTGTAGGCATTTTGTTTTCAAAAGACTCAAGAGGAACTTGGACTAAGTCGCTAGGTAAAGCACTATCCTTATCAGGAATATTACTACAAGCATTACCTTGTGTATAGCAGCTTTCCTTCACTGATACAACATCACTTACAGTTGCAGGCTCCTGATGATTGATAAAACTATATTTCTTTTTATTCAGCTTCAACCTGGACTGTTTGTTGCCTTGCTGTAATTTATATGTCACAGGAGCTAACTTTTGTGGTCGGCTAAGACAGTTCGAAAGAACAACACTAGGAAAGAACATATAATGTGCTGCTTGTTGACTGAGACTTGGCTTTTCTGCTTTATGCTCCTGAAATTCTTCATACCTAATTTTAAGCTTATTAAGGCCACCTTCATCAGTGTTATTTTCAAGTGAATGTACAACAGTTCGACTGCCTCCTGAACAAGACACCAATTCACAATTTTCTGTAACTGTTGCTGGAAAAAAACTATTTATACTTGCGCTGCTGGCTTTTTCATTTAGTTCAGAGGATATTTTACCTTTGGAGTGGCCAGAGTGGCTCAAATCAGAAAAGTTAAAAGAGTTTTTATTCAATATGCTGTCACCAATGTGGCGGCCCATGTGCATAAAAGAGACATCCTTCTCAGTCTTTCTGATGCTAGTATACTTCCTGCTAGGTATCTGTCTGCTCACTGATGAAATATCATCTTCATACTCAAAAATATTATTTTCACACGAAGGAACTGGGAGAGTATCTTTCTTGTTACTCTCTTTATGTGAGTTTTCTGCATGGGTACTATTGCTGAATGATGTTGGGTACTTTGCTGTGTAAGTGCTTTCTTTTGTAAGAGAATGAACTGAAAGTTCAGGTCTTGTTTCTGTGTTTGGTTGCGAGAGGTCTTCTACTAAATCTTCATTATTCAAAACATGGTTAGAAAGGGCACTTGTGTGTTTACACTGAAAAGTAATTTTAGCAGAAGATGGGGGTTCTAGTGTAGCAGCATCTTTGTGAAAGATTGAGGTCTTTACAGACATTTTGCTTGTTGCAATGACGGAGGAGTGAGTTCGAGAACTTTCATTATTCAAAGGATTGTCTGAAATGGAAGACAAGCAATTTTACTCTAGCTTTCCTGTAAAAAAAGAATAACTAAGCTATTAATTATTTTAATGATACTTTCACAAAAGCCCTCCCATAACAGAAACCAAAACTAATCAGTACTCTTCTAGTTCACATTCCATTTATGATCATGACAACTACAGGCCCCAAGTACATGAGTTGCTTTATCAAAATCACATCATTAATACATTTGTGTCTCAAGATATTCTGTCAGTTACTTATAAATTATGGGCTTGAATACATTTCCCAAAGATTTCACAATGATTTGCTTAAAGAAGGCTTCTGAAATCTTTTTCAGAAAGCTAAATACAGAGACATTAACTTCTAAAAACTTGTATCCTGCTTTGTCCCTGAGAAGTATGCATGCTTCCTGGTTCTGAAAGTAACATACTTAAGATGATTTTCTCCATATATAAAAGTAATTCCACAAAATGTGAAGTATGATCTTACAACACAGCAAGGGCTCTGTATCAACCATCCTGTGCAGTTTTTGTAAGACAGTTTGCTGTACTGTTACAGCAGAGCAATCCAACACCCATTCAGGTGTCTGTATGAGGAGCTTGCCCCATTTAGTTAGATCGTAAATTCATACCCATGGATACGTATTTCCACAAAGGTCTACAACCAGCATGTGTTGAGGTACCTGTCCTGTGAAGACTTGTGGTGTGATACATAGGAATATTTCTCTCTTCCATTGTTACTTTCACCACATTTACTGCAGGATAGTTGTGTGCAGACAACTGGTAAGTAACATATTAACAACTATTTTGCAGTAATTGTGTGCTTTTCTTAACTACAGTGAGCCCCAACCAATTTTAAGGAGTTTATTCCACTTCAGAGGCAGATACTACAGAGCTGGGGGCACACAGCAGTTTGTTCATGTGTCCAAAACTCGGCTGAAATGTTGAAGGTGTACGTGAGTTATGAGATGTGCTGTATGAATTGAAAGTATGTTTTGCAAACTGTTGTACTATGTGGGATATCCTTTAAGCATTCACCTTTTAAGTCTAAACCAATCTGAAGATTATCCAAGATTCATAGTGCCTTCACCTTCACAATTTATTTGTAGCTGGGTGAAAAAAAATAAAAGAAAGTCTCAATCTGTTTCTAATAACATTTTCTAATGCAAAGACAGAGTCACTGAGCTGTGAAACACAGCTGGGAGATACAGCCTGTGATTCTTTGGGAGTAGGAGGAGGCATTCACACAAAGAATGAGGATGATTAATGGAGGATGAAGAAAATGGGAGTTCAGTGAAATGTCAAGTGAACATTTGGAAGATACCTGATTATTCAGATATGAACATTGCAAAAATATTTATAAATCAGTCAGATGTTATAGACACTGAGAATCATGGGTGGATAACCTTTTTTTTTTTTTTTCCAATTCAGATGACCTAGACTGAAATATGTTTTGAGTATCGCCTGTTTTAAGAAGAGTATGCAGTAGGAGTTATTTTATGTTAGATTACTTGAGAACTAATAAACCTATTTTAAGTGGACTTTCTTTTTCTCCATGTGAGTATTCAAAATATTTGAAATATTCTACAATTTAAACAGTTATACAAGATACACTTTCATTAGCCAGAAGCATCTCTTTTTACAGGAAGTTACAAAGTATTGCAAATAAGGAAATTACAACTGTATTTTGCAAAAAGTCATATCAGTAGTGCATCAAGTGCAAGTCGCGTATTAACCTTACCATTTATACCTACAAAAGCAAAGGAAAAAAAAACTACGCTTGAAACAGCAATCATGAAAGAATGGTTCTGGTTGTCTATGTAATAAGATCATACAGCTTATTTTTTTCAATATGGAATTGTTTATATTAATATATTAAGACATATATATTTTATATACTGATATATGATGCTTGTTTCTCTGTCAAATAGCTACAAGAGGTACTAACTAGTTAACATTCTTTGCCCTAAGAGCAAATGTAGCAATAGAAAATTAGGTACATATATGAGCACCAACAAGATTTTTACACTACCCTGTTTTTACTATGGATTAAGAAAAAGTGTCCGTACAAAAATGATGCTAATCACAATTTAAAATTTTAAAGGTAATCAAGTATGACTAATTCAATGTCTTTTAAACAAAGGACAGCAATTACTGTTGATTAGACCAAGAACAAAAATGAACTTAATACTGAGAAAATTCAGGATACAGACAATTTTCCCCTCCCTCCTCAGTGGGTTCTGTACATTTTTCATTTTTTTGCTCTGAATTTTATAAACATGAAATTATGCAGCTCGTCTAATGGAACAAATAACAACCTCTATGTATTTGCCAAACCTCAAAATTTGCATTCTACTAACCAAGGTTATTTCGAACAAAGACAGTGGGTTATAGAGATAGCAAAATATATCTTTAGAGATTAATTTATTTTTCTAGATTT
The DNA here is from genome assembly GCF_016699485.2 of Gallus gallus. Taxonomy (NCBI): domain Eukaryota; kingdom Metazoa; phylum Chordata; class Aves; order Galliformes; family Phasianidae; genus Gallus; species Gallus gallus. Next base: position 65,845,686 of record NC_052534.1, on the reverse strand, counting down.
TTGAAAGGCAGTTTCTTCTGCAGCAGTCTTCCACTGCATAATTTTAAGTCACGTTATCCCAGAATGCGAACAAGCAACCTGCTGATTGAGACATAGACTCAAAGGCTCTCTGTATTTTAGCATGGGTGGTGCATATTTGCAAAGCAAAGTTAACTATCAAAATTTACACAATCTACTGTTTACAACAAAATCATAGCAGGATAAATGGTCCTACAGAATCTTTAATTTCAGCACCATATTTGCACAACAAATCATAACAGAAAAATACCCCTTGCAACAAAGAATTTATCCACAGAACTAATTAAATGATACTCTTTTTTGAATCATTAATACAATAGGAAATAAAGATCCTGGTAATTCTCTATGGGTGTTGAAATTAAAATATTGTTGACTTTCAAGGAGGATGTTAAAGGCCTGCTTCTGAAATGCACTGAAAATAATTCCTCCCAGCTGAGACAAGAATCAAAGACATTCAGTATATCCAAGAATTAGCAAATTGATCTGAAGTCAAATCATGATTCAGGTGGCAATTCAACTCCCAAAGCTGTTTTTTTGTTTACTTACCACCATTTTCATCTGCAGTCCCATCTAGCTGAGGTATAGAGAGATTAGTTAGGAGCATATTGCTACCACTCCACTCCATTTCTTCCTCTGAAGACGAATCCTCTTCTGTTGAACTTCGATGCATATTTTTGCCAGCTGACCTACAGAAAATGAAGGAATCAAATAATGCAGAAAAAAACAATAGAAAATAGGTAAATACCTCTAGCCATATGAGCAAAAAGGCTGCGTAACTTAGGTGAGCAAAGTGAAATAAAAAATGTGTTATATTTCTTACTAGGAACTCTTTGAGTATCATTATTACTTTAACAAGTAAGAAAAGTAGTCAAACATCTAACATCTATTGGGAAGAACAGCAGGATTTACTAGTTTAAGAAGTTAGAGAAGGGATTTAGATGCTTAATTTTCATAGAATCAATAAGGTTGGAAAAGATCTCTTAGATCATCAAGTCCAACTGTCCACCTACTATTAATGTTGCCCACTAAACCATGTTCCAATTTCACTGAAATTTAATAGCTTGAAATTTGGGGACTAAGCCAACTATACAACGTGCTTTTTAGTTTAGCTGTTAGGAAAACCATGGAGGACAACCATGGGAGAGAAAGGTGAACCTGTATGTGCAGCATACCTCTGCAGTAAAGGTGGACAGCTGCACACTGGTCTGTGACTGCAAGACTGTTGACATTATTAGCAGCTGTGTGGCTGCATCTGGAGAACTGTGCTCAGTTTTGAGCTCAGGGTAGACACCAATAAAACTGGAGCAAATCCAGCTGAGGGTCACCAAGGTGACTTGGGGCAGGAGCACATGATAAACTAGCGCTGCTCCAAAAAGTAATGTCTCCTAGTTTATTATGTTGGCCCACAACATCAGAAGCAGATGTTGGTGGTATGGGAGTAGGGGCTGAACCTTCCCAGCAATATTCCATTACATTTTGTTCCTGTTTGACAGACGGCAGCAGAGGGGCAGTCTGACAGAACGGCATCTGACATGGAAGTACATATGAAGCAAAGGTGTGGAATTGAATTCCTCCATACAGAAAATTTGCATCTACTGACATTCCTCAGTGTTTGCTGAGCATTTATGGAGACCAAGCAGTGGATATGAGTACAGTGAGGCAGTGGGTGGTGTATTTCAATAATTTCACTCTCATAGCAGCTGTGAAATGGTGGATCACCTCTGCTGGTGTGTATTTTACTCCTAACTTGTCCAGCATCTTAACTCACTCTAGGCAACTGATCTAGTCAAACTCTTTTGATCAAGGCACTGGACTAGACAACATTTAGATGTTTCTTCCACCCTTGATTATGCTATGATTCTGTGCACAAAGCAGATCTTTGTCAACATCAGTAAACCAAGTCAGACTTGAGATTACTTCTGCAAAGAACAACTCAAATCACTTGCATTCATGCCCAACATTTAGATTCCAGGAAATTTTGTCTGACACGGCATGATACTGCCATATGGCTCTTCAAGAAACAGTTCATGCCTCACTGAACGTTTTTTCTCCCAGTAGAAATCAAACCCAAACTGTCTAATTCAGTCACTAGGGTACTGTTACACCCTGACATTTTTTGCGTAATATATTGTCTTAGTATATTATTTGATATAATGGAAAATTGTTGGATTCTCAATAACAGAAAAGTGATAGAATGTATGCACTAAGAAGCAGTACAAATAGAAGGAACCACAAACAGAATCGGATCACATCCATCACGAAACTCCAGCTGGCTCCCTGTGTATGATCAGAATCGTGCAGGGGACAGAGCTACCCATGCTCTTTCCTGAAGTCAGTCCAAATTCTGAAAAGATCACAAGTGGACCTGCAGAGATCTCCATGAGGTAGCACCTGTTATGTACTCCATAGTGCTTTCTGTCTAAGATGACGATGTAGGCGTACATGACCAAGTTACTCATGAGCCAGCTCATCAAGTCTGATGAGATTTAAGTTGGATTCTTTATTGCATAAAAGCAGTTAATTACTTCAGGATCCTACTTGACTTTAAATCTTGTACAGTTACGCCCGTGCAGAGCTGCCCCCATGCTAATAAATGCTGCAAGATATAGGCTAGTTTTACACAGTAACTGCCACAGATATCAATGTTAAACATTTTAGATGGAAAGTCCAACTTTCTTGACTACTGTGATAGGAAAAAAATAAAAATAAAATCAAAAGGTCAAAGAAAAGTTGCTTCAGAAATGAAGTATCTCGAGAACTAGGAAACTAATGATCTAACTTCTGATTCCATTACAGCCTCTCTTGCTCTCTGAATCATAGTATAATTATAATTTCTGATGTTAAAAAAAAATCAAAATGTTACATCTGTTAAGTCCCTCATCTTTCAAATAGAGTTATAAATACCAGCAGGTCTGCCCAAAAAGCAAGGGTGAAGAAAAACTGGATATAGCTTCTTGCAAAACCCACCAACGCAGACTGCACAAAAAGTCATTACAACCTGAGAAGAATTCAATAATCTTAACCTTAAAAATAATTAGGCTGCAACCTTTAGCAGTCCAGCAAAGAGAGCAACATTCAAGTTTTAATCTAAGCTTTGAGCATGGAAATTAATGGGCACTCTTCTCAGGCTTCTGTGTCAGTCTTCAGGAGAATAGTTCTTAAACATCTGCTTCAATGAAAGTTGTACATGCAGTATACGAGATTTTTTTGTACTATATCCAAAGGTATTACTTTAAAAAGAGTTTACTTTTACAATTCTCATATCCAAAATTGTAGGGAAAAAAGCATTACACAATTCTTCCTCAAAAAGTAAACTAGAAGCTTAGGTCTAGCCACACTTAAAACATTTCACCTACATCCACATGTAAAACTAACAAGCAGCAGCATCAGCTGATTTTTCTAGTGCTATTAAAAGAGACTCCTCTATAATCCACATCATCACACCTAAATATGAGGGTGAAAGAGGAAAGATTAAGTAAAGAAAATCATCTATATACCTTCTTTTTGGCCCAGGCTCTTCAATGCTACTGTCCCACCTCTGGGACATTATCAAGCTAAGTTCCATTTCTTCTTTCTCACACTGTGGCTCATTTTCTTCATCATCACTGTTTTGAGAATTTCGACAGCTTCCAAGAGAACGATGGTGAGAGAGTGCTTTGTGATGCTCCATCTGATATCCATCACTCTCCAAACCAGCCAACACATCAATCATGGCCTCATCAGCACTGTCCACTGCAGAAAGAGCCCACACAGATGGAGTCTGTATTTTGTGCTATTTGTTAATCACTACTTATAATCTGCCTGTAAAACAAAACCCTGAACATTTAAAAATGTACTAATTTGCTACTACTCAAAGCAAGGTAGGCTAAAGAAACAAAGCTCTTTTCATACTTCTTTTTTTCAGTTTTATTTTTATTTTACAAGCTGTTTTTCTACAGTACTAACAACCTTTTCTTGAAATTACTTTTATTTCTGCCCTCCTGTTCCAAATGTAGTAGATTTAGTGGAAGCACTTCTCTCTGCCTCCACCCTCCCATACCTCCTCAAATTCAGTCTCACTCTCCCCTTATATATTCACACTATGCATGTATCAGAAGTATTGGAGGCAAGGGGTTTTTCAATTTTTTCCCTTCCACATTTTGTAGCACCAGCTGCAGTGTATACTAACACCACATCTTCTTACGCTTATACTATTTTATGTACCTTCTTATATAAACTGTGTTTTTTGTCTCCTCTACAGACTATCCTCTACTTGAACTATTCCTACCTGAAGTAACTTTCCATTCAATTTGGCGAGTTATTTTATTGTTTTCCCCTCATGCCACCCACATTTGTTTGCTGTCACGGTCTCTCTCCCTCTCTTTAATGTTTTATTCTTCTTGCTTCTTTGCCTTTAACCATTCTTTTGTATCCATGCTTCTTCAATCTTCTTCAATCCATATTTCTTCTTGCAGTTTGTCATTATCAGCCTATGGCATACCTAGATAGCTGAAATTCTAAAAGTAGCTCGCGAGCATGTCCTCTGAAGACAGGGGAACTGATAGAATACTACTGACAGACAATCAAAATCCTGTTTAGTCTAATAGTTTTTGCCCTACAACTCAAAAGCATAAGGAAGACTAACATCCCACAGGAGACTGCACTAAGTTGACCTGTCAAGAGGACAGGTAACCGAACCTGTAAAATATTTAACTTCTACAGATACACTCTCCTGGTGAAATTATTAGAAAATAAGGTGTTTTCGCAGTAGCAGTGGAAGAGGTGAAGTTGCAGTTTGCTTGAAAACTCTCTGACATAACTTTCTTTCATGATCAGTAGTGTAAGTCAGCACAATAGACTGTGGAAAAATAAAACAGCTGGAAGAAAAGCCATGCCGGTCATACTTACAAAAAACTGTAGTCTGACACAGTTTTTGAGACAAACGATGAAAGCTCTGACTATTCTCCACAATGTTTAAAATTGCTTCTTCATTAATAAGTGCTTCCTCTTCTTTATCTGTATGCATCCTATTGGATTCTTTAACAGAAGATTAAAAAGAGAAGGATAAAACTTCAAAGAGTCACAGACATCAATACACTATGAAAGAAAAGCAGTTTAAATGTATTTTACTTTCAAGTATGTTTCTGTTATTTGTTACAGCAATTTTAAAAAGGCTTTAACAAATAAGGCAATGCAGGCAAAACTAGCCTTCCTTTTTTTTTTAAAGTGACAATCGGATCTTACTTGGCTTAGTTCTGCTAATAGTAAGTACAGCCAAAGCACGACAGAGGTCTGCACTTCAGCAATTATAAGCTATTAAAAATACTCACCTTTGTTCATCTTTTTATCTTCATGCACTTCTACCATATTCGCTGGCGTACACTGAAAGGTTTCTGGAGAAAGTACCTCAGAATGTAGTGTTAGCTCAGCAGAGAACTCCTCTGATCCATTACTGTAGTCCACTGATCCTGACAACGTTCTAGTTAATTAAAAACCAATTTTTAAATGCGTATTTAAGGTTTGCACCAAATATTATTGTTTATGGCAAATGGCTGAACACTTACACAGAGAAGTCATTTTGCTTGAGGATTTCTTTAAGTCTCTTCTGAAAATATTTTTCGCTCTCTGTTGCTGGCACAAATCCACGGTCTTTAAAATAAAAAAAAAAAGTATTTGTTATTCACTTCTACTTGGACCTATCAATACAGAGAGCAAATTACTAATTCTGTTAGGAGATGGCTCAAAGTGGAAGTGTCCACTAAGTGCCAAATTTGAGGGCTGATTTTTCAAGTGTATTTAAACACTTTAAAATACTCCACACACTCCCACTGATCTCATTTTCATTTCTAAGTATCAATGGCATTTAAAATCATGTTGCAATTACATCAAAGTGAGCATTCAAGAAAAGACTATTTAATCAGTGAACAATTTTGAAAATCCTGGTTTACGCAGCCTGAATAGCATTACACAGAAAAAAAAATCAAAGGAAGAAAGCAGTTTGCCTAAGCCAGGAACACACCTCTTTCCTGCTTGCAATCTTCTGACTTGCTTGCCAAATATCATTCATATTTTAAAAGAAACAGGCCTAGGTTCTACAGAGAATAGCCTTATTCAATATGCAATTAATCTGCAGAGCACAGTCTTTCCTGTGTAATGAATTTTACATAAAAATAAGGGATTTTTCTATCCTATATAATTTTCATTTAACATCACCTTAGCTTTAATTCAAAGGAACTGGTCCTATGCATAAATATAATGGGAACCTTCAGGATAACAGATTTAATTTTGCTAGTACTTAAACATTTAAATATTTTTCATCATATAGTATGAAATCTTAACTGTCATTATCATTCATTCAGTCTAGCATACTCTGCAGCAAATGGAATGCAATGTTTTGTATCTTACTTTTCATATGGAATACACGTACTGGTCAATCGGTAAGCTTAGAAATGTGAATGAGTACATCTAAGAAGCCCTGAAATTCAATACACTCATTTCTACCTTCTGCTTGTTTCCCATTCAAAGATTCTGAAAAATAGCTGCACAATATCTTTTTGGCCTTTTGTTTCTTTTTACCTTGAGACTCTGGTGTCTTAATCTGAGAAGATTCACATTTCTCTCTTCGTCTCTGCTTTTCATCTTCCCATATAGCTTGCAAACCAGGGTTTCTGCCAATCTGGGCTAAAGTACACAATGATACATGAAGGGAAGTCTGTCAGCATGACAAAATGCATTCTTTCCCCATATTTTAAAAAAACAAAACAAAACAAAAACCTACTAACACGCATCTTCAACTCTTGTCATTCTAACCTCTCATTATTCTTACTGCAATTCTTGCCTTACTGAAGGATTCAGTGTTATGCAAAAGCTATGGCATACAATTCCTATTTGTTTTCTAGATCTTTAACTGGTCTTCTCACCAAGTTTGTGTATGTATGTTTATATGCATGAATACATACACACATATGCTTGATGTTGTTTTTTCACTTGTAGATCTGAAGCCTTCTGTAATCCATTAACAAAAGTCTTTTTTTTTCTTACTGCTCAGAAATATAAACTATTCTCAAAATATGCTTTCTTCCAGAGTTTATTCAGTTTGTTTATTTATCCTCTCACAAACCTTAGAAACGTAGAGATTAATAGATTACTAACACTGAAATCTGGATTGTGGCTTAACTGAGCTCAAACTTACAAAAAGAAGACAATACAGTTGCTGTCATAAAATATTTACGTGGAAAGCTATCAATACTTCACCTTCAATATCCAGTTGATTTAAAATGTCAGCAGCTACTGCATCCACCTCCAATTCACAGGTACTTTGTGGCTCAACACCTTTCAACATTAAAGAACTGTGACAACATAAACACAGTAGGTTAATTTTATCAGTACATTATTTTGAAACATGCATAATCACTGTTTTCTAACTGAAGTAACATCAGGAGGGATAAGAGAATGAATATGGAATTATCACTTCTCATCTTCACCTACAAAGTCTTAAATTAATGTTCATATCCAAACGTAATTAGTTGACATAATTTGATTCTTCAGTTTAAAGGGGGTTTTTTTTGGTGGGAAGAAGAGAAAGAATTGGTAAACAATTCTAAATACTACAGCATTTATAATAATGTTCTCCCCAGCAAATACAGTATGAAATGTTCTGTAGGACTCTCAGCCAATACGACCACCTGTGCTGATATGATCTTATATCCAGAAGAAATAGGAGCAAAAACCTTCCTTCCTCATTCACACTTCAGAGCAACCAAAAAAAAACCAGAAGAGGCAAAAAATGTTTTATTTTTCAGAACATACTTTTTTTTCCTCTCCCTTTGCCTCCCCTCAAGGGTGCCTTGGGGAAGACTGATAAACATAAATGAGGTATTAGACAGATTCAAGCTTATTTTGCAACAACCTGATCATCATCCTTTTAAGGGACAGATCTGCTAAGGTCAGTGGCCTTCCGCCTGTTGCTGTCTATGAACTAATTTTAAGGAGTGCATGGAGGAATCCAAGAAAGAAACTTTCTCTGAGGTTTATGTGGAGGTCTGTAGAAGATGATCAGAGGGCTGAAGCACCTCTCCTACAAAGAAAGGCTGAGAGAGCTGGGCTTGTTTAGCCTGGAGAAGGCTCACTGCAGACTTAAAAGAGAGCTTGCAAAAAATGACAGATACTAACTTAAAAATTCTGGTAGTGATAGGACAAGAGGGAAAGGTTTTAAACTAAAAGAGGAGAGATGTAAGTTAGATGTGAGATTCTTTACTCAGACGGCAGCGAGGCGCTGGCACAGCTGCCCAGAGAAACTGTGGGTGCCCCATCCCTGAAGGTGCTCAAGGCTGGGTTGGATGGGGCCCTGGGCAGCTGAGCTGGGGGGTGGCAGCCCTGCCACACAGCAGGGGGTTGGAACTTGGTGGGCTTTAAAATCCCTTCCAACCTGAGCCATTCTACAATTCTAGGAAACCCTTTCAATATTTTTAGGGAAAGGTAAAAAAAAATCTCTTCAACACTACTGAAAACTAAAACAGGCTATTATTTAACTAAAATAGACTCTTTATAGGATCCTTTGTATACATTATACTATCTGGTGACTCAACATTTGCATGTCTAAGTAACATAACATAACAACACAGCCTCAAGAATCTCAACATAGTCTTTAAAATATAATTCAACAGTATTTCCAATCCTGTCTGCGTGCCTTGAACAGAAGTCACTATAGCACAAATAGGTAGCAAATGTCATATTTGGAAGCTGGAAGTATTAAGCTATTTAAAACTCTGAAAGAAATGTAAAGTTAAACTGCTTAGACATATTACTTCTGTTATACAAGCAAAATTCTGACTACTTAAAAAACAGCCCATGCAAAGAGCTGTTTAGAGTCCATCTTGTAAATGAATTACCAAATGAAAAATGTAGTCAAAAAGTAGCCTGGCAGAAGTTGTAAAGCACTTATGTAGAATTCATTAACAACTGAAAGATACTATTTATTAACATCTGGCTACCAGCCTCCCTAGTCAACAGTACTGTTTCTGAGCAGTTGTAATAATTAAAAGAGTAGATCACAGAATTCCTACATCAAAGCAGCTCAGTCTTTTAGCTGAAATAGACTGTCCATGACATATGCACACTTAAAGGACTATCCATTGTCATTGCTTCCTTTTCTTAACAGTCACAACGTCAGCTGAGAAACAAGTCCATAATACAATCAAAACGCATTCTTTTCACTTTGTGTACTTTGGATGCTCACACTCAAACCATTCAGAGACTGTCTGCACTGCAGGTGACAGGACCTGCAGCAAGCTGAAACTTGCAGTTTGATCACAATCTGAAAGAGCTGCAAGACTAGTGGGAAACAAGAATGAGGGAGGAGGCTGCAAGAACACTGCTGTTACTTATGCTGGTTTGCTCATCTAAAGCAAACATTCGCAACATGTCAGGAAAATATATGAAACAGCTGTATTTCTCATAATCCCAAATCAAACCACATATCCTGAGCAGCTCTAATGCTACAATTACCAGGTGAGAAGACAGCCTGAAGAAGTCAGACTATATCCAGACTTCAGTTAGTTGAGCATACAAACTACCTTAGGTGATTAGCAGTTAATATTTCTTGAAAGACACTCAAGTGGTCTGCTACATACATCACCCTATATATATAGAAGACTAACGACTGGACTCATATCATATGCATTTATTCTGCAAAAATCAAGATAATGTCAGTGCCATCTAAAAAAATCAGGATTTGAGGATATCTTCATTAGAACAAGGTTAGAAAATAATACTTATCAAGTCCTAGTCAACCTTCTTCATAGCATCTAAGCTTTGTTTTGTAAAACAGAAAACAGAATTGTTTGCAAGGCACAGCTTGGAACGTCGATGTATGGAAAGCAGCTTCAGGTGAGGAGGAGCACAGAAACTGAAACAACCTAACTCTACGAGAACAAAGTTTACTGTGCTGAAAAGCAAGATAAATCAAGGTTGCAGAATGATGTGCTACCACGACTAGGCCACTAGAGATATATTTAAAATGAATTTACAATTCCCTTTTATACCTGCACACAAAAGTGAAAAACTAAAAGACAAATCTCATGTATATATGTAGAAAAAGCTCCAAATCAATTACTTTGAAAACAGGAAGAGAAATTAAGGAGAATGGTCCTTATTTTTGTGGAAATAAGTTTGTTGGCAGTAACTGTTGCCATAATAACAAAGTAGGATAAAAGCTCTGCTCAAAGACAGTACTGAGGTTTGGTTCATCAGGTGCCAAGACACTGAATTAAAGCAAGAATTTACACTGTATTAAAAAATCATCCACTACAGTTTGCTGCATTCAATACCCTCAAAAATCCTGAAGGATGGGCATCAAGGTCAGTACCTTAATTCACCAACATTAATGACAGGGTAGGGAAATGAGTTCTGTGATGACTGTCTCAGGTATTTATAATGTTAAACTGAGGATGGCAGATATAAAATGAATCCCATAGAGTAGCTAAAAGGTGTCATTCCACTCCACTGACAAGGACTCTACACTTTCACATAATTATTTTAATATTCCATACTCTGTTCATGGAAGAACTTTCTTTGTCTGCAGTATGTTCCAATGACTGGAATAATATACATTTAATTAAAGGCCAAATGGCTACATAAAAACATGTACACTCTGACAAGTGAAAAAAGCAATTATGACAGCCAGAAATCTAGTAGAAATCTTGGACATTACACAACTGCTAGACTGTGTAATAGCATTATTTGCCATTTTCACATAAAATAGAGCTCAATAGCAGATCTAGGACTTATGGAAGAAAACACTTGTCAAAAAACACCCTACCAATCATACTGCTTTCAACACACCATGCCCAAGTGGGAGACCTGACCATGAGATTACTCCAAGTCTGATGTTTACTAGAAAGTTCCCCCTGGAATCCATGGAAGTGTTTCATCATTTATTAAGAGCTACCCGAGGAGTAACATAAATGTGTCTCATATGAACTAACACCAGCATGCATCATACCTAAAAGCCTTACAACACCAGGGATTCCCAGCCACTACTGCCTTTGGACATTTGCCCACTTCATAACAGAACCATTCCAGAATTAGATCTAAAAAAACTGCTCCTGGCTTCATATAGTAAGCCAACAATATCAGCAAGAGGTTAATCAGCACAGGAGATGGATGGAATATGCTGTTCTGGAAAAGTAGTAGAGCAGTGAGGTGCTATCCAGTACTAAGAAGTGAGTTCAGTCACCAAGAAACTTCAGCACAGTTCTCAAATGTGGTTTTGAAATAAGGATTCATCACTGGCATTTACTACACAACATGCTGTTACTGCTATATACAAAACTTTCAAGTAATATTTTGCCTATTACCAGACATCTAGCATCAGATTTCAACTGTTTGCTATCCTGTACTAGAAAAGTCAAGAAATGCCGGCTTGGTCAAAACAGAACTTGTTATCGCATGCAGCAAGGACATGACAAATACATGTTGGAATCTCTCTCTAAGTTGATTCTGAATGTACACAAAACTAACTAAACAGATATACTCATCGTTTATACAAGACAGTCCTCTACATTATGTGGTCTCAAACAACATTTGACTGTTTTCCCCTTCTGCTTTCTCTTGACAGACAACTAACAACAATGAACAGGTAACAAGTAGTAGAATATTTACAAGACACTCATATCTGATATATATAATGAAGAACAAAGACTTCAGAGTTCAGTAAGGACATGTAAGAGACACTCCGAGCACTGTTGGAAACAGTCAAATGGTGAAAGACAGTAAATAAAAACTGTGCAGTGAGCAATTCACAAAGCATTTAAATATTTAAACTCGAGCTCTTCAAGGAGACTGAATAATAAAATGAAGAGACTGTGCTGGGATCACACAACAAAGAATATATAGCTATACAGAGAAAACTAATGTTTGGAATTAAGAATGTACTTTGCTAAAGAAAAGGAGGGAAAAAAGGCAGGACAGCTTTATATGTATCTTGTAGTGCTGCAGACTGCAAGAATAAAACCATACGGAAAAAAAATCTGAGATGGTTTACCTTAGGTATCCAAGGCTTCCTCGGATAGACATATCCTATACTACTAACTGAGTGAGACTTCCCTCAACAGCATTGACCATGACACTCACAGGCTAATTCACCTAACATAGGTGGAAGTTTTCAGAATTTTAAAGGAAATGAACCAGGAAGGTAATCTGAACATGGGACAAACTACAATATGATCATGATTACAAGAATATTCTTTTAAGTTGATGTCTCCTATAATTAATCCAGGAGAAATTATAAGAGGCAGAGAAGTTCATACAGATACAGCAAAAGTAAAATCACAAATGGAAAATAGTTTAGATTTGCTACTTTGCAGTGGCATGTATATCCTACAGCACTTGGAATACAGTCATGATAGAAAACTTTTAATAAAATAATTCATTTTCTAGACAAAGGAACATTTGACACAATATCAAATGGGAAGCAATTTAAGTTGGAGGAGATGTAAATGAGTTCCTAAATTATTAAAGTGAGTAAAAGGCTGGCTAAAGGTAAAATTCCTCCTGGTTATAGAAGAAAGATATCAGGGTTGATAGAAAATTCTTAGCACTGAATGTAGACAAGTTTTGAGGACTGAATTTGTTTTACGTCTTTAATATTGTTGATAGGAAATGCAGGAGCGTACTAATAAAATGTGTTGATAAGGCAGGCTGTTAGACATACTGCAATCAGATCATAATATCGTAAAACAAGCTGTATATCTGAGAACTAGAATAATAGAAATAGGATGGAATTAAAAAATGGGATAAAAGACCCTATGTGATCTTATAAGGAATTCCAACTGGAAGATTATCACTTGGATAAAAAGGAAGAGGAATGTCTGGTATTAATGAATCCAAACACATGCTTTATCTTATTAAAGTAAAGCCATTCCAAGTTGCAAACTGTAGGCTAGAAAAAAAGGAAAAGCATAGAAGACAGACATGAACATTTTAAGCTGAGATTCTTACATAGCTACTGTTTGACATGGACAAACTGTAATACATAATGCCTCCCATTTATTTGCATGGAAACAGATACAAAGAGCACAACAACGGTATTTAATAGAGCAAATTCTCAGCTACAAAACACTGTTTTTCAACATAGTCAATGCCATTAGCTATATATTTTCGCTAGTGACAGGAATTTGCATGCCATACTTGTGAAAATCCACAGTAGCACAGATGATCCACTGTCTCTGTTGCTACTACTGAAACACACCACCCACCACCTCACTGTGCTCACATCCACTGTTTGGTTTCCATAAACATTCAGGAAGCACCAATGAACGTCAGTGGATACCGCTTTTTCTGCATGGAGGAATTCAATTCCACACCTTCACTTCATACCCAGTTCCACAGCAGACACCATTGTGTCAGACTGTCCCTCTGCTGCCATCTGTTGCATGGTAACAACATGTAGTGGAAAATTGGTGGGAATGCTCAACCTCTACTGTCATACCACCAACATTTCCCTCTGACATTGTGGGGCAACTAACAAAATAGGAGGCATTACTTTTGAAGCAGCCCTCCTATTACACTGTTTAGTTTTTCATTGGAAGTCATTAGCTAGAAATGTATTTTCGAAGATACAGAAAAATAGATTTTAAACATTGCTATTATTATCTCCCAGTTAGTTTACTACCAGCACTTACAAGAGATACATAGTCTGAGATGATCAAAATACAAAGAAACAAAATAATGATTCTCTGTGTCACCTTTAAATGTGGGACTGGACTGGAACCCTGTAGTACATACAAATTGCTTCTAATGAGCAAATACAGCATATATTAAAAGAAAATTAAGACATGCTGACCTTGGTATTTCATCTTCTTCCCATTCGATGAAAGATGCACTGTTTGAATTTGCTGCAGAATTGATTCTGTCATGCTTACTTCCACCTGATGTATCACCTGGAAAGAAAAATAGTAGGAGAAATTAGTTCATTTATGCTTCAGAAATTGCAGCTATTATTTAATACTATCAAAATGCTTCTGAAGAATAAATAACACCTGCATGATATTGGCTTCAAAAAGTCATTTAAATGACTTGACTTTCTTAATTATATGTAGACACGCATAAGATGAAAAATGTTTTCAACACTGACATTACTAGAATTAAATTTGCTGTAGTCTACTTGTACCTTAACCTGAACTCTAGCTTTTTTCTTTGAGCGAGTTACTACACCATGCTTTCTTAGTCTTAGGTACAATTCAGGATTCCCAAGTGTCTGGGTCCTCAGGTCAGATCCCAGTGGAAAACGGAAGCCAAAGTAAACTATGAATTCTTCTTCACACATTTTGTCTTTCTTACCCATTAATACATCTGGAATATACACAATATATGTGTGGCCAGATGCAGTAGCAGTTAAATAGAAACCTATGAGGAAAGTAGATGTTGTCTGACCTACAAATTCAGAAAACATTTTTTAAGTTTGCTTGGATGTGTCAGTACAAGGAAGTATGCTTCAAGGTCATGCTGGAGAAGTCCCCTTTGAAGATTTACTACTTCCTTCGTGGTCTCCTTCTGAACCTTCACTCTTCAGAAGGAGGAACAACAATATACGCTGGATGTGGCATAAGAAAGGAAAAAAGCCTATGAATGGAGATGGAGGAGGGGGAATTAGAGGAGAAAACTTTAAAATTACTCTCTTCCACTCCAGTGTCAAAGAGCAGCTGGAACCTTGAATTTTCTCAGCTATATTGGTTTGTATCACAAACTGACAGGTTTCTTTTTTTTCCTGTATTAATACCCAAAAATTTTATATTGGTTGAAGACAGTATCAATTTAACTGTCTGAAGCTTTCAATAATTATTTACTAGAACATATAATTTTATTCTATAATTTTAAAAGCAAGTATTGCACACATTCTCAGCTAATTTTCCACTACCTGGAATAACAAAGACAGGAATAGCTCATTTAACAGAAAAGCCATGCATTATAGTGTTAATACAGAACTAATTGGGAAACATTATGCCAAAAATGCCTTAGAAACTCTAAGCTCTATTGGACTGAATAGCTGCGTGTCAAAAGGACAACATATCACAGCAGCTAGGAAAGTCTGTAAGTTAACAGGGAAATTTCACCAACAACATACTAACTTTTGAAAATCGTTAGCATTTCAAACACCAGAGCAGTTTTATCATATTAGAAGTATCTGAATACATCTAAAAAGTGAATCTCAAATTGCCCTATCAGTTTGTTTCTTCCTTCAGTAACGTTAATCAAATGGACGGAGATTTAACAACACTTAATATCTCCTTTGCTTGACAAGACTTTTAAAGACTGTAACACTGACACACAAAGGCCTTTTAGAGTCATATTATAGAAGAACATTCAACTTCTGAAAAGTAACAAAAATTTTGTAACAGTTTTTTAATAGTTTTATTTGGACATGGTGCACAAATGCAGCCCTATTCCTTACTATCCATTAAGAGAAGGATTTGAACTTAAGAGGAACTTCTGTGTCTTCTGGATGCAAGCTACTGAGGGCAATCTACCTGCTTATCTTTCTCAGCCTTAGAATCTGTCTGCCCATCTCCATGACAAACATATCTACGGAAATAGGTATTCTGATGCTGACTACTTATATCTAGCAACAGATTTATTATTGAATTTTACACTCCTTACCAACATGATTTTTACATCTTCTACAAGGGAAGCATGCTGTACTTATTTCGGCAAAAGCTCATACTGAAATCTATGAAAAAAGAAACATATGGTACAAACTACAGCTGACTAAAGTAAACATGGTAAGTGTACCAGCCATAAGCAGAAGCTGTGCCTTATTCACCAGCCTGACAGGTCTCGGCTTGGATCTTCCTAGGTTTGTTGTGCAAGTGCTAGCCACTCAACAGCACTGCCTCTACATGTTGTACCCCTTTGTCTTTAAGCTGCTGTGCTAGGAGTAGTAGATAGTAATCCCTTGCCTGGGACCTGCAACAGATTGAAGCACATGTGATGTGGAGCCACTCAAAATGGTATTGATCTTTCTAGGAGTACTGCCTCTATTATCTGGTCAAGATAGGACAAGATAGTTTGTCAGGTTCTTCCTTTTACCCTCTCCATTTTCTACGCTGCAAGAACTTTCAAAGTCGTAGACTCACAGAATCATAGAATGGCCTGGGTTGAAAGGACCACAATGATCATCGAGTTTCAACCCCCCTGTTATGTGCAGGGTCGCCAACCAGCAGACCAGGCTGCCCAGAGCCACATCCAGCCTGGCCTTGAATGCCTCCAGGGATGGGGCATCCACAGCCTCCTTGGGCAACCTGTTCCAGTGCGTCACCACCCTCTGTGTGAAAAACTTCCTCCTAATATCCAACCTAAACCTCCCCTGTCTCAATTTAAAACCATTACCCCTTGTCCTATCACTATCCACCCTCATAAACAGCCATTCCCCCTCCTGTTCATATGCTCCCTTCAAGTTTTGGAAGGCCACAATGAGGTCTCCCTGGAGCCTTCTCTCTCCAAGCTGAACAATCCCAGTTCCCTGAACCTTTCCTCATAGGACAGGTTCTCCAATGATCTCAGACCCTGCTCCTGTTCCACCCTATTCTCTTCATCCCATCGAAACATAGGTCTCTCATGTCTAAGTAAATGATGAAGGAGAATACAAACAGCTGATGTCTCTGCTATCTCTCATGTCAAAGGGAAAGGAAGAACTATGGAAAAACAACAGGAGTAACTATTCAGTACTATTATATTGCATGTCTCCAGAAGACCACTGTGGATGCGTGGAAGGTACCTGACTAAATCTCCTCAGGGACAGGAGGTCATGAAGGTCCTGAAGGTCCTGAAGATGCTTGTCTCTGAATGAGTTTTATTTTCTACAGTTACAACACAACTAAAAAGTGCAGCCTACTGTTGTGTATGGAAAGTGTGTTTTCTTTAGAAGTTATGAAATCCATGCACTTATTTATTGCTGTCTAGATACACACAAATAGAAAATATGGGGAAAAAATTGAAGACAGAATGATTCATTTTCTGATTTTACAGAAAGATATTTTACCATTCTAATGAAAACTTGCTTAAGCTATCAGAACAATCATAACAAAAAAAACCCCAAACTTATTTTTTTTTAAATAAGTATCAAAGACATTATGTTTTTCATAGTGTTATCTCCCCTTTATACTGCAGCATTTAGATAACAACATGTATGTTCTCACCAACCTTCAGTTTCACCTAAGTGCATACATTCAGAAAGTCCAATTATTTTTCAAAATGAAAACTAAAAATATGTCCTTTGCTCAGGCATTTGTATTTCACATTTCAGCACTGAGTAAATGACCTTAGTACAAACAGAAGCATTCTAATTAAAAACAGTGGAGCACTACAAAATTCTAGCTGGATTGTAAACGCATTACTACAGCAAAAATGAAATAAATTGGCGTAGGGATGAAGTACAAATATCAATACAATTTAAGCAACACGATTACTATGCTACCTCTCGTGCAAATTCAAGTAAGTATCATATCAAAAAAGGGTTAATTTATTTTCTAATGCCTAACTTGAAAAGCGGTGTGAATATCTTGTGAAAAATGGTCAAAAGCACAATGCTGACAAAATCTGTTTTTTTACACATGGTATCCCATTTTCACAGGACAGGCTTTTCCCCAACACCAAAGCACAAAAAGGAAAATCGATGAAAAGCTATACATAGATTTAATTTTGACACAGAAGACAATCTAAAAGGAAACAAGATGTAATACCCATTTGACCAAAGTGTTAAAAAAATGGTAATTTTTAGCCCTCAAAACAATTGTTTTGTCGTAAGAAAAAAGTCCTTACTTTTTCTTCTTGCCTTTCTGAATTTGACAGCAGCCAGGTTTATTAAATTCATTCCATATAAGTTGTAATCTATGAAGAGCTGAAGGAGGTAGGGAATATGGGCTTCGTGAGGCTGGTAAGATTTGTTCATTATGGCTCCACCTTGCAGAAGCTCACATACTCTAAAATTAAAAATAAATCAGAACATAGTACTGCAATTGTTTCCAGTACAACAATGCTGTTGTTTGATTTTATCCAAACATAAAATAAATTAAAATATAAAGCATTTATAAAGGAAAATATAAAATATGATTTGCCTTAGTTGTACTTTTAACTTAAAAACTTTATGTTCACAACAATGGATTCCCCAACATGTCACCTCCCAATAATGAACACTGAGTGTTAATTCTGTAAATCTCAGCTTAAACAAACAAACAAAAAGAGCAGAACAGAAAACAAACAAACAAACAAACAACAACCCTCCAAAGACAAATCATACCATATACTATCTGTGCAACATGTCCTAAGCTGATAATAGTCCATGGAAATACTTTTACAGAACAACTATGGCATCTGTATGCCTACAAACCAGCAATAACTTTGAATCTCTCTCCAGTTCTCCCTGGCATATTTATGAAGAAATCCTGCATTGTTTTAAAGTTTCATACCATACACACAGAAGCGGCACTTTAACAGCTTCTAAGAAGCTCAGTAGGTCTGCTGTTTTAAACACCTGCACATTAAAAAGCAATTGCAGGCATTTCCATAATTATAAATAAGTGCAATAAATTTATCTCAAAATAGTATGATATTTCTAAATCAAAGAATAACACTAAGTATTTCTGAATGCAAGGAATAAGATTAAAACAATAAAGTTTTATCTAGAAAGATTAAAGGAATAAAATATGTGAAGTGTCAGTCAATTCAAACATGAGAATCTCCAAAAATCCAAACTGTTACCCAACTGTCACCAAGTCATACATGTACAGACTACATTAAGATAGAAATTTAGCACAATGCAGAACTGTCCAGACCATCATTAGAAAAGTTACGAGGGGTAATAATACGCAATTAAGGATTTCAGTTTATGCTGGAGAAATAACTCCTCTTTATTTATCACTGTCACAGTGGCTGCAGTAAACTCAGGAAGTCTGAGAACCAAGCACCGTGCTTTCATTTCATAGGGCACTACAGAAACTGTTTAACAAAAACAGCTCTTCAGTTTTGAAGCTATATTCCTGTAATGGGCACAGGAACCTAAAACGTGAAAACTAACAAAATCCACTTCTAATGTCACAGAATCATATCATCAAATGGTTTGGGTTGGAAGGGACCCTTAAAATCATCTAGTTCCAACCCCCTGCTATAGGCAGGGACAGCTCCCTATAGACCAGGTTGCTCACAGCCCCATCCGGCCTGGCCTTGAATGTTTCCAAGGAGGGGGCATTCACAGCCACACTGGGCAGCCTGTTCCAGTGTCTCACCACCCTCACAGTAAAGAGTTTCTTCCTAATACCTAGTCTAAATCTACCCTCCTCCAGTTTAAAGCCATTTCTTCTCATCCTGTCACTACCTGCCCTTAAAAAAATCCCTCCCCAGCTTTCCTGTATGTCCCCTTCAGGTACTGGAAGGCCGCTATAAGGTCCACTCCAAAGCCTTCTCTTCTCCAGGCTTAAGAGCCATGACTTTCTCGGCCTGTCCTCATAGGGGAGGTGCTCTGGCCATCTGATCATCTTCACGGCCTCCATCTGGACCTTCTCTAACAACTCCATATCCTTCTTGTGCTGGGGGCCCCAGAACTGGATGCAGTACTCCAGGCGGGTGCTCACGAGAGAAAGCATGAATGACTACTACTTATAAAATAGAACTACATTGTTTTTGTTAAGTTCTATATGAAAAATAAAACTATGCAAATATGTTCAAGTACATAAAAATCACAGTTAATACAAGATAACTGAAAGCATGTATAATTTGGTTCTATTTCGCAAACATGCTACTCCCTTAAAAATACTGTTACTGGCATGCTTAAAATTAGTAATTCTCCTACTGTTTTGAAAAGCTTGGACAATACTTTCATTACTTCTACTGTTAAAATGTACACAGATCTTGCTCCAAAAACTACTTTTTTCCATTCTAGATACAGGGAAATTAGCCAAAAGTTCATATCACTGTATCCTTACCTTTTTACCATTGCAGGATTGTAAAGATATATCTTCATGAACTGTCTCTCCTTCTCATGGTAACCATAAAAAGGCCTGGAGAGAAAGAAGTAAAAGGAAGAGGCTATCCAGTTAAATGGTGGCCTTTATTCAACTGCAGTTTACCATGAAGCATATGAAAACCCAGAAGAAAAAAAACAGATGAACTGCATACATATCTGGGAAAATGAAAATTCCAAGCATCACGCCAAAAATCATTATACATCAAATGTATTTCTTAATAGTACGTTTTCACTCAATTTCAAAACCTGAAGTGCTTCTGGTGCACGTGACAATTCTTTACAAACAGATTCTACAGAATCTTAACCATTATTATTATACACCATTAAAAACACATTATATTTCTGAATAGTAACACAGTACATATTTCATGAAAGACGGTGACTCAGTGGGGTCAGATGTGGAACGTGCACACATTTGAATTTGGGGAGGAAGGCAAAGTAAAAATGGAAAAAAAGAATGCAGATGTCTGGGGAAAGATAGGGTTATACTGCACACTTTGCATTAGAAATTTCAGTGTAATATAGATAGGTGGGTTCAACAGAAAGCTCCTGTCATTGGTCACAAGTCTGCTAGAGATGGTAAGATCACAAGATGACAGTGTTTAATGATGCCACCCATTTTCTGAATGACTAATTTCAAGTATTTTCCACATTACTTGGTGAAGCACCAAGTACTAAAAACTATAGCTGAAGATAAGGGGAACACTACATTACTACATAACATCAAGGATAAAAACATTAGGCTCTATACGTGTAAAATTACCTAAAACCTAAAAGGTTCACTTAAGCACTTCTGGCTTAGCACTGTTTCTCGCCTTCCTCATACGTAAACACACTGATGCCACACCATCACAATAGTACTTTCATTAAATTTATTAGCACTGGCCTGCTTCAAAAACAGTGTTCAGCTCTTCTGATAAATGCTGTAACAAAGTCACTGAGGACATTAATTTCACAGATCAGGTGTAAATGAGTAAATATCAGCTGTGTAATATAAATAACTGAACAATGAGAACAGCTTAAAAGAATGAATAGCTGCCCCTTTTCAGTGATTACTAGTCATCTCGTGCACTAAATGAGGCATGAATCCTGAAGAAAATAGGATTTGAGAATGCAATTAAAGAATACATGTCATAATGAATATGTCAAGGCTAAGCTGAGGCTGCACAGGCAATATTAATTCTGGTATTACTTGACTGAATTACTGACTTTTCAGCATCAAGAACGCTAATCTAATCTAACATGCTTGTAATACAGCATGTTAAGGAAACAGGCCATAATTCAATGCACCGGGCAAATGCAAGAAGTCTACAGTTCGCAGCAGTTCTGTTGACTGAAGTCAATAGAAGTCCCGGTATGCATATATTCAATTGTTACTTTGATAAAACATTATTAAAAAGTTGAGCTTTGATGTTTACTTGCAATGCTTAAAAAGAAAGTAATTAGAAGGTTTTCAGTCCTAAATTAAATGCAAAGTCAACAATACAGATGACCTTTATATGATCATATGCGTTCACATATATTGTATGTGATAAGAAACAGTTAGATCTGGTACTAAGGAACATGGTTTAGTAGGGACATATTGGCAGTAGGTGGACAGTTGGACTAGATGATCTTGGAGGTCTTTTCCAACCTTGGTGATTGTATAATTCTGTATATATGTATTCTACATTTAGAGTGAACTTATGGTATTAAAGCTGAGGTAAGTCGAAGCAACAAAACTGAAACTGTTACGCTGGAAAAGAGGACATGAGATCTTGTATGATGAAGCAATCTCTCTTAGATAAATAGTAATAAACTTAATGACAGTTAACGCTGTAGGTAAGTAAATTAAGAACAACTTTTTTGAAGTTAGCGCTTGCAAGGCAAATGACCCATACTCACATTGACATCGAAGCCAGGACAGTAAGAATAACCACACTTACAAAGTAAGATACGAAAACCTACTTCAACTTTGCAAAACAGAAGGAAAACGTATTTCACCTGCTTATACAAGGACCTTTGCTATGCCTGGAAGCTAACACAACAAATATCCTATTATACCAGTAACGGTTTACAGAACAGCTTTCCTACTAATATAGAGAAAAATGGGTAAGATATCTCCAAGATTTAAAGAAAAATACAGGCTTCTCAACACAGAGACACTTTAACATCTACAACCAAAGCCTGACTTCAGCTAGAACAGAAAAAAACAAACACTTCTGTTACTACACAAGAATGTCTATCTTCCCAGGTAAAAGTTTAAGGTGTATTACAATTTCTTTTAGGGGCATCCCATTAGCCTCTTCCAACGCTTCCTGAAGTAAAGTGATTCTCAGTAAAGACCGCTTTGAAGCTCTAAGGCAAAAGAGGTGAAAAAAGGACAGGCTCCTACTCTGTCTGTTGTCTTCTCACTGATTCAAGGAGGAAAGACTGCCTTCAGCAGGTTAATCCACCCAGGCTACATTGTTAAGATGAACAGCTATGCCAATATTCATACAGCTCTCAGAAAAAAAGGAAAAATAAAGAAAAAATATGGTGGGTTAGCATTCCTGCTATTGCAAAAACAAAGTCCTGATTAAAAGTAAAAAAAAGATACTATCGTCACTTTGCCGGCAATACTTAGAAGACAGCACTACAATTGGCTGGGAACAGAAAGATTATCTTCCCAAACCTAATATTTAGAAAGGACATGTTTCAAAAGACCATAAAAAAAAAAAAAGTAAAAGGTAGTGCTGCATAGTACTGAAAATTAGCATTTACATTGTTTCGCAGGTGAAAAATTCAATGCGTATACAAACCGTGTTCCTTCAGGACAGCTTCCTGTTATTCACCATGATTTGACACGTTTTACAATCCTTGGTTATGCAAGTCAAATAAAAATCGATCAAGAGAATCCTTAAAATGTTAACAGTCAGTAATAATATACAGAAAGCTACACCAAATAAAAACAGAACATTCACCTTGACAGACAAGTGAGTAATGTTTAAGACCCTCTTGTTCATGCCCTGAGCTGCCAGAAGGATCAATGTAAAACATGACCTGACAGTCCCATGATAGACCTTCTAGAGGTGCCATCTTAGACTACTGAAATATAAAAAGAAAAGACGACCTATAGGTAGACTCCTGCCAGACATGTTTGGTCACAGGGAACTTAGAATAACCCAGACAGGTAGAAAATGATGTCGGGAACATATTGCTATTGCAGCAGAAAAATACTCAAAAGAACAGAGCTGGAAAACAATAGGCAGTAGGATCCAATTTAGGTACAAAATGTTTGAGTCAAGTATAACTGTTGACTATGTTAGATCAAAGCAAGTGAAAAGAGTACAGGCCTGTATGAGGGCAGACGGAGGGGAAAGGGGGGAAAAAAAAAGAATAAAGGCAAAGAAAGAGCCCATAGTCACCTAAGTCCATGCCAAGTATTTCTAAATAGAACTGCAGAAAGCATTTCAAAACAAGTAAAAAAAGAATCTTAACAGGTCATACTTACATTCCAGATACTAATGACACCTTGAAAACATGTTGAATAGTAGAAGACGGATTGCCTAAAGCAACATTAAGTGCTCTGTCAATGCTGAATGCCACTTGGCGGAGATAGTGTTCTGGATGCTGACCAAAACCATCATATGGTACATAGAGGTAAGGAAAGACACCATGCAAGTGGAGACAAGTCTTCTGACCTAAAACGAGAAGGTAAACATTTATTTTCTAATGACATCTTCATTTAAGTAGTTGCAGAATTTGAAATTTTTCAGGCTATTTTCAGGTTTTGCAGACAGGATACATTGATTAAATAAGTTCAGATCCAATTCAGAGCAGTTCTCACATTTGATTTATTGACTAAAGCAATAAAGAACAGACAAGATTAGATGACATAATGACAAATTCTGTTGTAATCTGAACATGATCCTAACAATTTTCTTCATGATAATAAGACAACACCACTCTGAGAATAATTTTGCACAGTGATTTAGTGTTGGATGGTTTAACCGTTTCTCGGTCCTTGTGAAAATTTGCTGATTTCAAAATTCTTTCCATGCCTTACTTGGATGAGCATACAGCTTCTCAGAAATTAAAAAGAATGTCCAGGGCATCCACTAGGTCATTCAATATCCTAGTTATTAAGGTATAAGTTGGTGTATGGAACGTTGATTCCTGTGATATCTCTGCCAGTTTCTAGCCTTCTAATGATATACTTCTTACCGTTAGCTTTCATCAGTCTGCAACAACAGCAGAATGAGAAAAAACACCATGAAAGCCATAGTGCTAGACAAGACCACAGCTCAAGTTTCTGTTTTGGACAAGGTAAGTACAGCAATGGGGATTGAGATCTTCCAAACACCACCAATGTTTTATTTATTTTATTAGTCTCATCTCTGTTCTTTCCTTACCATAAGACAGCACAGCCTGCATTCACCCCTGAACTGAAGCTCCTGTTCATCACTGTCTTAGCCCCCATGACTTCTCACTGGTGAATGAAAAAGGTTCACAGAAAACTACTGTGTGTAAGCACACATTATTCAGTAGCTCCCACCCCACTGTACAGACAAAGTATATTTTGTATTTTGTCTACGTAGGCACTCTTCATGAAGACAGCACAGCAGTGCCCAAAGGCAATGCTTTAATCAACCACGAGATAAACACTAGGAAGAGGCTGCACAGCCTCAGTGGCCCACAACTCTAATGAACTAAATTTCCAAAAGTTTATTCTTTCAAACTGAGATTACTTCTCAGCAAATGGACCTCTACACTCACCCCCACATTAGTGCTCCACTGGCCACCCAGTAATGACAGCTGTAGGTCCACATTAAAGAGCAAGCAGATCAGACAGAGTCAGGACACCCGCACATTTCTACACCTCCAAAACATGTGCCTTCAAATATCATAAGCAACACAGATTTTTTGTTTTTAAACTGGGGTTCAGATCCATTGTTCTTTCTTCAAATATTTACTGGTCCCTCACGTGATGTCCAAAAGTGAAAGAAGCTGCTCAGGGGATGCTAGCACATGGGATGTTCTCCAAGGTGATTTTTTTTTAAACCTTCTAGAAGTTGAACCCACCAAGTCTCTTCAGCAATGTTTAAATAGTACCTAAATACACATTCATAATCTTGAGGTCATCACCTACAATGATTTCTGCCCATGCTAGAGAAACTAAACAATACGAACTAGAAGCCTTTAAATGGAAAAATGAAGGACAGAATCAACAGCTTTAGATGGCAGGAAAACCTCTGCCCTCATTGTGAGAGAAATCATTTATTAGTAGCATGTGAATGGAGAGAGCACTGATCTGTGCAGTGATAGCAGACAATTAATGTTCTGTATCAAGTTACCAACAAATGTGAGTGTCTCTCCACACCTGTATTTATAACACTGATTGAAACAGGGCTTTCTTCCCCCTGACTAAAATTAGAAGTGGTCTAAATCTCTATGCTTCTTCCTATTTTTACTTTATAAAAGCGTTTTAAACATATCTAAGTGTCACATTCAGAGAGAAATTCAAACTTTACTCATATATGTTTGTCTGAATGCTTACTGAGGCCTTGAAAAAAATGAACAAACCTACCCAACCCAAACTGTACTTAATACTGGAGATACGGAGTAAGAACTTATGGCAGAAATACAGCTCCATCCACAGTTTTGTTACCTACAACTTGTCAAGCCAAATCAGTTCTACACCTGCACATTCATTTTTATCCAACAAGCTCTGAACTCTTGTTCTCTTTATAACACCAAAACATCTTTCCTTTAATGGTTGCCAAACTATTCTGGATTATAACAAAATTGTGCTGCCCTACAAAACAAAATTAGAAAGCACCAAACTAAATAAACCAGGGGCATGGTATGAAGTTACTGTTTAAATTCAGGTTCCCGACAAGTTATGTAGAACAATTACTTAATAATTCTTTTAGAGCTAACATCTGATTAGTCAAGTTAAGTGAGTTAAAAATAAAGGTATATTCATTTCAATTGCAAATATTTAAGATTTTCTGCTGACCTTAAACACCACTTCATTGCTGAATACAAAAACATGTACCAATGTCATGGAAAACACTGTAGCTTTCAAGCGACCAAAGCACCAAACTACCACTTAGTTCCAGGGAAATCTTACAAACCATCCACACTGAATCACTCCCTCGTTTTTGATTCTGCCAGGAAAGCAAACAAGCTGCTGCTGATGGAAGGCTCCGAGCCGGCGAGCAGCTGTTAAGTTACGTGGGTTTGTACACTTACTCACTTTGATCCTTGTTAGCATTCACTCATTTCTCATGACATTCGGCCATACTATTTTTATTTACAGTCCACGTTATTGCAAGTCTTACCCTACTAGTGTAGAACGCAGTCATTTGCTTCCATCATTTAAGTAAAAGCATCGAATTGCACCAGACGTTGCGGTGTTGTGTCTGAGGCTCAGGCTCCAGGAGCAGCAGCCACGGTTTGTGCTGAGCCGCTACAGATTCCTGGGGATTCCTTCCAGTAGAGCCGCAAGAAG
Source organism: Gallus gallus (assembly GCF_016699485.2). Taxonomy (NCBI): domain Eukaryota; kingdom Metazoa; phylum Chordata; class Aves; order Galliformes; family Phasianidae; genus Gallus; species Gallus gallus. The sequence continues at coordinate 65,819,197 of NC_052534.1, read as the reverse complement.
AAAACAGATCTACCCACTGAGGAGCTCAGACCACACAGACGTACCAATTAACATCAATTAAAGCCTTGGCATTGGATAAGGTTAAAAAGTTTTATGCTTTAAACATGTCAAATCTCATGTTTCTTTTTTTCTTTCTTTTTTTTTTTTTTTTGAGATACAGACAGAAGCAAATCTGTACTGCTGGAACAACAGTGACTGCCTACAGCAACCAGCTGATGTTTTTACACCTACCCATTGTTTTCTTTAAATCTGCAGAATCAGTAGAAGTGGTGCTCTACAGCAGATTCTGCAGGAGAGCTGTGCAGACTGTGTGACTGCCCTCCTCAGTCTACCAGTGCAAAACTGAAAGCCTAGCAGTGATTTCCAGAGCTTACCTCTTTTCAGCAGATAACAATGTTCCATGCTACTGCACGTGTACATCACAACTACTCTGCATGTGAGCAACACATACGATGGCTCTATTAACAAATGGACATACTGTGTATATAAATGCAACAACTGATAATGATAACCAGCAATCAGGACAAGGATGCTGCCCAGAAGCCCCTCCATAGCCCAAACTCTGTTAAAGAATGGGATCTACGCTGATTGAGTTACCTGCAAGTCACAGACCAAGCACACCAGTACATGATGCAAAGGGGCCGCTGAGTAACATACAGATATCTATAAGTAAAGCTGTGGCTTACTCACAAGCTTTTTTCAGGCACTGAATGAAGCAGTGAATGAATGAATGAGAAGTGCTGCTGTAACACAGGAAAGGAGCAATACACATAGCCCTGAGATACTACAGTATACTCAACTAGCAAACTGGCTACATTCTATGAAAAGAAAAAAGTTCAACCAAACATCAACATAGATGAATAGCCAACATAATGATGAACCAATACGTGGGAAAAAATATATATACAAATATATATTTTTAGACAGGAAAGTGAGCCTTACTTTTTTTTTAGACATAGCCCTAACCCCATACTTATTAAAGCAAGTGACGAAAATGTTACTGAAGTATTAAAACCAAATATAGCTTTTGTGTACTTGAAACCCATGAGACAGGGATTAAAAAAGCAAGCCTGCTAATTTTTGAAGATGGCTGCTATATGCATTACAATTAGGAATGCGTGCCAGATGTAATCCTCACTCTACTGTCATTCAAAATATTAGAAGAAAACGCTGTAATGAGCCTGAAACAGAAAACTTCAATATGATTAGGAGAACTGAAACGAGTAGGATAAAGGAATGCAAAACTACTAGATTGGATATCAAGAACAAGAGAGAACTGGTTTCTTTTAACCACCAGAAAGCTCAGCCACCCAACATAATCTGGAACAGAAAAAAAAAACTAGATGGGATCTATACAGTATCACAGAATGGCTGAGGTTGGAAGAGACCTCTGGAGGGTCATTTGGTCCAACCTACATGCTCAAGCTTATGTACAAGTCATTTCCCAGTAAGGAAGATAGAGAGCCTGAGGATTATCATTTCGGTGTCCTCTGAGACATGCTTTTTCACCATTTGAAAATAAAACTTACTCAGTTTTAGCTTCTAAAAATATCTCTGAGCTAAAACTGTACAAATCTCAGTACAAAAGAAAAATGTGAAAAAAATTAAGGACCTTACTGTACTGTCCAGTTCAGGAATAAATTTAGACAAGGTTCTTGACGTGCTCGATTGACATGAACCTACGGATTCACCACAGCTAGCACATGAAAGTCCTATATATGTATTCGGTCAGGAGAAGACGGAAGTCCATCTGCTCTGAATTTCACAGAATGGTTTGGATTGGAAGGGATCTTTATAGACCATCTAGTCCTTCCCCTCTGTCAGAAGCAGAGACACTGTCCACTAGATAAGGTTGCCCAAAGCCCATCCTAGCTGGCTTGGAACACTTCTAAGGACAGGGCATCTACAACCTCTTTGGCTAGCCACTTCCAGCGTTTCCTCCTATTACATTAAAATTTTCTGATCTAACCCATCATTATCTTTCTTACATTGAAGATCCCTGAGCTGGATGCAGTACTCCCTTGTGTGACCCTATCTGGAGAACTGCCTCCCTTGACTTGCTGGCAACACTTCAGTTTACGCAGCCTAGGATACATGATTTGCCTTCTGGGCTGCAAGCACACATGATCCGTTCAAATCCAACTTTTCACCTACCAGAATCCCCAAGTCCCTCTCTGCAGGGCTGCTCTCAGACAAATTTTTGCCCACCCCTATAGAACTATTTGAGTATTCACACTCCAGCAGTGGATGAGTTCGTGCAGTTATCACTTCCAGTTATTTCTTCCAAAAGACTTTCACTCTCATGGGAAGAATGTCTGGAGCACAGCATGTAGATGAGCCTAAACCAGTGCAGTTATATCCAACAATACTAAAGTAGACTGGACTCTACTAGGCCCGTAAGTCAATACCGGTCCCAAAACATCCAAAAGAAACCACACACTACGTTCTATGGTCCATTCTACCTAGGAATTGTGTCTCATTAGACTGACCGAAACAAAAGCCTACAGGCAAACCTCTACAGACTTAAATTTGTGTCACCGCACAGAAAAGATTTCAAGATTCCAACAGAAGGAGCAAGAAGCTCAAGGACACTTCAGCCTCTGTATTTATGCATGAGACAGGGTGATTCTAAAACACAAGATCCTTGCACGTGATATTTCCAAAAATGAATCAGAACATGACCTACAGTTGCAATACAGTTTCACTAACATTTTACACACAGAACTCAAAGCCGTTTGGTTCCTATGCTATACTTCTTAGTATAGGAACTGACTATGGAACTCTCACAGATTGAAGTGTGATGTACTGGAGACATTTTGAATAGACATCACTTCATATTCAGAAAACTAGAAGAAAATGTGGACAAACACAACTTTAGAGAAAAGTTCAATGATGGTTTACAAGCATATTTCGCTGTGATATTTCTGCCACATATCAAGATTATCCCATTTCAAGAGCATAAGCAGAGCCATAGGGAACAAATGTACAAAACCCATTTCTGTAAGTAAAGTAAGCAATTAGTTTTGCTGAAGCTCTCCCTAGAATTGTTATTTTAATTATTGAACTATGACACATTTGTCCCAAACTATCGTACAACACAACAGGATGGAAGCAAAAAGGAGAACGAAGCAGCACTTAAATACATGGCAAAATCCCAAGATTTTAGGGAAGTCCTGGCTGCAGATTAAGAGAAGGATGTAGAAGACAAAAGACAAAGGACTTTTACATGTTTGAAATCTATTAAGAGTACTTCAAGTGTGGTACATTAAGTTTTGCAAACTAGTGAAATTAATTAAATATAGACTGTATTACTAGAAGAACACATGTGAATGCACAAAGTATGTCACCCCAGGATGCAGGAAAAAGTCATAAGGGATTCCCTTCCTCTAACTGTAATAGTAAAGCAAACTCTACAGAAAACAGAAGATGTGACACTGGCATCTTTAAAGGATAAACAGATATTTTCAAGTAATTTTTGACTTATCCAGATTAAAAATTTTCAAAAAAGAAAAGAAAAACAATCAAAGCCAACAAACAAAGCAACAACAAACAAAGTCCAAAATCAAATGATCTTAAAAAAAAATAATCCAAATTCCAAGCCCTCTAAATGAAAATGACTACTGAGAATGAGAGAATTAACAATACTGTTTAAAAAAAATCCTACAAATCAGAATCCCTAAAAAGCACAAATGTTACAACAGTAGAATGGTATCAATATGAGAATATTATGACTTTCAAATTTCCTTATCACCAAAAAAAAAAAAAAAGAAAAAGAAAAAAAAGAAAAAAGAGCTACCATAATGCAGGCAATCTCATTATTTCCCCTGCAAGAATCTTCAAAAAACAACAAGTCATAAGAAGAGTACTTTTACCCCATCCTGACTGCTAGCTAGGAGCAACATGAGCATCTCCCACACAAGTTAAGTAATACTTTAAACTTAAACCATCTCACTCACTGGAGTGAGTTTGTCAAGACACTGATCATTGAATACTCAATACTGAGCTACTGAAAATGGGCAAGACTTCACTACTCTGTACAGGCAATACAAGCTTTGGAATGAGGCCGTCATTCTTTGACTCTCACAGAAAGCAAGAACATCACTTATACGTGAATTCAGAACCAAGTCAGGTAACACTGCGATACAGTTAATCCCTTCCTTAGCATAACTTGGGAAAGTACTTCCCTCTTAAAACGTGTCATGCCATTTAAAAATATAAGAGTTCAATCTTTTAATGTCATTGTCCTTTAATAGTAGATTATATTTAAGTAAATTCCTCAACGAAACCTCAGCATTTCCCAGAATCCTAAATCAAGCCATCTTTTTTTTCCAAGAGAGTGTAAAGAAAGGGAAAAATACACATACTGAATACTCAAGAAGAGAACTCAAAGATCATATTTCACATACAGGAATACATATTTGTGTCAAAGCCTTCAGTCTCTAACATATATGGAAACACCTATTTCAGTAGCGTTTGTAGAAGGGACAGATAAACAGTTTTTAATTAAATATGTTTGAATCCAAATGGAGTGTTCAGGTATAGACGTATGACTCTTTTATAATTCTCCAGTCAGTAACGGCCCCTTCTACCAACCAATACCTCTACGTTCATGAAAAGAAAAAAAAAATTAAAAGCTCATCCATTAGGAAAATAATGGCCCATGATTCATTGTAGCCTGATTATTCCGCACCCTTGATGTAGAGATCCTTAGAGAGGAGAAGGACTGTGTTTTCTATTTAAAATCAGGAATCTCCGTATCGTTGGTGCATACTGAATTAATACTTAGCCAATAATTAAATAGAAGAGGTTCACTTCCCACCTAGGGAGATTTCACGAGTGGCCCAAATTACTCGCTGTAGATGATGCACTTTTTCATAATATGAAGGTAACAGTACTTTCATACCAAATGATCTGTTTAAAGGATAAATATACTAAAAAAGCACTGAGGGAAAAAGATGGCTTGTATACAACAGCTTAAAAGACATAGGACAAAGTGTCCAAATAAGCAGCAGCATTATATTGAGGATATTACCACATCTATCTCAGCAAGTCTCTGTGAAAGGAAAGCAAACTCCCATGAGCAATTTGTAGGCCTAGAATCCTACTATTGAACATACTCTTCTAAGAGTAGCAGATTCCCTCAAAACTCTGAAATTGTGCCCAGCTTTCTTTAACACTTTTGCATCAGGAAAATCAAAACAATCCGACCACGTGAAAAACACATAACCTCTACCTTCTAACTATAGAATAGCTTAAGTGCAACAAGCAAAGAAGGAAAACAAATTTGTTCTTTCACTTGAACTAAAGGGGAAACAAAGACAAGAGAACAGCAGAACATTCAGATGTAATTTTCAAATACATGAAAAAAGGAATGCAAACATCCATGATAACTAAGTGTGCTAGGAGGAAAAAGGCAAAAAAACAGTATGAGGAAGATTTCTGTATTTAAAAACAAGGATGAAAATTTGGGATAAATATCACACCACCTCAGTAGTTTTCTAAAAGCAGATAAGGAAATCTGTTTTGGGGGAGCCCCCTCCAAACTGAAGCACATAAAGGAATCTTTGTGCTCAGATCTGTGGACAGTTTCTAGATTCAAACAGTAAGTCCACAAGCTTTCCTGGATCCTTTATTTTCCAAACAACAAATACTTCTGCAATTATTTAACCAACAGTTAAATTTAACAGTTAAAAACAGGACCAACCCAAGGTCTTGACAAGACTGGAATGCTTCTACTGCTCAGAGGTTCAATGACGACAGCACAGGAAACACCAAACAAATTACATTTGCAGCACCAATTTTAACAGAGAGAATGAGTATATATTTTACTTGTTGCATCTCCAAGTGATATATTTTCAAGTGATTTGCTTGCAAATTATTTTTAAACATTAAATCCAAATTATCTTAATTATATGAAACATGAAATGTAAGAGACAACCTGGTTCTCCAGTCTGGAAAGTCATACGATTGTCACAGAGAACCGAATTCCATTACATACTTTGAACTATGAGCTATCTATAGAACAAACAATAATCTCTGAAGTTGCTCACCCTAGATTACACACAGATTACACACTAGACATTACTACTGATGGAAAATATCAGTTGAAGCAAGGCTTCAACCTACTGAGGATTTTTAACTTCTTTTTCTTATTTCAATCTGGAAATATGTAACAGGCTCCTCCTTTCTTTAATCAATTAACGTATTTTCTGAATGCGGCATTAGAAAATAACACTGTTTTTAATTTCAGAAATACTACTGAAAAACTTAGCCATTTATAGGTTGGCACACCTGTAAAGGTACAACATCAGCAAGGAACAACTATTACCTACAGTTAACATCAAGTGCAATAACTGAGTACACACTGGAGAACGTTGAAAAAGTCAAAAACATGAAATCTATTGTCAAGTAGCCAAACCAGAACCAGGAAAAGTGGGAAGAGGATTGTTTAGAAGTACTCTAAGACTTCTTCTTCAATGTCCTTCATTTCAGTTAAGATCCTCAAAGATCAAGGATGAGCTATGTAGAAACCATTCTTTGCGAGCATGATGAATTATGGGAAACAGCAAAAACATTTTCTTCTTAGTACAAACAAGTGGACATACAAGACTAGGTTTGGTATTTGTGTATTAAATACCCATCTACAACATGAGCTGTATGTGAAATGTTATTCTTGCTTCCTATACTAACAGATAGCACTTGTAAGCGTCTGGACAATGTCAGCAATGTTTTTAGGATATGTGTCAAAAACCACTAGGATGCCAGCTAAAATGACCACACGTAGGAGGATAATAGAGGCCAAACTATAAGAAAAGTAGCCACATGAATGCAGCAGAGAGGCAGACTATGTTTGACCACCTGGGAAGAATAAAGGAATGTTATCAGGGGATCTGATAAATGTTTATAAATATCTAAAGGAAGGTGGGAGGCAAATGGATGAGGCCAGGCTCTTCTTGATGGCGTGCAGTGATAGGACAAGGAGTAATGGCCTAAAACTTGAATATAGGAAGTTCCAAACTAGCACACAGAAGAACTTATATACATTAAGGTGACAGAGCACTGAAACAGGTTGCTCGGAGAGGTTGTGGAGTCCCCTTCTATGGAGATACTCAAGACCTGTCTGGACGCCTACCTGTGTGACCTATTGCAGGGTACCTGCCTCAGCAGGGGGTTAGACTCTATGATCTCTTGAGGTCTCTTCTAACTCCTGCAGTTCTGTGATTCCATGACCAAAGCATCACCGAATATAAAATAGAGTATTTTCTACTCCCAATAAACAAATGGTCTGTGTGCTTTAACGCATCCAGTAAACGATGAAAAATAAAAGCCCATGGAAAAAGGAGGAGGAGTCACACAACCTCTCCTTCCCCATTTCCTTTAACTAATTTTCATTAAAAACTGTTACTCCTATGCAAGTTCTCTTACCTATCTTCTTAGTCCTTCTTGATCAGAGTAAAACTAGTCATATACAAATGGCTACTGGTTCATATATAACCAAAGGAGAACAAGTTTTGCTGGTTGTTAACTGAAGACGCTGATCTTTACGTATGGAAACGCAAAAGTACTGTAAGGAATGTGCATAATTCCAATCACAATTCCTGTCTTCCCTGCATCAGGCAAAACCAGCGGAGAGATTTTTGTTTAAATAGAAGAGACATTTCTGCCGGCTGATAGTTGGGGTGGGGGAGGGGGAGGAATACATTGCCAAAGACTACTGCTCTAAATTCTAGGCAAAAAAACCTAACATTCATTATGATGAGGTTAGCATTGTTTTCATCAGCATTACCTTTCCACATAGACTTTTCAGAAATACTGAATACTATAAATTCATGAATACCACCAAACTTGTGTAATCCCAGTGAAGTGGTACACTGTAGACTATAAACTCTCATGAGTCAGATTTGTTTACATTAACAAATAAATGACACCATATTCTGTTTGTTTCCTCTTGCTCTATTCTTCATACACAAACTAACTGTCTGAGTACTTCTTAGACTTTTTCCCCCTATATTTGCAGTAAGACCTCCAGCTTACACATAACTGTCTCAACTCAGCCACAATTCCTCTACCAGGAAGCTAGATAACATGCTCCACAAAAATAAGCAGTGTTTTTATGTACTGAGTATACATGGCAAGGTTTGGTAGCAGGAGGACTGCTGGGGTGGCCCCTGCAAGCAGAGCCCAGCAGCCCCCCTACATCAGACCAGAGCCAGCCCCAGTTGCTCCAAAAGGGACCTGCTGCATTCAGAGCCGAACTGTAAGTGATGCTGGGTGTGCCTCTGAGAGCAGACTGAAGAATGGGAAAAAACTGCTGTGCTACAGCAGCTGGGAGAGAGGAGTAAGAAATGTGAGAGAGACAGTCCTCCACACACTGAGGTCAGTGCAGGAAGTACCTCAGGAACAGAGGAGAAGTTCCCTGTAGCCTAGGAGAGGCCCATCATGGAGCAGGCTCATCATGCTTAACTCTTAATGAAATAAGTGCTTAATTTGTTATTTGTTCAAAGCTTAACAATCTTTGGAGAGGTGACAACTTACTTAAGGAGTACTAGGAGTACTTCCTTACCTTACACACCTTTTAAATTACTCCAGGCTTTTGAAAGGGCTATATAGTACGTGACAGTAATAGAGACAGAACTTCCTGATAAGAGAAGAAACTACGTTCTAAATACTACTGACTGCACTAAGGTTTACACATCCAGGTGCTGGCAGCAGGGGTGGCCTCTGTAAGAAGAGGCAGACAGGTGCAGCTGGCCTCAACAGACCCAGCGCAGAGCTCAGCTGAGTTCACTACCAGAGCTGCTGGTACCTCTGGGAAAACATGCTGAAGAGGGAACACCAACGTCAAAGAAAGGAGGAGGAACAGATATCCCCTGCAGCCCACAGAAGGGCCCACGCCAGAGGAGAGGGAAGGCAACAGACGGAAGGAAGCAGTGGCGGAGAGAAACCACAGTGGAAATGAACTGACTGCCACCTTCCCCCATCACCTCCTGTGTGTGGCTTGCAGGATGAGGTGGTGTGGTCTGGGGAGTCTGGAGTGAAGCTGAGCCTGAGAAAAAGGGAAGAAAGGTGTAGGTTTATGTTTGTTTCTCACTACCTGAATCTATTTTAACGGGCAATAAATTAATGGTCTACCTGTGAGCCTCTGGATCCTAAAACTTTTTTCAGAAGGTTTGAAAAAGGTAACCAAGTAAAGCAAGTCCTAGTATTAACAAACCGTATCTGCTGTCAAGTGATCTATAATTTTAACAGAAGATTTCAGAGCATTACAGGCAAAAATTTCTGCTCTGAACTTTTACTCAAAGTAGAAGTTTCAGCCTACTCATATTAACTTCATATAAAACAACACACACCCCCAGTCCCTAAGGTAACAATATTTTCAATACAACATTAATGTCTTTAACCACCAACTTTCCATAAGTTAGCCCTTTTACTGTAACTTACACTGAATACCATAATGACATAAACGTTATCCATTTGTTGTATTGATACAATAAACGAAGCAGAAGAAAGTAATATGCTTTACAAGCAACCTACCTAAAAAGACAGCGGTGACAGATAGGCCCGTTCATGAGTCTTCCAAGAAAGGCCATATACAAAAGGCACAGACTGACAAAAAAAACATTTCCAAGAGTGGGAACAACAAATTACAGCAAGCAGGCAGAGTGCCTAAATGCTCTGATTCACTTCTACTTTTTAAAAAGATGCTATAAACTGAGATTGCACATTCCTCAAATCCTTATTCTAACTTTTCCTTAAGGATTCTTGAGATAAGACCCCCGGGTTACACAAGAGAAACTATTTTCAGCTGGTACTCTTAAAGCAGGCTCTGTTTGGCTATGAATCAATCCTCAGCCACGTTAAGTTCTATGGAGCAACTCCACAGATGAATTACAGAAGCTGTATTCCTCCAAGTTGGTGGTCTAAATCTTAATTCATCTCACAGAAGTGTAAATCCAGAGCAATTCTAATGTTCCTATAACAACACCAAAAAAAGCCACACCCAATTTCACTGCCTCTTTTGCCCCCAGAGAACGTTGAGCTTCTCAGCTCCAGTTTAACAGCTTTTACTACACTTACCATCAATAGACATTCACAGTTAACTCAAGAGGTACTGCACAACGTGCAAAAATAATTATATAAACTACGGAGAGTGAAGCAGCATTACAAAACAAATAATCAGCTTATAGCATATTTCTGTTCTGATGAAAGATCTCTCCTCCTCCTTTACACTACCATAGCGTGCTATAAAGCAACCACGGAACAGTAATGCTACTTCTCTACTTTTAATTTCCTTGCCACCCAATTACTAGATAGCCTGCTTGTGAATCAAAAATTGCACAAGGGTAATAGACTTACACAAGGAAATAAATCCCTGAAACTCAAAGTAAATGAAACCAGATCTTTTTACATTCCTACAGATTCATCCACTGTGTTTCAAATAAATCTACTGGTGCTGCTCCAAAAGTAATGCCTTCTATTTCATTATGTTGGCCCACGACAACAGAGGGGGAGATGGTGGTGGTACGGCTGTAGAGGTTGAACCTTCACACCAATATGCTGTTACACGTTGTCACCGTGTGACAGACGGCAGCAGAGGGGCAGTGAGATTGAAAGGCATCTGACATGAAAGCATGGATGAAGCAAAGGTGTGCTATTAAACTCCTCCATGCAGAAAAAATGGCATCCACTGACATTCACTGATGCTTGCTGAATGCTTATGGAGACCAAACAGTGGATGTGAGCACAGTGAGGCAGTGGGTGGTGCATTTCAGCAGCGGTGACTGTGACGTGAAAGAAAAGCCACAAAAAATAAAGAGTGTCTCAATTGACTCATCTGTGTGAACTGGATACCGGCGTTGACTATGTTGAAAAATAGTGTTTTGCAGCTGAGAATCTGCTCCATCAAACAGTGCTGTTATGCTTGTTGTAGCTGCCATATTCTCCATGGAAATAAATAGGAGGCATTACTTCAGGAGCAAACCGAGTATATTTGAGCTGTCTTCCACTGTGAATACAGCCCTCAGATTCCCACCACACCCTCAACTGCAGCTTCCAACAAAGTGGGCTTTGTTTCCCACTCCAGGTAAACAAAGCTCTACACCACTAATGTCAATACATGCACAGTGTCTGTCAGTCTTCCAATATGATCTTTTTATGCCTTCTTCTGCTCTTTTATATTTCACAAAATATGCAAATGAATGCTCTTTCAGTAATACAGCTGGCGTTACTGTTTTATTCTGTACATTTTGCGATGCTATTAAATATCTTACTTCCTATTTCGGTTTCTTTTGTAACACGCTACTTCACTTCCTCATCTTGAATTAGGCATCCATCCCCCTCTTTTCATCTACCATATAGTCTACTGTCTCTTGGCAGCACTTGAAGGGTTTCATGGCTTTTTGCCTGCTCCAGCCTTTCTTCCCCAAAAGAATGCCCAGCCTTTGTAGCGCTCTTATCTTATGCTTGTTACAGTCATTAATTGGTAACATACACACTGCTCTAGTTCTTCACATAATTAGAACTGCAAGGCCTTTTTATGTCTCGGTGATGCAGTAAAAAAAGGAAAATTTAAACATTTGAGCACTTTACAGAAAGCATGTATCCAAAGACTGCTGGGCCTGTACAAGATCATTTCATGTGGTTGTATTGCATTCACTCAACAACCTTCAGAGTGGCTGTAAAGACTGTGTAGACTGGATGCTTCGTTTGCCAAGACAAGGTATTTATAGCAACGTCTGCATTCTTTAAGAAATGTTTTGAAGTGTTATTCAGAACTAGCTGTTGCAAACGTAGTACCAGCCAATGCAGATATTCCTGTTTTACAGGGTCATCTCACTGTCTGTTACATTTTGAACCGCTGAAATTCTTTGCACAGCGCATCTCAAACTACTGATTACCCTTCTGTATGGAAAACAACTTTTCTGCAAGGCGCTCAGCTCCAGACTGGATGCATTCTGCGCCAAAGCAAGGAACTGGCTCAGCAGGAGAGGGGTGTGCCTACCAGGGAGCAGGTGCTGGGTGCCGTTAGCCCTCCACACCATGGCAGCAGGGCCACGAGCAGCAGAGCCACTCCCTGAGCTTACAAAGGCAGCCCCCAAGGGAGCAGAGTGAACAGGATATGGTGCAGGCAGTTTGCAAGGGCAATTCGTGGGCGTGCGGGCAAGCACGGCCTGGTGCTCTTCTCAGGAGATAGTTCTCTTCTGCTAGGTAGCACTGTCATTCAAGAAACCATACTTTAAAAGGAGGTTACCCAGTTTTCAGTGTTATTCAGAAAATCTCATTTCCCCTTGCCTCTGCATGTGCTCTCCGGAACATCCTAATACCAACATGGTGGCCACTCAGCATGGCAGACAGACTGAGGCAGAAACACAAATGGAGGGCCCACAACCTTTCTGGGCTGATAAGTGCACCCAGAAGGACCTCCAGAGGAACACAAGAGCTGCCCAGACCTTTGGCTCTGGAATCTGGAGGTCACCCAATGGATTGAGGTAAGTGAGGGGTGTCATGGGTGCAGGCATGCCCTGATGATCTTCTCGGGCAGCTGACCAAGCTGAGAGAGGAAGTCACCTGGCTGAGATGTACTCAGCAGTCTGAGAGAGAGATTGATGCCTGGTATTGTGTGGCAGCACAGGCAGGCAGCTCTGTCTTGGGGCTCAGCCAGAGGAATAAGATGAGCAGACTTCCTACCTGACAGAGGGGAAACACACGCAGGGTGAGGGAGACTGAACCTTTGTCTCTGCTTGAGGCAAAAGGAGAAGACACCCCCTTGCTCCTAAAGTCCCACTAAATAATAGATTTCAAGCTCTGATGTGGGAGACAGAAGACTGCATGTACAGCAGCTCAAAACCAGAAAGGAGTGATCACATTAAAAAGGTCCAACTGAGGACCTGAGTCACAACCAGTACCACTAAAGAAAGGCAAAGGGCCTTAGTAATTAGAGGCTCTTTACTGAGAGGCACTGAGGCACCCATCTACTGCCTAGATAACCTCTCTAGAGAGGTTTGCTGGCTGGAAGGGGCACCCATTCAGGACACCAAGAAGAGGATACTGGGTACGATAAAACTGGATGACTGCTATCCCCTCCTGTTCTCTCAAGCTGAGTCACACAAGGCTGCAATCAGGAAATTAAAAAACATCAGAAAAGACTTTATGCCCCATGGGAAAATGTTGAAGGGATGGTGGAGTGCAGGTAGCATTCTCCTCAGTCCTCTCAGCTGGAGACCAGGATCCAGGCAGAAGGAGGAGAATGGATCAGCTGAATGACTGGCTGTGTGGATGGTGTCACACCAAAAGCTATGGGTTCTATGACCTAGGATGCTCCTTCAGCAAACCAGGAATGCTGACTTGGGATGGGACACAAACTGACCAGATGGGGCAAGAATATACCAGGCAGTATCACCAGGGCTTTAAATTAGAGCTGCTGGGAGAAGGGAGTGTACTGCTGAGTGACAGAGCCAGGGAACACTGTCACTTCAGGAAGCAGTAGGGGAAAACCTCAGATTTGTCCCAGAGGTTTGTGAGAGCTCCTCTAGGAAAGTAATGCATCCAAAAGCCCAGATGAAGTGCCTCTATATCAAAGCATGCAGCCTTGCAAATAAGCAGGAGCAGCTAGAAACTGTGGTATACTTGGAAAACTATGATCTCTAAGTTGGAGAGATATGGATTTGAAGGGTGGACTATTTGGCAGATAAGGAATTGGTTGGAAGGACACATCCAGAGGGTGATGGTCAATGGCTCTACGTCCAGGTGGAGGACAGTGACAAGCGATGTACCCCAAGGGTCTGCCTTGGGACTGGTACTCTTTAACATATTTATCAATTACACAAATTAAGGAATCAAGCGCACCCTCAGCAAGTTTGTTAATAACACCAAGCTGTGTGGTGCAGTTGATACAGAAAGAAAGGGATGCCATCCAGAGGGATCTTGATAAAACTTGAAAGGTGGACTGATGTGCACCTCATGAGGTTCAACAAATTAAAATGAGAGGTTCTGCACCTGGGTCAAGGTAATCCGAGTATGTATTGGGGGTCCCAGTATGGGCTGGGAAGGACTCAGGGGTCCTGGTACTTAAAAAACTCAACGTGAGCCAGTAGTGTGCACTTGCAGCCTGGAAAGCCAGTGGTATCCTGGGCAGCACCAGAAGAGGGGTGGCCAGCAGTTTGAGAGAGGTGATCGCCCACTATCTACTCTCTCCTCATGAGGCCCTAAGCAGGAGGCAAATCAATTTTTTACATGAGTAGATAGCGATAGGACAAGGGGGAATGGTTTTAAACTAAAGGAAGGAAGATTTAGATTAGACACCGGGGAAAATCTTTTCACTGGAAGAGTGGCGAGGTGCTGGAACAGGTTGCCTAGAGAGGCAGTGGAAGCCCCACCCCTGGAGGCATTCAAGGTCAGGTTGGATGGGGCCCTGGGCAACCTGATCTAGTACTTGATCTAGCAGCTGAGCGTGCTGACCCTTGAGGTCCCTTCCAACCCAAGCCACTCTATGATTCTCTGAAAACAAAAGCTCTCCCTCAACATATAATTAAAAAGAACAAAGGAAGAAAGACAGCTAGCAGCCTAGATTCCCATTTTAAGCCAAAACATTAAATGCTCAGAGAGAGTACTTAAAACAGCCTGTCCCCCACGTTGTCCTGTTCAGACTTAACTTGCATCTCCCTGAACTTAACCTTTTCCCAGCTGAATGAGAGCAGCGATACGTAGGCATTATGATTTAACACTTTTTAACTAGACCTCATAGAAATGTTTTCTTCACATTTGACATTAAAATTTTAAGACCAAGACTAGAACATTACCAAGTGTCAAAGTCATGAAAAACTCCTTCTAGCTGATGTGTTGTCAAAAAGAATGCTTAATTTTCACTATCAGAACACTGCATTTTCTACAGCATAGTTTTCTGTTAATGCTGTAAGAGATCCCTCTCCAGCTCTTTTCTAAGAGACAGGTTACCATGCTTTAGAAGCTCCCTCCGTGCTGTGCTCTGACTGGCCCACATTCTGCAGAGGACTGCAATCAGGGAGGCAGAGAAGATAAAAGCACATACATTTTGCGTACAGTCAGCATTGTTCAGGCTCTCCAAATGTCACTGTGAAGTGAACCCATGACTCAGGCAGCTTGCTAGGATTTATGCTCAAATCTTAATAGCGCAGACACATTGTACACCTACTGAAAGATTCTTCTTATCATCTCTATCATTGACAATGTAACGAACCGAGTATCCACATACTTGCAATAGTAACTGTGGGGATGAACACATTGCTTTTTACCTGGTGCTACATATGGAAGCCATTCATGTATTTAACTTTCCTTTACGTAGCACGCTACTCAGAGAAAAATAAACAGGGAAAAGCCTGGGTAACTGTAGGATCAATATGAAGAAAGAAGAAGTTAATACTGTGTGACCCAGTGATACATGACACTACTAACAAAATTCTTCATTATTCTGCAAATTGCTGATTTGCAAAGATCTGTAGATGAGACTCTAACAGATCAGCTTTCTAAGCTACTTGAATTTTTAATTTTCAGATGTATGCCACATTATATTTCAAATCAGGTAAGTCTTCATGTGTTCTAGTTGTTTGTTTTTAATCGTGACTTTTAGAATGATTAAGACAACCAGAATTATTTGAGCTGCATTTTTCCTTGTGCTATCACTGGTGACTAAAAACAGGTAAAGTAGAATTGACAGTCAACGAGCAAAGTAACATTCTCAATGACTGATATAGTATTTCTTAAAATGAGATTATAGTATTCAAATAGCCTGCATAAAACGTTACCTAAAAATGTTTTCATGACTGTTTTTGTATGGAACTACTGTTACCAGGGAGGACTACTGAACTATATGAAGGTTATGCTTTATTTTCATTCTAAAAGTTGTTCCATGCAAGTGAATGTGAAAAGACAAGCATGTTCCCACTTTTTTTTTTCCCCCCATAATTAAGGATATCCTGTTGGAGCAAGATGAAGTAAGATTTAGTCACAGCAAGATTACAAAAGAATGCCTAAATTCAGCTTTGTTCTCCAGATTTACCATACATATGTAGCTACTCCAATCCTTAACACATTTAATGACATCTAAAATTAAACAGAGCCAAATAAGATCACCTAGCCACAACATCTTACATAAAAAAATATTTTAAAAATAAAATCTGAGCAATAATGGGGATTTCTTCTGTGCTTTTAGCATAAATACAGTATGTGGCAAGAATTGGGTAACTGTAATCAAATACTAAGACAGTCCCTCCCATGCATGGCTTTCAAGAGCACTACTGCTGCCATCCAGCCACCACAGAAAGAAATAAGCAGGAAGTACATAGAGTGAGGGACCAAAAAGATAAATGGAGAGAGAAACTCAGAAAGAAGAGGGGAAGTAGGTGTCTGAGAACAACAGAAAGAACAGACAGAGCAGCCATAGAATCACCAGGGCTGGAAAAGACCTCCAAGATCATCCAGTCCCACCATCCACCTCTCATCAATATTTCCCACCAAACCATGTCCCTCAGTACAACATCTAAATGTTTCTTGAAGACTTGCAGGGACGGTGACTCCACCACCTCGCTGAGCAGCTCAGCAGATGACAATCCCTCATACCACACTGAAATTCAACTTGCAACTCAAACAGCCAATTTAGTGAGAGAAGCCAGGACTAAGTGCTGCTATATAAGCTTTTGGTGTATACATTAAATAAAGTTTATTTGTGTGACTGAGAGAGGCTCCTTCATAGAACGTACGCTTCATACACAGGAAAGATCTAGAATCTGCAAGTAAGTCAGAACTCCATGTCAAAGGCATTATTTACATGATGCACCTCTTGTTTGTCACAGAAGTTAGAAGTTTATGCAAATACACCAGGCACCCATGCAGAACGGCTCCTCACAGAGTCACACACGTTGTAGAAAACGGGCCCTATTCTCACCTTTCCCTTAGCCTTTTTCTTCTAGTGCTGAACAAGCCCTAAGTTAAAAACAAAAACAAACAAAAAAGGCAGTCTTTCTTACACCCAAGAGAGCTAAAATGTTTTAGAAAACTGCTAAGCATTTGTATGCATAAATAAAAAAGGACCACAGACATCCAACAGAAAATGAGGAAAAGACAAAATGAGCCGGTGCAGGTGTTGCAGAACTAGTTAGAATTTGACAACTCAGAAGGGAAAAAAAAAAAACAACAATTTGAATTGGCCATGAGATGCCACCAGACAGACACTGCTGAGTTAGATCAAGAGCTGAAGTAATTTACTCCTTATGCACTCATGAAAGTCTGCACGAGTGGAGGGGACTGACTCTGCTGTCACTGCCGAAACGCACCACCTACCACCCCTGTTGTGCTCACATCCGCTGTTTGGTCTCCATAAACATTCAGCAATCATTAATGAATGTCAATGTGTGCCATTTTTTCTGCATGGAGGAATTCGGTGACATTCATCCACACTTCCATGTCAGACACCATTCTGTCAGGCTGCCTCTCTGCTGCCATCTCTTACACTGCAATAACACGCAACAGAATACTGGTGGGAAGGTCCAACCCCTACTGGTGGTATGCCACCACCATCTCCCTATGATATCGTGGGCCAATATCATAAAATAGGAGGAATTACCTTTGGAGCAGCTCTCCTAAGTGTTTATAAAAACGATCTCTAGGCATTCCTTGCTTTGAAAGCAAGATGGTCAGCCAGTATTTTACAATATTTTTGGAAAAAGTTGACAAAGCAAATAACTTCTAAGGACTAATAAGATGTAAAACAAATCCCCTTTTCACTTTCAAGTTGCAAATCCCATTATTCTTTTCACTTGTAAACAACGTAAGGCGACTCGAGCTTCACACTGAAAAAAGCGATCTAATCAATCCAGAGTGTAAATCAAATTAAATGTTTCTAAAAGCAGAGCAACTCTATTAGTGTTAATTGAATGGGATCTAAGTTCGGACACAGGTTACTGAATGGGAAACTCATATTTTCAGCTTTTTTTTTTTTTTTTCCAAATAGATTATAATCCAGACATCTTTCAGTAATGCAATATATGCCTTGCAGTTACGTACCGTATAGCATAAGCAGATAAAACAAATGACTCATGTTAAATCACATGTTCATACTTAAAGGCTATGGGAATAGAACACACCAGAAATGAACAAAGAAGAGTTCCCAGTGCAGCACTTCAAGGCACACTTCCTGACCACCTACTGGTTAGAATACAGCCACAACCCAACCTGGTTAAAAGAATTAAAAAAAAAAAAAAACAGAATAAAAAAATATTTCCTTCTCCCAGAATGAAATAATGTCCGTTTGGGGGAACATTCTCTACCTTACAAAAGTTTGCTATTAAAGAATAACGAAAAACAAAACAAAATAACATGCAGGCAAGTTCTGAAAGAAATGATAGCACAAGAAATCAGTTCTGCATTGAAGGTTCAAACATATCTCCACAAAAGCAGCAACATCTCCCCCAGGGATAGTACAGCACGCTTTTTAGTTACTGTCTTGCAATTATAATTTATCAAACCACTTAAAAAAAAGCATACAAAAGCCATCTAATTATAAAACCCCCAACAGAGGATTCAAGACACACCCACCACAATCGGTAGCTCGGCCTGCAGAAGAATGCCACCTTACCTGAATATCTGGAAAAAAATAGGCCTTGTGTTGTTTAAAAAAACCAAACAAACACAACAAAACCCCAACTTTTAAGCAGTACTGATGATAGCAATCAACATCGCGGCCTGCCATGTGACCAGGCCTACATTTTTCCTCCAGAGAAATTTGAGGTTAACCAACTAATAATTAACATCTGCACTCAACTGGAAGACATATAGCTCTAGGGATGTGTATTACAAAACATGGTGTTTTCTAAAGTCTCTTTATTCTAATTAAAAGAAATGCTTAACAGTAATTTGCAGCTCACTGCTTATAAAATAATTGTGCAGACAAGCTCCCAGCACTCAGGATAAACACAAATAACTAGAACTTTCCTTTTGCTAATGGAAACACATCTAACAAAGGATTATCCAACATCCAATGGAACTAATACGGTCAAAGTAACTTTTAAAACTTCCTGAGTTCCCAGTGAATTATTTCAGCAAAGGCAGAATCATTGCAAAAATACGGAGACACAATCCACAATCAACTGTTAAAATTACTCTTTGTGTAATTATCACACTGTGCACAAATGAGATAACCTGCCTTGTTACCTGCCTGCCCTTTCAGACCACATGCATCCTGTCTGTACATGAGGCTCGCTATCTTGAATTCCCTTTCTTGACTCATTTCACCACATCTGCTTGAATCCAAAACTTTCCTAACATGCTTTGTGCTACTGTTTACTCCCTGGGGATGTTACTGTCCTGTTGTCCATGGAAGATATTAGGATACATTTTCAGGTATCTTAATGTTATTTTTCCCAGAATCAAGGAAGTTGGAAGGGATTTCTAGAGATCATCAAAGTCAAACTCCTCTGCTAAGAAGTAGGTTCCCTACAGTAGGTTGTACAGGAACATGTCCAGATAGGTCTTGAGTATCTCCAGAGAAGGAGATTCCACAACTCCCCTGGGCAGCCTGTTCCACTGCTTCATGTCTAATGGTCAATAAAAGTGTACTGTCTACGTGAACCTAATAGTTAAAAGAGCATAAGGACACCTACCATGACAGTTTGACTTGAGAAGAAAAGTGCTGAGATAGAACCATGGAAAACTGTGGGAACAACACCAGCATCTCTAACAGCCTGGATATTACAAATACCTACTAGAATGAATCAAATTAATCTTAGTTACTGCTACAGAGACCTACCTTTTTATTCTGGAATTCATCCACATGATGAGTTAAATATCATGTGTTTAACTCTACAAAACTCCCTCTACCATTAAAGAGGAATAGGGGCAGATGGAGACTTCGGTGAGTGATTCATCCTAATTTAAGAAAGCAGGTATACAGATAACACCCCTCCAGTGTTTTGGGAGCAAAGTCTGCTGTGCCTATTTAGAACTGGAGACAAAGCAGAGTACAGCCAAAAAAGATGGAAAAGTGAATCCCCCCCTGGTGTGTAAATTCAGAATAGCATTTAACAGACATGTTACATACAGAGATTTGGAAGAGCTGGGCAAAATTTCAGGTTCTTACCACCAAATGCATCTTTCTAACACACTTGCAATACATCCCATCATGTTCTAAAGTTGCCTTCCTTTCCACATCAAGGCTGAAGTTATCAGACATCACGTTCCTTCCTATTTCTATATAATCTAAAACTTTACACTAAGATGTAACAGCAAACAGAAACTTGGCATACCATCATTTCCTTTTGAACTTAAGGAAAAAGAATCCAGAATGATGTTTTACCTAATTGTGAAAATTTCAATTTAAAGTTTCACTGCCTTCCTTAAGCAGAGGAATAGTCAATGGTTGTTGCCTCCTTAAAGTTTCCTTGAGAGAACATTCCGCTTAAAGAATCAAAGCCACAGTAATGTTTCATTAGAAACATCAAACACAGCCTACATTACCAACAAAATCACAGGGATTCTACACCATGGAGCTTTATGAGAAACACAATGAAGAGTGTTTGATAGCTTGCCACTCTCCAAAACTCTTCTCTGCTTGAATATTTGTTTGAGATGATGATGGAATCTGACCAGCTAAAATCCAAATATTGGTTCTCTCCATTTTTTTCCCCCACTATACTAGAACTTCTGATCGCTTGTTCTCAACCTCCTAGCATAATCTAATGAAAATGTATCCTAATATCTTCCAGAAGAGGAAAAGTATGTTTGAGCTCTCTTCTGATCCTCATATATTTTTTCAGCACCATTTAAAAAACACTGGTGCAGGAGTCTGAGACACGGCTTGCCACATCTGTTTGACAAATGCTACCTTCAACCTCCTCAGCATTCTCCCGTGATTAATGTAAACAGAAATGAGAGCAGCTCTTCCAGCATCACACTGAGGTGTACTCAGCTGCTTCTCTGCAGTGACCCCAAATCCATTTCACAGCCATTGTTTCCTATAGTGCGGATGCTGCTTAGATTCTTTGTTCCTGCACGCAACATCACGCTGCTGGAATACCCAAACTTTAGAAAGTGATTTCTATAACTATGTGCTACTCTTATTCTGAAACCACGTATTATAATTCAAAGCACATGAAAGCACACAGTATCAGGTGATATGGTCTGGGTTATCAGAAAACTGCTACTTTGAATTCTGTACAACACAGTGAGCATTTTTTAAATCACCGAGCAGCTCCTCAGCGTCCTATACACTCAATAAATTAACTTTCCCTAGTATTACTATATGAACAATACCTAAGTGTTGTTCACCAAGCCAGAAACAACCGGAATACATATACTTCACAGAACATGGCTCAAGAACAATAAAATTGTGATAAAACAAACAAACAGTGGAAAAATAAAAACATAAAAATGCATCAATTACAATACCAAAAACATGTGCAAAAGCACGCAAAAAAAAAAAAAAAACTTTTTACCACAGAAGGCAAAAAGAGCGAACTGAATATGTGTGATATGTTGTATATTAAAAAAGATAAGGACCATTTCTAACTGCTGTGAAAGTAATACCTACTTGATTATGATGGCCCAGTACAACAGAGGGGGAGGTGGTGGTGGTGGTACGGCTGTAGAGGTTGAACCTTCCCACCAATATGCTGTTACACATTGTCACCGTGTGACAGATGGCAGCAGAGGGGCAGTCTGACTGCATGGCATCTGACGTGGAACTGGGTATGAAGCAAAGGTGTGTCACTGAATTTCTCCATGCAGAAAAAATGGCATCCACTGACATCCACTGATGCTTGCTGAATGTTTATGGCAACCAAACAGTGGATGTGAGCACAGTGAGGCGCTGGGTGGCATGTTTCAGCAGTGGCAACAGCTGGTCCCCTTCACTGGTGCAGACTTTCATGAGTGCAGCATGCACGCTCTTCTTCATTGCTGACTAAAATGCATAGTGAATGTGGTTGAAAAGTAGTGTTTTGTTGCTGAGAATTTGCTCTATCAAACAGTACTGTTGTGTTCTTACTATCTGTTGTTGTTTCCATGGGGAGAAAAAACAACAGGAAGCATTACTTTTGGAGCAACCCACACAAAAATATGGCAGTTGTGTGTGTGTTCAAAAAGGAGCACTGCAGCTGAAATGCCTGCATTCTGGAATTTTACATGGAGGACTAGGAGAATGCTGTCGTGCTCTGCATTGCTATAC
This sequence comes from Gallus gallus, assembly GCF_016699485.2. Lineage (NCBI taxonomy): Eukaryota > Metazoa > Chordata > Aves > Galliformes > Phasianidae > Gallus > Gallus gallus. The sequence goes on along the minus strand of NC_052534.1, from coordinate 65,797,005 downwards.
TTGCACTGAAGTATTCCTAGTTCAAAATCCTTCAGTACTCACTGCAATCACCAGAACTAACAAATGAAAATCTGCTAAAGGGACACTCTGTATGCTAAGTGAGCTGTAAAACGCCAAAAATCAAGTTTAAGTTAATCTGAACTATGCAAATTCTACTAAGTGTTGGCTGTTTGCCTTTGTTCCATGATTGAAGATTTAATAACTTACTGACTTAATAGTATGTCTCTTGTCATACTTGATAGTTCTTAGAAGTCTGCAAGGCTTGGGTGCAACAGCTGCAGTATGTCACCGTAAGCAGTTACACTGTACCTCTGTCAGCTGAACTGAATGTCTCCTTTAATTTCATCTGGTTGAAATCACGGTCCCTTAGCCAAGTAGCTGGCTGTCACCCTCAGGTTTTCAGGCAGACACAAATTATGCCGGAGCTATTCACTAATCACATTTCTGCAAAGACTGACCCATGTGATTAAATCACCAAAGTGGTGAGACAGCGCTATTTGGCTTTTTCATGAAATAATGATAAAAAAAAAATTAAAAAGCCTCAGCAAATAAATACCACAGAACGTTCTTGATAGGGTCATATTAGGTGGAGACAGCTAAAAACCCAAACTGTTTCCATTTAAGTAACTTTCAAACAAACCCTTTCCTTCTAAGGATTAAGTTTGAAAGCGTAACGACGTACACTGAGATTTTAGGTTTGATGTAATCCATTAACATCATCTCAATTAAATGTTTTTAAAGTTAGGGAAACCATGTCCAACATAAACATTCTTAAAGAAAACCAAGCCATGGAAATAGAAAACTCAGCCAACTAGAATTACAGGGTTTTCCTAAATGCAGATTGTATCTCTCAGACAGATGAGGAACTTTTTTTTCAGACATCTCAGTGATAGTCATCCAAAGCTGGAAAAGAGATAAACGCTTGCTTTTAGTTTAAATTCTATAAATAACCACTAGGTAAAAGTGACTTGCTTTTCATTGAACATAACATTATCCCCCTGTACTCAGCACTGGTGAGGCCGCACCTCGAGTGCTGTGTCCAGTTTTGGGCCCCTCACTGTAAGAAAGACATCGAGGCCCTGGAGCGTGTCCAGAGGAGGGCAACAAAGTGGTGAGGGGTCTGGAGCACAGGCCTTATGAGGAGCGGCTGAAGGAGCTGGGATTGTTCAGTCTAGAGAAGAGGAGGCTCAGGGGAGACCTTATTGCTCTCTATAACTACCTGAAGGGAGGTTGGAGTGAGCTGGGGGTCAGCCTCTTCTCTCGTGTGACTAGTGATAGGACTAGAGGGAATGGCTTCAAGATGCACCAGGGAAGATTCAGGCTGGACATTAGGAAATGCTACTTCTCTGAAAGGGTGGTCAGGCACTGGAATGGGCTGCCCAGAGAGGTGGTGGAGTCACCGAGCCTGGTGGTGTTCAAAGAGCATTTGGATGTTGTGTTGAGGGACATGGTTTAGCGAGAACCATTGGTGAAGGGCGAATGGTTGGACTGGATGATCCTGTGGGTCTTTTCCGACCTTAGCGATTCTATGATTCTATGATAACAAAAGGAGTTGAACTACTTCAGCAAAATAGAGATCAAAATGTTGTTAATACAAACTGGTTGGATAAGGAAGTAACTCTAAACTTTACCAAGGAACACGTGTATGCCCTGTGACCAAAGCATCCTGAATTGCCCAGAAATATATCAGTACGTCTAAACTTTTACAACACTTATTTCAGAAGAGTGATGTCAATTCTGAGCTCGGTTTAATATCCACATGCATACGCTCCTTTGCTAATTCCATGGTCTCTAGCAGTCTGTCTGGGCTGTGCATTTTTTGAAACATGAGAAGAAGCACAGAAATCTGGTATTGCTTTCTACAGCTTGATGGACAGAGAAGCAGTAAAGTACTCTGACATTTTAAAACATAACTACTGGCATTCAAATAGGTAAAGTTAAGAATGGGGTTGTTCGTACCTCAGAGGTGCTGCCTCAAGCTCAGCGTCAGCTCAAGATGACAGTAATCTTTTGGATTGACGTAGTTTTGGTGTTGAAGGTTTCTTTGCAATTACAACTACAGATCTGGTTACAACTTGAAAACAAAGCTAAGAAGACAAATTATAAAAAAATAAAAAAAATCACAAGTCTACCTGTGTTCTAAAAATGCTTTCTCTCACTTCCTTTGGGATTGTTCCTAACATTCTAGGAAATCTGACTGTACACAAAACCCTGCTTCGACTGAAGAATATGAGGAATAGTACATGTATGGCTCAACTAACACAATTTTATCCATTCAGGTTTTGGACATTTTATCTACAGATCAGCATGTTTAGAAAAAGGAATCAAAGTTCTATACATAAGGAATCAAAGATCCATACAAATTTAATGTAAATATTTTAAATTGTACCATATTAAGCCTTTGAGTAGAATGGATCATCAAAAGCCATTTGAATTTTAAAAAATAGCAGGAGAACATCCATTTCCACAATCTTTATCTGTTTAAAAGCTACATGTTTTAGTAATAGGATGGAGGACATCCCAATATTTAAGATACCCACAGGACTTCATTTCAGACTGTAAAACCAACTTCCACACAAATACAGACATCTCACTGCATCAAAGGTCCAAACTAAAAGGGTTTTCATACAAAGTATGGGTAGTGCAGAGCTGACCAAAAAACAACAGAGAATTTTAGGACTAAGTGTCAGCTCAACAACAGAGCAACGTGGAAGAGACAAAACAAAACAACCCATTTATGTCCCAGGACAATGTATACTTTTAAGTAAACAGAACGAAGTCTATCGAAGGAACAATGTGGCTAACACTGTAACTATGAAATGTAATTTTATGCATTTTGAATATACCTTTTAATAAAATAATTACAAAGGAAACACTTGAAACCAGCATATTCTGTACTAGCTGGCTTTCTTCAGTGCCTCTGCTGCTTTTTATCCAAGGGCCTACAGAAACAGAAACATTTGTAGGGTGCTGAATGGTAGAATACACACACGGTAATCTTCTGAAACCATTGTTTTCCCATGGTGCAACCACTGGAATAGTAGAAGCTAGTAATAAAAGAAAACAAAGAGGACTAGAAGCTTCTGAACTTATCTTCCTTTTCATTTTCAGAGAAGCAATTGCCTCCATCTCTTCATAACAGCTTTCGCTTTATTCACATGCACAGCTGTGTACCCCACGGAGAACTCAACTGAACCTGAAGACCTAAGTTAACCTTGCAAAACACCATACTGTGATCTTGCATCTACAGTAACTTTTCCATTCATCCCTTTACCTCTAGCGGCATATTTCAGCTGTTTATCCGAAGATCTTCTAAGAGCCTTTGCCAGTTTGCATCGTGCTTCTCATCTTGGAAGAGAACTGCAGAGAGAGGGCTGGAAGACTACAGGCCCTTAAATAATTTTACCTGCACTGTCACAGCACGTCTGAATAAGAAATGTGCTTGAATTCTAATTGATGGCTTTCCTAAAAGGCTGTAAACCTGATCAATTTTGGAAGACTATACAGGTTGTTAATGTAAATGGTGTGATGCTTTTTTGGGCAAGAACCAGAAGCACTACAGCTAATTGCTGACGGCAAGACACATTATAATAAAGCCCTTAAGAGTCCTCCTCAGAAGCAATTATTTAAATCTCCAGGAGTAGATTAAAAAAGTAGATAAAAATTCCTGAATTCACACAACAGCTTTATTCCAATCACTCAGTTTCAGGAGACCGATGAGTAAGTTTATACAAGTTCACAAGTATAGTGTGAAATCATATCTCCAATTTTCCACTCACTGAGGTCTGCTGGGTAATTACTGATGTAGTTAACTCACAGGCCATAAAGATCATTAATTAGTAAAATGCTTTTGGGTTGCTGGAGTATGAAGTCACCATCATCTCTCAGGACGTCCGCAAATTTGAAGAGCAAGAGATGTGGGAGAACACCACCATGGCACAACACAATTATGCCACTCTCACATTTTAGACTTACGCAGCACTTACATTTTATTTCTAGTACTAATGGTATCGCTTATTTTAGACAGTGAAGGCTGTTTTGCTGTCCCTGCTCCTGGTCCTTAGGAGAAGAACTGAAGGAAGTTTAATTCAATCCTTTGGATGATAATGATGGCACTACAGCAATGAATTTAAGAAAGAACTGACACACTTCAGCTTGTTCAGACACCCAGAACAAAAGCAACTGGAAGTACTGACAGCAGACCTGAAGTCCAGGACAATGAAAAAAGAAAGGATATGGTTTTTATTCACATTTAGACCAAAATAGGTCCATAGGTTCATAACGTAGCTTCAAATTATTTAGATCAGATTACATGTAAAGCACCGTGCCAATTCATAAATTAACAATTTTCTTCTACTATATTTTCTATTTCTGTAGCTATTAGAAAGATTTTCCAAAGTCTCACAGGGAATTAATGTTAAAGCAAACAAACAAAAAACTCCAACACTTAACATCTTAACCATCACAATGCTCTTCAGCTTTAATGCTTCCACTGAACATTCAAACAGGTGGATAACCGGAGGAAACACAGACCAGGAATAAACCTCTGTGTTTAAAACATACTTGTATAGTTGAGAAATGCATTTAACTGATTATTTCAAATCCTAATCAGTGAACTTGAATATATAAGAATAAAATAAATGAAAAAAAAAAATGCATCCAGAGCAAGACACAGCTCAACAGGAACTTCTGGTGTAGAAGAACGATGGCTATTAACTGGGCAAACAACCTGACAATCTTATACTGAGAGAAAGTAACAATGAGGCTTACGCAACTCCAAACAGAAGCTGACCATTAGAACCTCTGGGCCTCAGCCCTTTAAGAGATAGGAAATCCCTTTATTGCCTAAATAGTAAAAATTCTTACCACCTAAAAGTAGGTAAGAATCACCATCAAGAATACCAAAAGACCTTGAGATCTAAAACTGCAGATTAGGGCTATTTATTTTGTGTCTTGGCTCTGGTCAGAATGTGATTCATCAGTGCCACCAGAGGTGTTTCTACACTGCCCTGTTCTAAAACGTTCTCCATCGAAAATTTTAGATTCCATCTATTACCATACATTATTAATTTCTATGGAAAAACTTCAAGAGAAAAAAACTGTTTCTAGCTATGATGACAAAGGCAGACTTCCAAATACAAATAACTTCAACTCTATGCCTGTCGAAAAATTGTTCCTCTGCCTCTCCTGTTGCTATTCATAGATCTCTAAGCAGCTACTAGTCCAGACCAGATGACTGTAACAAATTCAAACGCTTCTGGCAGAGGCATGTTTATTATTTTCCAATATGACTGTCTGCCAAGTTTCCCTGTCCAGGATTTTTTTGTTAAAGAAAGGAACTGTGTGAGCCAAACTATGTCAGGGACTATCATTCAAACAATTCTTTTAGAAAGGGGAAGTGTGCTAGCATACACACAGACGAGCATCTGAAAACGTATCAAAATAATAGAAGGCACAGCACAAGCAAAACTTCAATCCTCAGGAAACAAAAGGCTATGCAATGACTCTTTTAACTACTTAACCAGTCCAGAATACTCTAAAAATCTTATTAATACATGTGATGAAAAAAGCATAACCAGAAGAGCATAAAAAACCCTAAGCAGAAATTGATGCACACAGCCATCTTCACCTCCCCTCAGAGTACAGCTTTTGCATAACACCCTTTTGTTGTATGACTTTCCAGTACATATTCCACAATGTCTGTTTCCACTCTATTACTCATTAGTTCAGTTGTGCAACTGCACACAAAATTAAGGCACGAAGGCACACATCCTGGGGGCAATTCTTAGAGGCACTGCCCCATGTCATTGACTTAAACGATGATTTTGTGATGAAGACACCTAAAGGCAAGAAGAATGGGATGAATCCAACTTCAGCAACTCCATGACTTTACAAGAGTCATTCAATCCCTCACTCTTGCTTCCAGGCCTATCATACCAAATTAAAAATTACTTCAGTGTTTTAAAGCACAAAATCTTTTGCTAACTGCACATACAACATTCAGACAGGAGTACAGCTGTGTAGTCTCTAAAAGACATACGCAAATCTTTGCAGGACCAGAGCTAAGAAGAGAAGGAAAAACCAAACGTCTTCACAAGGGTTCTGCATACAATTCAGCCTTCAATCTGAAAACAACCTTGAAAAGCAAACTTCAACAAGTCGCCCTCTTCAAAGAGTTTGATTCAACGTCTAACAACTCAAACAGAAGTACAATGTAGTGACCAAACTAGGCACGGTCTTATAGAAAGAGCATGTGTTTGGTATGGCAAATCTTTTGATTTTTCTTGCTATAAATAGATTTTCAGAACGTGATTTGTAAAATTTAATTTGGGACATGAAGTTCCCACATGGGAAGAAAAAATCCCTACGTTGTGACTGCAAGAAAAACAGCAATCAGGTACAGAAATTATGACAGTAAGGAAGTGAAAACGTAACCTCATACACAAAGCAGAAATAAGACTACGGGTTCTCTTTTCTCCTACACATAAGTAACTACCCTTGACAATTATGCATTAGAAGAAAACATGACCCCAATTACTGTTTCAAAAACAAAATGAGCAAAAAAAAACCCCCCAAACCTAGCACATTTCTATTAACAGAACAGCCAAACAAACAAGGCTGCAAGGGTGGAATTCCCGGATGCAGAGAGAAGTACAATGATTTCATAGGAATTGTGAATGTTACGCACTTTAGAACAATCAAGTCTTGATGTTCTGGAACCACGTTAGCCAGATAATATACTGATGAACTTCTATGTTCACAGCTGAGTAATTATCACTTGCCATTTTCATGATGTCCCAAATACTATAAAACTGTCTTAAACACAAAGATAGATCTAATGTGACTTTCTGCAATGGCCAAGTTAACAAAAATCTTTAAATGTGACATCTCTGCCACATTAATCTTGGTACTGTGGCTCCTGCTGTTCAATAGCAAGGAAATCAAGATCTCTGTTAGAAAGCATTACAGAGCATAAACATCGCTCTACCACCTCAAAAAAGTGCAACCTATTTCGAAGCAAGTATTAATTACAATCTTTTACTGTGTTTCTCACTTTTCCCCTGTTTTCACTCATGGAAACTCTGTTTTAACTCTTTTTACTATATGTACAGTCTCTTTTGTATTGGTTGATTTCTCACTTTTGGAGAAGGTTGCTCCGCTCTCATTACATTCTTCACCAACAATAGGAAACGCCATATTTTCACAGCTTCCTTAACTGGTTGAGTAAATGTTAATAAGAACGACAAGAATTTCACCAGTCTAACCCCTCTTCGGAGTAACGCCTGTTGTCTGTGATGACGCCTGGACAGAAGTACCCCTAGGCCTCAAGAGAGATGCTTTAAAAGTTTTTTTTGAGCTTTTTTTTTTAGCAATGAGAGGCAAGGATGTCCAGTTGTAACTGAACTTATTTTGAAAGTTCTTGAATGTAACAAAGAGCTCTTGATACCATTGTGCAACTACGGAAACAGAACAGCAACAATTTTCACTGGAGATGTGACTTATGCTTTGTGAATTCAGAGTTGAAGTTCAAGGAGCTCACGCAGTCAGAAACTACCTCTGATCAGATTTACTTCTGAGTTAGGGATGAGTGTACGCAGAAGCTGCTTGCCAGGAAAATAACACTTCTCTCAGTTGGTGCTTTATCCTTTTACATAGACAGCCTCCAACATCAACAGAGAGATTTCCCTGTTCTAGAGGCTGGCAGCTACTAAAATACAGGCTGAAGAAAAAATGCTTTGCTCCTTATAAAACATGTAAAGCACCATGGTGATGAACTCCGTTGGTCAACTCAGAAATAACAAGAAATTAAAAAAAAAAGTGCATGTTAAAAAAAAAAAAAAGACTGTTGCCTTACACACAACAACCAGAAGCCTACGCATTATGAGGGTGGATGGTGATAGGACAAGGGGGAATGGTCTTAAACTGAGACAGGGGAGGTTTAGGTTGGATATTAGGAGGAATTTTTTCACCCAGAGGGTGGTGACACACTGGAACAGGTTGCCCAAGGAGGCTGTGGATGCCCCATCCCTGGAGGCATTCAAGGCCAGGCTGGATGTGGCTCTGGGCAGCCTGGTCTGCTGGTAGGTGACCCTGCACATAGCAGGGGGTTGAAACTCGATGACTATTGCGGTCCTTTTCAGGCCATTTTATGATTCTATGAAATTCTTTCTTTTCAGATCCAATCCAAGCTCACAAACAGTACCAGAGAATATAAAGTTCCTTCATATTATGTATTAACAATTGCAAGACATTAAGCTTTAAAATTAGAGCGTACTTAAAACACAGTGCTTTGGGAAAAAAAAAAAACAAAAAAAACCAATGACTGTGATCAGATGCTCTAAAATAGGTGCTGTACTTCAGAATATGTAATTTCATTTCCTTTCATAAAGTGATTTTTTAAGACATTACATAGTTAGACCTACATTTAGTTCTCACATTTCTCTCAAAATGAAGAGCAATAAAAGCACTGCAAGCAGGAAGACAAATCTCACTCTTAAAAATAACCGATCAGTATTCTGTAAGTAATAACAGTAGGGGTTCTGTGACTTTTTAAGGTGTTTTTTGTTTCCCCAAGCTGAAACACCAGCAAGAATTCCCATAGTAAGATTCAGTTCCCAACCACACCACGTTGTCCTTTTCACCAGCACTGCGAGATGCATCTTTGAAAAATCCACCCAAGTAACAGAAGTGACACCCACATAATCAAGCTGGCACTACAAACCAGAATCCATTTTTAAGACTGCTGAGAAAAGAGACAGCAAAAAAAGAAAAGAAAGAACTGTCAATGCTTTTAATAAGTTTAGTACGTGGCATTCCTCTTACATACGTGACATTATCACCTTTAATTACAGGGTTGCCTTCTTTCTAAACTGACTTCTTTGAAAACTATTCTGCCAAACATCTTCATTTTCTCCAGCAAACCTACAGCAACAAAACAAGCATCCACTTCAAAGTATGACAACGAGGCTGCACATATTATCCAGTCACTCTAGTAACTAAATAGTGACAGAGCCAAAGATTTACTTGCTAGCTCTCCCTATCTTATTTTCCTTCTCACTACGGAACAGTCTCCAGTGATCACCGGATGCTGTAAGAAATGCTTACAACACAACATTCACACAGTATTCCAGTTATGAGTTAAGTGCAAACAGAGGTGAAAAAAAATATGCTATATTTTAACATCAAAATTTTATTGAAAATTGTATCATGAGATTTGTGACAGCTATACTAATTTCTATTCCATCAAAAAGACCGTGGTTCTGGGTATGCATTAAACAAATGCAAGTTACAGATATTGAAGAGCCAGGCTTATAGTCAGAATGACAAACTACATTTAACTGTGTAAGTCTGGTTAGAGTAAGGAAAGGCCTGGTATCTGTAACTAATCACTATGTATTTGAAGAAACTTACAAAAACTGCTGCTACACAATGATGTTCAGGAAAAAAAAAGTGGAGACTCCTTCACAAATGCAGACAGAATGTATTTTTATTTCAGAGTTGTACTTTTTTCTTTAGGTGTCCCTGCAATCTTCACACGAAGGCTCTGTCTGTCAACCTAGCAGCAGTACCAGTTTCTGACCAACTGAGACGTAGAAGGATTCTACAGAGATTCTGTATTTAAGTGCGCAGTATTTAAGATTATAAAACTCAGCAGAAAATCATTTACCCTCCTCCAATTCTTCCTTACGACATCAAAAATAAGTTCACAAGATACCCTGCACCATTAAGTTAGTTCTAGCTCTAGAGCAGTCAAAACCTCAGTTAGATTGTACTAACAGAAGAACACAATTATGTGAGGGTGACAGACTGAGTCTACCTTCATAAAGCCAAAACCAAAACATCTTCCCACTTCTGCAAACATACTGCATCAATTTCTCCCCACCTCTTCCCCATTCCCTGCAATTCCAAGTGACTTCCCAGTGTAAAATCACTAACAAATAGCTGCAACGTGCATTTGTCCCACAGCAAATCAAAATAAAATTGGATGGCTTCAGAAAGCCACGTCTTGTGCAATGCTACTGATACTGCATCAGACTTGAACTAAAACTCCAGGTCAATGTTGCACATCATAAAACATTTAAAATTATAACTATAAAATAAAGAATGCAAGATATTGGACTTGAAAGCTCATTGGAAAATAATCTTAGAGATGTGTACATGTTCAGCTGCACGATCAAGTCTGGAGTTTCAGCCGATGGCTGCGGCAAAGCAACTGTAAGAATGGCCAAAGTTTTGTACTACACAGTTTTAAATGTCCCTTTGTGCTTCCCCTGACCCTGGTGTATCAAATTATCTCCAGATGACAAAAGCACTACAACGCATTTTTAGTCATCGGATTTTCTCCTAAATCAACTTATCACAAAGTCTCAAAAGAAATTAAAAGATGACTCATTGACAATTCCACCTATTCTTATGAGTGTTACAATAGCTGAAGCTTTATTTGCAACAGAAGAACAATATTTAGATACAGACACTTGATTAAACAATGAATCAGCTTTTTACTCCAGAAGCCCTATCCTCAGGCAAAGGGGAAACTTAGAAAAGAGTCAAGGGCATGTATTAACACCAGAGGATTACAAATAAAAAGCACAAGCAACACAGGACCCCGGTAGCCAAACCCACAGTGAATGCTGACCTAATTCCCACAAAGCCTTTACCCCCTCTCTAAAGCTGTTCTAAGGATGAAATGTTTTTCAGAAGAGTTTCAGAAGTCCTGCACAAGGCTGGTAAATGCTAACAGATACAGTGCAGCAGAGAATGTAACGTGGAAATTTATTCAGCTCACATGAGGTGTACCCAGGCCAAGAAAATAAAAGCAACTTCTCAAAGAGTTCCCTGGCACTCCAGGTTAACTGCTGCAATGCTCAACTCATCTACAACATAGTTACAGCATCACAATTATCTACTAAGACACAGCACTTCAGGTTACTTTCACACAAAGAAATATCCTCACCCAAACTTCCTAGAGCACAATGGGTACCACATCACGTTCTCTCCTCTTTTAGTCACACAAGAAAATCCTTATGCAAAGTCCTAAATGTTCCCTGACCAACTCCACTTTGCTTTACTGCTAAGCTCTCCACCACCATGCTACCTCCACAACTTTATTTTCAAATGCTTAAACTTCAGCCCCTCACTATGAATGTACTGTTGTCAAAACGCTGAGTCCCCAGTCGTGGGGGTACCGTAACTAACGCAGTCACTTGTCCTTTAAAATTATAGGATTCAGACATTTGGTGAAATTAAATGTCCCATTAGGAGTCAGACAGCTACAGATTATTCATCAAACTGAACTATTTCACTGCTGATCAGTTGGTAAGAAAATGACATTCTGAAAAAGCCAAAATCTAACACGGAAAGAACGAGGTGTTGATATGGCGTTCCCCCCACCCTGCCAGATGAATTGAGCTTACACAAAACGAGTAAGATTAGCATGGAAGCAAATGAAGATAATGATGTAAGCGCAAACTACTGAAAGAATCACGCCTGAAGAGATGATCAGCTGAAACAACCCCTTCCTCAATCTTTATGTGCACATCTGTCACATACACACCTGTATTACGCGGGCCCACCTATCTTTCTCTGCCAGCAAAAGCTGTATTTACTTGTGCCACGCTCCACACTGTAGAGTCAGACCTGAATTCCAGCTGTTTTTTTATTTCCTCTAATACACCAGGAACATGAGCACCAAATCTTCTGATCTTGGTTTATTTGCTTTTTCACATGCTTTAACCTAAAAATACAGATTTTCATATTAGTAAACAACACCAAACAAGTTTGCAAACTGCAAAGTACTCATGAGGACATTAAAGTTCTCCACTAAGCTCTATACCTCTGGGTAGTTCTCACTATTGGGAGCTTTGTTTTCTTCCTCTTCTCCCACTGCACAGAGCAATAAACCTTAGGCATCACCTCATCTACCTCCAGCCACCAGCCTGGAGATAAGAAATTCCAGGGGATGTATCAGCCCCAAGAGCCAAAGCAAGTGAAACCAAAAGGGAGTAGCCTTAGATAACTGGTCCCTGCTCTTGCAAATCCAACATCGATATTTTGCACAGCCCTGGCTCTCAGCACTCTCCTCTGTCTGACCCCTCCACACCTCACCTCGCATGCTCTCCATACTCCTGTTGGCTCCCAGCCCTCCTTCTAACACATCCTCCCCTTGTTCTGTTTTTCCATTCAGGCACGCTCTTCTACAGAATTCCACTTCAAAATAATGACTACTGATCTTGCCATGCCATCTGTTTTCATAACATATCACTCCTTCCACAACTTTTAGCGTTCCATTTATAGAGAACACAATTTTCTTGGAGTGAGGACTACCCACCATTATCTGCACGCTGCCTAAGACAACTGGGTTCTGTTATTAAGTCTTTCATTTTTTATTGCAGCAGCAGTTAAAAACATCAATTTATTTCTTTGATTAGGTTTCCAGCTGCTGGCTTAAGAACACAAGCTCACCAAAATCTGACATGCTGGCACAATCTGTAAATGCTTAAGAAAACTTTATTTTGTACTTCCCATCTATTCTAAGGTTTTTGTTTGCCAGACAGAAAACGGGAATCCAGACTGTGATGATACCAGGGTCATCTCTGCATGGGATTTGCAGATTTACAAACCTGTCTGTCTAGTAGATGCGAACACACATGTTCCCAAAGAACCACACATAAAAATTGTAATAAAGAATGGCCTGAGTTACCATGGCAGGTCACATTATTTTATTCACAACATATGCCACTCTTCTCAAGTAAGGAAAGCAATGGACAACTTTAAATGGTATCTCTGATACAGAACACAGTTTCAGTCAAAGGATGACTTGCATGCAGTTTCGTATCATTCCCACATTTTCTAGTCAGGCAAAGCACACCTACAAAAAATAGAGAACACAGACTCCCACATTTATTATTTGTACGTAATTTTAGGTTACTTGAGATATCTATGTGTAAGTGTTACAAACACTACAAAACAAACCTTCCTGTAAGTAGGAATGAAATGAAGCAGGTGCTCCATCACCCTGGAGGATGATGTGTTAAAGAAACAAAGAGGTAACAATATAGCACAATGGAGAACTCCGAAAGGGGTCTGACTTACACTTGAAAGATAGAAATTACCAGCAAGTGGGGGAAGAAGCCTTGCAGGAAGACGGACACAAATCCTTTACTGACTCCTGAATACTGACCCCAAAGGTCAACACTGAAGCCAGTATTTTTTAACATCCACATTAACGATCCGGTCATTGAACAGGTGAACCCTCAAAACGTTTGCAGATAGCAAATTTGGAGGAGTGTCTTAAACATCAGAGGATTGTACTGACACCCAGTAGGACCTCGACAGACTGGAGAAATGGGCAGAAACAAACCTCATGAAGTCCAACAAAGGGAAACACAATGTCCTCATCTGGAGAGGAATAACTCCAAATATCTGTATGAACCAGAGGCAGATTGTCTGGAAAGCAGCTTTGCAGAGAAGAACCTCAAGGTCCTGGATGGATGTGAGCCAGCAACATGCCTCAGCAGTGAAAGAGGGCCAGCAGCATCCTTAGCTGCACTGGGAAGAACATCGCCAGCAGGTCAGGAGAGGTGATCCTTTTCCTCCCCTCAGCACTGGTGAGACACATCCAGAGTGCTGATTTTTGAGCTCCTAGATACAAGACAGGACGTATTGGAGCCAAGCCGTGACGATGATTAAGGGCTTAGAGCAGACGATACCTGAAAAAAGGCTGTGTGAGCCAGGATTCTGCAGCCTGAAGAAGGGGACTGGGGATGGGATGAGAATGACTAAGCCTGACTCTTCTCAGTGCTCAGCGAACAGACAGGCAAAGGACACAAACTGACACATGGGACTGACAAACTCCACTCAAACTTGAAAGAGTGGTGTTCTGTTCTGATTTTATTATTATTATATTTTTTTAATTGTGAGGATGGCCAAACACTGGAACTTATTACTCAGAGAGGCTATGGAGTTTCCACCTCTGGAGGTGTTCTAGGTGACCCTGCCTGGACTAACCCCATGGTCTCCAGAGGTCCTTTCCAATCTCAGCAATTCTGCAACTCTGTGAACATTAATCTGAGAGTAAAAACCATGCTTGTAGGAAACAACCCAGTTCTGGTTTATTAGCTGTTTGTTTTTACTGCTGCTGTTTAGATCTAGTAGTAAAGATGGTTAAGGCATATAGTTTTACAAAACTAATTTGAACAGCTCAAATATTAAAACATATAATTTCTGAAAATATTGTCGGTATTGTATCTCAAGGTAAGAAAGAGTTTCTCTCTTTTAATTGCCTACAGGTAATAAAATGGGTTCCACTACTCATAAATACGAATTCCGCAAAAGCACTTGCTTAATGGTGAATGGACAAAAAACACAACATACAAGAACACGAAATAAGTTTCCTGTGCAATAGAAGTCTGCTGTAACATCTTTGCTAGGTTAAATAGGTAACTTTTTAAAAAGGAAACAAAATCTGCTGTACTGAGAGCTCCACCAAATAATCTCCTCATCTGGATAATAAATATAGTAGGGAAGGCAGCAATAAAAATTTGTTCATTACTGATCTGAAGGCAGTACCTGCAGAAATGAGGGCTGAATCAGTTTCCAATTCCCACTGCTTAATAGGATCTGTGCTATACAGAAAACCACCTAGGTAGTTTCAAACACAAAATGAACGACTCATTATACATCTCATTATACAAAACTCAGAAAACTTGTATTGTAAACCTCCCCTGAGGAGTAATGCCAAGTATTATGGATTAGGTGCAACATTACACAGCCCTCTCAATATTCGCACCGAGTACTGCGTGTTGATATTGCACCTAAAATAGGACATACAACCTTGCTGTAGTAAACACTCGTTTAGTCAGCAAACAGCGTGGAGGTGCAATTTGAATGTAAATCAGCAGTAACTCCTCATACTCTCTCTGTAATGTGGGGGAGAATAACTTGTCACTAAGGGACAAACTCAAATCTGGCAATGGTGTATGCAGCTCACACTCTTTCCAAATCTCATTTGGCGTTCACAAACACCATCAAAACTTTCCAATAATTTTTACACTACGCAGTAGCGTAACCAGCTTAAAAACAGTTACCTGGCACCCCTCCCACACTCTCTACACACGAATGTGTCTACCTGGACACATGAACAAACTGTACAGAGCAGTCTCAGTAAGCACAGGATGACTCAGGTGGAAGGGGTCCATATAGTCCCACCCCTACCCAAGCAGGAACGCCCACAGCAGGGCGCCCAGGACCACATTCAGATGGCTTCTGGAGATCTCCAAGGAGGAAGACTACACAGCCTGATAATCTGAGAAGGCACGCACATGTACACCAAAGTCACACACGTGAACTCAGAAACACATGGTCAACATTATGGGCTGCCTATCTGCATGAGTAGTGAAAGGAGTTACGTGAAATGGCCATCTGCACGCTAATCAAAGGACAGAGAAAGGCCGGAGCATGCAGACATCAAACGGCTCTCTCGTAAGTCACATGAGCCACCCCCAGACAGTGTGAGGTTCTATTTAAACACTCTGCCAAAAATGCCCTCAAACTTCTAACTTACCTTGTAATTGCTCTGTAATAAAGCAGCTCTTGAAAGAAAAGCAGCTTAAACATGTGAGAATGAAGCCTATGAAAGCACTGGTGTTTTAGACAGTATCTAGCACAAACTACTTGGGTATCTGTTTCGATTATTAGACATTTTGGGTTTCACCCTGATTCTCAAAAGTCACTTTAGCACAGGCAGGAAAACACTGCTTGTCTGTATGCCTATATATCTGATTCTTCAACTGAATTCTTCAGAATGATTGTCTTCACCACATTACACACAGGTATCATGAATAACACTGCAGTTACAGCCTAACTGCAGATTACACGGCAGATCTTTCCATCCAGTCTCTGGACCTCATTAACCAAGCCTACGCTTTAATGTCATAACTGTTACCACAACTGTAACTTTTCTCAGCATACAAAGGAACATTATTTTACTATTTAGGTGAATTTCTTATTGGGCAGAGTAGTATCACAAAAAAAATACTGCCTGCAGACAGTAAGCTCTTCACAGTATTACCAGTTGGGTTACTGATACGATGTGGGATCCTAAGCAAATTCATTCTTTTCTTAACACAGGTATACCTTGCTGCCTGTTGAAAATGTGTTCCTGAAAGGTGAGATTGCAATTCAATAGACAGGGAAACAATTTTTCCCCACAGAAGGATGTACACGGTAACTTAAGGAGCACGCACTATTTTAATATGGAGGTACAGTACACATGACATGGCAGACAGAGAGGAAACAGCAAGATCATCAGCTGTCAAGTCAGCATCCAATGGTGACAGCTGAGGGGGAGGAGATGCTGGCTTTTCAGAAGCTGGTTTTGTAACAGCTGGAGATATATAATGTGTAATTAAAAAAAAAAACACCAAACTCCCCCCAAAAAACAAAATCACACAAAAGTTGGGTGCTAATTGGCCCGAGACTTTGATCAGCAGATCTCCTGTAACATGAGACCCAATCTCCAGTGATGCTGTCCAGTCACTGTGAAAGATTTCAGCTGCTTCATCTGTGAGGCCAAACTTTCAGCACAAGCATTCCTGCTGCCTCTCCGAGCGGTTAGTTTTGCTGTCATCATCCTCCTCGGAGGCACACTGAGGTCAATCAAGGGTAAAGGACAAAAGCAGGGTAATGACAACAATTAGAAGTACAGGGTATTAGATTATCAATAGCGGAAGTCTGAAACTGGAGACTGAGAATAAATGGATGGCACGGTGTTACCACACCTGTTCTCCTCTTCCACAGATTTATCTTGTCTACTCAGACTGCAAAAATTACTGAGCAGGAGCTGCTTCTCACCGAGTGTTTACATACCGCCTAATCCTGTCAACCTCGGTTGTGACATTCATGTGGTACTCGGGTAAAAATAAGAGAGACAACTAATTTCAGCATAGTGTGTTATTTTGAGGAGCTTCATTTCACACATCGAAACAGAAGATACTTCCACAAGAAGCCAAACGCTACCCGCAAGAAGCATGTAAGATAACTGGAAGTTGTATCTAAGGTAGATAAGCTCTCAGTCTGCTTCCAGGGGTGCTGAGCATAAAAATGAATTCCGAGTCACACACCAGGCTCCATATGGATGCAGCTACTTTGTGAAACACTTTGGCCTCTACTGCTGAAGGGGCTCTAGGCACACAGTGCCAGTTATGCATATGTTTTTAAACATATTCAATGCCTTGACCAACAGAAGCAAACAGAACAATGGTTATGAAACCAATGTCTGGATTCTAGTTAGAACATCAACTTTGTCACAGTGTTTTAAGGTTTGCTTAAGAAACAATTGAAGCAAGCCACATACACACAGGTACTTAATTTGCTACTTAATGAGTTTCATACCAGCAGAGCAGAATCTCACAGTTTATTCAGGCAGTCCCTCATTGCTCAAACAACTCAGCAGGCAACCCATACAAAGTAGGTAACAAATGCCTCAAAAAGTAGACCGTTCTTTAAAACAAAACAACACAAAGCAAAACCAAAACATAGCAAAAGTACACTAGAAACACATCCTTTAAAAAAATAACCAGGTAACAATTACTCACTAAGGACCTCCAATCATATCACTGACAAAACTCAAACACAGAAAGCAATCTCAGCATAAACGAATCTCAAATTCCTCAATTTCTACTCCAGTGCTGTTCACATCTTACAGGAATTATAAACTTCTGGAGGAAAGTGAAACAAATCAGCATGAGGCCATTTTTCAAATGGCTCTTCAACGGTGTAAGAAACCTGCCACTGCAAGAGGCAGAAATGGGAGGCTGAAATATCTTCCAGGCCGTGCTGCAATCCACAGCAACCCCCATCAGGAGTTGTACAATTTGAAGGAGATGATGAAGAGGTAAGTCGCGGCCACAGCAGCTGCGTCCTATTTTGCATCCTCATACCCTCACAATGAAGGGCCTGGAAGTCTTCGTCACGAGAAATGCCCACTTCTGGAAAACGGAAAGCAGCAGCATCTGGAATGATCCTTGGCTGTAAACACTGGGATCACGACCAGAGGAGGCTCTGGGGAATGACTATTGCTGGACAAAGCGTCTGGAATGGTGGTGAGAATGAAGGGAGGAAAAAAGGTTAATCACACACTGGGCACAAAAGCAGCAAGTTCCTGTGATGAGCTCATTCCTTCTCAAGTGAGCAGCAAGGGAGGAGAGAAAGACACTGGGATGGGATCAGATATACAGCCTTGCCAGGTCAGCATAGGGGGAAAGGGGAGGGAAAAACAGAGGAAGATAAGCAGGCCCCCTCACTGAGTCATACCAGAGCTACTGCCTCTGGAAGGGAGCCAGATCTCAGCTGGAGCATTTGCCTCTGCTTTTTTCCTCTCAGAAAGACAAGGGAAAGCAAAGCCACCAAACTCAGCCGCCCACCTGAAAAGCTGTATTCGGGTGACTTTTTGTGCTGCCCTGAAGAAAGACTCATTTGTGAACCAGTGATTTTGTTATATAAAATACAGGAGTCTTCAAAAAGAAACAAATATCTGCAGATGAGGACGGCAGACATATTATTCCTCAAACCACACATTGCTTGCTCTTAGGTGAATTTCTAACCTGCCTTCTCCAAGTCTCTTCCATCAATTAAAAGCCTACAACCCTTTAGAGCAATTTCAAAATGTATACCTATCTCTGTAAAACTTATCAGGTATGTCAGCATCAAACCATCCCCAAATCAGAATTCTGACTATAAATATTCTGGCTACACATTTTACAATACCCATTATCACATACCAAGAGGTATCTTGTATGTGGTTTAAGAGTGTCCTCAGCTACTTGTACACAGTGTCGTTAAGCAAAGCCATTAATTTAGCAACTGCAGTTAATTTATTAACATATCACATAACACGACGTGTACCCTTACCCTGATTTCTTCATGGATGGATTTACAGTTTGGTTCTGTCTTCCAGCAGTTGAACAACACCTGACAGAAACACCCAACTGAGCGCTCACATGCTTCTATTAAGGCAGCCAGTAAAACCTTGAGGAAAAACTCCAAGACCTTGAAAAGGCCAAGAAATAAATCACAGCCTCGATACCACACCTTAGTAACAAGAATGACAATTCAGGAATCACCGATTAAAGAGAAGATAACATACATAAACAGAAAATTCAATTTCCACTATACTTCCAATTGTTACAAATAGGCCTTGTGATTTCTCAGATCTTTGTTTTATATAAAAAGCACTTACAAAAACGGCTAGCCAGCAGACCAGAAATACTGCCTGAGAAGATAACTGAAATTGTTTCTTAGCTGAGCATTACCTAGTGAATTAAAGGCCCCTGGTTTTAAATATAAATAGCTGTATCGTGAGACTCCTTTCGAAATGCAAAGACAACTACATCAAATAGTATCTATGATCTTATACAACAAAGCATGAATTTAATACTGTCTTCAATGCACTAACACCATGGCAGTGCTGCAGCATTTCTGAAATTTTACTTCTGTCCAATTCATTATGTTAACAGACATGAAAGTCTGCTGCAAGAGCCACACGCTAAAATGGAGTGAAATGGCTTAACCAGCTAAGATGAGTTTAAACAGCATTTCTCGTAGTGTTTCACTTGGCTATTTGCTATTGTAGTCACAATTTTACTCTTCATACATCATGAGAAAACAGAAAATAACAGATGGATTCCCAGGCTTAAGGAGAATTTTGATTCCTTGCCTTTCTAGCTCTTACTAAGCAAAAACGTAGGATACCAAAAGATGACGTGCGTGGGTTTTCTGGAATAGAACACAATTCCATCTTCAGAAGACCTACAGAAATTGGCAAGCATTATAGCAAGAACAGCCCACTCCAAGAGTTCATTCCTCCATTATTTTTAAACAGAAGTCTCACTTTACGTCCCCCAACCACCATTACCACAAACCACTTCAGTTTGATAGATCGTACTGGCAAACCATTCCAAAGTG
The DNA here is from genome assembly GCF_016699485.2 of Gallus gallus. Taxonomy (NCBI): domain Eukaryota; kingdom Metazoa; phylum Chordata; class Aves; order Galliformes; family Phasianidae; genus Gallus; species Gallus gallus. The sequence goes on along the minus strand of NC_052534.1, from coordinate 65,777,043 downwards.
ATTCTTAAAGACAGGATTACAAAAAAAAAAAAAAAAAAAAAGCCAAGAAAGATAAGAACATTGGAAACCTTCTCATTCATACACCTCTGAGAACACAGAAGAACGGGTAGAAAGAGCAAGCGCTCTCAGAACCGATGTCCATGCCTGGCACTGGACATGGTGCTGCCAGACATTAACTTTGTGAACATCTGCACAAATCGATCTCCACGCACTCAGTAGGTGGAATTTGGAGCCTGGTCTGAAATTGACTCCCACTTAGCTGGGCAGCACAGCCACATGGCTTTAAGCACACCAAGCTTCAGGCAGAGCTCATTGTGCCGGAGGTGTGGCAGCCTACACAGGTGCGATGGTTTGCTACTATGTCAGCAGCACAGCAACTGAACACCTGTCCTGCAGGCAAGGTGCACACATTAAGCCTGTTGAGAAGGGGTTTTCCTAGCCAGACCAACTGAAGCAAAGACAAGAATCGCACCGCCTGTAAACCAAACAATAACGCACATAACAAGACCCTAGGTGGAACATTAGAAGTTGTTTTTACTATTTCTTTATCCCAAAGAAAGTGTTAATATAGATGTCAGTGATTATATATTATACCCTTTTTTGACTCTCAAGCAAAGCATTGCCCTCTCTCCGAAGCCAGGTTCGCTGCTTCTGACAACGACATGCTTACTTCAACACCTCTGCAGGCAGGATTATGTTTGGGGAAAAAAAAGAAAAAAGAAAAAAAAAAAGAGGCTGAGATGCAGCGAGAAGCTCTTGAAGCTTATTAACAAACATTACAAATAGAGAAGAGAAAAAAAAGAGCCATTAAAAAGTTCACCAAGGAACTAAGCAGATGATAGCCAAATCACGTTTCCTCTGCACAGCAGAGCAAAACGTGTTTTCTAACCAACACGAATTAGAAACACTTCCATTATGCAAAGTAATATTAAAGTTGATGGTTTGGGAAGCTAAGGATTTCCTGCTGCACTCCTACCAGCCAGACACCTAAACTGCCTCGCTGTTTACTTTAGGATGCCACATTCATGATATGGCATAGCCCAAACCTTTTCTTTGAGGAAAATGAGCCTTAATGCGTTAACCACACGCAGGCACACACAGCCTGCTACCTGCCAGACAACCTCGGGCTCTGCATTTTTTAATAATGAAATAGCTACTCGTGCCATTACATAAATATTATTACATAATATCTCCTTTGTATGCAAAATTAGAGCTGCAATAAAAGAGGTCCCACTATTCCAGGGCTGTGGCTGTTAATCCCACTCATCCACTTCGTGATTCGGAGCTGCGGATGCTCCCCATCACAGCAGCTTTTAGAGCACACATTCCTCTGTGCCTGATCTGAGAACAGGTAAATGTAAAACAAAATAACCGTGGAACAATATGTTTTTGTTTGGGTTTTTTTTTTCCTGTATAATGGAACGAAAGAAATACACCGTTACTGTGCCGTTTTATCACGCTTTTTTGTGTGTGTGTGTCTCGCCTCACATCTGATGTACGGGAGCAACGCTTTATTTCCAACGTGCCAATAAAACACGGAGAAATACCTTAATTCCCAAGGTCAGCATTACACAACGCGAGCATAAAGGGAACACGGCAGCGATCCCTCGCACGTCCAAACCCCGAACGAGGACAGCCTTCTCTTTAAACTTCGATTCACGCACGGCGCACCCGGAATCGATCCCGAATCCCGCTCCCGAACGCCGCGGCCGTGAGGGCGCTCACGGTCAGAGCCGCCCGGGCTGCGGGGACCCCACGCCGAGGGGGGACGTGACATGAGGGCGCCCCCGGGGCCGACCCGCGGCCGTGCCCCGCAGTGCAGTGCAGTGCAGCACGGGGCCGCCGCCGCCGCTCCCTGGGGCCGTCCCCGCAGGGGGTGGGAGGGGGGGGAGGGAGAACGCCGCGGCCCCGCTGCGTGCACGGCTCCGCCGCTCGGGCAGCCCCGGCCGGGCCGCGCCGCGCACAAAGACCCGCGGGCCGCGCACCTGCGGCCGGGCTCGGGCAGGTGGGGAGGGGGCCGCGCCCCCGCCACAAAGCGCGGCCCGGCGCCGAAGGGTCCCTTACCTGCGGGGGTGGCACCGAACACTCTGACGACGGGCACCCGCCGGGTCGGGGCCTCTCGGAAGTGCGACTGGCAGGGGTCCAGGCCGGGCAGCGGGCTGCCCATGTAGTAGTCGGCGGTCACGATCCTCACTGAGAACATGGTGTTGGCCGCCGCCGCCGAGGCGCGCACTGAGCGAGGCGCGGAGCCCCCCCCCGCCGCAGCGAGGGAGCGAGCGCAGCCCCCTGCCCGCCCGCCCCTCCTCGGCGCGCGCAGCCCCACACAGGCGCGCGCCGTCTCCTTCTGTCCGCCTCTCGCCCGCCCGCCCGCTCGCTCCCCCCTCTCCGCCCGCTGCTGCGCCGGGCGCGTGCGCGGGCCGCGCGCTCCCGCTCGGGGTCGTCCCCCCCCCCAACGTCAGGCTCTAGAGCCCCGCCGGTCGCCGGCGCCTCAGGGGCAGCGCGGGCTGCTCCCCCCGCAGCAGCGCGTACACCTCGACGGCGGCGCCCCGGCTCCGGGCTGCAGCTGTTGTTGCCATGATGATGATGTCACGGGCGCAACCACTCGGGGAGCGGCGGGGGGAGGACGCGGGGCTCACGCGCACGCATCCCGCCCCGGGAACGAGGGGAGGGGGGTGAGGAAAATGTCCGCCCGCCGCTCTGCCCCGGCCGCTCCCTCCGGAAGGGGGCTCGGCGGCTCGGCGCTCGGCCGGGCGGGCTTGGGGCGAGGCTTGCGGAAGCCCGAGCCGCCGGTGGGGCGGACCGGGGAGCGCCGATGCGCCGCCATTGGGTTAAGGCGGGCCGGCCGCCATTTTGGATGCCGAGTCGCCTCGCTGCGGGAAGGTGAGTCGGCACGCGGCGGGGATTAACGGCGCCGAGATACAAAATAAAAGCACGGCGGGCGGCCGGGAAGCGCTGAGGGCCGCCGCGAGGATCCCCGACCGCCGCCCGCGGGGCCGCACCGCAGCGCCCGGGCCGCGCTCCCGCCCAGCAGTGCGCCCCCTCCGGCGGGCGGGCGCGCACAGGGCGGCGGTTGGTGTGCGGCGGGGCGGGGCCGGGCGCGCTGCGGCGGAGCGGCGGGGCCGGGCCGGGGGCTGGGCCGGGCTTCGCTCGCGACCCGCCCCGCTCCTCCCAACCGCCGCTGCGCTCCGTGCCCCGCGCCGCAGGGGGACGTCGGGCAGTGCCCGGGCGCCGCAGCTTTCGACCTTCGCTCGCTGAGGGAGAGGGGGTGAGGCGCATTGCTGCTTGAATCCCAGCAGAAGTGGGGAAGCGCCTAGGAAACCGGCGTTAAACTATGGGAAAAAAATAAATAAAGAGTTGTGGAAGCTAGGTGCGTCTCAGCCCCTGTTTGTGATCTGAGTGCGAATCGGGGGTATTTAGCGTTCTTTATTCGGGCCCTGGGCCTCTAGGAGAGCTCACTTCATAATTTTCAGCTCTTTGGGGTGGATTTTGATTTAAAATGGTAACCAACGCCTTCAGCTGTCGTCCCTCTCGCAGTGTCTTTGTCTCAGAGCTAAGGCTTTGCGGAAAGAATACCAAAAGAGTCGGCTGTGTGTAAGAACTGCCTTTAAAAAGGCAGAGTATTGGTAGATGTACCCAGAATTACGTTGTTACGTATGGGCGTAGGGCCGGATGGTGGGAGACAAATGTACAAACCTGTAAAATATGACAGAAGTCCAATATGTGGAACATCTGTTTCACATTTTCCTTACATATGTTTTGGTTTTAGACTTAAACAAAAGACAGGCCAGGCAGTTGCTACCCTTCGTTTTTTTCACTGTAATGAGCAGGAAGCTTGCCTGTCTGCTCCGAGGGTAGCTGCTGTCCTGCTCTCCCTTCGTACACTGTCTGTTTCCACTGGCCTGCCCCTCCTTTCCTTCTGAAGCTTGCTTTTATGTAAACACGAGTAAAAAATGTCAAATCACCTCATCTTCAAGAAGCCTTGCGTCACAGAAGTGAGGAGTTGCAGAAGGGTCGAAACCCAAACTGTTACGTTGAAAGTATAACTGAGCTACAACTTTCTTTTTTTTTTTTGGTCAGGCTGATATTCGTAAACCCTTTGGAAATTAAAGAATATTCTTTTGAGAAGCGCCTGATTGTTGTGGAGACTGATAAATCACTAGGAGGTCACATGGTGGAACGTGTTGCTAAGCAGTATTTCCAGCCCTTGCTATTTGAATGCATTTGGTACTGCTGCTTAATTACTACATTTCCCTGATTTTTCCATAGAACTTCAGTATGAGCACCACTCCATTCCATGCTCTTGTCTTTCTGTCTACACGATTGTTTGAATTCCTGAGCACTGCATCTTCCCACCACTTTTACTTCGCTGACTGCTTAATGGCTTTCAACACTGACAGATGTGCTGTGTTGCCCCTTAAGATACTACAACACTAGCAGTCCACTTCTGTGAGACACTGATCCACTGCTGTATTCTGTTGGTATTTACCCAGGCAACAGAACACAGTATGTATCTGCACCTCAGCTGGGCTGGCACATAACCCAAGGCATTTAAGCTGCTGGATATTCTGGCTTCTTCTAAACAAACGTTGTGCTTGAAGTGCAGGCACAAGTTCACATCTGCCAGCTCTGCTGAAGAGGAAGCAGTGGCCCACAATAGCATAGTGTAGATAGCAGGAATCACTTACTTTTTAGATGCACAAGCCAGGAGTCACTAAAGCACGTCATTCACTCTTCTGTTACAACTAAACATTTTTTGTTCATTAAATCTGAGAGGGCTGTGTTTTGAATTAAGAAGTGTTGAAAAAGGAAGATGATGGGACTGAGACAAAAAACACTGATACCTAAACTGCAGCCAGTTTCCTGTCCGTATGAGCTTTCAATTCCTGAAAATGTTGTGAGGTACCTTAAGAAAAAGCTAAGGGACTTTCCTTTTTGATACAAATAGCGTGATCCAAGTGGTAGTCTTAGTCATTATGGCATCTCTTTGGTACTTCCTCTGAGATACGCTTTTTCAGTTTCTTTTCATTTCATAGAGCGCACTTCTGCTTTCATATTCTTCTTGCAGTCACACAAAGGACGTGCGGTCACACCAGGACAAGAAGGTGTTTTCAGAAAAGGTTTGAGCCAGCACTGTCAGGAGAGGTCCCCTGCCCTCCTCCTCCTGGCAGTGGAGTGACTGCATAATAAATTCCATCCGCATGCTGATCCAGGTAAAAGTGATCCAACTAAAAATGTTGGCTTAGTTTTAACCTAGATCAGGTCCGTCATCTGCCTCATTATGAATGTAGAAATGCCTGTGCTTGCACAGTAGAGGAGACAGGGTAGGGGCTGAGTTTGAGTAACAGGGAGCAAAAAAGAAGGCTTCTTCCAGCAGTGTTGGCTCACAGTAGCATAAGTTGATCGCTCGTTTAAGGCGCTAAGGTCTGAGGAGCATTGACAGCATTGTTGCTTTAACCCTTACAGTAGGTAGCAGAAACAAAGTCTGTTTCTGGATTTTCCTAGGTCTTAGCTCACGTGTCAGGGTTCATCCTTGGTACTTCCCTTATTTGTTGTTTTGTGCATGTGTGTGCGCATCTATTACATATAATTTTTGATGGAGTTTATCCTTTACTACCTGAAAACGCTGACATCCTAGGACGTCAGTAATTACAAAAGGAAGCATCGTGGTTGCAGAGCACTGCCACCCATTTTCCCTGATATCTTCAAACTCTGCATGTACTGTGCAAGGTTTTATTCAGTTTCCTGTTCTAAAGCAAGCACCCCCTTTCTCTGCTCCTCCAGTTGCTAAGCAGCAGCTCTTCTCCCCATTAGCCAGCCAAGTATTTGCATGAAAATAATCAAGCTTGCATATATAACTGCTTCTAATCATGCAGTTAAACAGCTGTACAGTAAAAAAAAGAATATTAGTAATATTAGTTATCATCAAAACTGATTATTTTCTTTAAAGTTAGAATGTCCACGTAGAGTAAAATCAGTACAGGTATGCTTTTCTTAACAAAAGACGTTTCAGTCTCTTCTTTCTCTTGCCCCATACTGTATGCCTACTTAGAAAAACTGTTCAAAAATGTTATTTGCAGTTCCCAAAAAATGTCTAAATGCAGCTGTGAGCAGACCAAACTAACTTCATCAGTGAAAAGCCACCTTTTGCAAATGTCTGATTCTAGTAGCAGAATCCAAAAGTACTTGGTGATAAAAGATTCGACTATAATACAGAAGGTAATGTTTTGTACAGTACTGTATGGTACATCCTAACTTCATAATTGACTTGCGTATCCATGTTTGAGTTCCTGTTGATTTTCAAGGCATTCGGTATTTCTAAGGTCTGTTTTTATTGGCATGGTCATCACGGGCAAGCACGTAGGAAAATTCGTTATATGGGAGTCCTGACAAACCTTTCTTATGCTCCCAATAGCCAGACCTACTGTTGCTATAATTTGAGGCAGCGTTGCGCACACCCACTGTGCTACATACTGCTGGAAAGTCAAGTGCTGTCTGACTGTCAGCAGATAAAAATGTAAGCACGGGGTATGAAAAGCAAGGAGCTGAGCAACTCCCAGGCTACCAGACTGGCTTAAAGTGCCACTTGGGTTGCAGAATTCATTTGTAGAGGTAACCGTGCTTTGGAAATTGTGCTTGAGATTCTAATTCATGAGAACTCCTAACAACAAAAAAATTCTTAGTGAATTGCTACAGGCTAGGCAATTGGCTCTGAAGTGTACTGCAGTTGGGTTTTATCGGAACCAGAGCAATAACACATTTAATTAATGACCTTACAGCAACGTTTTACCACTAGAAAACTGATCTCGTCTGAAGCGTAAAAATACTTGAAGTATTAAAGCCATCTTTTAGCGATGACTCTTAATAAACCTGTCAGAGCAAGAATGGTGCTCTGAATGGCCACGTGATTGCAAGATAAATACGTTTGAAAGAGAACCCAAGAAAGTGTTATGGGCAACTGTGACAGTATGTGGGGCCTAGGAAAAAAATAAAACAGAGTAAAAAATAACGTGAAAGAAAATTCTTTCCTGTATTAAAGGTATGTTTGTGGGGGGGATTGTTTGGGGTTTTATTCATTTGTTTTTGCTTTTAATATAATTTATTTTACTGGCAAAGGAATTGAATTAGGTTTAATTTGTGCTCCAAGAAAAAGATTCAGTATATTGCCATACGAGAAATTAAGTTGGGCGCATAATATATTTCTAATGGGAAGAGAAGGGCTATAAAACTAGAAGTTGCTTACAAGCAGACTCTACCATTTAACATCTTTAGGAGTGTTTTATTTTGTACATAAATAAAAGTTGATGGTAACCTTAATTTTGGAAAACAGATATACAAAAGAAGAATCGTCTGGCTTGCATCTGAATAGAAGCATCGTAATATCTTGTCTTGCATATGAAGTGCAGGGTTTTGAACTTGAAAACGGCTAAGAATTTTCTGCTCTGAACTAGAAACTCCTTAATCAGAAATGGCAGAAGAAAAGTTCTGGGGGTCAGCCCTAAAGTGCATGAGGTTATTTCCATGAAAGCTAGTGATACATCTGTGTGATTGTACAAGATCTTGGTCCAACCTTATTTGGACTATTTTTCAAGTCATCAAGAGGGTTGAATTTAAACTAAACCAGGTGCAGAATAGGGTTATAAAAATGATCATGGGTAGGAGAAGCCTGTTTTATCAAGAAGAATCACTTGGCTCCATCTAGAAAAACAAACAATGAAAGAGAACATAAGAGGAGTTTGTAAGTATATTGCTAACTGTGGCATAAGCAGGAAGGAAAAATATTTAAGTAAAAGAACTGTACTGATGTAGAATGATTAGCTACAAACCGGTCATAATAAGTTTAAGCTGGAGATTAACTTGCCATGGAAGATTTCTAACCAACAGAGGAGTGAACTTCTTCTCTGTGTGGAAGGAGGAGAGCAGAGCATTGTAGCAAGTTTTATTATGGAAGTTGATCGGATTACCAAAGGTTCTGTGATGTTCTTTGCTGTTTATCACATGACTGCGTCCGATGATCAGAATTTAAGAAGAATTGCATGTAGTTCACTGAACATTTCAATTATAGGTTCCTCTCATTGATACAGACGATTTAGCCATTAGGATAAAGAGTTCTCATCATCACTGCACAAAACACATTCTATGCCATGTTTTCACGTCAGAAAATCTTAGCTGTACAAAAAGCATTGCAGCAGGTTCTACCATCACCTTCTGTATGTGTGCAAATAAGTTGTGCATACAAATTCTTACACGTAATGTTTATATGAAAATATAAAACTACATTTAAACCACTTTATTTCCTGGGTTGCATTTGTATGTAGCAATTTATATTTCAAACAAAAGTTTCAATTGAAAGTTATTTGACAGTAACTCTTTTTTCCCCCCAACATTTTCAGGTCTTACCTTGGCCTAATGTCAGAAGAACCTACCAGTGAATGTGCATGCAGGAGAACACATAAGTACTCAAGGAAACTATCTCATCTGAAATGTAAAAATGAATAAAGATTTGCACATACGTAACAAAACAGACCTATACTATTTTTTTGGTAAAAAAAATTCATTCGTTAACAGCATATACATAATACAAGAAAATTGACAGTAAGCGTGTGATTTTGGATCCAGAGATAAGGCAATATTTATCTGCTCTCTGCTGATGGAGTTCTGTATGTCAAAAGGGGGTTGAGGTTTCCTCCTATGTTAAGAGAATGGCATGTTGTCAAAACCAAAATATTTATATGGTTCTGTAATGAGTTTAGTGTAACACGTGTTGTTAGAGGGCAGCTAACAGTATAGTAACAAGTTTAGTGGCTGGATGTATGATGGAAAGAAGTTCATAGATGAAATTTGATTAAGATGAACTAATTAAGTCTTATATAATTGAGGAATACTACTAAAGCTGTTGTATGAGCAGAGTTTCTGAATCAAAGTGATTAAAAAACTAGATGCCTGTAAGAGTTGGGTATGGCCATAAAAGAGAAGACTATGCGTAATGACATCCAACATTTAAACATGAGTACTGTTCGTGTGAATGGTATGTTTGTCAGTGAGAGTTACCGGCAAGTTGTGCAGTAAAAAGGAAAAAGAAAATGGTTGAGCTTTTGAATAGCTTTTGTCATAAAAAGAAACTAATTACTTTTATTTTTACATCTTACATACATTATCTCTTCCCAAGAGGAAGTATGTGTGACTTGGTAGGGTTTACAAAAACTATATCACTTGTATGTACACATACATCACCCTACCGAACTCTGAAATTTCTATTCCATACAATGGAGCTGAGGTAAATGGTTCTAAGAGCTGTTTTCACACTGGCAAACAATTTTCCATATTCTTGTTCTTATAAGTAGCTGAAACTCTCCACTGAAAAAAAAAAAACCCTTACCTGGTGCAAAGAGTTAGCCCAAGTGATTCAAATAGGTAATTTAAAAGATTCCATAGTGGAAAGTTTCTAAGTAGCGCAACTGCAGAATGTCCTATCAGTCTCCTAATTTATGCAGCTAACTATATGTACACATGTGGTTATTATTTGGATTTTCATTGTTTCAAAACGTGAAGTGTGTTTCTGTGAATGTATCACAAAAATGGGGCTGGATGGTAAGTGGTGAAGTCACCTGGTCTGCCATGCAGTCTGATTTACAAGCAGCATTCCCCATTCATGCATCAAAGTGAAAGAAGCTTCTGTCTGGTATGTTGATCACAAACAGCCATCTGTTATCCAGGAAGAGATAGGAGAGTCGCCAGCAGAGTAAACTTAAAGTGCTTTAAGATTAAATTGAAGATGGCAGAGGCCTATTAAATGCTTTCCCCATCTCTGTCACTATTGGTTTCTGTAACATATGAATGCATACTTTATGCTGCTGTTCCAGATAGCAACTATTTTTTTCCACCCATTAAGTCAATTACCTGTAGTTTAGAACACAGTTGAAGATTTCCTGTATTGTCTGTCTTCCTTTTTATCACCTCATTTTTATTTTTTATTTTTTCCTTCTTGGTGTTTCTTCCTGTCAAATAACTTTCCAGAACAAGATGAATGTTAAGAAAAATACTATTTTGAACTTCTCATTTGCTTACCTTAAGCTACACTTGCTTGTGTTTGCAACATTTCCTTTCGAGTCTTTCCAGCCCCCAAAGAATTTCTGTTATTTTTATGTGAATTCCATCCAACTTGCTGAGATCTTTTTGGTAATATGCCTGGGACTCATTGGCAAATTCCAGGTGTGGTTACAAAGGGCACGGACAAAGAATTTATGGTTTATGTCTAGATAGAGCCATTTACGTTGTTTCAGGTACCCACACGACCTCTGTGTGTAGGACGGAATGAATTGCCAGAGGATGTTAACATCTGGTTCACCAAGAGGCTTGAGGCACTTAGTTGGTTGTTGACTGAGAAAGCGTTCCACAGCCTGCCCTAAAGCTATGTGGAGAGAAACTGTTACCTTCCTGCTCTAGGATACAGTGCTTCCAAGTACGCAAGTCAAATCTAAATCAGTCTTTTTGTTGGTATACTGTTACAAATTTATTTGTAGTTTCTGCTTGCTTGTTATCCCCACATTCTTTACAAATATTATGCCTTAAGGTTATTTCCATCCCATTGAATATGTTCCAGAATATTTCCCTCAGTACTTTCCATAACAGTAGCTTGTTTTTTTTTCCTCTGTACTCAACTTCATCTTGCTGTTTTCTGACTGCATTTTAACCCCTATAATTACTTTGATATACCTCCACGTCCCCATAGTTGTCCACGTTGGGGCCTCTCAAAGATTAATGAAGATGTCAAAGAAGACAGGGCCTCATAACAGTTCCTTTGGCACCATACATGCACAGATACATCGTTGCTTGTCCTTTTTCCACAGAAGTCTTTTATTTGCTATCAGTCTTCAGATTTATCTTGAGCTCTACAGTATTCACTGTTTTCCTTAAGCTTCAGAGTTTCGATACAGTCCTTACTTGTTTAATCATCCCTCATTCAGCATTGTAACCCATCCAATGCATTCTGAGTGACTTGGAGGTTTCACAAGAGTACCAGATGCTTTCCTGAAAGTGGGATATGTGATATCTAAAGGCTTCCTCCAGACCTTGTATTGTGTTTTGACTTTTGGGAAGAGTGCTGTTTCTGTTATAAACTAGATACTGCCTATGAGCCTGTTGGTCTTTATGGCTAAGGTTTTCAGACATGCTTGTCCTAAGGTTAAGCTTAGCATAGCTTAAAATTTCAAAGGTAGTGTTTTTATCTATGTTTACAACTAAATGATTTTCGTGACCACTGAAACCTAGTTTAAAGAATGGTCACTTAGCACTTCTTAGTGCTGTTCTCTTTTTCTCAGTAAAGATGGGTTTTCTCAATTTTTCAGGGGCTTTCTTCCTCCAGGGCAGATCTTAATGGGCATATATAATCAGGAGTGGGATAAACGAATGGTGTCCATACATTCAAATGCATCCTCTTAAAATGCAGAAAGCCACAGAATGCCATAGAACTAATTGCTAGAGATTTAATATTTACCCAGCAATTAGCAGAGTCTTATTTTGATGTGACATTCATCAGTTAACTGATGCACTTCCTAACTCTTTCTAAAAATCAAAGCTCATTTCCATATGAAGATACAAATACTAGCTGCTAATTAATAATACTGTAAGTATTTTTAGATATTGGTAGACAGATGGCACATCTGGTAAAAAGGCAATGCAAACAGAGTAGTGTAAAGGTGTAACACAATGGAAAGCACAGCAACGACAGCAGAGTAGCACAGTTTAGGCTGCAGTAAATGAGTTTGCTCAAATGCAACAGCCATAGAGACAGAAATCAAGGAAAGAAGCTGCTTACCTTCAGAAGACCTCAGGTACACAGAGATCTCTAGCAAGATACCCTTACCTCCACTGCCAACCCTTAAATGAGGTCTGGGAAGGGGTGGATCCTGGCTCCACCCCTTCTGATCACTCAAGTGCATTGCATACACCTGAGCTCCTCTGGGTCGGCCCTGCCTTCCCATCAGGTGCTCACTGTTTCAAGCCATGACTTAGCATTTCTGCTACAAAAAGTAATCCCAGAAAGATATTACTAGAACTGAAGTCTGTCCAGAATATGGTCTTCCTAAATACATATTCCCTAAATAAATACTGTTGTGTATGCTTGGTATATAAGAATATAATTACTAATGTATTACCACCACTTACATTGATATCTACTAAAGGTTGACACTTTAAGTACAAGCCTCGTCAGCACACAGATCTACCTCAACAATTTTGGAGACTTGCAAATAACATTTATTTTCTTGCCAGTATATTGATTGTTGTGTATCTTAAAGCATGAGGTAGATATAGTTGGAGATACAAAGATAGGAAGAACACAAATTTATAAAGTGTTAACTGTTATTCTGATTTGATATGTTAGTGCAAATTAGGAAGTACTGGAAGGAAAGACACCATAATTCTGTTTCCAGTTTCTAGGGAGAAAATCTTCTGTGGTGGTTATGAACCTCTGGTCAGGTACAGAAATCAGATACTTTTACTCTGGCAGCTGTGCAGTTAAATGACTGAGACTCGATTTTGCTTTAGTTAGAAATTCAGTGATAGCTGTTTTCTTTCAAAAGTAGTAACTTGATGGCTTGGCTAATAATATCAAGCAACGCTAACCCCCAAATCCATAAAATATAGACACAGTGCCTTCTTCAGTCTCCCTACCCACAGCACCTTCACCTTTCTTTTCCTGTGCTGCTTTAAAGGTTATTTTGTGGAGAGAGTATTTTGAGTAGCTGTTTTTCTCAGGACAGAGTATAGACTTTTGACTTATTTGGATGTTTTATTCTAATACTTCAATGATGTGCTCTCACTTGGACCATGCTTTTTGCTAAAGAAAATGATCAGATTGAAACTATTAACACAGGGGGAAAATAGGAAATGGTCATACTGTAAAAATAACTGTGAAAATGTATCAGATTGTTCAGAGAGGGAACAGCCTTCCTGGAAGTGATCGTGTTCTCACACTTTGCTTTAAACACATTCTTTATCTTTAAAAGGAAACAGAAGAGAGTCAGTCAGTAAATCAAACGTAGTCGTGGTCTAGTCTGCAAAACTCTATCATTCTGGAGTAAGGCATTAGGTGTGGGCATTTGAGACAAAAACTGCCAGTGCCAAGATCTCCTGTGCTCTGAGAAGGGTGCATACAGCTCTGGTTAGACAGTATCTTTCTTGCAGCTCTTGATGGTTTTTCTTCATTGTCTGAAGACAGCAGTTACGGTTGCTATCTATTAAAAAACAGGCTGTACTTTTCTACTGCATGGAATAAGGGTGTTGTGTTGTGTTTTATTTTGTTTTTAATATCTGTTTAAAGAAGGATATTGGACTTCTTACCCAAAAACCTCTACCTTCACTTACTTGTTGGCAAAATAAAACGCAAACAACTGTTGAAAGACCGCATGTTCTAGCTGCAACTTTTAAAGCCAGTTTTGTGATAAAGATTGCACTGCCAGTAACCTGAGTTTGTCTCTATTGCTCCAGCACTGGATCGTAAGTCAGTTCCCTAATTTCTTCTTTACCTAGCAGGTACAAAATTGCTTTTTGCTTTCAGTAACGCAAAAATTGGTTATTTTGAGCAAAAAAAAAACCCAGTAGTATTTATATTTTTCAAGCTCCTTCAGAGTAGTTTTATCTTCTATGTCCTTAATAAAAGCAAAATATTTCTAGCTAGTTTTAATTCAGTCATCAATAAAATGGGAACATTGTTACTTTAGAGGTAAAATAAAAATCCAAATTACTTGGCATTAACTATACTGTGACAGAAGAGTTCATGATTTCCTTATTGGGTTCTTTGTAATGTTCCTTACCATACATTACATTTAGACTATATTACGAAATAATGACGGCAGAGAGTTGGCTGGGTCTCCCTGTGTCCAAGTGTTGTCCCCTGAGCCACTTGGGAGCTTCATTCCAGGTGGTTGTTATGGGCCAAAGCTGCTTGGCATTGCAGGTGATGAGCAGTCTGATGTTCAGGTTATTCCTGGGTACCACTCCATTAAACAGTACAGGTGGAGCAACAGTGACTCAGATAAGGTTTTTTAAGTGTTCCACTTTGCCAGGCTCGAAAGAAGACTTCTAGGGGGTCTTCAGTCTCACTGAGTTTCTTTCTTTTCTAAGTGCTTCAAATACATTAATTTCAGAATATCCAAATAAATAAGTAATAAGAGCACTTGCCTAGGAGCCCTTAGTCCCTGCACGCAGTACTGTGCATTCAAGCTGTACAGTTACTGCTTAATGAAAATACATAAGCAGCCTAGGAGTATCCTTATTCTTTCTGGCCTGGGTGTCTTCCATTCCCCAGCACTGATTGTCAGAATCTTAAGGTGGATGTAAGAGATGCTTTGTACATAGGCCTCTGCTGATGGGAGTACTCTCCTAACAGACAGGAGAGGCTGATTTAAGTCCTTCAAGCAGTAAAGGCACAGAATTCAATCAACCATTTCCTTTCCAGCTGCTTTTGAATAACGCATTGTTCCAATCTCTGTTCTGTGGTGTAAGAGTAGGTAACAAAGGTATGTGTCCCAAAGGAGGGTGTGATATCTCTTACTTCTGCCAAAACTTAGGTCTAGAAAAGCTCTTAGGCATCAGAAGTAAATTGTTGCCTGATGGCTAACCTGAATTTCACCAAGGAGACAAAATGAGCAGCAGTAAGTGGCCTCCTCTGATGTGCTTTCTAAGCTGCCATATGTATGTCTTTGGTTAGAATTCTTAGGAATACAAAAGCTCTCGTGCACTCTGGTTGCTAGGTACTACTTCTGGAGGACTGAGCTCTCCAGCTTCATACACTTACCAGTCCTTATTGTTGGGTAGTGTGCTACTTAGTGAGAACAGTGGTGTTCTGTGCTCGGTTGCATGGCAATAAGTGGCTGTGCAAAGGACAAAGTTCTAAAGAATGAAGTCAGAAGGTTTTATATCTCATAAGGCCTCTAATCCTTCAGACCACTCGTGGTTTTGCATTATGATATGTTCATGTTGTCTTAAATGGGACTGCTTACCTAAGTGAAGTTCCGGGTGTAATTGCACGCAGGTTCACATCTGAGCAGTCACATTTCAGCTTCATACTGCAGCGCTGTAATGAATAGGACAGCTCTGATGTTACCCCTTGGCCAGTCACGGTGAAGGGGTTTCTGAAACAGAATATGTTTCTGTGTAATGGCTTACACTCCGTTTCCATGCCCGTCCAAACTAAGTGCTTACAGAGGCACATCACATGGAGTATTTTAACTGTTGGGTTGAGAGAGTCATAAGGCATAGATTTTCAATGCGGTAGGTCACGAGGCTGCAGTTTCACTGAGTTGTGTGTTGTATTTGCATAGGCAGATATTCAGCCAGTTAATGGTAGCACAGAATGCTTTAATGATTTTCATTTGCATCAAGCTGTTCTCACCTCTTAGTAACATAATGGATAAATAAAAGAGGCCTTTTGTTTGCTCTCCATGAAAGTTACCAGTGATTAAGTGGTGCTGAGGGAACAGACTGATGCTCTTAAAAACCCAACAAAAAAACCCAACAAAAAAAAGGAGCCACAACAGAACTGGCCATCAAAGCCGACTTCAAAGTGACCTACTTCATTCTGAGCTAAAATGCCACTTGAATAATTTTATTTTAATGTTATGCACATTTCCTAACTCGAAACACAGACGTGGGCATTCCAAACAAAATACGGAAAGTTGCCCATGAAGCACTCATCGTTTGTGAGGGTCCACGTAGTAGTGCTGAATTACAAACAAAGCGATCACTCTTAGACAAGTTTTTCTTCCAAATGGATTCAGCAGCCGCTTTTATTACTAGAAATTATGTCCAGAATATAAACTGCAGGTAAAGTGATACATTTTGCACTATGATTGTGACTCCACTGGCCTGGTTTTAGCTTTGGTATCTAGCAGTGCCGGTATTTGTTTTCCTAAATGTGTTAGAATTTCAGCTCTGTATGTGGTGCTGAAAACCACAGCCAAGACAGTGCATATCCTCATTAGCCAGATTTCCATGGTCTCTATTTAGGGTACAAGGGTACAATATTCCCGATACCAGCTAGGATAAACAGGCTTTCGAGTACTCGGGTTTTTTATTTTCGACTGATAACTTCCAGTCCTTTCAGTTTCTAACCTCGTGCCTTTGAGATAGTGATCTTGAGCACTTACTTCTTGTGGCATTCAACTTCTCTCTTTCAAGCTTTGTGGTATTTAAATCGAGATAATGAACCTGACTTCATATGTTTGGAACACCCTCCATTTTCACAGAATGAATTGGGTGTTCGAGGCACACAAAATATGTAAATTCAGATCTGCTGAATATCTACTTTTAATGGTCCTTCTGTTTTGTGTTGGCTTTGATTTGTCCAGTGTTTGACTGGGGGCTAATTAAATTCCTGAATGTACAATAAGAATATGTTAGTCTATCAATTCCTTCACTGATTTTAATTCCTTTACTCTTCCAGTTAATTTTCTTTTGAATCTGCCTTTGTGTTCTCAGCGTGGCACGAAAGGACTAGTGAACAGCCTGAATGCAGGGGAAGCTGAGGGAAATTTCCATCTGCAATCAATCTCCCCCATTGCAAGAGGGGTGTTGGATGTCATTACGTGTCCGATAAAGATGGCTGAATTCAGTGATTACTGCCTGGGTAGCATAGCAATTCCTTAGAAATTCGTTGCAGGAAGGAAGGATTTAGGATTTCATCTAAGAAGAGATCTGTGCGTACGAGGATATGATTTTTTACCTTGGGTTAAGAATAAAGTGATATTTGCAGGTATGCTTGATTTTAGGTGTATAGTAAGATGTAAAATGTCATCACACTATTGGCAACATATTTCAGTACATGTAGATGAGGGGTGTATTTTATTTGTATTAACAATGTGGGTTGTGTGTTTACAGCCTAACAACGGCCTTAATCATCTTAATCTTGGTTTTTTTCTCTTGATGTGTACAACACGTTGAAATATAACTTCCTAAGTATATATCACTAGGAGGATATTGCAGAAGCAAACCTTTTAAGCAAAGATGAAGCACTGTAGCTAATGCAGATAGAACTACAGCAACTCTTCTAGCTACAGTGGGAAAACTTTGCTCAGAAATGTTAATTGAGTGGTTTTAATTGAGTGCCAGAAAACTGCTTCTGTGTGGTCGTTCCTGCTTAGAGAATCTTCTAACTCAACGTCTTCCATTTTTCCTTGTTTCTTTCTTTCTTGGCTAGCGGTTGCTTCCATAAATTGGATTTATAAACTATGAATCTAAAGAAGATAGCATGTTGTCTGGAGGATTTGATCCAGATGTATATTATTACTTCTTTGATAAATATCTTTTTAAGTACTTATGGTGAAGAAGGAGCTTTTCTTTTTTGCTTTTTGTTGGTTGTTTGGGTTTTTTTTGGGGGGGGGGGGAAGAGAGGAGGTGGGAGGGTTAGGTTTGTTTGTTTTTTTTAATGTTTTAATATCCCAAGCATCTTACTAGCAGCCAAATTAATGCTGAATAAAACTCCAGAAAATCCAATAGTATTTCAGCAGGGATTCATTCAGCCCTTGGGTTTTGGGCTGTATCGTATTGCAAGCTCTTAAAAATAAGAGTGTTTGGAAAGCTGCAGGCTTCCCATCTTTTTGTCTGGAAAAGTTATAAAATGGAACAGGCAGGCTTTTCACTGAGCTGCTGAGAACGCAGTTCTGGCTGTGCAATCAGGACTAAATAAGGAGCAAGATCTGCACTAAAAATAGAAATGGAGGCTGATCCAACTGCAGCGGGAGTTACAATCCTTGCACAGCGAAGGGTTGGTAGGTTCAGCTGAGGACACTCAGTTACAGAAAATCAAATAAACTGTATCCCGCTCCTGTAAAGCCATCATGCCCTAACTGCTCTAACTGGATTTTTAGCAGTCAGCAGAACTATTAATCATTCCTGCAAATTAACATCTTATTTCAGATGCAGAATTTTTTCAGAGAGGGAATTATATTCACCCCACAGCAAGAGGGAAATATGGGCTGGTTTTACGTAACTGTTTGGAGAACGTAGGGGAAAATTGCACAGATTTGATGCACTTTCTCAAGGCTGGAGAAATGCATTCATGCTATTCTTTTGAGCATTAAGCTGATGTGCCTGCTGATATTATAGACTCAAGGTGGGCACGCTCTGCTGACTCAGCTATCTTGCCAGGCCTTGGAACCTTGTCATGGACTGCAGATTTCATAGTAGGTGCTTTGAGGGAGGTTACTCTGCTCATTTCAAGAACAAAGTACAGGACACCGTAGGTCATTCCAGCCCTCTGCTGTGTCCTCTCCTGTCCTGTCTTATCCTGTCCGTCATTGGGAGCGCAGTTCAGGAAATGTTGAAGTATTTGGGTCATTTGACACATGGGAAAGCCTGGACAGTGGAGAGAGTTTGTGGAAGAAGACCAAAAGACAGAGATCATTAAAATTCCACAGGCCAAGAAAAATGTGTCAGTAAATTATGAATTAATTACTTCATTTTCCTTTCTTATCTCCCTCCCCAACAGAATATTGATGACATTATTTCTTATGTCCAGACTCCTCTCCCAGCACCCATAGTTTCATCTCTTCCACATCCCATATTGAGCACGCAGTTCAGCAGAAGCTGAGTGCAGCTGCCCTGCAGAAGGACATGATCAGCACAGTGATGTTGGGTAGGGAGGAAGCAGCCTCCGTCTCCAGCTGAGTTCAGAGGCCTGTTGTTGTGGGAGGGGAAAAAAAAAAGAATGCATGCAGTCAAGGAGGTATAGAGAAGGAATGGCGATCAGAAATCGCAGCGAGAGCTGAAATATGTCTATCATTGTATTTTGGTTGCATGCAAATCTCACACAGATGGTTTCATTTACCAACTTTAGCTTAATCTTTATTAGACTACATGGGCTTTGTCCTCATTTAACTATGGGCTGTGCACTCCCAGCTTTTGTGTACCTTTAGCTGTTACACTTTGGAACAAATCATTTGGTATAATAAAAGCAACATAGCCCCGTAGTGCAGATGTAGTAATATTAATGACTTCATGGAAGTAAGCTGTGTACCTATATCAACTCAATGATTAAGCTAAAAAAAAAAAAAAATCACACCCAATCCAACAAAGAATTGTTAAAATTATGTGTGCAAAGAGAAAAATAATTTTAGTAACATGCTTTAAGTAACTGAATGTTGTAGAAAGAGGAAACGGTATTACCTGAACTCACAATTTCAGTTTAGCTAGGGGCTTTTAAAAACGTTGTTTCTGTTTATGATGAGTTGGGTCATAGGTTGGGAAACCACAGTGATATAACCGAATTGCTAGGAGATGACTACCAAACTGAATATAAACAGGTAGGCAATTTTACCTTAGCTGCTCTTTCACGATTAGTCTTGAATGTAATAATTAATTCTGCAGGTCCTTACACATGCAAAATGAATGAACTCAAGACTTTTTTTTTGTTAAGTTGAATTTGTTTGTGTTTGTCAGAGCCCTTTCAAAGTACGAGGGAGGTCACAGCTGTTCTTTTCATTCACACGTAATCTGGTAAAACAAACAACATATGTATGGGGCGTAAGAGTTTAGCACTCAGAACACAGGGATTTGTATATGAATTTGAAAACTGTAAATAACAAATTATGCTTAACCTTTATCTTTCCACCCATCAACCTGATTTGTTAGTAAAGATTTGTGTTGGAATTGAGGTTTTAATGTGTTACATTGTTCAGAAAATAACACTTTCTCCAAGTGCAAGATAACAAGGTCCGTGTTTACATTCTCAGCCTTAATTCTAATTGTCATAAGTCTCCTAGATTTACATAATTAGTACATTTACATAATCACTGAAGACCTTCATCTGCACTCCACTGAAAGTAGACCTGAACCCTGCTGAAAAATCACACTTATTCATACTTCATAGTGCAAGCATACAGGACTGACCGCAGATGTAGGCACAAAGACTTTTCTTTAGAGCTTGATGGCATCTGAGCGCCTGAGTGAGCGTGGTAGTTTAGCACACTAGCACAGAAATGCTCATAAGCAGTCTGCTCGCAGTCCATGCTGTCATATTGTATCTGGAGTGGATAGGGCTTGGGGAGAGGAGGTATAGAATATAGTCATGCTCACATCTGGGCCAAAGGACTTTTTGTTCTGTCACAGCGTAGGCAGTAGTTGTAGTGCTCTTATTTACTCAGGGAGATGGAGCTTCCAAATGCTGAATATTAAAAAACAAACACAAAGCACGTCACTGAGTCTCTTCCAAGTGGGAAGATGAGCTGAATATTTCACAAGTACTAAACAATTCATCCCTCTTTTTCTCCTTGATGGAGACAGCTACAGAAACCCATTAGTTTGCATGTTGTCACAAGGAGATTTGCTCTTGCATCAGACATTGAACTTATATTCGACTTTCTCAAACCACAGAACCCTTACCCGTCATTTTACTCTAGAAATACTGCCAATTCAGGGGAAAAACGCTTGCTAGACTGAAACACTAGAAAGCAGACAAATACTTCAAAGCAGAATAGGTGGTTGCAATTCTGTTAAATGATAGTAACAAAGATGAATTTCCTGTAGGAAATGAGTAATTCAAGGGATATGGGTTAGAACTTGACACCATGCGAGTCACGACTGAAAGTTATCACCATCTGTTTTTGGATGGCCTCTTTACAGCTAGGTCAGACCTTTAAACTGCTTTTCTGTGGCCAAATACCTGTAACAGAAAAGCCACCGTGATTGTTAGCTGTCGTCTTATATGGCTTGAGTTGGTGCTGTGAGAGCGTGACATTACTGTCTGTGCCGGGAAGTAATTAAATTATAGCACTTGCATGAAATCTTTTCTTGTGTCTTAGTCTGCAGAGTAGCTTGGTAAAAGGTTTCAGTAGACACTCCTATTCAAAACATGGACAGGAAATCAAAAACATTTGAAGGCATCTTCTCAAAATAGAACGGTCCTGAATAGACATCTTCACAGCACGGGTCAGCAAGAAGATGACTTCTTCATCTCAGGAATCACAGTTTCCTTTTATACTTATCTGCCAAGCCTTCTAATTACCAAATTACTTGGCAAAAATCAAGTAGAACTCAGCATAATTACCTTTTTGATCTTCACTTGCCAAAAGAGTTCTGGTTTCCTGAATAGGATATTCATGGAACTCAGGACTTCTGTGCATTTCGAGCCAGAGAACAAAGGAATGGTTTGATACCTGGACTTTAGGTGATTTCCTCTCCTAGCCTGCATGCTGAATGGCTGACAAGGATAGGAAATCTTGCTTTGCACTCAGTCTTCATCAGTGGTAAAAAGGCAAGTTTAATTGGCAAAACAAATGAAATTCCTCTAGAATGTCTATAATACATTTAAGGAATTGCCACATAACAGTTTAAACTATCTTCTGGCTTAAGAGCAGTCACCAATCCTGAAAGGTTGAAAGAAGTTGAGCTTGCAGAAGTCTCTACTCAGTGGCTTCTCCCATGCCACTGAACTGTGGTTCTTGAAAGATCTAGCCAAGGTAAATACTCCAGTCTGAGGAAGATGAACTGGTCTCATCAGCTTTCAGGAGTCCCTATCCTTGACAAGAGTTTTACGTTCTTGTTTACTTTTGTCAGATAGGATGACCTGAAGGCTGTCACTGTGAGAAGAGCAAAAATTTCAAGGAGCCTCAAGGCTTATATCTGCTCGATGGGCGTATGAGCCCTCAAAGTCACATAAGCAAATGTCCAACTCCAGCAGATATTCATATGCACCCCCCCTAGAACTCCTGTTGCTGTTTCATTCGTAACTTTTCATTCATTTTGATGCATAAAAAGCTTTTCTGCAGGTTTGTCGTGCAGTGAAACACTAGCAGTACCTGATAGCGTGAGGATGTTCAATCATAAACAGCTTGTTTTAAAGCTATACCTGCACAGCAATATAGATACCTAAAAAACTAAGCAAAATTTGCAACACGTTGCCAGGCAAAGTTTTATGATGAAGGTAAACCCTCACCCCTAAAAGCAAGAAATAAGGGCATCATAGAAATAAAAATGGGCAAGAATACTTGTGCTGTCAAAGAATTCTGTATATTTCCGGATTACAGCCAAGCAAAACGTAGGTAAGCATCCATCTGCAATCTGTGTAGTTGCAGGATGTCTGTTCTGCCAACTCATCCCTTAAATAGTAATAATTTCCTTGTAGTTGTCCTATTGTCATACCTTATGCGCAGTTGCTTGGACTTGCAGGGTGGCTCATAAATACAGTAAACAGGAGACTAGATAGGAAAATGAGGATACAGGAGACTAAAAAACAGTTAATAAAAAGAGTAGGAAAATGATAGCAGAGCAGAAGGGGAGAAAAAGAATAAGCTCCGAGGAACGTCAGTGCCAATAAATGTAATATCCTACTCTTGAGCAGAAGAGAATAAAGCACAGATGGAAATGGGAGGGTATATTCATCCAAACCCATTATAAGAAAGCAAGCTGATTGTTTCTCTTCTGTTCTTTACAGTGTTTTTATGTCGCTTCTATATAAAATCATGCATTGTCATTGGTGAGGAAAAGGTATAGCTAGAATTTAGAAGGTCCTTTAAAAGCAAGCATATGCTGCAGAAATAGCGAGCAACAGAGACGGGAAATAAGTGATGGTGGCCATTCATTCCTAGAGAATTCACAGACTTTCTGAAAGCGAGGGATCAAATCCAGCCTTCATCCTCCACTTCACTTAAATGAGCTGCAACGGTCACCAGCAGGTTTGTCTTCCTGCAAGTCAGAACTCCACTTTTGGACTTTGGACTCTTACCTTTGCCCTTTCATTTCAGCGAAAGACCAACACGTACATCCGAACACAGAATTATTTTATTTTCTGTCATGATCAAACCCAAATGTTATTTTACCTCTGCCAGCTTTGTGTAGGGTGATGTGCCATCTTGCACATTTATTTTCCTGGAGTGATTCCCAGAAGTATGCTATGCTTTTTCTTGCTCATGTCTCACTCGCTTTATTTATGAGTTGTCTACACCAGGTTTTCAGTCCCCGGGGATGGGCCTACACAGGAAATCTGTAGACAATATTTAATACATGAAAGTAGGAGAGCAGCAAAAAAGCACAGAAATACTCCAAAGGATCTAATGCACAATATTCACAGTTTCACCTGGATCATGGTTAGCTTAGTGTCCATGTTTTAAACCACAAACTCCTTTATCTGTTTTGTCACGTAGAAGGAAAAGATGTGGTAAAGATTGCTAAGTCTGAAAGAAATTTTACTTAATGCTCACCGATGCTCTTCAGCTGCTAAAAATTTAAAAGCTGAAATCTCACAGTGCACCTTTGTAGCAGAGTTATGTCGTGGTAGAGGAGTGAGAAATGAAATACCATAGCCTGGCTCTCTATTTGGAATACGTAGCCTCAGTGAGCCTCACTTTTACAGAAATCTCTGTTAGTTCTTGGGGAATTTGGTGGATTCAGTTTCTCAAACTGGGCACACAGAGCTCGGGAGACACTGATTTAACATAAGACTAAATAAATACAGGCTGTTAAAATTCGCTAGTTGCTTAACAGTTTAAGGGTAAATGACTTTTACCTGAACCGTTTTAATTGTGGAGTAAAGGCCTTCCATGCTCAACATCCATACGTAATCTGAAATATCAAACTTGTGAGTTAAATGCTGTGGGGGTGGATGTTCAGTTCAAAATACCCAAATGCAATTAAGGACAATGAGCCAACATTTCCAGGAGATATCCCTGTCAAGTGGAAACAACTCGAAGAGCAAATTTTAACCTGGTTTACAGAATTACAATTAAGTTACCCTCCGATGATGACTGAATCTAATAGCAGCATCATAATGTTGCAGCTCTTGGTTCTTACTGATCGCACAAAAAGGGTATTTTTAAACATTTTTCTCACTATTAGGTTTGTGTACTCCTATTAGCTGGAAAATACATCAAGATAAGGCCTTCTTTCTCCCATGCCATCACAGCTGGAAACAGCACTTTGCTGATGAAATCTGATTGGTATCACATTATGCCTTTGATTACACCTGTGCAATCTCATTAATTGAGGAATAATGTGACCTAAGGAAACGTAATGGTTAGTAACACCGTATAGGAAAGCTGATATACAAAATTTGATGTGCATTTTAAACTACAGTTGTATTTATAGGTCAACTGCCTGAACAAACACTTTTTACCATCTCCTAGGCTTACTGTGAGATGCCACAAGCCTTGACTGTTCCTTATCATACAGATAAGTGACAAAATAGGTCAGGCCAGAAAGCAGGGCATCATCCCTACCCATCTGATGTTCCGATTCGTGTAAGAAGTCAATCTGATATTCATGCTTGCATTCTTCACCTGGCAAATGTTCCATTGCTGTGTCTCTCTATAACCACTGCACTGGGTGTGATGAGTCTGCCACCCAACCTAGCTTGTCAATACATTGATACATTGCAGGGATGCTCTTAAACTTGCTCTTGGGGCCTGCAAGCTGCAAGCACAGGATCTCACTCTCAGGGCTGCCTACGTGCCTGCGTACACGAACTGGGATTCAGTGAGGTGCTCAGCACAGCGCATGGGTGATGTGGGGCTGCTGGTACGTGTGAGAACAAGCAGAGTAGGGAGCGCAGCGTGAAGCCAGCCAGAACCAAGATTGTTCTGAGTGCTGTGCAGAAGCAGCTTTGTGGCTATACTGGCTTTCTAGTTATGATGCACAAGTGATTGTACTTCTGTAAGGCTAAGCCCTCCTTCATTCTCAGTATGACTGCAGAGCAAGAGGAAATGTAAAGGCTCTGAGTGAGGTAACAGTTACCACCACCTGGCTGATTCAGCCTTGCATCAAACAATATTAACCCTTTTGCTGATGCGCAGCACAGACACATCCTGCTGGTAAGGTGACATGACATGCTGCTTCTGCCTGTTGTTTCTCCTGACACCTGGACTCCCAAGATGATCACTTTAAAAGTGCTTCACTCCATGACCCTAAAGAACTAATTACTTAGTGGGATTACCAAGAGTGAGGTAGCCTGAGGACAGGCGTTCCTGAAGCTAGCTTTGCAGGTGCTGCCTCATCAGCTACCACTCAGTAAAGTCTCACCTCTGGTATCAGTAAGTACCTAAAGGGAGAAGCATTATCCATGCCTGCACCACTGTTTTTCTGATGTAAGGGTCCCAAGTAAATGCAGCTACCTCACTGAAAGCCCACCACCCACGTATCGCCCTGTGCTCCTTCAGTAGCATACGCTACTGAAGTGGTTGCCCCCTCCATCCTGACACCTGAGTGTGCAAGTAGAGCTCCCAGCCCTTTTCTGGGTAGCAGAGCTTTCATAGGCATTTTCATCAGGTGTACCAGAGCAACAGGCAGGTCCTGGGACACATAGTTGTTGCCTTTGGTAATGGGAGCATGCGGATATTGCTGGTCAGGGAGCAGATCTCTTTGAGGCCTGGCACTCATCTCAGTCCCAGGACCTGACGATGACTTTCCTAAAGGTACCCCCCCGTCATACCCTTGCTACAGAGGAGTCAGGGATATGGCACTGGCCTTGGAGAAGCAGCACCACAATTTGTTCCAGCAGACAGGGCCGGAACGAGCACATCCCACCTCATGGCTCAGCCAGGATGTTTTGTAAAGCAAAGTGTGAGCCACCAGCTGGGGGGGAGAAAGAGAGAACACATCTGATGTTTGCTTCCCTGGTCATTGATCCCGCAGGTTTGGGCCAAAACTGCAAGAGATGCCCCTTTGTGAGGCTGCCTTGTTGACCTCTGCTACTGTCGGGAGTGAAATGAAGATTACCCCTGTGGTGATTCAGGCTGACCTAGATTTTTATTTTTAAAACAGACTAGCTGGGGTTACTCAGAAGTTTATGCTCGGTTCTTGTTTGTTGTTGTTTCTGGGGGACTGTTTTCTTTAACAAGAAAGAAAGCACTCAGAAGCATGCCTAGGCTTGCTGCAGGTGGTTACACTCAGCTGTAACCTGCCTGGTTGAGAGCTTGGTGAGCAGCGGGAGGAAAAGCGTGCTAGTTTGAACTGGATTTAGTAGCAAGAATATTTTGACTTGGGCAGCAGAAAGAAAATTGTATAACACTGTTGTGCTATCCTGGGTAGGAGAAGCCAATGAATTGCATGACTCTTCTGTCTTCGCAATCAGTTTGTTATGCACAGAGCAATGCCGTGGGATTAAGCACTTTATCTGCTGGGCTTCCCCTGGCAGCATGTGAAGAAGTTCATTATAAGTGCTTATCACATGATCCACTTAATCAAACCACTGGAACTCTGAGAATAAGTCATTCTAACAAGACCCGCCAGAGCTGCCTTACAAACCACTCACTGATATACTCTTCCTTGGTTCGCATACAATGGGTTTCCTTGTGTGGCAGTGCACGATACAGGAAGTTCATTATCCCCAGTCCAAATGGGGACGTAAAGAAAGGAAGCGGGGCTTATAAAGAAGCAACAGATAACTTGCAGAGATTCTAGTTAGCCACTCAAATCCCACATGCAGTTGGGCCATAAGCCCTTCACGAGAAGAGCATTCTGGTCTGTAGAGTTACACACAGAGCAGCTACATAAATAGCTGGTTTTAGCACTGTAAAATAGAGATGACACAGGAGAAGTTATTTGCTTCTGTTGATTAGAAGTTAGTGAACAAAAGATATGAAATCAGAACAGAAAGCATGCTTTTTGCTGGGCATAGCACATGTAATACAAATAGCAGCAGAGCTGATCAATATCTGAGCTCATGCAAGGTACCTTGAAAGCCTGCTAACTCTCATTGTACACTGGGGGTTGAAATGCTCAGACTCATGTGACAAGCCAGGAGCTTGCACACATGCTGGCTACAGCTTGTGCCTGTATGCTGTACAGCTGGTCAGATAAAATGCCTTTCCCTACAACATACCTGGGGACTGTTCCGGACATAGGAAACCACTAGGTTGAGAGGTGCACTGTCTCCTCAGCAGAATTCACTTTGCTTAAGCCCATCACGAGTTTCTGGCAGTTACTGGTGTTACTATATGGTCAGATCAACAGGCAGTGTCTCACAAGGGCATGCTACCAGCTACACTGGCCTATGTAATGCTGTAATGTGATAGAAGGTACAGCAACAATAGCAGAGCACCACAATCCTAAGCTGCAACAGCCATAGACACAGAAATGAAGAAAAAAAAAAACCACCTGCTTACCTTCAGAAGGCGTCCAGAAGGCAGGGACCTCCAAAGAGATGCCTTTACCCCCCCCCCCACTGCCAAACCTTAAATGAGGTCTGGGAAGGGGTGGATCCTGGCTTCACCCCTCCCTGTCAATCAGGTGCACTGCATGCACCTGAGCGCCCCTGGGTTGGCCCTGCCTTCCACCAGGTGCTCAATCACTGTTTCAGGCCATGGCTTAGTGTTCCCGCTACAGCCTGGACCAGCCTTAACGTAAAGATGCCCTATAATAACAGTTACTAGATAATTTTCTCAGGCAGCAGTCTGCATGTGAGGCGTACACCTCTTCTTTCACCACTCAAGCTTATGTGAGAGCAGCATTGGGTCACAATGGGCTGAATGTTGCTTTTAGGTGGGGATGCACAGGCTGAGCCTGTGGATGAATGGAACATTCTTACTACCGGGTTTCTGCTGTTTCGGCTTCTTTACAGCCCCTGCTTCAGGAAAATCATCTCTGTTATAAGACTTGGGGGGAAATGGACACACAAGAATTATTTGTATGCGCATAGTATTTTATTGAATAAGTCTCAAATAGTAACTTTACTTAAGTGGCCAGTTTGCCTTCATCTCTACTTCTTATGTAAGGGACCCGGAGCAGAGTGATAACATTCTGCTGACTGCAGCAATTCAGTGGTAAAGTGGAGATACATCTTCTTTTTCCAAATGATTTCTTAGTGCCTTATCCATTGCCCTGTACACGGGGAAAGACACTTTTAAGCATCTGGAATCATTGGCAGAGATATCTTTAATCTTCTTGAAAGAGAAACGGTTGGTTGTCCTCTGAGTGCTGTTAATTAGGCATCAAAGAAAAATTGGCTTCTGTATCAATACTAAGACTGGATCTCAGTGTCTCTGTATGTCCCATCTATAGTAAAAATTTGGGAGGAAGGCTGCAATGGGTGTTGTGTTCATGTGGATGTATATACGTTCCTTCATGTCAGTGAGATGCACACAGTATCTGCTGAGCATTTAAGTGATGCTACCAAATACAAACCCGAGTGGTTTTGGTCGGTACCAAGCCGGGCTGAGTTCTCTCTGCCAGCTTAGGGATGAAAGAATCTTTAATGCGTTAGCTACTCCTGGGCCGTTCAGCTCAATCCTCACCAGTGTTATCTTTTTAGAAGTTTTTCTGACTAAATTGCTTCCTTTGAAGACTGCAGGCTTTTTAACAGCACACTGCAGCACCCGCTGCTTGCTGAAAATCCTGAGGCCAGCACACCAGAGCATTGCGCTGCCAAACATGCCAGTCACAAAACATCATGTTCAGTGGATTTTAACTGGAGGTAGCTGACAGAAAATAGAATGGACATGTTGTAAGAGCTGTCAGGCCAAACAGAAGAAGACAGCTTTGAAGAAAGCCTCAAAGATAGTATTTCCAGAATACAGTCCTTTAGAAGAAGTGAAAAACCCAAAGAATGAAATACAGTCAGAATGAGCTCACTGCAGGTGGTGGCAGTCATGATTTTTTAAAGATCAATTTTAATTATAAACTACTTTAATCATTATTTTTTTGTCCAGTGCCTAGCATTACGATACCTTTTTCTTCAGCCCCAGAAAACCACACTTCTGTGGTCCCTGCAGGCATTCCCACAGCACTTTTTCCACCTTTGGAGGCTGGCGTTACACAGCAGAGAGGACTTTATCAGCCTGACCTGCAGATGGGGTGCTGCAATTCCCTTGCCCCTGGCAGGACTCGGGCCACTCCTTTCCCAGCAGCCAGCCTGCTGGGGTTCACTGTGAGCACCCACATTCTACCAGAGGTTCCCTGGGCCCTCCTGTTAGCCTGGAGAAGGTTCCAAGGCCTTCCCACCACGAGCAGGTGTCACAAAATGGCCGCCTTCTGCCGCCACAGCTCGGGGCAGGTGTGAGGCTGCTGCTGGGAACCCCCGGTGTCACCATGCACCAGTGCGTTCAGCTCAGCCTGCGGGGACCTCTGTCATCTGCCGCTGGCACAGATTAAACAGAAGCGACAGCAGGGGAGAAGCTGTTAAATTAAAGCCAAAGAGTAACGAGAGAGATGTTTGCTCTGTGAGATAGCGCGCACCTGTTCTGCGTGCTGAGCGCGCTCTGAGGCCTGCTCTCCTTCCTTACCACAGCTGGCCTTCATGAAAGGCTGTGCAGCTCCCTGTTCCCTGCCAGGCCCAGGCATTTCCCTCAGCCTTACCTTGCAGCCAGGCCCCGAGGTGGGCTGCAGGCTGGGGAGAGGTCCCAACCAGTCCTTGCAGTGAGTCTGCCCCACAGGCTGCCCCCTGCCTGCCCTGCCACTGGTCCTGAGGCTGTCTGCCTCATGGCTCTGTTATGTGGTACTGAATGATGGTGGCTTGAAGGGCTCTCTGGGAGAAAATCAGCTCCGGGAACAGCATTTCATGTCTTGCACGCAGGGTTTTATAGGATTACCTTTGTACCAGACCCACCATACGGTTCCCTCTCTGGAGACACCGATGTAGCTTATCTGTGGGATGAAAACATTACTACCGTATTTCTGTCACACAGGTGGCTGGCATAAAAAATCTTCACACACATTCATGTCATTGGAGTTCTGGCAAGCCTGCGAGACAGGCTGCTTCTCACTGAGTTCTGTCTCTCCCTTCATGCTGCCCTCATCCCAGTGTTTGCTCTCATTTTGGGCGGTGCATTTCCCTCCCACACCCCACAGATGTGCAGGCACTAGGGAGCAGCCCCCAGTACCTCTGCAGTACTATGAAGGCAATGCCTTCGTGCCTGCAGCTCAGCAGCTCCTGCTGGCAGCAGTGCCCACCCGCGGGAGGGGTGCTCGCATGCTGAAAGCTACTGCCTCACTGTTTGCACATGAAGTTAATGACTGACTGAAGAGATTTACAGATGCATTTCTAGGGCTGCTCCTGTTATATTTTCCTCTCCTGGCCTCAAGGCTCTTGTTTTCTGTAATTTCCTTCCTAAAGTTCCCTGTAACCCTAATCTCTTTTAGCATGAACATGTTAGTTTTGAAGCAGCCTGCGTGTTTCCAGCCTCTCCTTCTCCCTCACCTGCCGATTATTTCTTTTCCTCCGTCCTCTCCCTACTTATGTTGTTTGCAGAAACCTGCCTTTCCCCACCCTCTCCCTCTCCACAGCTCCCACCATCTGTCTCTCTACAAACACAAAGCTGTAGGGGAAATGATTCACTCAGCTGCGAGCTCATTACTCACACTCTCCCCATCATGGTTTCTGTCCTTGTAGGACGCTCTAACTAATGTAAAGATCAATGGATCCTGGGAATTGTTATTCAATTAAAAAAAAAAAATGCCCCAGCATTTAAATAGATGGGGCTCTTTGTACTTCCTCAGCAGCGAGGCTTTATTTTTCTCCCTCATTCTGCTATCATTGTTTTTCAGACAGGGATCATCGAAACAGAAGAATGGAAATGGTCGCTGGAGCATTTAGTGCAACCTTGTGTATCACATGGTGCAGGAATTACTTAATGAAATTCCCTGGCCCAAACCAAGCAAATCTGTGGTAAATCTAGAGCACATATTTTAGGATGACAGCCAGAATGATGAAAGGAATTTACTACCCAGCCTTGCTAATCATTTTGAATGCTTAACTGCTCTCCCTAATATGTGGCTTTGTAAGCAGCAAAACAAACACAGCCTCATTTCCTGCAGCTTTCTCTCCTCCGGCCTCGCCCACACTATGCACCCCAAGAGCCCCCTCCCAGCTGTGGCCGGGGCAGGTGGGTGAGGGGGGCACGGGGCTGAGCTCACATTCCTGCTGGCTCTGGCAGGCCAGCACAGCACCTCTGGGATGAGGCGGAGGCCCACATCACACAGCTGCCTCTCCTCCTGGCCAGACTTGGGGCTCTCCGGTACTCACTATGAAACCTGTAAGCACGAAGTACACTGTGGGGGCCAACCATACCTGGGGGGCACCCAGCCCAGCACTGCCACTGGACAAAGGGAGGGGTGGACCCGCTCTGCACTGTGCTGTGCAGCCTCACCTCCAGTGCTGGGGGCGGATTGGGTGCCACGATGTAAGAGAGACATAAAGCTATTAGGGAACGTCTAAAGGAGGGCTGTGAAGATGGTGTAGGGTCTGCAGGGCAAGGTGTGTGGGGAGCGGCTGAGGTCCCTGGGTTTGCTCGGCCCAGAGCAGAGGAGCTGAGGGGAGCCCTCATGGCGGCTGCAGCTCCTCACAGGGAGCGGAGGGGCAGCGCTGAGCCCTGCTCTGTGTGACAGCGACAGGGCCCGAGGGAACGGCATGGAGCTGTGTCAGGGGAGGGCTAGCGAGAGATTCTTTGTCAGGGGGCAGTGGGCATGGAGCAGGCTGCCCAGGGCAGTGGGCATGACCCCAGGCTGCCAGAGCCCATAGAGTGCTGGGACAACGCTCTCGGACAGGGTTTGAATTTTGGGTGGTCCTATGTGGAGCCAGGAGCTGGACTCGATGCTGCCTGTGGGTCCCTTCCCACTTGGGATATGCTATGATTCTGATTCTGTTCTATTCTGTATTTATTTGAGCTTCTACCTATCAAATGTGGAAGGAATTGACTTTTGGGATCAGAAGCTGTTTGAGGCAGGCTAACCCATAGATGCCTTCTTTAGAAACCAAACTAGAAATGGGAATATAAGGTGCGTATTTTTGTCCTTTCAGCTTCTAGCTATTAGATCTAGTTTATGTTTACAGAGAGTAGCAAGAATCATTGTCATTCCATATTGAACGTGCCTGCCCATGGGTTTATTTCCTGCTGGGATTTCCCTGGCCCAGTCGGTTGCGTGTTCAACTTCTCCTGCCATGGTCTTGTTGCCAAATGACATCCCGCATTTCCAGCCTCAAGCCCCTCGCCCTGTCTGCTCTCCCTCAAACACATTCCTACAAAACATATGTTTTGAGTACTGGAATTATTTTTGAGTGTTGAAATACTTTAGATATGTCGAAGTACCTGAGACAGCCACACAGGAGTGGTAGATAAGCAGCAGCACTTCAAGAAAGTTGCATTTTCTACAACAGCACTTGGAAGCTGAGCTTAAAGCTGTGCAGCACTCTGAGTGAACCTCAACGCCAATGTTTAGGTAACCAAGTCCCCCTCTTCCTCCTCACCTTTCTATTCACTTTGCTGACCTTTTACAAGGGATTTCTGTCATGGTTTTAGAAAGTTATTTTTTTAATTGGAAACTTAGCTTTTCATTTCATCGTATGGAAAAAAATGGGACACCCCCTCCCCACTCCCCCATGTGTAGATAGCAAGAAGTGCTGCTGCATAATAGAAGTTTATTGTGCCTTGTCAGGTCCAGCGTGCTGGGTATGAGCCTCTTGGGCTGTGTATGAGTTGCTGGGCTGTGGGACTTCTCTCTAGAAACTGGGGAGAAGCACAGCAAATACCACAGTGAAAATTACCAGATCTGACAACACTGGATCCACCCTTCTCCTAGTTCTCCTAGGCAGCTGTAACTCTTTATGCAAAAGGAAAATCCGTGCTGAAGGTATCTGCAACATAGTGCTGTAATTGTTTCTCACGAGCACCACGAAGCACATCCTGTATTGACATACCACACTGGCACAGTCTTCACGGAAAGCTAATTAAATATTTTGGGCACTGTAACAGGAGTATCAGCTTCTGGTTAATTTACTTTTTAGAGAACTAAACACATTTACTTTGCCATGAAGCTGTATTTGGGTCACTCTGTAACAAACAATAAGGTGGAAGAGGATCTTGGAAAGAGCCTGTATTGCACAGGCACGGAGTGCTCTGCACCAGAGCAGGAGGTTCTTGTATGCCTACTCTAACAATAAGGGCTGCGGGATTTCAAGCCAACTGGGCTGTTATCTCAGCAAGGTTAAAGCAGTTAAGAAAAGAACCCTCACCGAAGTTGTGCTTATGTTCTCTGCAAAAACACGCTCAGACTTTAACAGATGTGAAGTTGCTGAGCCTTCTCGGCTGCCAGCACCCCACGGCTCTCCAACATCTTTGATTGTTTTATTGTTCTGTACTGCATACAAGTTGTAGGAGTCAATGTTATTTCTCTTAACAACCACTGGTTTCCAAATGGCAATTGTTCTTTGACATGCTCTGTTTCAAATAAGGGATGAAGAGCAGTAATGAAGCTAAAGGCCCACTATAAAAGTACTTCAGCATTCCATGGTACTGACTGCACACGCAGTAATACATTCAGCTGTCCTTTTGTGGACTGTTGCTGTAACATGCTGAAGGTGTTAGGGGCTGTGCTCTGAGGAAATGGAACTCCAGAGGCTTCAGATCCAAGACTCCTCTAATTGAAGACAGTGTCTCCGTGCAAGACAGTCTAAGTAAAACTTGCATTACTCAACAGTTACCATTCCTCGTCGTTCCCAGCAATAATAAAAACCGACGCAACATATCAGGTAGCCTTACAAAAGGCAAACATATTTAATAGTGCATGTACGAATTAACTGTCTGATAATGCTGTACAAGGCAGGGATATCTATAAAGAAACCCTGAGCAAAAAAGGAGGAACGTTATTTCTGGCGTTTGTTTGCCGTATCGACTAATAAAGGGTTATGTTAAAAACAGATGTTAAAATAAAGTTGGGCATTCGTTCCATTTGCAGCTTTTTTAAAAACCTGGGAGAGAGGAGTTCTGCTCCATCAGCTTCAGAAATAGATGTTTAACGTGGTGGAGAACGAGCTGAGCCTGAGCTACCCAACACAACCAATTCCTTAAGCAGAAAGAGTGTCTTCTGTCATCAGAAAGAGCCATCTGGAAGAGTGCGGGCTCCCTGCCAAAAGCAACCCTTTAACAACTGCTTCTCGTGCACTTTGAGAGATAACGTTCATAACGGCACAACCTGGAGTGTTGGTAAAGGTCCTATTGGAGGAGCAACATATTCCTCCTCCCTCAGTAGCCGCAGGAGGATGTTCTTCTTGTTCTTTGGCCAGTTATAAATGTGAGTGTTCTGCAACCAGGTAGGCACGTGCTCCTGAAACACAAGAAAAAAGTGAAATCCCATAAGCCCTCCTGAATCTGTACCAGAACTTTGCAGATTCCATTAGACTCTGCCAAGCAAGATTTCATTCTGTCTGTTCTAGACACTTTCTGTAACAACAAGAAATTTTAATTTGGCTTCGGAATTGTATTTGGGTTCCTAAATAAATGAACTCCGTACGATCTCACAGCTTGCCTGTCTCTCTTTCCTTACTGCCATCATGTTGGCTGATTTCACCCTATTTCAAAGGGATTCTGATCTCAATGACAGGCTTCAAAGGGCTCCTGAAAATAAACACTGAGGAGAGTAGGGCACATTTAGGTGCCCCTACCAGCCTGCAGCCCATGCATCTCCCTTAGCTGCAGAGGGATCCACACAATGTGTTCAAGCTTAAGAATCCACAGGGAAGCTCCTTTCATCCCAGTGGTTTTCTTGAGTCCTGTCCCGTCGTGCTGCTTTGCCAAGCTGCGTGTCCTCTGGCCACCTCCCGAGTCCAGTGCTGAGTGCGAGGGGAGGCTAACACACCTCATCTGGAGGGCCAAACTCCTCACTCCCAGCACGTCACATGGGCTGGCCGGTGCCTGGTAGCACCATGGAGCTGGGACCACCATGGCCCTGCACAGTGGTGGTGGGCTGAGGGAGAATGGCCCGCTCAGCCCCCACGTTCCCATGTCTTCATAGGCTAGGAGGTTTTCATACAAACAGTGTGGATGTGGAGGTGAGGAGGGCTGTATTCTTATCCCTAATTAAAAGAGGGTCAAGGGCTGACCTTCTACCAAAACCAGCTCATGCCCACTGTGGAGCTGGACTTTTCTTTTAGGAGAGCCCTTGCTGGAGGCACCAGCAGGAAGCCAGAGTGAACAAGCAGGTAAGGGTGGTTCACTGCAGGAGATTTGGACTAGATGACCTTTAAAGGTCCCTTCCAATTCTAAGGATTCTATCATTCTGTGATTCCAAGGTAAGCAACTAGCAGTCAAGGCATCTAGCACTTGCTCTCTGGACTCGTCATTTAGCAGGGCAGCATGTTCCCAAGCTGTGAGAAAATGCAGCACACGTTTGCCAAATGAGACCTCTACCTGTCTTTGATGGGAAACATTTTTTGGAGGAAGGAAGTGCAGTAGACTCAGTCCAGATGGACTTCAGCAAAGCATGTGATATAAGTCCACATGGGAAATCATTAGTTAAGCTTGGAAAGATGGAAATTAGTGCGAGAAATGGATGGTAAGTAAGAAGCTGGGCAAATGGGGATATAACAACAGAGGCACTCTGTGCCCAGAGACGGGCTGCGGGCTGTCTGCCAGAGCTGGTCCTGCAGCCAATTGCATTGAGCGTCCTCCACAGTGAAGTTGGTGCAATAAGCACTGGCACTCATCAACCCAGGCAGTAATTTCAACATGTAGGAGGTGTGCAGGGGAGGTGTGTTGTTTGGGTCCAGAAAGAGTGGAGAAAATTAGAAGGGGACTCTGTCAAGCTGTGGCTCTTCCCTCAGCACGTGACAGCAGCTGTCATATCAGATGAGAGAGTAATGGGAAAAGGGTTACAGCCTTGCTTTAAATTCAGATCTGTATCTGCTAGCAGAGAGGAAATTCTGAGCACTGCAGAGAGAGTGTTTGATAACTTTATGGATTGGTGTAATAGGAACAGGGCAGAGTGTGTCAGTGCCAAGGGTAGGGCCGTGCATTCAGGGCTGTGTTGTGAAGCCTGCTTTGAGCCATGCCTCAGAGCAGCTCTGCCAGCAGCAGTCATCCTGGGGCACTCACAGCTGAGTGCTCCAGGCAGCGGTGAGAAAACCAGGGAGGGACATTTGTGTTGGTTGGCTTGATGCAAGCCTTGAACCAGCAAGACCCAGATTTCCTCTATCGGTGTGTGATGGGAAGCTGGAAATGCCAGTTCCACCTTAACTGTGTGTCATGTTTTTTCCCCTCATTATTCAATTTCCTGATGAACATTCTTTGGCTCATGCAGATCCTTTCCCGTTGGAGGTCGGCTAGCTTTCACATACCATCAGTGCTTTATGATGTACTTCAGATGAGATTAACACAGCTAGTATCCACGTCCCCAAATGAAACCTCTCAAACTGCTTCCCTGCTCTTTCCCACTGCCAGCTGCAATGGTACTTGAACACGCAGAGAAAAGGGAAGGGTGAAAAAGACAACATGAATCATCTGACTGTATATATATATGGCATTTTTCACCCCTGGAATGGTGCGGGTTTTACAAGCACTGGTACCTAACCTCTGGCTGCCTGCGTCACTGCAGTGTGTCCAAGCCCCCAGGGCTGCTGTGCCCACCACCTCAGCTGTCCTCAGTCATGTTTCCACTGACTAGTGAGATGGGAGGCAGAGGTCTGCCAAAGACAAGCGTGAGCAAAGAGACCAAGCCTGAGCAGCAACAGAAAATGCTGCCCTACGTAATTCAGCTGAGACAGGCAGCCCTGGAAAAGCTGAAGGGTGATCTGGACTGCGGAGTGATAGGCAGGAAGGCTGCCTGGGGACTGCTGCTTTGATAGCAGCAGCTGAATCAACCAGTCCTGGAAATTCCTTGTTCACTCTCCGAGAGCTGCTGCTATATGCTAAATAGTCTTTTGACACATAAAGTTCAGCCAAAACTAACATAAGTTTATTGTTCTTGTGTCTGCCTCGAGGCCCAAAGAAGGCTCTAGTACCCTGTGTGCCAACTGTCTCTGTGGCCCCAATGTCACTGTGCCAAGTGGCTGCGGGCCGCAGGGTCTGCTCGCACAGCAGGCACTCCAGGAGCCCCCGAGGCCCGGAGCAGCCCTGCCCTTTGCCCCCAGGCTGACCGAAAATACTGAGCCAGTCACTGCCTTTGGTCTGCTCAGTTCCCACCTGTCCCATCCCCGAGCTTTGCACAGTTAATGCAAGTAACAGACCAGCAGTGTTTGTGAAGGAAGCGGAATGACATAAAATACCAGGGGTAACGCTCATCCCAAAGAATCTCACAAACTCCTGGACATGTTTTCAAACTTCTGAGCTTATATTGCACTAAAATCCACAAGTGCTGTGGGATTTCACAGCCCTACACTCACTCAGTGATAATATTGTAGACATGTTAGCATACAAACTCTGGGCACCCAAAATGAATATAAAGAATCTGAAATCCTTCCTCCAAAACGCAGCTGTACCTAGGGGTAACGTGACAGCTACCCAACAGTGCACACAGTATTTAGTGATGAAAAGTGAACAAGAATACCCATTACAAGTCTGAGGAAGAATGCCATTTCTGAACGATAACTGAAGCCATTTAGCTTTTCTGGCCCTGTAAAAATCCAGCAGGTTCTCTCAGCATGAAGAAGAAGGGTAAGGCAACCTACCGCCTTATGTACTTCTTCCCCTCAAATGAATCAGTAAGGTAGGCAAACGAAATTGCAACTCCTAAAAAACCACATTGTTTGCCTTTGATGGGCCCATCAAAGTTCAAGCAATGGCCCAGCACTTTAATATTTATGATCCTCTTTATTTTTATATTCTCCACCCACCCTCTTCCAGATCCTCACTTCACATCAGCCATAAATCTCCCCCCATCCCACTCATCAGCATTACATCTGGACAAAATTATAAAAGGGTTAATACAAAAAGCATGCCTGCTGGATAGATGGTCTCTCTCCACTGAAATTCTTTCAATGCTCGAGACAATTGGAGTTTTAGTTATACATTCATCATCAGAAATACATTTATGTACTGATTTATATTGCGGATGAAATGCTTTTATTTGTGTGTACATAAAACTGTAAAGTTCTCGTGTAAAATACAGCTGGAATATTACCAGTGGGATATTAAGAACCAAGAAAAGTTTTAAGATGTCTTCTGGTGCGCTGAGATCAAAATAACATGTGTCTAATGATCTGACAAATATATATATATATATGCATGTATGTTAGTTACCTTTTTGGCATTTGGGAAAAGCACGGGGATGAATCTGAAGTTCATGCTCCCTTGTTGTATGAACTCAATCTGCATCTACAACAGAACAAATTGCCAGATTTATTGTGATGAAGGTTGTGGTGCACTGTCTTTGCATGCAGCTGAATCCTATGCATAAAAACATTCGTTGCTTACTTAAACTGCTCTTCTCTTAAGTGATCTGATCTAATACTGCTGGACTCTGGGTATCGTTTTGTTTGGCCACTTAATCTGATTCTTCTTTACTACAGGATAAAGGAAAGGAAAGAATACAGGAAAGGTCTGTCAACATTTGAGCGTTTACTTCTGTGGTATGAAATAATTGTGGTTTTAGCTGTAGTTTCAGTCCCATGAAATCCCTCTAGAACCAATGAAGCACAGCTTAAGGCCCCCGTTCGCTGTCTGTGTTCGAGCTAGGCCCCAGCCTGTCCCCTGTGTCTCAGTTCCCTGTCTGAGCTGGGGCTTGGCCTGTCCCCACGTCCCCAGGACACTGGCAGAATGAGGCACAGACTCCCAGGAGCAGTGCAATTCTGCTGTGAGCTCATGTGTTGGTGCCAGCTTCTGAGACGCTGGACTGCAGGATTAAACTGGGAGATCGGCCTGGAGTGAGAAAGGAGGGAAACTGCAAACCCAAGGAGAAAGGATGAATTGCGTGGCTCTGTACACAGTTCTGAGCTCTCTATCCCACTGCAGATTGCTGAGATAGGTCCTGCAGCAATCCCCTGCCACCCTGTGTCACCGGGGCCCTCCCTCTGCAGCTCTGACCTTTCTTTGCCTCGCAATCCCGTGTTTCAGCCAGCGTTAGTGCTGCCCCAGTGAAGACCCCAGTTACAGGATGGCTGAAGTGATACAGAGTGATAGGGACTGGTTCACAGGGGGGAGCAGGCCAGGCAGCATTAGATAAGGTTGTGCCCAGGGCTGTATGGCGGGGCAGCGTGGGTTTGAGAAGGTGAAGGAAGAAAAAAACGTGGAACAATAAAGAATACGGAAGAATGAGATGTGCGTGTTTAATAGGATTTTTCTTTCTCGAACCTCTTAGCAGATGTTAATGAGCAGACGGAGCTGATGAGAGGGAGGATTAATGAATTCCAAAGGGGGGTGTTTAACTATGGGGATTAGTGAAAACAAAGCAAAGAACCTGCCATTTGGAGACAGATTTGTCTTTTCAGAAGAAGAGACGGAGTCTTTGTAAAGCAGCAAATGCATGTCCTTGCTTACCATCCTGTGGATGTATTTAGTATGTAAGCCGTGTTCATCCCTGTCCAGCTGGGACTCAGCCCCTTCCACATCCTGTTTGTATTTTGGACTGATTGCTATGATTATCATCACCGTCTTCTGTTAGGGAGAAAAGCACTTTTATGAAATTGGGAAATGCAGCGCGTTTGGTGGAGGCAGATCGGAAATCTGCCAGTTTGTGTTTTAAGTGATCTTTATGTTCTTGGCGAACGTGAGAGGATCTCATTCATCCTGGCAGGAAACGCAGGAGAACTCAGACACTCGTTCTCCTCTTTTATTTCTCGAGACCGCATAATATAGAAAACCCAAATGGCAGGAGATATATTAGCAGTTTCCAGCTTCCAGTTGGAATCCTGTAATAAAAAGTGACTTTTTATCAGCGCAGAGTGTGTATGTACATACACAGAAAAGTTATCTCCTAATGTTTTCCAACAGCTCATGTAAAAGTGCATCTTTTTAACCACGGCTTTCTATACATAAAGACACTGAAGGCGGCCGTCTGTGGAAACTGCACCTGGGGCCTTCAGTAACAGGAACGGGGACTCTTCTTGCTCGTCCCTTAGCGGTGAGGTGTGCAGAGCTGGGCCGTGGCCTGCGCAGGCCTAGGGGTACCTGGCAGCTCCTTCCCCCCGTGCAGTGGGCTGAAAGCAGTGCTCCTCCTCTACGCTGTGACCTGTTCAGTCCCAGGGCCCCACTGATCTCAAGTTTCCAGCGAGGGGCTGTCCTTCCTATCTGGGAAATCTCTCTCTTCCCTAATAGTGGGCCAGTGAAGAGGTTCAGCAGATGAAAGCCTCCTACTTTTGTTTACCTAGGGCCTGTCTTTTATCCCAGCCACATCAGGCTTTGTAAGGCTTCCAAGTATGTGGCTTCCAGTCAGCCTGGCACCTAATTAACTCTTTCCTTCTGCGCAATATCAAGGGAATTTGCCCCACCACAGGGTCAAAAATGGTAAAGAGCCATTATCCCTCGTACTGACTTAACGTACTCCAGAATTACTTTTGCTTCTGCCTGACGTGCATGTAAGCACTTACAGATGTTGAGGGTTTGCAGAGACATTCCCGGGTGCACACATCCCCCTGCTTGTGCCCTAACAATCCTTCCTTGCTCGTTTGTGTAAAGGTTTAGAAGCTGGAAACCGCCTCTGAAGTCAGAGCAGGAAAACAGACATCTCTGGGGGGAGGCAGCCAGAGGAGGAGGAGCCATACATGCATGGCACGGGGAATTGCTCTCTGTACATCCCCGTTTCTCCTACTGACTGTGCGGGAGTCCCATAGGAGTTCCGCCAGTTTGTGTTTTAAGTGTTAATGATGTTCTTGGCAAAACCAAATTCACCGTGGTGTCTACTTTCAATACCTCAATTATACACGGTGAGTTCATGCCTCATCTGTCCTGGCAAAAGTCCCAAAATGCATGGCTGCATTGCCACAGTGGAGGCCCCAGGCTGGCTGTGCACGTGGTAGGCACCATGCCTGCATGGTAATGTATTTGAGCTAAGGTGATCTGCTGGAACCCCTAAAGGGAAACAGCACTGGGCTGGGAAGATTGAGTATCTCTGCTCAGGCTGGGGAGAACCAAGCACTTTGTCATCCTGTTCCCAGGCCATAGAGAACTGTCTGGAGT
Organism: Gallus gallus; assembly: GCF_016699485.2. Taxonomy (NCBI): domain Eukaryota; kingdom Metazoa; phylum Chordata; class Aves; order Galliformes; family Phasianidae; genus Gallus; species Gallus gallus. Next base: position 65,736,238 of record NC_052534.1, on the reverse strand, counting down.
GAGTCAGAGGCCTGGTGGCTTCCCAGCAAGGCATGAACCAAAGGAAGCTGTGCGTGGTGTGATATCAAGTCACAAAACAAGTGATCTGTGTCCAGCTGTGCTGGTGTAGTGGGCCCGCCTGGCTTGATCCTAAAGGAGATGTGCACTTGCTGCACCTTTGAACTTCCGAAGCTGCTGTGAGGGCTGCGCTGGCAGCAATGTAAATTTTATTGCTTGGATTGACACAAAATGATGAAAGCAAACCCATCATTTGCCTAATAGAATAACAGTTCCCAGTTTACATATAAGATGGTTGATCCAGAATAACCCTCCCATGTTTTAGGTAACAGAAACTACAAGTGAGAAGCGGCATGAACATTAGCCATACTGTGCAGCCTGGGACGAAACACAGAGACAATTTTAACCATACGAAGGTGAAACACACTATTTAAAAATGAGACAGAGGAACAGTTTACCCACTAGCAGCTTCAGGCTCAGTGTAACAGCCAGCACTGGAATTTGGTAGGAATGCCAGGATTAGCACTTAATTCCTTAAAGAAAAAGCCTTGGGACCATAAGAAGCAGAAGTGAGTGCTATCCGCCTATGCCCTCAATCATAGGCCTCCATCATTTCAGTAGGAGCAGGGAAGGGCAGGGTGGGATTTTGCATTTTAATTCAGCTCCTGATACTATTACAATAATTCAGCCATTTTCCTCAGGTCACCTCTGCTGCGAACAAGGTTAAATTGCCGTTACATACATCACCTAGGTAGCGTTCCATCCACTTTATGATGTCAATACCTCGTACTGTGTCTTCAAATATATCGATCTGCAAGAGAATGAAAGTCTGTGGTGAGCATCCTTTTGCCTTTCCTCCCCATCCGGTGGCACTGAAACAGTTCCCAGGTGCCTGCTTCTTCCTCTAGTTTCTAACAAGCATGCCTGCTTTCCTTAGGAAAGAAACATCACATGCACACAAGTGCATACACACACACATGCATGTACAACTTCTCCCCTTTCCCCTGCAGTCCAGAATCACGCCAGCCCCCACACTCTCAACATTTTTACTTACTGGAACAAGCAATAACCTCTGTTGGTATACATTAGATACTGAAAATGCATGAATGTATGGATTTTTTTTTCTCTCTGTAAAAAACTCATGAAAGTGGACAGCTGCCCACCTTCTCCATCTGCATAGTTGCAAAGCTCCACTATTTTCTGGCTGCAAGGATATATACGGAGTGTCAAGTTTTAACTTCACATTGCATTAGATTTTCAGAATGTGTGGGAGGTCAGCCAGGTCACTGACACTGGATGCAGGAATCCAGGCTTTGTACTGAGCAGAGAGATGGAGGACTTCCTAGCACTGAATACCACCATCACCGCTCACTTCCCTGCACGCTCCGTAAGCCCAGGAACTGGCAATCAATGACCGTGACCAATGGAGTAATTATTAACTTCTCCAAGCTTGTGACAGAAGAATTATGTTCCACTCCCAAGGGTTGTTTTTTCTTCCCAACGTATTTGCTTCCCTGCTTTGTGGCCATTTTGCTGCACTTATTTATTTTTCTGTAGCACGCACCAAGAACTGCCTGTCCAACAGAGGTGCTATTAATGAGCCTTCTGCTCCATACCTCCATGATGCCCATAAGCTTTCTTATGAATTGGCCATAGCACAAAACTGCTGGAGAGAAGTACGATTTCAGTCTCCAGAAAAATTCTTTGATTCGTGAAAATAAATAAGCAGGGCAAAACCCCCACTGAGTTTCATTCAGTTTAATGATAGCCACTTGCTTAAACGCTTTCCTGAATTGAAGCCAGAGTGAAGGTTGAGGGGTCAGATAGCATATGCGCTTGAAATAGGAAAATATGAATCAACATTTTGATGAATGCCGAATACGAGAGCCTCTATGGGATCTCTCCATTGAGGGGGTAGTTATGAAGAAGCAAAATCACCAGAGGTTAAATGAAAATCCAGACCGTTTATGGGATCAGACAGTAGGAGACAGATCTTTTCAGGCCAGTGATTCTTGAATCCCTTTTGAAAGTATAACAAAGCAAAGAAACCACGAGATGGGCCGTTTCATTAAGCCGTGTGAAACACACCAATTTGAGATCTGTTTTCAGCAGAAAGGTATTCACATCTGAAGAAGCAACGATGTAATAGCATCTCAGAAAAGGCACTCGGATGGGATGAACGTGAAAAGTGACCTTTTTTAATACTGGTATTTCAGATCAAATATGAGACAATGTTAATGGAATAGCTCACAAAAAAACCTCCTATTATTGCCCATGTGGTGTCACTAAATGGAATTTTCCAGGGTCATTATTAAAAGACATTTCAAAGTATAGAATTCAGTTAAAACACGAGCAAATGAAATGGCAAATCATTAAGCTACAACTTTTAAAAGCCAGGCCAGTTCCTTCCATTTGTGGCCTCCTTAATCTACAGAATACAGTGATAAACAGAAAAGCATTTAAATGGAACGTGTGTGCCCTCTGCTTTTTTAAAAAAAATGCCTCTTTTCTTCCTTGGTTGACTGTCATTTTCTCCGGAAGGTATACTTACAGCAGTCTGAAATCCATTTACAAGCAGGAAGTTCACAAATTTCATGACCTCCACCGCTGTGTCCACGGAATAGGTTATAAAGACCTTGCCTAAGAGAGAATCCGTATGAACATGCAATGCATGAGAATACACCATACAAAGAGCGAGACTTTCACAGCCTTCCTTTCCCACTGTGCTGTGGGTTCTGCCCACATATGTGTCTGCGAATTATTTACAAAACAAATGCACAAACCAAGCTGCTTTTTTTTTTTTCCCCAGCCCTTTCACGTTAATGAGGTTGAGCTGAGGTTGAGCTCTATCTCACAGCTCGTGCTACCCAGCTGTGACCTCCAGCTGAGAGCTGGAGGAGCCCACCCACATGCTGCCCAGCCTCTCCTCACAGCAGCATCAGCACCTGTGTAGGACAGGCCAGAAAGCCAAGGACAGCAATGTCTTCAACTGCTTTTGCCAACAGTGAAGAAGTTTTCTTACTAAGTCAAGAGCCATGTACTTTCTGGTCGAGGTACACCAGCCGGCTAATGACGCCATTTTGTTGAGTAATGCCTTTACCTGGGAACTCTGACTGATAAACTGGAACTTACACATGACTGGAAACTTGTGTCATAACTCACTCCTTCAGGCCAGAAAGATGCAATGTGGGTCTTTGAAAGGGGCTTTTTTGGACAGCTTATTGAGGAAATAAGAAGGTGAATAAAGGAAAAACAGAGGTCTCTGGAGAGCTATGAAGGGATGTTTGTTATGGTATATCCCACCGGTCACAGAGTTAAGAAGGAAGCCAACTCTTCTGAGATCTGGCTTTCCTACAGGCATTGGAGAGTGGAAGGGTTTGGGGGTCTGGAGGCAGAGAAGGCACCACAGCAGGAGCTTGTGCAGACCCTGCTGTGGGCTCCTGACCCAAAGGCCTCTCCTCTAACCAGGTCAGGGAGAAACTGAGGTCAAGACTTGGTGTTTTTGTCTGGTTTGGGACCGGCAGAAACACTTCATCCCTGGGGTTTTGTTTATTATTAGTCTTTTACTGTAAGCTTCAGTGCCTCCTGCCTCAAAGGGACATTCTGTTTAGCAAGAAGTCATGAGAATAATCTAAACAGTATTTATTTTTTGTAAACAAAATAACAAGCAATTAATGACAATTAAGTTTTCAGGATTCAAGGGAATAATTCCATTCCACCAGACATGAACACTCACACCCTACGGATGTGATGACATCCAGTATTTTCTTTTCTCACTGTCTCTGTGTCTTAATATTGTTACCCCCACCTCAACCCCCGGAGCTTTCCCACCTAAAGTTGTCAGGCTGCTCTGTAAGATCTCACACAGAACAAATTTGCTAACCACTTACGCAACTCTTCCGGCAAATTGCTGGTTCTCAGAGTTCCCTTGGCTGCAGGGTTACTGAGAGGTCTTGGGACAGCAGCTGGAGATGGAAAATTGTCAGAAGGACAACAACATGCTTCATCTGGGCCACATGCCTTTTGGGACAGCTGGCCGTTAGGTAGCTGGTTGTACAACTGGTTTCTGCAAAGAAAAGCAAGCGAGGACATAAACTACTTCTTTTCAGGTATTTTTTTCTTTTTTAACACAATAAGAACATGCTTGGCACTTCCACTTAGCTATTATAGCTTTTTTTTTTTTTATCTGAGCCCTCAATACCTTGGTGACAGTCTACCAGTGGTGGATACAGTTCATTGCAGAAGCAACACAGGAAGTCACAGGAATAAATGTACCTCATAGTTGAGTACTGCTCAGTTAGCAACTAACAGAAGCAAAGAATATTTCTGAGCTAGAAACAATGCTGTTCTGTGGATGTTACACATGTACTGGAGCAGAATAGCACTTGGACAGGCTCTTCCCACTGTCTAAAGGGCAACTCAGCTGCTTATGGCCCAGCTGCTATCTGAATGTCCTGTGCTGCACAATAGGTACGGCACAAGGAGCAGGAAAATGGATACATGGGGCGCTCCCGCTCCAGCTGCGGTACAGCCTGGAGTTGTTCCAGTTTGGGACAAAACTCAGAAGTTTTGCTAAGGGGAAAAAGTTCAACTTCTCAATCAGCAATAGCAAGCCCAACAAAGGTTTCTCATGTTGGGAATTTGTGTTCTGGACCCGCAGCAATCTTGCCTAATATCTGCTCTACTTGAACAAATACATAGAAAGAAAATGATTTTAGGAAGCTTAGCAGTTCTTGTCTCACTAAGCTTTGGGTTCACAGTTTGAGTCAACAGAAAGGAGAATTCACACCCATTTTTACATGAGGTGTAGTTTGAATCTGCTGGACTGCATCTGTTGGATGAGTGTTAGGTTTCTCTGAGGGCTTTTCCCCACAGAGCAGTGATATTTAGTTAATCAAGCCCACTCTCTTTTATTTCCTTGCCTTCCTTAAATGAATGATGACAGTCTGGTCACAGCATGTTTTCTGTTGTCACATTAAGATCTGGTTTATTCATTTTGGTACAGATGTTTTCTGTTACAAAATGCTCTATAGGCAAATATTACCATCACATAACTGCTGTTCCTGGAACCAGCACGCACACACCAGCAACGCAGCCACAGGACAGGCCCCAGGTATGCTGGATTTCTTTTCGCAGAAGAAAGCACCCAGAAAAGCAACACATACTTCATCATAGGCCACAAAAACTACCCTGTGGCTAATTTCCAGATCCTCTCCAAACTTCCCCTTACCTAACAAATATGCCAAAAACTAAGAGCCTGATTATAAATTTCACTAATGCAGAGGATATCTGCTGTACCTCGGAGTTTCTATGTTTTCATTCAAACACTTTATCACAATTATCTCTGCTGTTTTTGCAGCCCCCCACTTTTCACAGGCCAGAGCAGTGCTGTATTTCAGCTGTCCGTCTTCTTTAGTCCTGCCTGTTCTCTCACTTTTCTATGAAGACAATGCTATGTATGTGGACATTTGCTCTTTACAACCATCTGAAAGAAGGTTGTGGTGAGGTAGGGGTCAGCCTCTTTTCCCAGGTAGCAGTGAAAGGATAAGAGGTAATAGCCTTAGGATGCACCAGGGGAGATCCAGGTTGGATATTAGGAACAATTTCTTCTCAAAACGAGTGGTGAGGCAGTGGCTACAGGCTGCCCAGGGAGGTGGTGGAGTCACCGTCCCTGGAGGTGTTCAAGAAAAGGGTACAAGTGGTGGTTGGACTAGGTGACCTTAGAGGTCTTTTTTAACTTCAATGATTCTATCGTTCTATGATTTCCAAACATGGATGCCTGTAAGTTTAACACCTTTAAAGTACTTTGGCACTTAAATAAAAATGGCCTGCTTTTCAGATATGCCAACATCAGTTTTACTTCAGCAGCTGAATTTGGAGAAAAACCCTTCATAGGTAATGGTTGTTAATGATGCACTTAAAATGGGAGGGAGACCAGAAGCATGGGAAATTAATATTTGAAAAACAGTCAAAAAGCCCCAGCTGAAAAGTGCTAGATATGATGCGTTTTATTACTACATGAGAAATAATGGCAAATGCTGCAAAACGCAATGGGGAGATATATCAGTGTCAGACAAGATTTTCTCCATTTTTCTCTACACTACAGAAGCGATAAGAAGGAAGCTGCTGACAGCCAACGACTGAGGCTCCCAGGCTGGCGCACCGTGGAGCTGAGGTCTGCAGCGGGCCTCCAAACTGACCTTTGCTCTCGAGCAGGAGAGCTCTAAAGTTTCAACTGAAATATTTTCAGCCCCTCATCTCTTAACCTTCAAGCATTTATCTTCCTTAGCGCGCGCGTTTCTGGGTGCACTGTGACAACATATCAGGTAACTGCCTTTGAAGTCCTTCAGGGTAAGGTCAGGCCCCTGCTGAGTGTAAAGTAGCAAATAAAGGAAGCTATCCAGCATCTCACACGTACCCCTCAGCCCCGGCATGCTAAAGTTACAAGGCTTCAGAATTATGGTACAAAGCCCACAGAATCAGATGAGAGGAGCTTCGAATGCACACAGCCCCCAAGGCGTACTCACGGGAATCGAGGAGGACCAGGGGAGGAGCACAGCCTCTGGGGAGGTCGCTCGGTGGTGCCCTTGGGAGCACGAAGGTTGGAGTAATTGGGGATGACTTGCTGGGCTGGGCGGATAACTCTCATGCAGGGTCCGGGAACAGGAGGGAGCGGTTGTGATGGATGTGCAAAATGCTGGTAAGGAGCTCTGCCATCTGGGAAGGTGAGAAAATAAAGGCAGCAACTATCATTTCAGCCAACACAGTTTTGCTTCACTTTGTGTTCAGTCCTTTCCAGGCACATCCTCCTTCATTTCTAAGGAAACGGAGCAGGTTGGAGGAATCCGTAGGAATCTTAAGACTGAAAGAAGGAAGCCTTAAGGGGGTAATTTACAGTCTGAAGTCGCCTCTTTCACATCTGACGTGGCTCAGGTCCCGGCTGCGGGTTGTGCTGTTGGGACAACTGACAGTCAAACACTGAGGACTGCTTCGTCCCTGCACTTAAGATGGCTTAGTGGTTTTGGCTTATTTATTTATTTATTTATTTATTTATTTCTCTTTGGCAATGACTTGAGAAAATGAATCATCCGAACACTCTCATGGAAGCAGATGCAAAATCCTGGAACAAATCAGTTTGCAACAGTAAGGCTAAACAGACTGTGATTATTGTAAATGAAAAGGGTAAAAATAATCTCTCAGTTTGTTATTCCACTTGGTATGAGCGTTCTGCCTCGCTGACCTTTTAAGGTCCTGCTGCTGGTCCGGTTGCCATCCAGAAGGCTGCAGGGAAACCCAAAGTAACAATTTTGCTCAAGTAATTCTGAAAAATCTCACTGTTGCTGCCCATGCACACGTAATGCTGTTTAATAACTAGCGTCCAGTGGAACTGTTGGCATAAATTGAAAGAGAAAGCAATGTAAGCTGTTTGTTTCCCAAATGGGGAAAACTACTTTTTTCAGTCTTTCTGCTTGCAGTTTTCATTAGGCAGCAGCTCTGCACACTTTCAAGCTGCTGTGCACAGATCAAAGTCCAGCCTGGCAGGGCTTATTAGCACTGCATGATTATGGTGTTATGAGCTGGCTCTGAAAGCTGCAATGCTCAAACGCTCTTTTTTTTTCCCCTTTAGATTGTTTTTTTATATCCTTTTAGCTATGTTGGTGTCACGCTTTCCTTTTCCTAGCAGCCATGAGGACTAATGTTTTAAAAAATGAGGATTTTAATGAAACCACGCAGCTCCAAAAGCCAGCACTTTAAAACCAACTAACCAACCCCCCAATTACAAAGAGATTTCTGATGGAACTGTGAGTCGTCAACATCCTATTTGTTGGATTCTTTTAGGAGACTTTCCTGTCCCTTTCTATGACTTCTAACAGGACTGGGTGAAAGAGGCTGGAAGAACAAAAAATGAAAGTAAGTAGGATCCGCTCAAAGGTTCATCCTGAGCAGCTCTAGGAAAGCTGGCAGGGCTCGTGGAGATTCAGTGTGCTTTGCATGTTTTTAGGCTGGTGCTAGTTTCACCAGTGCCCTTTGGCCATGTTTGACACTAGTGTTTTAATGGCTGCCAGCACTGCTGCTCAAAGGCACAGCACAGTCAGGCATGCATGCCCACACACACACACACACACACACAGCTTTCATATACGAATAACTGAACAAATGGCCCCTGCTTACACAGCACTGCTGTGAGGATTTCTTTGCCTTCAGAGGTAGTTTTGCTGTTGTATCCCCAATAGCAGGTGTCCAGAACCAGTTCAAAGCCTACAGGCACAATCCACGCTATTGACACAGCCCAGGAGAGGCGTGTTGCAACAAACAAACTGCACGGCTTTGTTGTGGGCTGCCACTGCCCAGCAATTATCTGCAACACAAGGAGCTGTCAGGAGGTGATTTATGCCGTATCAGGCAAGTGAGAAACAGGCGTGCAGTTGCCAGCTTCTTGGTCCTGACCAAATCTGCTCCAGCCATCTGAGTTTATTTTATTCTTTTTGCCCTCTGGATATGGTTGAAACACCAGCGATTTTTCTAAAGAAAGCCCTTCAGAGCTCCTGCTTTGAAACAAATAACCTCATTCGGTAAATGTCCTGTTTCTCACGATGCCCACATGTGGAGGAGGTAAATAGCGAGAGGTATTGTGCAACCAGCTCCTCTTCTGCTCAAAGCTAAACTGAAACGAGAAGGTACAGGCAGAAAAACAGAGGCTGTACTGCAAACGTTCAGCTGTAGTTGCTGATGGAAGTCCATCCGTAGCCCCTACCTCACTACAAAGTGCCGATATCAGAGGTGAAAACTGCAGCTCTGATATGCCAGCTCTCGTGTACCTAATTACAGTGCATTACTGAAATGAGAAAACTCTTCAAACAGATGTAATATAAATGCTGCGGAGTCAACAGAAGGTTAAGAAAGAAGGGTTATCAGCACAGGCCTACAGCTTTTTATTACAAAGCGAGCCCCAAACTGGTCGAGGTCTCCCGAGCCTAATGTAATATAAATTGTATGAAAACAATGATATTGCTGTTGGATGTTCAAAGCTCACTTCATAACAGATAAAAATCTCGGAGACCGAAAAGGAATACTAATTAATAGCAGGCTGTAAACTGCGTCGTGCCCTCCAAGAGCCAAAACACCCATATTGACTGAGTCACATCAGCGCTCAGCGATACAATCACCAGCAGCTGAGCGGGGTCCATTTTAAGTAATGAGCTTTCATTTCAGCTGACAACAGAAAAAATGAGGTTGATGAATGTCACGCTCTTTTCGTACAGAAATAAAATACGTGCATTAGTTTGGTCATAGAGCTGGTAGATACTGGATACTGTTTAAAGAGATCAAGGGTAACCACCCATCCTGATTCTGGCAGGAAATCTCAACCTCGGGGATCCAAGCAGGAGCAAGGAAATCCAGGGAAACAACAGGAATTAAGTCAGTAGAGGAGGCTGCAGAATGACTGATGCAAAGAGGAAGAAAATGACTAGAATATGAAATAACAGCAGGCAGAAGGCTGTGTGTGCTCAGCATGACTGACAACGGCTAGTTTCTAGGCAAAATCATTAGCCTTTATTTGATGAGTAACTGTGAGCTCTTTAACTTTCTATCTGGCTCAGAGGTTCTGCATCAGACAGTCTGGCTGAATAACCCTAAAACCTGGAAATATGAAATGGACTGCAAATAGTTGTTTACACGTGTTAATAATTGCATGCTGCAAAGGAAATACAGTAGGAATATGCCAGCTCAGGGAACGATAGCTGCAGTGCCCCTGAAAAACCTCCTTCAGGGTGAGCGGTGCTACTTACATGGGCCGTGCAGGTGCTGCTCTGCCAGATAGTGGTGCCCACAGAAGCCATGGGCTTGCGCAGAGGGGTTGGGATGGGGCAAGTGCTGGCACCTGGGGTGCTGCTGAGGCTCAGGTCCAAAAAACTCTCTGGAGATCAGCGGTCCTGGGAGGTCCTGGGGGTTCACCACGGACACAAGTGGTAAGGGGAGCTCCAGGTGCCTGACACCCATGATGTCTTGGGACTGGGAGTTGTAACCCGTGTCCTCAGTTGCCAGCTCTGCTGGGAGTTTGTTTCCTGAAGGCTGCCGTGACCATGAACTCCCTTTGTTGTTCTCCTCCAATGAGTCCTCAGGAGCATCATCCAAGCTCTGCTCTGACTTACTAGAGTTGGTATCAGCTGAAAGCAGTGGTCCTGGCTGCATGCCTGATTTGTCCATAGTTAAAAGATGCATCTTGGAGTGAACTAATTCCAGTACTGATTCACTAGGGGAACAGAAGCACCCACATCCATCAGGATCGGTATATTCTGACCACGGCCTGCTGTCCGGCTCCGTGGCCAGCTGGTGATGTGCCAGCGCTCTGCAGAGATGTGCTGGATTGGCACGTGGTCTCTGGCGCTCCTCATCCTCCACGTGCTCTACAGAAGGCTGTGAAGCCTCTTCCAAGGCAGGTTCAGGAAATGGGGAATACAGCATGGATTCATCCACTTCCACCGGTATGCTTCGGCTCACAAAAGTGCCTGAAAAAGCCAGAGAAGAAACACAATAGACTGACCTCCAGAAAGACAAATGCATATTATCAGTCACTGCTCAATGACTGTCAGTTGGGATACTGAAGAGCAGTACGCATTCTTTGTATTCACGTTAAGCATTTCTTAAAAGGATAGGTAGAAATTTTTGGGAAAGCAATAAAGCGGAGGGTTAGCCGGAGTGCAGGTAGCACAGCGTTATAATCTGGACTAACCTGACACAGAAGCCATTTCCCAGTTTTGTAGTCACACAAGAAATGGAGTCAAGTGCCGTGCTGCAAGGTCAGAATTTTCCAGGAAACTGGAAAACAAGAGAAATGTGAACATGGCACAGTTTCACACAGGCAATAATCCCAAAATAACTCTATCTCAGAGACTGGAAAAGAAATACTGGTTAGAGTTCTGGAAATCACATTTTGTAAAACAGACGCTTTTATGGGATTTCTGAATCTTACTGTTCCTGCTGAGACAAGGGGAAAAAGAAGCACATGAACTGTCTCTCATAGGTAATTTCTGCACCTGAAAAAAGAGAAGGCTGTGTACGTACGGAGATTTGGCTCAGGCATATTCCAAAGAATACAACCACGTGCCATATTTTACTCCAGACCTTCTAATAATAGGTTTGTGCTGATCCCTTGGATCTGAATTTCACTGCACACCTAGCTGAGCAATTTCAAATCCACAGCTGGCTTCCAAACGTTGCTGTTTATTTTATCAAACCAGTTAATCCATCCTATTATAACGTGGTTATTATTTCAAATTATTGAGAATTATAAGACAATTTAGAGAGTTTGGTTACTGTTTGGATTATTTTTTTCCCATTCTTCAGAACTACTTTGGGCTCCAGACATCAAAATCCTCCCTTCCCTTTGGGGATACTGTCAGTAAGTTTGGGCCAGCCAAACAATCCCTGATGACAGATGCCTCTACTCCACCTTCGCTTAGAATGACAGCGGCAATGACGGGTGAGTGATGTGCTCTTGCTGTACTCACCCACTGGAACGAGAAGTACAAGCCTTACTGCAGGCTTACACACAGCATCCCATTTATGTTGAAACAAAACACTGCTGGACCTAAAAAACCTTCGGAAAACGCCAAGCATAGTTTCATTTCTCTTCAGTGTTCTCTGTCCTACCCAGCCTGCCGGGCTGCTCAGAAAGGGCTTTGTGACACTCTTGAAGTCCACAGGTGAACCAGCAGAAGCTCAAGGTACAACATTCATTCACTATCGGTTTCTCTATCTGTATGCCACAGTGTATCACAGAGGGAAGAAGCTCAAGCAGATGGTCACTGAACTCAAGCAGGAAGTGCAAAACACCCCTGGTCCTTCACCCCGAGCTGGAAGCAATCAAGGCCAAAGCACAGCAGAGCAATGTGCTGATGTAGCCATTCTGCTTCCCATACCCAACCCCTTGATTCCCAGACTTTGGCACAGAAATAGATCAGCACATTTGATGTCAACACGCTGATCTCCGTAGCCATCTTCATCCTCTGGTATCAGGGTGGAGATCAACTTGCTCCCATCAGATGCTATCTCCTGACATGGGGTACAGAGAAACAAGTCTGGGACTCATTACCCCAGCTGTTTTCCTTCTACCGCATGGAAAAAGCCAAAATCCCAAGTAGGAGCATTACTGAAGAATGGTGTCTAAGTACCCAAGCAATGAAAATGACAGCGTTTGACAAGAGAATCTGACTTGAAAGCCTGGTAAGGAAAGTCAACACCACAGCACGTTTGAGGAGATCTCAGTGATTCAAGATTCAGCTTCAGTCACACAGCAGCTTGAACAGAAAGTTCAAATGAAGAACATATTCAGACAGCCACAGCATTAAAAGCAGTTGAACAGGATCACGGAGAGGTATAAGGCAGCATCCCAGCCTTTACCCTGGCTCCCACAGCCATATCCTACAAAAGCAAAGAATGTGCCCAGTCCCATAGGGTGAGAGCAAGGCTTTATGTTTGAGCTGATCAGATCAAGTGACGTACATTCCCCCCTGAAAGTACCTCTGGCATAGGAAACTCTCAGTGTAACATTTACTGGGAAGTAGGATAAAAATTGTGCTTTGCAGCTGCTGGGCTGCAATATAAATATTCTTCCTCTGTGTAACATAAAACCCACCTATGCAGAAGACCTACCACAGATCTTCATCCTACATTATAAGAACAACATCCACAGGGAGAATTTTCCTGGGATAATTATAGCAGCAAAATGATGCTGGCAAATTTTCCCATGTAGACAAGTCCTCTGAGCAGCCATTAGCTACACCAGCACAACAAACGTGCTGCTGCTCTGACAGAAGGCAGGGTCCTGTGCTCAGCTGGCACAAATCATACTGCACACTCTTACTCCCCCGTTGAGCAGCTCCAATGAGCTGGTTCCTCTTCAGAAAGAGCAAGCTCAGCTGCAGGCACCTGGGCATGGCTGCTCCCCTTGAGCAACATGTGTTGTCTGAGCACCTTACCAGCAGGTAGAATTCTTCACAAACACCCAAACACAGTATTTCAGGAACAAATCTGCAAGGCCTGATACACAATGGCATTTCTTCAATGGTCTCTGAAAGAGTCAGATCAAAATGATAGAAACCACATTGAATCCGGATCCTCTATATCCAACAGCCATTGGTTTAGCTCCATGACAAGAACAGATTTTCTACAGAGAAACCAAGAACTCAGTCCAAAGCTCAGGGAAGTAAACAGAGGTCTCTCTGTTGACTTCAGCAGGCGTCAGATGGGATTTAAGAGTTACCGAATTCCTCTGGAGGATACAACCTTCCAAGTGTTTTGTCTTTTTGTAGTTCCACCATTAACGATGGGTATCTGCAAAATGGATCACACGCAGACTCTGTGAACCTAATGCAAGGCACAACATGGGCAGGAAAAATACAAAACTATTTTCAAGTTTTCATATGGTGTATTGACTATTCCTTTCTGATGGGGGAGATTAAGACTTAAGACATTAATTTATTCCACAATTACTGAGCTACCAAACTCTTTAAATGGCTTACTTCAGAACAGTTGAAGATGTTTTTCCTATTAGTTTGGCCCTCTAGAAGGACACATACCTCTTTATCTGTTAAATCAATGTAACATTTAAATTATGTCTTCCTGTGTAACATGTGCTGAACATTACAAAAACTACCCCAAATATCTGAGCAAAAATAATTTGGTCAGACAGAAATGAGACCTGACTCCACCTACTACATATTTCCCTGGAAAAGCTGTTAGCTTTTTAAATATTGTTTTGCTTAGCTCCTGCCGCAGTGCAGCTGAGCAGCAAAGGCTGAGCTTCGACACCTCTGCGGAGCCCTGCTCCTGTGGGGCTGAGGCAGAAGGCACCGAGGGGCCTCTGGCATTAGAAGAGACACATCAATGCAAAGGAGGAGCAGTGACTTCGTAAACCTCCTCCTCTCTCAATAGCACTGCTTGGCAAGGGAGGCTGTCAGAACAGCAGAGCTCTGTCTGTAGAGACAGCCCCGAGGGTAAGTTAATTCTGGGACATGCAGCATGCTTTGAGCAACACTGGTAGTACTATTTGGATGGGAATTCCCAGGAGAAATCCCCTCGCTGCTGGAAATGATAGAGATGATTCAGAAACATTCCTCCTCCAACAACACTGCATCAGGACATTGTTTTTGCACTGCTGAAGATCCTCAGCTTCTGGAAAAAGACCCAACACTGAGCCCATTATCCCAGTATTTTATATAGCCTCGTGCTCTGCAACTTCATTAGGTCTCCTCTGACTTTTTTGTAGGGCTTATCTTGCAAGTACAGTCAAGCAGTGGACAGAAAAATAACTTGCTTAAGTCCCTAGTGTTGAAGAATTAGGGTAAACATACCAAAATATCCTAAGAAACCTGTAGCCTGATCCCTTTTCTGGCACCGAGACCACTGAAGAACGTAGATCATGCGCAACCTCATTTCCACCGACAGTGAAGCTTCAAGTCAGATCATGATATTGCCAGGAAGCTTCAAGAATTTAATATACCCCCTGCACCGATGACTATGCAGGAGATTACTGATAACCAGCTGGAGCTTTTGCTTATATTCCTGCTTGTAATAAAAAGAAGAGGCCCTTTCTAAAGGGATAGAGTGGCCAAGCCTGGGCTGCTCGCAGAAACGCTGAGAGAACTTCTTAGAGATCCATTTTCTTTCTCTTCCTTCCTCTCCTCATGCATGCAGTTCTTCAGTGTGCATTGAATCAGCAAAAAACCTGCGTGGGTGCTCAGCAACCCACCAGGCAGCGACCCAGGTTTGGGGGCAGAAATGCTGTCTCAATTTTCCTGTGAGGTTTCCCAGACTCTGAGTTCTTCCATTTCTCAGAGGGGGAGTTGCTGGTGCCATTCTTTCAAATGCCTCTTCCCTGGGACGTGCACGAGGCCGGTGACAGCCACCTGTGGACAGCTGCATAATGGGAGGGGAACAGACTCTTCTGAAGGCCAGTGTGGACAGACCTAAGAACAACCCAAGTTGGAAGCAAGGGCCAAACTCTCTAAGAGACAT